>NC_064638.1:985798535-986420702 GCF_023864345.2 Schistocerca serialis cubense
TGCAAGTTGCTCAGGATGTTTTGACGGGTTTGATCATGACCGAGCGTAGTGTAACGAGATTTGAACAGTGCCGAATCAGCTCCCACATGGAGGGAATGCTGTTGAAGGCAGAACTGTTTGACTTGAAGTGCATCCAACCTCTCTGCATGGTAGCACGGTAGTGGCTGAACGCTACACTCTGGCTGCCAGTGGCAGTAGTCATCGCAAAATGCTTTGTCACTATCTGGGCGATAGCGAAATAGTGTCCTGACTCTTTTCTTTGCATCTTCCGCACACCGGCCTTACCGAAGACCACAAAGGGCCCGGTCTAACTCCCTAACACACTGATACCTAGCACAACATAGGCAGTATACGTGTTTGTCATACGTCCCCCCCCCCCCCCCCCTTTGTCAAGAACGCCACCTCCCTTAGCTTCCCTGGCCGTGCGGTTCTAGGCGCGTCAGTCTGGAACAGCGTGACCGCTACGGTCGCGGGTTCGAATCCTGCCTCGGGCATGGATGTGTGTGATGTCTTTAGGTTAGTTAGGTTTAAGTAGTTCTAAGTTCTAGGGGACTGATGACCTCAGAAGTTAAGTCCCATAGTGCTCAGAGCCATTTGAGCCCTAGCTTCCCGGAACATCAAGAGTAATTTACTGTTTGTCCGTGGACAAAGAAGACCTGTGACGACTTGCCAATTATACATTTAGTTTCGCCATAAAGAGCACAGTCGTCCCACCTTAACATGCATCAGTACAAAGAGAAAATCCCATTTTATGTGGTGGAAAAGAGGAAGTAAGGGTAAAACTTCACGATCGAAAAGATTTTCTCTCCCAGAATTGGAACATTCTCATTTAGCGATGTTTGCAGAGAATTAAAAACAAGAGTAGAGCTACAAACCCAGTACACCTGAATGCACAATAGTGTGACAACCTGGAGTCACGAGTACTGACTTGAATCAATTTTGGGTATCAAAAGTCGATTCTACCGTTCAATTTAAGTGTGGTTTTGGATGATTACTCGCGTTCGTTTAGTCAGTTTATACAATTCAGATCAGTCAGGAAGAATTAATACGCGAAGAAGTGGGATACGGATGTACAAAGCACTTGAGAAAATTTTGAGAACCGGCATTTGAAATTGACTGTCAAGCGATTCTACTGCACCAAAATACAAAGCGCTTAAGGACCACGAACATCAGGAAAGCGAAATGAGGGCTCATATGGAGGCATATATACAGTCGTCTGTCCCTCGCTCTTTTTACGAGTGGAGCAGGAAAGTGAATGACTAGTACTGGTACAAGGTACCCACCGCCACACACCGTACTGTGGCTTGCAGATATTTTTGTAGCTGTAGACGCAGAAGAGACACTCTTGAAGGTCCCTAAGGCTATAGATTCTACAATAAGGAATAGCTCAGTAGGCAATACTGGTGAAGGGGAGTGGACACCTCTAGTAAGGGCAGTCACAGAAGTTGGAAAGAAAAACAAAGGTATAAGGAAGGTAACTGCGAAGAAACCATGGATAACACAAGAAACACTTCAGCTGACCGATGAAAAAAGGAAGTACAAAATCGTTCAGCGACATTCAGGAATAAAGAAATACAGGACGCTAAAGAATGAAGTTAATAGGAATTTCAGGGAAGCCAAGACAAAATTATTGTATGAAAAATGTGAAGAAATCGAAGAGTAAATGACTGTCGGGAGGACTGACACAGCATATAGAAGACTCAAGACTTAAAAGCAAGGGTAGTAACACTAAGAGTGCAAAGAAAATTCCGCTGTGAAATGAACAGGAGACAGCGGATGGGTGGGTAGTAACATTAAGAGTGCAAAGGGAACTCCACCGTTAAATGCGGAGGAGAAAGCGGATACGTGGAAAGAATACATCGAAGGCGTCTGTGAGGGGGAAAAGTTGTTTGATGTGATACAAAAAAAGACAAGAGTAGAATTAGAAGAGTTAGGATCCAGTATTAGAATCACAATTTAAAAGAGATTTGTAAGATTGAAAATCAAATAAAGTAGAACGGATATATAACATTCCATCAGAATTTATAAAATCATTGGAGGAAGTGGCAACAAAACGACTATTCAGGCTGATGTGTATAATGTATGAGTGCCGCGATGTACGCTCTTACTTTCGTCCACATAATTCCTAACAGTTGACAAATGGGAGAATTACAGCACAATCGGCTTGACAACTCGTGCATCCAAGTTGCTGACAAGAATAGTATACAGAAGAATGGAAGAGGAAATTGAGGCTGTGTTGGACTATGATCAGTTTGGCTTTAGGAAAGGTAAATGCACCAGAGAGGCAATTTTGACGTTGTGGTTGATAATGGAAGCAAGACTGAAGGAAAATCAAGACACGTTCGTAGGATTTGTCGACCTGGAAAAAGTGTTCGAATTGTAAAATGGTGCAAGATGGTAGAAATTCTGAGAAAAACAGAGGTAAGCTATAGAGAGAGGCGGGAAATATACAGTACGTACGAGAAATAAGAGGAATAGTAAGACTGGACGACCAAGAACGAAGTGCTCGGATTAAAAGCGTTGTACGACAGGAATGTAGTGTTTCGTCCCTACTGTTCTATCTGTACATCTAAGAAGCAATGATGGAAATAAAAGAAAGATTCAGGTGAAAGGTAAAAGGATATCAATGATACGATTCTCTTATAACATTGATATTCACAGTGAAAGTGAAGAAGAATGGAATTAACAGTCTAAAAAGTACAGAATATGAATTGAGAGTAAATCGGAAAAGGACGAAAGTTTTGGGAAGTAGCAGAAATGAGAACACCGAGAAACTAACGTTAGGAATGACGGTCACAAAGTAGATGAAGGAATTCTACTACCGAGGCAGCAAAATAAACAATGGCGGACGGAGCAAGGAGGAAACCAAAAGCAGATTAGCAATGACAAAAAGGGCATTCCTGGCTAAGAGAAGTCTACTAGTACCAAAAAAGCAACTACACTCTTGTTAATAAATTAAGGTTAATTGCAGAATATGGTGCCACATAACGTGGCACTATACAAAACTGGCGCTAATAGCATAAGCACATAGGGAACACACACGACACAGATCTGTAAGACCACGGTATTGGCGATAAGTTGAGAAAACCGTCTCGAAACACGTGTGCTAAAAAAATCCACTGATTCCTGCGCTTGTACCCCGACATCAGATGGGATATGATTACCATGCACACGCACACAGACCACACAACGGGTTGGCATACTCTGGATTAGGTGGTCGAGCAGCTGCTGGGGTATAGCCTCCCATTCTTGCACCAGTGCCTGTCAGAGCTCCTGAAGTGTCGTAGGGGTTTGTAGAAGTGCAGCAATTCGTCGATTGAGAGCTTCCCAGACGTGATCGATGGGGTTTAGGTCTGGAGAACAGGCAGACCACTCCATTCGCCTGATATCTTCTGTTTCAAAGTACTCCTCCACGATGGCAGCTCGGTGGGGCCGTGCGTTATCATCCTTCAGGAGGAAGGTGGAACCACTGCACCCCTGAAAAGGCGGACATACTGGTGCAAAATGACGTCCCGATACACCTGACCTGTTACAGTTCCTCTGTCAAAGACATGCAGGGGTGTATGTGCACCAATCATAATCCCACCTCGCACCATCAAACCACGACCTCCATACAGGTCCATTTCAAGGATATTAAGGGGTTGGTATTTGGTTCCTGGTTCACGCCAGATGAAAACGCGGCGAGAATCGCTGTTCAGACTATGCCTGGACTCGTCCGTGAACATAACTGTTCCAATAACCAAGTATCGTGTTCTTGACACCAGGCTTTACGGGCTCTCAGGTGACCAGGGGTCAGTGGAATGCATCTTGCAGGTCTCCGCGCGAATTAACCATGTCTGTTCAGTCGTCTGTAGACTGTGTGTCTGCAGACAGTTGTTCCAGTGGCTGCAGTAAGGTCCCGAGCAAGGCTACCTGCAGTACCCCGTGGCCGGCTGCGGGCACTGATGTTGAGATATCGGCCTTCTTGTCGTGTTGCACATTGTGGACGTCCCGTACTGTAGCGCCTAGACACGTTTCCTGTCTGCTGGAATCGTTGCCATAATCTCGAGGTCACACTTTGTGGTACACGGAGGGATCATGCCAAGACCTTCTGTGTTTGACCAGCCTCCAGTCGCCCTAGTATTCTGCCCGTCATAACGTCATCAATATATGTTCTTTGAGCGATTTTCAACACACAGTCACCATTAGCATGTCTGAAAACATCTGCACACTTACTCGCGGCACTGCACTCTGACATGCACCAACACGGCTCTGCGTATGTGGACTGCTGCCAGCGCCATCGTGCGACGACCGTGGGTAAAATGCACCACATGGTTATACCCCTAGGTGATTTAAACCCGAAAACCGTCCACCAGAGCGTTGTTTCACCATGTATCACCGTTATCCTTAATTTATGAGCATGAGTGTACAACGTCAAATTAATTCAGCTGACACCGAACCAGACGCAAAAACTACTAAAGTCAGAGCTCAACAGCATCAACAACGAACAAGAAAGCTGCCTCCCATTATTCTGCCATACCCGGAGATATGCAATAAGGCCTACCTGAAAGAAAATTACACACATCCGTTCACAGCTAAGCAGGCGGGTGGGAAAAAGACTGAGGTTGCTCTTCGTGTCTACATACGATTATGTCACCGAAACATATATGGACGAAAAAGAAGGGATACCATGCTTCAGTTTCCCCAAAGCTAGACCGAAACTAATCTGAAAAATCTTAAGTGGCATCCCGAAAATCATACCATGGCTGCCACGAACACAGATAGCAACAGGAGTGAGGACTGACCGAAAAACAACAGACGACGTATGAACTGAAACGATTCTGTTCAATAGTTATTTCAGTACAAGCAACTCGTGAACCGTGAAATGTTGCACGCTAATGCACGAAGTCATCAAAATTTGTTAAGTGTGGAGAAATACATGAATGTCGTCAATGCAGAATCAAAACAGAAGACCGAGCAGAATTGCGCTTGTTGTGACAAGGTCACCCCTGCTGCAAGGGCCACAAGGGAGGGAGCTTCCGCGTAAGAGGTCTTCCGTCTCTGGAAGTTAGTTATTTTTTGGTGGTACGATTTTTTTTCCACCAGTGTATCTACCTAAACCCAAATGGCGCGCCAAAAATGCGGAGCTAAACTTACCTTTATCCTAACATCGATGCTATCAGAGAATGCCTTCGGGTAAATCCTGCACAATAACGTTACGTGTTAACGAAAAGATTCCAAAGTTGTGGGTAATCAATCGAGCGACGTTACGAGCCGCGAATGTGGAGACCCATTTACATAACAGACTTTGACAAAGGGCTGATTGTTGTCGCCTGGCGTTTGGGGACGGGTCTCTCGGAAACGGCGAAGGCGATAGGCTGCTCGCATGCCAATGTCGTGATCATCATTGTAATGTGGCAGAAGGACGAGTAAGTATTGGACGTCGATGCCTCATCAAAAAAATGTGGGAGTTGAAAAGGCTTTTCCTGTTGTTATTTATTTATTTATTATGGGTTTGGGATGCAATGACCATACAACCAGCAGTAGATACAACAGTCCCACGTTAACCTAACTGCGAATTTCGGAGTAGAACATGAATGGAAGTTGTACGTACAAACTGAAATTGTTAACGTAAAACAAAAATACAAAATTACGATCCACTTTTCGAACCGGAGTGGTTCCACATGAGAACGAGATCCACATTGAAGTGTAGTCGGAGTGTCGCTAGCTCCGTTAAACACGACTGGAGATGATCTGTGGATGATCTGAAGATAGTACATTGGTGGTGCAGGAGAAGTTCTTTCGGAGCATACCATTCAGCGCACTATGTTCAATACGAAGCTGTAGCAGACGAACCCTCGGTGTACTGACGTTAACCCAAAGGCATCACTTATTACCAGTGCAGTTGTCAGAGGACAGTAGACCGTGGATTAATGGAAATTTCTCTCCCGGTCGGATGAATCACGTCTCTTGTAACATTACACGTCCAGTACGCCATCGCAGAGGCAAACGCCTACCCAAAACAAGCACAACGCCACCGACGCAGGACCGGCAGTATTATGATACGTGGGACATTCACTTGGACTTTCACGGTAACTGTGGACTATCTGCATCCCTTCATGCTTGATATCTCTCAAGACAGTGACAGTAGCAACAAATTCTTTGCACGATAACAATGATGATGTTACCGATGCCAGTGCTACTAGAACAGATTTACTAAACACTGTTTTCCGAAATTCCTTTACACGATGAAGTAAATACTCTAGAATTAGAATCAAAAACAACTGCCAACTTGAGTAATTTAGAAGTAGATATCCTCTGTGTAACAAATCAACTCAAAACACTTAAGAAAGGCAAAGCTTCCGGGCCAGTTTGGATACCAGTCAAATTCCTTTCAGAGTACTTAGCAATCATATGCAACCACTCTCTCGTAGGAAGATTCGTACCAAAAAACTGAAAATTTGCACAAGTCACGCAAATACCCAGTAAAGGAAATAGGAGCAGTCCGATAAATTACAGACGCATTTTACTAACGTCGATTTGCAGTAAAATTTTGGAACATATACTGTGCTCGAACATTATTAACCACCTCGAAGAAAACGATTTATTGGCAAATAGCAGGCATGGATACAGAAAATGTCGTTCTTCCGAAACACAACCAGCTCTTTATTCTCCCTATGTAATGAGTGCTATCTACATGGGACGTCGAAGTGATTCCATATATTTGGACTTCCAGTAAACTTTTGACACCGTTCCGCACAGTCGACTTTTAATTAAATTGCGTTCCTACGGCGTGTCGTCTCAGTTGTGTGACTGCACTCGTGATTTCCTGTTAGAAAAATCGCAGTTCATAATAATTGGCGGAAAGACATCGGGTAAAACAGAAGAAATATCTGACGTTTCCAAGGAAGTTTTGTAGGCCCTCTGTTGTTCCTGATCGACATAAGCGATTTAGAAGACAATCTCAGCAGCCCTCTTAGATTGTTTGCAGAAGATGTTGTCATTTACTGTCATGAAAAGTCATCAGATGATGAAAACGATTTCCAAAATGATTTAAACAACATATCTGTGAGGTGCATAAAACAGAACTTGACTCTGAATCAAGAAAAGTGTGAAGTCATCCTTATGATAACTGAAATGAATGAGCTAAATTTTAGTTACACGGTAAATGACACAAGTCTAAAGGTTGTAAAATCCGTTAAATAGTTACGGCTTACAATTACAAATAACTTAAATTGGAAGGATCACATAGATAGCGTTGTGGGGAAAGCAAACCAACGACACTAACAGTTTTCAAAAGAGACAGCTTACGCTACGCTTCTCCGCCCTCTTCAGGAATATTGCGGTGCGGTGAGGGATCCGCATCAGATACGATTGATAGAGGACAACGAAAAAGTTCAAAGAAGGGCAGCTCGTTATGTTTAACGCGAAATAGGGAAGAGATTGCTACAGGTGTGATAAACGAATTTGGTTGGCAGTCACTAAAACAAAGGCGTTTTTCAAACACGAATTTTCTCCTCAGAGTGCGAAAATATTTTGTTGGCGCCCACCTACATATAGAGAATTGTTTAGCATAACGAAATAAGAGAAACCAGAGCGTTACTCAGCAGTGGAACAGTAAAGAAGAAGCTTAAGGGAGGTTCGACGCGCCCTGTGTCACACACTTATTTATGGATTGCAGAGTAATCATGTAGATGTAGAACATCGTGTATTACACCCGTAGCACTCTCGCCTGTATTTTTCGATAATACAAAACAAGCTGCCTTTCTTTAAACTTTTTCATTCGTAGATGTAACTTCCAACAGCGTAACAATATCGTGCTACAGTGGTTTGTAGATTGTAGAGCCTGATGAGGACTCACGCTGAAGGCTTGATCATTAAATTTACAAACTCGATGAAACACGTCTGAGACACTCTCGGGAGCCAGCTTCGAGCACACTACCACCGGCCTGTAATTTACGCGAATTCATACTGTTATTTGTAAAGACATCTTAGATATTATTGTACCAGCACGCTGCTATTTTTGAATGTTTATTCGGGAGTTTTACATTCAGCCGATAAGCGTATTTCTGTTGTATTGCAATTTTCAAGGGGTTACCACATTTCATCGTATACGTAACTGTCAAATATTTCTGCGTATCGTATTTGTAGCGCCGGTTGAGCTATCTCTCTCACCCCCCACCCTCCACTCTCTCTCTCTGTCTCTCTCTCGCACTCTCTCTATCAAGTTAAGATCTGGGTCCATGTCCCGGAAATGAACGAGTCGAAAATTGTAGTCCGCAGCTCGTGCTCTCGCGGTCGCGTACTCACTTCCCGAGCACGGGGTCCCGGGTTCGATTCTTCGGCGGGTTCAGGGATTTTCACCTTCCTCGAGATGACTATGTGTTTGTGTTGTCTTCATCATTTCATCATCATTCATGACAGTGGCAAGATTGGACTCAGCAAAGGTTGGGAATTTGTACGGGCGCTGATAACCGCCCCACAAACTAAACATCATAATCATTATCGAAAATTATAAGCGAAAATCTTTCAGTTACCTTCGACAGTGCAAAACGTGTACCGGTACCGTTGTGGCTAAGACTGTAGGGCAGATAACTTTCAGAGATGGTAGTATGGATCAAAACAAGAAAAAATGTCTAGTAAGCATTTGATCTAAAATGCATCCCTTAAGAGCTCTGAGCACTCATTCAATAGAGGAGATGCCGAGATGTGTTTCACATTAGGAAGACGAAATAGTGCTCATAGCTCCTCAAGTATGCATTTTAGAGCCTTTGTTCACTGGATACTTTTTCCTTGTGATACTTTTTCCTTGTTTTGGTCTATACTACCACCTCTGAAAGTGCGTACCGTACAATCTTAGCAACAACAACAATAGTACGTTTATTCCACTGTCAGAGGCATCTGAAAGGTTTCCACTTATAACTACCGACTCGTTCGTTTCTGAATCAGTGACCGTTAACTCAAATTGATATATTTATCTGTCTACATCATCCTTGATAGTTAGCAACATCACCACTGAGTCATCCTGTGCATACATACATCTACACGCAACGGCGCCTGTGACTTTGACGCTCTGTAGCGTCGTTGGATTACGTTTCCGGACATCAATTCCTGTATAAAATTTGATGTACTAAGTCCCCTCTACATCCTCTATAAGTGTCTAACATGAGCTGTGAAGCGCTCTGTATTTAGGGTGGTCCATTGATCGTGACCGGGCCAAATATCTCACGAAATAAGCGTCAAACGAAAAAACCGCAAAGAACGAAACTTGTCTAGCTTGAAGGGGGAAACCAGAAGGCGCTATTGTTGGCCCGCTAGATGGCGGTGCCATAGGTCAAACGGATATCAACCGTGTTTTTTTTTTAAAAATGGGAACCCCCATTTTCTATTACATATTCGTGTAGTACGTAAAGAGATACGAATTTTTCAGTTGGACCACATTTTTCGCTTTGTGGTTCCTATTTAAAAAAAACGCGGTTGATATCCGTTTGACCTATGGCAGCACTATCTAGCGGGCCAACCATAGCGCCATCTGGTTTCCCCCTTCAAGCTAGACAAGTTTCGTTCTTTGTAGTTTTTTCGTTTGACGCTTATTTCGTGAGATATGTAGCCCGCTCTTTATCAATGGACCACCCTGTATAGTATGTGATTACATCTGGTGGCAGATATGGTGTGAAACCCGCTAAGGTCCTGTCGAATGCATGCCACGCAGAGTAGCGGCTGTATTGCGTTCCAGTCGCTATTCGGCCGGAAGCCGTACATCTACATCTACATTGATACTCTGCAAATCACAATTTAAGCGGCTGGCAGAGAGCTCATCGAACTAGCTTCACAATAATTCACTATCATTCCAATCTCGAACAACGCACGAAAAAAGCCAACTCCTATGTCTTCCCGTGCGACCTCTGATTTCCCTTATTTCATTATGATGATCTTTTCTCCCATGTAGGTCGGCGCCAACAAAATATTTTCGCATTGGGAGGAGAAAGTTGGTGATTGAAATTTCGTGAGAAGATTTCGCCGCAACGAAAAATCTTTTCTTTAAATGTTTGGGTTCATCGTAATACTGTAACAGAGTTAAGCGTTTCGTAATTTTTATCTTTCAGTTAGCTCTTAAGCATTCAAAATTTTGTTAAGAATCCATGAGTAATTAACTTTGTTGTTTAGTTATAGTTACGTTGTGGTAACAATTTGGCCGTTATGTGAACCTCAAATGTACTTCAAAGTAATTCTCGGTTCATGGTGAGTGTGTAACGTTGCAGATTATCACGAGTTATTGTCTAGCGTTGAAAGCGTAGCTTGCCGTGGAGCTGGGAGGAGAGCAGAATTTGTTTCTCACGCTCGCACAGCAGACGCTGGCTACTGGTCCGGGCGAGCCGTGTACTTGACTAATGCTACTTGCAATAAGTTACACATATTCTCCATGAATCTGAAGAAGTTCTATTAAATATTAATAGATCTTTTTCACACTTAGTGTACCAAATTGCATGGATAACACAACCACACTGCTAAAATTTCAAATCAATAACTTCAGTAGCCGGCCGAGGTGGCAGAGCGGTTCTAGGCGCTACAGTCAATCCTACCTCAGGCATGGATGTGTGTGATATCTTTAGGTTAATTAGGTTTAATTAGCTCTAAGTTCTAGGGGACTGATGACCTCAGATGTTAAGTCCCGTAGTGCTCAGAGCCATTTGAACCGTTTTGAATAACTTCAGTACTTTTGGAGATATAAATTTTTACCAAACCGTGCTGGCATCGTGGAACATAAGTTAGAGATTATAACGTGTTCATCGATAGTGCCAACTGTTACTACAACAGGCAGTACGTTACACATATTCTATATGAATCTCAAGAAGTACTATTAAATATTAATCGATCTTTTTCACACTTAGTGTTACGCGCGACTTGTATTGAAGTTTGACCTTTGCAGCATTGAGCGGCTGTAGTTAACAACAGTTGCATTCAGTTTCAAACAGTTGGTTATGCTTCAGTTGCACAGATCATTTTCCGCCTCGTTTCTAATCTGAAGTGACGTGTTGTTAACGTTAATTTGTACTAGAAGTGATACGGTAGATAAGCAATATACAGTGGAGGAAGCTCTTTCTCTCATACTGGGTAGTGACTTTGAAGATGAAAGCGAGTCACCGCCAGAATCTGGCGTACATGAAACACCTACTGTAGCTGCTTCTTCATCAGGTGCACGTGCTGCTCCAGCTGTTCGATTGACATCCCCACACTTGGATTTGTGCACAGACCTGACACACAATATCAAAAACATGTGTGATTTGTATAAATATTTTCCCGAATAAATGTATAGTATAAAGTCCAGTAATTGTGATAACACTACGAGCATAGCGCAGCGGGGAGCGCGAAAAAGGCGCCGTACAGCAGTCACGGCCGGGCGGTCCTGGCGCTCGTCCACAGCGTAGGACGCAACAATCGCGGCGCCGACGTGAAAGGGTTAAAAGTACTTTGTAAAATTAGTATTTCGTCGTGTTTTGGTTGTGTGAGTGTTTTGAAGAGAATGAGCGAGTGAGCGGAGGATATACAGAAAGCGAGAATGTGATATTGTATTAAAAATATGTAAATATATGCGTGACAAAACTGTTGTGCAACAAGGGAGTTGGTAACGTATGTCCGAGTGAGCTTGATTAAGTAAAAAGCAACCAGAAGAGGCGTTGAGTATAATGTTTATTAGGAATTTATTTTGTGTAAAGAAATTCTATTTTGTTCATAAAATTTTATTTAGTTTCGGAATTACGAAATGTCTAGTGTAAATTACTTATGGTAATGTGACTGGCTGACGTTAAAAATACTGCGGGTATAGAGGAGCTCGAGATGATTTGACTGGCTGCTTAACATACTAGTCAATAGGGATTGAGTATTTCCCGTGAGTTTCAGTAGCGCTTTGAACCTCAAGTCTCTGAGTCGATATAATCGCTCGAGAGCTGTCTTCTGGTAAATACCCATGTTAAATCATGTTGTTCAGTTCTGTACTATGACGAGGAAATTCGCCCGTTTGATCGGATCTCGTATCGCTGACGAAAAGTGACTACTGTGTTGAGTATTTTGTGAATGTTTGAACTTTTTATGTAGTTTAGTTTAGGAGATATACGCGTGTTAACATTTCAAGTCGTACATAAACTCCAGTGGCGTGTTTCTATCAGACTGCGAGACATTATGGCGAGCTCTTCTTTACAAGGAGTCTACTGAACGAGTGACTGTGTTAACACGCAAGTAGTCGTGTTGTTTAGGACATTCAAAGTATCGGATCGGACTAAATATCTTCTCGCTGATTTTGGGTGTGAACTTGTTACAGACACAGTGAGTAACACACAAAATTGATGTCGGTATATTAAATAAGGACTTGATAACCATTTTCTTTGTTTTATAGAGAAAAAGCCCTCAAAAAAGGAATTTTTTTTATATTTTTTTTCAAAAGACTCATTCAAGAATCCCGAACGTTCATTAGTTTAACTATCTTTTAGCTATTGCCCATGGACTGGAGTTATCTGACCTTTGCGTGGCAGGTATTTAGACGAATTTTCATCAACGCTGCTTTTGTCGGCTAAACCAGTACCTACTATTGCAGAGTGAAGGGGCAACCAACCTGAAGCCTACCAGGTAGTTGGAGTGATTGTTTAATGGGTAGTGAGCAACCAACCCGCCCTTCTGCAGCCTATGCGTTTATATGTTCTTTAACGTCATTTCTTGTTACCAATATCAGCTTCTTCCCAAGAGTTCAATATTCTGCTGCATCCATTTTCAATAAGCTACCATAAGAATCCGGAATTCTTAGCAGTATTCCACCTGTTTTCAAATTTAAGGTGGAAAGTTACCTCGTGAGCACTCCTTATATTCTGTCGAGGAGTTCCTTGAAAAATTAAGCTGCTTCTTATGTTTACGGTTTATATAAAGCTTGTTGTGCTTTTAGGATTCACAGATATGTTACTTCATCTATTATTATTTTTCTGTTGTACCTAATTTCATGTACTGACACGTTCCATGACCATAGAGATTCGCTCCTCAGTTTAGTCCTACGGAAATAGACGTGTAAAATAAATAAAAATAAATTAAAATTCATCTCAATTGAATCCGTATTAGGATATCTTGAACGACTTCAGAAACATTTGAAGTGAGAACTTAGCTGAACTACCTCGTATAGGTATACAAGAACTGCAAGGAAATTCTCACAATGTGTAGCACGCTATTCAGTGTTTTACAATAAAGGCAACTGAGAGGTAAATGGCTTATGCAGTGAAGCACTGAAATAACACGGTAACGAAAAATACTTAAGTCGTAAGTTGCCTTGCCTAACGAAATGAAAGTCGTAGTTAGAAAACTGACAAAAACGCACTCTATTTTAATGCAGTTCTTTCGGTGATCTCGGGAATGAAGCTGTCGATGGCTGATAAAAAAACGAAAGGAAGAAACGGAAGATTATAGTTTAATGTCCCGTAGATGTTGGAGACATAAGACAGGGGAATAAGCATGGACTGAGGGAAGTATAAGCAAAGTAATCGGATCGTGTGAATTTGGAAGAAACGAAACCGGTGTTTACCTGAAGCATCCAAGGAAAAGCTAATTATGGTCCACCGTACAGGTTCCTGAACCGCCGACTTCCTGAGAGTGAGTCCAACGTTCTGAACAATACGATTCCTCGCTTGCTGGGAGAACGAAATCACTTTTCTTCAGCTATCTACTAAACTCGACACGCAAAAGACGTCAGAATCGAGTCATCACAAGGAACTGAGCATCCACTACGTGCATTTTAACAGAAGTGCCGATGTCTCAACATTACAATAAAATAATAAGTTTAAGACTGGAACGTAGATAATGGAGCGAAATTCGGACTCAATGCTAAGTTCAAATGGCTCTGAGCTCTATGGGACTTAACAGTTGTGGTCATCAGTCCCCTAGAATTCAGAACTACTTAAACCTAACTAACCTAAGGACATCACACACATCCATGCCCGAGGCAGGATTCGAACCTGCGACCGCAGCAGTCGCGCGGTTCCGGACTGAGCGCCTAGAACCGCAAGACCACCGCGGCCGGCTGCTAAGTTCAAAATAGTGGTCCAATCATTGGCGCTTCCTGTAAATAACATAACGCTGTCTGTCCTATTCGCATTAAATCTTGAGCTCTGCCTTCAACACGGCGGTAAGTGGTCATTACTTCATGGTTAAAAACTACTGTAAGTGAGAATGACACAGCACCTACACCCAACATGTGTAACATCACGCTAGCTTCCTGTACGGATAAGACCAGCGTGCTGCACCCTTAATGCAAAGTGAGCATGAGGCGAGGCATGTGCTGCTGCTAAGGCCAGCCGCCCCACGTGGACAGGACACGTGCGTCGCCTGCCAGAGGGGCCGATGCTTGCACGTGACGCTGCCGCCGTTGTCCGCGACTAGTGAAACGCGCTGCGGAGCCGTCGCTGCCAGATGTGTGTCAAGAGGTGTCGCATACGGGTAGACGAATGGCATGCGGTCTGCTACTGATGTACGTCAATAGCGCCAGTATTCGATTGTGAGTCAGTATACATGGTGGAATGGTTTAACTACCTATCGAATAGAACAGACAGAGGCTGAGAAATCTCTGAATGGTGTATATGACACGTAATAGCAACGATTGAGAGAGTGCGGCGGCGGGGTTCCTTTCGTCCGTTACCTGCACGATACCTGTGAACTCGTTGCAGCAAATCGCCGGTAGGAAAGGCGAGCAGAAACCTTCCGTACTGCAGCTCGCACCAACGTAACTATAGGGAAAGGTATTAATTTTGAATGAATGGTGGAAATACGGGCAAAGCTGAGTATATTCTAAACCCTGATAATGTACACGTTCACTGCTAATCTTAACACAGTCATGCACAAACCCTTTCATTCACGTTAGCGAGTTTATGGTGTCGTATTTCCCGAAATCTGAACAGGTACTAAGCACGGATTGTTTTTGAATGAAAATACTCGCCATAGTATTAAGTTTATAGGTGTCTAATGCACTCAAGTTTTTAGTCACCGATCTGCTCAATATGCCACGTGGAATTACTGTCTTTCCTCTTAGCCAAAATTATTTAAAAATCCGTACCTTCTAAAAAACACACCGGAATAAATATGCATTCACTTTGAAGCTTGTAGCACAACTAAAACCGGTAAATTATAACTTCCTTCGGAGCTCGTTCTACACTGGGCTCCCACTTCTTTAGACTGCTGAAAGCATTCTATATCTCCAAGAGAAATGACGCGCAAAGAATACTCCGTCCTGATTGAACAGTTTTCTTTAAAGCCAAAGAAAAACGTTATTCTCCCGCGATAGTCCGCGCTTTTCATGACTAACCAATCAACTACTAACTGGGTCGGAGCTCTCCTTGTAACTACCGATTTGTAACAGTTCATTGTGTCACTGTGGTGCTATCTATTGCTCAGATTGCTGCTGCAGATGTGGCACGATGAGCAAAAGCCGTACGCCGAACACAATGGTCTTCCCTGTCGGCAGTGCCACATGGCTGTCCAGACCCTGGCCTTCTTGCGACCGTATACTCGTATTTTCGTGACCACTGTTGCCAGAAATCATGAACAGTTTTCGATATTCAGGGGAAGTTTTTCTCCAGTATTACAGAAGGAAAATGAAGCTTCTCGTTGCCTTATTATACGACCTCGTTCAAATTCAGTGAGGTCTTTATAATGGCGTCATTTTAATTTTAAAAGCATTCTTGACTGACAACAACTCATCATGTCCAATCTCGAAGGTAAGTAACGCTCATGACGGTTATAGTGTGGATTTAAAGTAAACATGATTTGCATCCTCATAGTGGCGTCACTTGCTCCACTCAGTGAGATTGGCGTGAAATTTAAAAAGATATCAAATGAAGAAACACGCCTACCAACATTCATTTATGTCGCACAACTCTCGTTGTTGATTCAATTTTTTTCCATTAGTTTATTTCTTCCAACAAAATATATATTTATTTTTTCTTTGGAAGCATGTATCATTTGATCTGTCTTGACTTAATAGAACGGTCCCCTCTTAGAAACGTCTGATTATATCGACAGTGGGAGTGTATTCGAGGCTCTACAGTCAGGCATCACAGAGACCACAAAATCTAACATAATTGAGCGAAGAAGTAGAAGAGACGCCACTCAACTATGTTGAGGACATATTGATGAAAGTAGAAATGGCTATTCTAGGGGAAAATATTCGTATTTCACGAATATAAAGCACTAAAATCATAAAAAAAACAAATTTAAGGTGTGTAAAAGAAAGTAAAAAGTATAAAAATTATGATGACAACGGTATACGTAAAATGTACGCATCCAGTGTCAACATAAAATGCTTGTTGGTGTCTCTTACTGCATGACGGAACATCTGTGAGAAATCTGAACCATTTGACTTCTCTTCACGGAAACGTTTACAGAAACCGGAACAGCAATCAACGACAACTGTCAAGTACATCCCAAATATTTCATGTAGATTGTGAGATGAATGCGAATAGCATCTGCAAAATGCACTATATTTTTCGACGGGATCAACCTGTACATTCAAAATTTGCAGGATCACATCACTCCATACCATTGTCACGTGACTTTGGCTGCAGTATATTTTGACCACAGATACTCTGTTCTATGTATCTCCGTGCTCACTCTATAGATATTCTTACTCTGTTCTGACCGTGAACCAATGCGCCACCTCCCTCGGTATTAATATTAATTTCGTGTGGGTCGGTGGCCAGTTGCTTGAAAAGAAATGGTTTAATCACTATAGATTCACCGATGCAGAAATGCTCTACTAAATATTCACCTACCTGCTCAGTGGCTAATTTAACAGCACAGTCTCTGCCGAAGTGGTGGAGGGGGGGGGGGGGTTGACTTTCACGCCTGCTTTTCTAATGTATTAACCATTTGAAAAACAGGCACTTTTTCTACCCCACCCTCTGTATGACATTACTTGGAGATATAATTCAAATTCAAAACTGACGCGCTGCCTTGTTGTTTCTGCAGATCACTGTACGGCGCCATTGGGCATGGAGTCCGGCGCCATCGCAGACGAAGACATCTCTGCCAGCTCCGCTTACGATTCCAGTATCGTTGGTGCTCGCAACAGCAGGTAAGCGAAAACAAGAATTACTCCGTGGCTATAACATTGGTCTCTCGCACTTCAGTCTAATGCTGCTACAATTTAGGGTCATCTGTAAAAAAAAGCGGTGATTATATAACTTTCTTGTCAAGGAACTGCTCGCCCGAGATCTTTCTCTCTTCAGATCTGATTAGGTAAACATAATCTCCATAACTTCTTTTAGAGTACTTTTAGATCCCAAAGTTTATTACTGCAGCGTTAAAAATTTATTTTCGATAACTGATATTACATCTTAATAGTTTGTAAATGTGAATCAATAAATCATCTAAGAAACATAAAATATAAATAATAATCGTCTGAACATCGTAAGACGATGAAAATCCTTGAGAGGGCCAGGTAACACTTTCTTTACTCTTTCATTGAATGCAACGCGCATAGTCACTGAACGACCTTTCTAACTAGATACTTTATCGTCGAGAATTCGGCTTCGTTGATACCTGTATGGAAGGTGTCCTGATTCTGACATAACTTTTCTAAATTGCTGTTGAACCATGACAAGTTCAAAAAAATGGCTCTGAGCACTATGGGACTTAACATCTATGGTCATCAGTCCCCTAGAACTTAGAACTACTTAAACCTAACTAACCTAAGAGCATCACCCAACACCCTGTCATCACGAGGTAGAGAAAATCCCTGACCCCGCCGGGAATCGAACCCGGGAACCCGCCATGACAAGTCCTACCCATCCCTCACCACATTCTGTTGTACGAGGGTTGTCCTGAAAGTAAGTTCCGAAATTTCGGTCACGAAATGGAAACCACAGAGAAAACCAGAAACGTTTTATTTGCAACAGTTAGGTACACCTCCCACCTACTTCTCTACGTAGTCGCCGCTCCAACTTCGAGTGTTGTCGTAGCGTTGTATCATCTATTCAATATCCTCGTCAAAGAAACCAGCCGCCTATGCTTTCGACCAGTTATCTGCACTGGTGTGTAGCTCGTTGTCTGTGGAAAATTTTGTCTTCCTAGCCAGCGTATCTTGTGAGCAGAGATGAGACTTAGGGAGAGCCAGTTACGGACTATATTGAGGGTAATCAAACACTTCTCACCGGAAACACTATAGAGAATTGGCCTGAAGAAGGAACAGCTGGACAGTTGTGTTATCTGGGCAGCATGATACAGGCGAAATCTCTAACCAGGCCCTCATACTTGGCGGAAGACGCTATTCCCTACGCATTTTTACGTGCTCACTGTTCACTCGAAACTGAAAAGATCGACGCGACACGATCGACGGGCATACTAGAGACACTGCCCAACACATCTGTGCAAAGCTTTAGTGGATTTTCCCAGTGGTTTCCATATCGCGACGGATCGGAACTTATTTCCTGGACATCCCTCGTATAAACTCATATGTCGAATATCCTACAAATTCTGTTTCACTGAACTGAAAGTTTGTTTCAGGCTGCTAAAATACACTGTCATAGCAGATTTACAATATAGGCATCGGTAGATGAAGGTATACATTACTCAAAAATAAACCGCAAACGGCTGTTGTGTGATCCTGTAAAAGCACTACCTGTTTCACAACTTCAGGTACACATATTTTCAGATAGTTTACACGAAAAAATAAGACGTTCCATCACACCCACTCGTGCAATAATACGTATAATTAGTGAGTTTTTTCATATGTCACTATCTTTACGAATTATAACGGCTGACTGGGAATACTGAGGCGTCCAATGAACTCAACTTTTGCCTGTACCTAGAGATGCTATTCTAACGTTGTGAAAACGGTTTTAAAGGATCATACAATAGCTGTTTCGTTTTTTTTTTTACGTCATTTTAGCTTCACTTGTTTGATAGGTAGATATTCTTCCGTCATTTTGGATGATAGCAAATGATAACTGGTGGTATTTGAGCTCCAGATGTCTTATCTTCTGGATAAGTACGTGTCTATTTGCTGTCAACAAATATAATACTGCTTCTTGAGAAGCATGTCTTACCAGGAAAATACTTGGGCTCGAACAAACAGATCTGCATGAACGTTTGGTTAGAGGACCATTATGTACCTCTGAATGTGCTGGTGGGTGTCGTTTTTCTGCAAAACTCTGCAGTCATGCTCTAGATATCACTGTAGATGTAATTGTAGACGCCATACGCAATGCAGCAATGTTAGCTATAAATTTAAATGCGGAATGTCAATAAAATGCTCCGAGCAATACGAATGACTCCAAAACGCACAGTGAAGAAATGCAAGTTGATCTCATGGCGTATTTGCACATTCTATAATATCAGTGTTGAACGCCACGTCAATGACACTTTTGAAGTTGTTCACTGGTTCACCAGTACCGTAGCCAGCGTTCTGCCACGCGTAACGAAGCATTGGTCTGTATACTCCCACAGATAACTGATTGTAAATGACAGAATTCATATTCATGATAAAGAATCTGTTGTGCAATTTCGGCTGCATATTACTGGAACGTAGTTTAATGAGGTCTGTTGTTCTCTTGGCATATATTTTAAAATGCCCGAAGAAATACACATCCAGACGTTGTGCATAATTTGTAGTTTTAGAAGGAATAATTTTTAAATCTACATGTTTTCCGCCAGTTGCTTCCAGTATTCGTTCATCCTTATGTCCAGATCAGGAGTCACAAAGTACTAATGAATTTCTCGACAAATGTGGATTCAAAACTGACAGAAAAAGCTTCTTCATATGTTGCTTCGTCATCTTCCCACTCACACTTGCATCGACGACGACATTTGGAGGGCACCGCGTTTCTATTTCCCTTGACACGCGGGGTCCAAACTTTCCACTGGATTCTTGGAAGCAAATATAGAGTTTGCCTCCCAATCGTCCGTCCATTGATATAGCAACATCGATCGTGTAACTATGTGTTGCACAGTTAACTGATTGCAACATCGCGACGGTGTTTCTCTCCCCTTTCATGGATAGTGTTCTGTCACAAGAAAGTTCATAGTTGAACTGACTCTGATCACAGTTCCATACAGTACTAATATCGATGTTTTCTCCCGTGATATGCTCATTGACGTCAGCAAGAAAGTTTGAGCTCTTTCAATCAGCTCTTCTTCGTCATCCTTATCTTTTCGTGCTTGGAGCATAGTGATACGGCGTGATGTTATCCTAAACTCCCTTTTCAAGTTAGTAATAAATCCTAGTGAAGCAGTAAATTTTGTACACCCGAGATTTCTGCCTACGTCCTATGCCCAATGTTGTAAATGCCAATAATGAACGGCGGAACAGCATTCTCGCGCTTCATCGAATTTCGCCGTTACACGCTCCTTGACGGTCTTGAACAGCAGTGTACGATTTCCTTAGAAAACTGTATTTCCTTCTCTTTTCTTTGCCACGTAATCCAGTATGTTTTTAATATTGCTTTTAGACTTCAGTTTAGGGTATTTTTTCAGAAGCTTGTCGTATGCGTCGAAACCTCTTACGTAATAATCAACCTACATGTTGTCCAGTGTGTTGTCATAAAACGCCGTGACGATACTTACAGCTTTAACCTTCTTCTTGGGAGACGGTTGGTATTCACTGTCACTGCTTCCATCGCCTCTTCCCGCACTTGCCGTAGCACTACCGTTTGCAATGAGTTGTTCGTCATTATCATCCCTGTCATCATCCTTATGTGTTAGTGTTACAACAGTATCTGTTTCTAACTTATGCTGATACTTCTGCACTATAATAGATACCAGAAAACATGCGAATGATTCGTCTTCTACACCAATACCATCTTCACGAAGAAGGAAGAAGGGTTCTTCGTAACTTCATCTCAACCAATCGTAATACATTAGCAGGATTGATTACCAATCGCCGAGCCATCTGACGCTTCAATACACAAATAATGTCACAAAACGCAACTTCAGAGGCACACTGCACCGTCCCTACTGGTCCCGACTGGCGTACCGGCAGATCAGTGTACAATGCGGCATGGCATACGCAGAGGCCTCTAACGGACGGCTGGAGAGTTTTGCAGATGCGGGAGTATCACTAGTGCAATAAGAGACCTTTACATTATTTCTCACACGATTTTGGTGCATTTGTGTTCGTTCGAGCCCAAGTACTTTCCTTGTTAGTAAATGTTCAAGACAATAATCTGATAGGAGCTTTGATACGTCACTTCAGTCTTGATTGCTGTCATTTCCTACAAATGTTTTTTTTTTTAAAGCTGCTAATCTTAAATCTCTCCATGTTACTAAATTTATACTCTGCAACGCACCTAATGACGCGCCTGCCTCGGGCATGGATGTGTGTGATATCCTTAGGTTAGTTACGTTTAAGTAGTTCTAAGTTGTAGGGAACATATGACCTCTGAGGTCATCAGTCCCCTAGAACTTAGAACTACTTAAACCTAACTAAGCTAAGAACATCACACACATCCATGCCCGAGGCAGGATTCGAACCTGCGACCATAGCGGTCGCGCGGTTCCAGACTGTAGCGCCTAGAACCGCTCAGCCACTCAGTCCGGCTGAAGAAATTATGATTGATAGTCTGTGACGTTGAGTAGTATGTGTAGTTAAGCTAACTAAGTGTACTACTAAACATGCAGAATGGTTTTCATTTATTACTTAAAGTTTTAATCCGTACTTGACACTTGTTAACGGTTGAAAGAGTTAATAGTGAACTACTGTTTGGTAATGTGGCCAAAGTCGGACATTTTGGATCTAATTCAGTGGTTTATCTATCTGCGAATAACCAGCGTTTTCGGATTATAGAGAACTCGTTTCCTACACAGATACCACAAGTTTAGTTTCCACAGAAAAAATTATAAGGAAATTTAAAAATACTGAAATTAGAACACACACATACATTTATGAGACATTACAGTGTTGGGCTCTAAGCAACTCCTGGACAGATTAAAAGACACATTTCACAATGAAGCCTTTCACATTGTAGTAGAAAACCATTCAGTTACCGCTCAAATTTTTCACTTCCACTGGAAATCGATTAAAAATGAAATCTACGACAAAGTGTGTATCTCTCTGTTGAATGTTTAAAGAAGTGTTAGCGAAGTATAAATCGTTTCTTCCGTCTAGAGTTCACTGAGTGACTGTGCCATTTCCTTTTGAGTAAGTCCTTCATTTACCACAAATCCGTTAAGGGGCCATATGTGCAGCGATAAACGATAGGTATTATTTGCTCTGAATACGAACTAGTTATTGAAGTTTCCTATTGCTTGTTATGGAGAGGTACATAAATGCGTTTTTTGAGGACATTTCCATTTGTTCAAATGGTTCAAATGGCTATGAGCACTATGGGATTTAACTTCTGAGGTCATCAGTCCCCTAGAACTTAGAACTACTTAAACCTAACTAACCTAAGGACATCACACACATCCATGCCCGAGGCAGGATTCGAATCTGCGACCGTAGCGGTCGCGCGATTCCGGCGCCAAAAACCGCTAGGCCACCCCGGCCGGCTTTTCCATTTGTTTCTAAATACGAAAATCCCTGCTGCATATGACAATTCATTTTAATATTGGCTGTTTGCTTTACTAGCGTTCCTCAATGTACGCTGATACCATTTTAATTAATATTTAAAGAAAATAATTTCTTAACCTGACACCAAAACTTCAGCAGCTCTTTACACTGCATCTAGGTAGGCGCTAACTATTTTCGCGGCTATATTGATACCTTGTGCAGACATCACCTCAATGGTAACAATATTAAACTTTAGAATTAATTAATGAAAATGAAGCACCTTTGACAAAAAATCAATTCCAAATCATCAATGGTTAACGCCTGGACAAATATGTGTATCAGTTTTACGCATTATGCGAGACTGAGAAAGAATGAGTAGGCAATAGAAGGATACAGATAAAGACGTTGTTTCTCTGATTTTTGGCTTGGTGATTTCTAGTTGTATTAAAACGTTACTGTATAACAAAACCTTTCTAGGAATTTCAAAACTATCACAATGAGGACTACACCTACGGGAGGAAGCTGATCGTTAGCAGTTTTAACGTCCCACAGAGGTCCTTCCAGTAATTCTGCGAAAGGCTCAAACTGGGTACAAAAAGCAGAGGCAGTTTGCACTGCCGACTGTTTTCTTTGGCGGCCGAGATTTTAAATAGCACCATAACCAGTGTGCGTTACTCACTTGTTCCCTTTAATTTAAGATGTTTTATTGTTTCATGCTGTATTGTAATAGTAACAAGAATTAATAATATTTGTTAAAGAAGAAGTAATCAAGTTAGTGTTTGGTAGCTGCATATATCTTATACTACAGTCATGGAACCCTCATAATGTCCTCTGCTGATTTAATAGCTTCATAACGTATAAGATGATAGTTCGACATAACGACCTTTGAGTCAATATTCTTTCCGTTCAAGTAACGCTAAATGTTCGGCTACCACCTTAGCATCATTTTACAGACTCTCTGTCTCTAACTTTCGCCTGTCTTCAGTTTTTCGCGCATTTTAGCATATATCGTGATTTTCTTCTGTTGTCCGTCTAGTGGCCGCCTGTTCTATAACGTATACAATTTGAATAGTTTCCTTTTCAGTGCAATCAATGAAATTGATGAAGTGCTCGTTTTGTTACTATATGTGTGGTTTTTACTAAATATTTATATCAAGTACATAGATTTGGAATATCTCCTCCTGTCCTTAACTTCAATCAGTCGCTTGTTCTTAATGAACTTGATAAAGCGAGGGGCTGGCAGGTAGGAAAGGAAGATAATAGCTGAGTCTCTCTCAGACAAGGCTGGTTTTCCTTCATCTCTAGGACAGGTTTTACAACATCGTCTTCTAATACTCGTTTACCACGCCAGATGTTACTCTTAACGCCCGCAAATGTACACGTTTGCTTAAGAAACACGATGTTATAGCGACACCAAACGCATACCTCTATTACCTATTGATACCTGTTGCGAAGAAATTTACTCTCACAGTTAAATCACAAAATGTGATTAGAACCGTCATGACTTCCTCACAAAGGCGGTTAATGTACCTAAAGTTGTATGATGTTGGAATTTATATTTTGAGATAAATTTACTGTATCAATATGTTGCAAAGAACCCAGACAAAACAATCTCGACCGGCACTTCAGTTCTAGGTGTGTCACGTTCAACTCAAATGCGCGTCTCTGAAGATTAGAGCAAGATTCACAAATAAAAATTGTTAATGCAACAAGCGCTGTGAGTAATACAAAACGGGACAATAAGAAACATTAGAGCGTCGTAGCAACCAGTTAATGAAAAAGTAACGAGATTACTTCGATCCCGAAACAAATCATCCTAAAGTTTTAATTTTTCAATTTACCGTCTCTAAAGCCACAACATAAAAAATATATAAACAGCCAGCTGGAACGAAATATGTTGTCGTACTAATGGTCTACGCTTGGAAAAAAGGTTTGATGGTAGCCTACTCCGTGTAAGTCTCCTCATCTCTGCCTGATGACTGCAACGTAAAGCCCCCCTCCCCATTCTCCAACCTCTCATTAACACTCTTCCTTGATGCCTCAGGATGTATTCTATCAACCGATCCCTTCTTTTAATCACGTTGTGTCACAATTTTATTTTCTACCACATTCGATTAAATACCTCCTCATGAACTATTCGATCCATCCCATCTAGTTCTCAACATTTTTCGCATTTCAGAACCTTCCATTCTCTTCTTGTTTGAACTAGTTATCGTCCACGTTTCTTCCATACAGGGCTAAGCTCCATAAAAATAACTTCTGAAAATATTTCAAAACTTTTAAATATATATTTGATGTTAACCAAATATAATGGTTACAAATTGTTAGTAACAGCTGACCTGAGTTTGGTTTAAAAGGCAATTCGTGTGCAGGATTCGTTATGAAATTGGTTGAGATCGGCACATACACACATTCACATCACGTAAGTTACACAGAGCGAACTCATCTCTGTAAGTAATTTTAACATCTTTTGGACATGATCGGATATGTGCTACTACTTCACATTACTGCATGGACGTCAAGGAGCTCTTGTTCTTTTCAGGTGTGGAATTGTAGCACACCATGTTTTTACAATGACTCGCTATTGATCTCAGCATCTAATTTGTTTAAAAGAAACACTTTCTCGTCTGGAATCTTAAGTGAGAATCCAGCAGAGGATGATATTCGGATTTTATGGGTATATTCTCTAGTTGGAAGTCAGGAGGAGGATTTCCTACAACACGAAGTAACTTTATAATTTAAATCATGATGTCTCAGTCAGGGATATTCGCTTGCCGCCCCAGATATTGCACTCAACGCCCGCAAGTGTACCGATTTGCATGAGAAAGACAATCATACAGCGACACCAAGTGCATACCACGATTATTTATTGAATGCCTTATGTATATAAATTTACTCTGTAAATTAAATTACACAGAAAAAATTTAACTAAATTATACAATGTATTGGGAAACGTCATGATTTCTTCACACAAAAGCCGTTTAATGTACCTAATGTTGTATGCTGTTGCCATTTCAGTTGTTATGATAAATTCACTGTATCATTGTACTATATGGAAGCCAGATCAAATAGAAATACAGCGTATCCTTTGTGCAGGGACTGGCCGTACACAGCTTGTAATAATGTTGTTGGACTCATTGATTATTACTCGTATGTGCACTGGTGTGGTAGATGGGATCAGTTTTCCATAAGGCGTGCATATACAGCTAGAGAATAGTGACAAGTAATCTCACAAATCTTCAAAGTTTCTCACTAGAGATGTTCCTGTAAACTGTCGGCCAACTGTATTCCAAACAGCCAGTTCCTTCTTGGCACTCAGATACTGCTGCTTAGAAGCTAAGATGCTGTCCAGCGTAATCCCTAGGTACTTTTCAGGTGCCCTGTGTGATGACATTTTTCTAATAAAACAAAATAGCAATAATAATTACTTGTGACTGAACGGCCTGACGTCAGTATATCTGCTAAACATCACTTCCACTTCCGTGTCTCTAACCTAACCCACTGATGCTATCGGAGAGAAAGCACCTACGCGGAGAGACGAAGTATGAGTTAGAGAGGGACTGAAACGTATCGTGGCCTTTCTGTTTCCAGGCGCGCTCTTTATCATTAAACCACCAGTCCCGGTACAAAATACAATAGTTCCTCATAGTCTAAGCTACTAAAATCTATGAAGAACAGCTCCTAAAATCTTTCAGAAGCGTCTGTGATATGTTTGATCAGACTAATTGTTTGACATGTGTTCCTCTTCCTTTCCGTTGCGTCAGTTTTCACTTGAATCTAAAGCTCGTCCTTATTTTAGATCTGACTCTGAAAGCCGCGCGGGATTAGCCGAGCGGTCAGGGGCGCTGCAGTCATAGACTGTGTGGCTGGTCCCGGCGGAGGTTCGAGTCCTCCCTCGGGCATGGGTGTGTGTGTTTGTCCTTAGGATAATTTAGGTTAAGTAATGTGTAAGCTTAGGGACTGATGACCTTAGCAATTAAGCCCCATTAAGATTTCACAAACAGTTGAACAGCTGGACTCTGAAAATATTGAGGTGGGACATATGAGAAAATACACGGGTACCCATAACCTAATGCAACCAAATGTAACTCGCAAGATAATTGAACCAAACTTTGCGCATCATGTCACTGACTTTAACATGGATTTTTTCAACTTTTTCTCAATTAATTTGATCAGGAAGTTGGTGGATACTTTTAGAACACATATTATCACACGTGGAACATTTTCCCGAACGTTAGTTTACTTATTACTTTACAAATATGGTGGGTTGTTCTTAGCAGTTAGATAAACAAAAGATTTTAATATCAGTCTTAGAAATCTTGCAACAAATTTTTTAAATTTACGTGTATGAACACAGCCATTTTTATTACACCAAAGTTTAATTAAATTTTGACAGTAATTTACTTTGAAAATACCATAGTAAGTTGTGCTACAGTGTGCACGAAATCAGCAAATTTCACCTTTTTATCTGCAGTGGTTCAGCAGAAATGCTCCTTATACACTGAAAAATGAAATTTGCGAGACATGCAGAAAAAACATTTTACAAATGTGTTATGCAAGAAACACGACCATAATGGAGGCCACAATCGTACATTTGATCTTTTGCTCTTCATGTAGCTCTTTTCTTCTAGTCTTATCTTCCTGGCGTACCCTTTTGGCAATAACATTCACTGACATTTCAGGACTAGCAATGTGAACAGATCAATCTTCTTCAGTATGTTTTCAGTGAAGCAACCTGCATCAAATCGTAGTCTCATAACTGAATCTTCCTGATTTTCCATCATTAAACACCAACCGTTATACAAAGTAATTTTAACGACATTAGATCAACAACTTGTCTGTGGGCATCTCTTCTAAATGAGATTATTAAAGTTTTTATTCGAGTTATTGTGTTCTAACAAGTGGGCATTTCATTATATAATCGTAATTAATAGCACCATAAATGAGCCAACAGCCTTGTTAGTCCAGTAGAATTAGCATTCAAATCGAAATAATTGCTACAAAAGGTTTTAATTTTTTAATGGCTTCGTTTGTGTCCCAGTATAACTATCCTAGCCTTCCCCCTCGGCGGAGTTGCGGAAAAATGGTGCGGGGAAAAAATGTGCCCAAAAAGGGCTATTTTTCGGTTTTGCGATTATATATCGTAAATGACTCACAATATAGAAAACATAGTGGAATTAAAAATTGTAGGGCATGAAGTTCTGCATTGAATGGGACCACCCGCATATTTTTTGGATCACCCGTGCTCTTCAAAATTGGACCAATTTTACATGTTCATGAAAAATTTTAGTTTTAACCTCTGTTTTTTGATAATATCGTTGAAACTAATCCACCTGTCAATAACGTCGTTCATAAAAAAATATGGAGAGATAAATTCCGCCTTCGATGAAACCAAAAGTGAATTTGTTGGACTACCCATTTGTTTACAGCTCGTCATTCAAGTTGGACCGTTTCTCATCATCAATGAAGACAATTTCAAATTTAGTTCTTCAGTAATTCATATGTACACTCTTTTAAATACAGAACTATAGCAATCCATTGTCTTGTACTTATTTCATATACGAGGGGCGTTCAGAAAGTAAGCTCTGATCGGTCGCGAAATGGAAACGACTATGAAAATCCGATAAAGCTTTGCACAGATGTGTTGGGTAGTGTCTCTAGTATAACCCCAGTAAGCATCACGTCGCTCTTCTCATTTCTGAGCTCTCAGTGAGTGCGTAAAGATGTCTAGAAAATAGTGTCTGCCGCCAAGTACGAGGGCCTGGTGAGAAATTTCGCCTGAAGCTATGCAGCTAACATTACATAACTGTCGTGCTGTTTCGTCTTCACGACAATTCTCAGCCGCATTCTGCAGGGGCATTGAAGATGCTCCTGCATCGTTTTCAAATGGAAATGTTAGATTACCCACAATACAGTCCGCAATTGTCTCCCCCTGAGTTTCATCTCTGGTCACATGAACCGCTGTCTTTGAAGACAACATTTTGACACAGACAACGAGGTGTAGGCCAGCGTGGAGAATTGGCGGAAAGCACTGGCGGCTGCCTTCTATGATGAGGCTATTGAAAAGTTGGTACAACGCTATGACAAAAGTCTAAGTCAGAACGGCGACTACGTAGAGAAGTAGCTGAAAGGTGTAGCTAAATGTTACAAGTAAAACATTTCTGATGTTCACTGTGGTTTCAATTTGGCAATAAATCGGATCTTACTTTCTGAACAGGCCTCGTATTAATAGAATAAAAGATTAAAATTTTGTAAAATTTGAAAAATAATATCAAGAAAAGTTTTTCATACATCGAGGGTTAAGAACGGAGACCTAGTATCTGACAGATGTCAGAAAAAATCCTGTATCAAAAAAACTTGTAAGGGAAAAAAAATATGTTCTAACAAGATGATGCAAAGAAGACAATGCACAACCTGAGAGTAATAAATGATTAGGCTCTAAATAAAAAATCAAAGCAATCAAAATTTTTATTAAAAAGTTTTTAGCTCCACTGTAAAATTTGTCTTTTGTCAGATCGTGGTCTCCGTTCTTAACCTTCGATATGATATAGTGATACCCATTCAACTCATATGAAGGCGGCAGGAAGAGAGAGACACACCTTGAAATTAAGTAGTGGTTGTTATACAGGGTGATTCAAAAAGAATACCACAACTTTAGGAATTTAAAACTCTGCAACGACAAAAGGCAGAGCTAAGCACTATCTGTCGGCGAATTAAGGGAGGTATAAAGTTTCATTTAGTTGTACATTTGTTCGCTTGAGGCGCTGCTGACTAGGCGTCAGCGTCAGTTGATGCTAAGATGGCGACCGCTCAACAGAAAGCTTTTTGTGTTATTGAGTACGGGAGAAGTGAATCGACGACAGTTGTTCAGCGTGCATTTCGAACGAAGTATGGTGTTAAACCTCCTGATAGGTGGTGTATTAAACGTTGGTATAAACAGTTTACAGAGAATGGGTGTTTGTGCAAAGGGAAAAGTTCTGGACGGCCGAGAACGAGTGATGAAAATATAGCACGCATCCAGCAAGCATTTGTTCGCAGCCCAGGAAAATCGACTTGCAGAGCTAGCAGAGAGCTGCAAATTCCACAATCAACTGTATGGAGAGTCCTACGAAAAACGTTAGTTACGAAACCTTATCGTCTGAAATTGGTTCAAGCACTGTCTGCAGCTGATAAGATTAAAAGAATCGATTTCTGTGATTTTATCCTTGCTCAAATGGAAACAGATGAATCTTTCGTTTCAAAGATTGTGTTTAGTGACGAAGCAACTTCCCACACTAACGGGAAAGTCAACCGTCACAATGTCTGTATATGGGGCACTGAGAATCAGCGGGAAACAACTCAGTATGAACGTGACTCGCCTAAGGTGAACGTTTTCTGTGCCATTTCAGCCAATAAAGTTTTTGGTCCCTTTTTCTTCGAAGGTGCTACTGTAACTGGACTACAGTATCTGGAGATGTTAGAGAATTGGCTGTTCCCTCAGCTCGAACAAGAAGCACAACAATTCATATTTCAGCAGGATGGAGCGCCACCACATTGGCACTTATCTATCCGTAACTACCTGAACGTCAACTACCCGAGGCGACGGATCGGCCGCCAGGCAGCCCGTGACAGAGCACTTCATCACTGGCCTCCAAGAAACCCTGATCATACCCCCTGCGATTTTTTCTTATGGTGGTATGTTAAGGATATGGTGTTTCGGCCACCTCTCCCAGCCACCATTGATGATTTGAAACGAGAAATAACAGCAGCTATCCAAACTGTTACGCCTGATATGCTACAGAGAGTGTGGAACGAGTTGGAGTATCGGGTTGATATTGCTCGAGTGTCTGGAGGGGGCCATTTTGAACATCTCTGAATTTGTTTTTGAGTGAAAAAAACCTTTTTAAATACTCTTTGTAATGATGTATAACAGAAGGTTATATCATGTTTCTTTCATTAAATACACATTTTTAAAGTTGTGGTATTCTTTTTGAATCACCCTGTATTTCGTAATTATAAAATTTTACATAAATGTATAAGATGAGAAGGGTAAAATTAAGTATGTACTCAAATTTCACATACGTCGACATTTGACTGCCATTGCACCACTCAGCTCCTCAAAGTCTCTTATTTCCGAGTACGAGGCCCAGTCAGTCGGCTCCTCAAAGTTAGTAATCTTCGTCACCTCATATATACAGTCCAGATCTTCGTTAACATCTGGTTCGTCAGTTTCATCTGGTTGGAGGGAGTTAGTGCATGAGCTCCCCTTGCAGTTGACACAGATTAATGAGCACTTAATACCAGCCTTCCGACACCCACAACTACCTGCACAGCCCTTGTGGTATTTGCAGGAGATTGTTGAGAGAAGAAACTTTGGAGATGGTCCTTTGGAGGTAGGGACAGGGACAAGACCAAACTCTGAAGCCTTCCATCCCCAGAGGAGCGGATCCATCTGGTGTCCCATACACATTTGTACTTCTAAGTAGGTCCTCAAGCAATGCTGGCGAGCTGCTTCCGACTTTGGTGGTAGGGATGCTAGGGTGAATCTGGATTTCACAGTCGCTTTGGAAAACAGGTCGAATCGCAATTTTTCTGAAGAGTCTCCCGCCGTACCTCCATAGAGGGTTGTTAAAAATCGGAGGCCAGCTTCGACAATAGCTTCAGCTTGAGTGTCATGCTGTAAGAAAGGTTCGATGTCTTCCAGAAGACATGGATTTTTGACCAGTAGATTGACCACCTTCTTGTTGCCCTGACCGAAGAGTGCTGAAGTTGTGTCACATCCACTTCTGACGTGGAGAAATATGAGTGGCCTCCTGATGTTGTTTGTCAGTTTGAAACTACTGGAACCAAATACTTTTGATGAGGTCTCTCCTCTTCCGGGTTTCAAGAAATATGTATTTGCTGATTGTGTGGCTAGGGCATTGAGCATGATTAGAAGGTCCGTATCCTCATCAACAACCACAACCTTCTCATGTTCCTGTGATACCTCAACTGCTGTGGCAACAATTAGGTGGTCTGCGTCTTCATTAGCTTGAATTACTGAGAAGCCCTCATCTTCAAGCCACGAAATAAGCAAGCTAATGAGACGGGCTTTATTTCTATCATTGGAAAGGAATTGCTCCTGACTCATAGTCACCATCATTAACTAGGTGAAGATGACCTTAGGAGTAGTGTGTCCTTTGCTTCGGCGGAGGCGCTCAGCAAATTTGATGCTCTTGGTGGGGAGGTCTTCTGGGTAGCCATCAAACACTACACTTGTCGCACATCCGCTGTAGTGCCTTTTTAAATATTCAACGTATTTGGTTAGCATTAACTGGAATGTTTCACCACTCTTCCATACAACCCGGTGGAGAAGAAATCCACCATCGATGGCAAATGCTGCTTCTTCCAGGTTTACATCATTCAGTGGTGTGAACAAGTCATATAATACCGACTTGGGAGTCTTCCTCATTCCAGATGCAGAGAGAGTGGATAGGGTGCCAGCTCATATCGGAACAATTCTTTAAGCTGATCGTCAGATTTCTTGAGAGGTGCTATCCCGTGGAATATGGTTTCAGGGTTCACAGGTACATCTTCCCCATGAATGGTCACCGTAGATTTAAATCCCTGTATAATCGTCACTCTTTTCTTTCGGACAAATTTGATGTTGTCAAAGGTTTGACCAACTAGGGCGAGAATTGAGGATTTCCCCATTTCAAAGTCTCTGTGACAGTTGATTGAGTCACCTCCGACGATCCCTGTGCTGATGGACATAACAAATTTAGTAACCGGAAAAGGATCATGGGACTGAAACCACTCAATAAATTGCTGAAGGTCTGCATTGTCACGCTAAACTCTAGCATCCAAACTCTAGCATCCCTCGCATCAACATGCTGCTCTGAGGTAGTGAGTGATACCCCACAAAACTCTTCAACCTGATGGATCACTGTAGTAACAGTTGGTATGGTCAGAATATGACTTTGAACAGTTTTTTAATTGCTTTTCCAACCTTTACTCATGATATTGTTATTTTTGAGTTCTCTGCATAAAACTGATCTAGAGACCTAGATTTGTAAATGTGAAGTACCTTACATGCATAGCAATGAAAGTACACACTTAACCGTACAGATACGGGTGGTCCATTTAACTTTTGGTCTCATAAAACTCAGATTTTATTCCTCTATATCGTTTGTATGAACCAATTCATTGATAGATGGGTTAGTTTCAACGATATTATCAAAAAAAGAGGTTAAAACGAAAATTTTTCATGAACATTTAACATTGGTCCAATTTTGAAGAGCACTAGTATGGAAACGGGTGGTCAAAAAAATGTGCAAATGGTCTCATTCAATGCAGCATTGATTTGTAATTCCGGTATGTTTTCGATATTACGAGTCATTTATGAGATATAATCACAAAACCGAAAAAATACCCCTTTTTCGGATACATTTTTGCCCCCCCACCACTTTTCCACAACTCCGCCGAGGGGGAAAACCTAGGATAGTGATATTGTGACACAAGTGAAGCCATTAAAACAATAAAACCTTTTGTAGCAATTATTTCCGATTTGTTTAATTTTTAGGTTTAACCTTACTGGACTATCTGTCCTCAACAGATGTCTTCTCTGAAGGCAGGGAATATCGCGAACAAGTAAAGAGTCGTGTAGAGAAGAGGTTGTGGCATTGCGCAGTACTTGAAACGAAATAGCACTTACATAATTTTTGACATTAATTTAAAACTGAAAATGGAAGACAATATTTCTAACATACGATTTGAATTAACGCCCTCAGCGTCAGATAACACCTGATGCTGGTGTGCTGACGAACCGAACCTGGCGGCTGTATAACAAATAGCATCATGAGGACAGCTGGAGGTGTTCCATTTTATTACATAAGTCAGCGGCCGAAGTCCCTCAAACCTCCAGCAGTAGGATGGACGGGACCAAAATGTCTATGTAAACGGAAGGAGATCACTGCTGTCAGCTGCAGAGAGACATTACGCGGAATCAGCGGCGATGAGCGAAAATGCGTACCGGACCGGCATTCGAACCCAGCCCAGGATCTATACACATAATACTTCACAGCTGCTGATTATGCTGTTCTTTGGACACGTCCTAAAGAAGAGACACCATGCATTCATATAACTAAAATGTTTAAATTGAATAGCTTGAAATTCATAAAGAGCTACCTTAGCCTTCCTACGTTTCCTCGAGCCAGTGCCAATTCATCCAGCTTGAAAGCTTCGTGAAAATCTGTTTTCTTCACCAAACTGTCTGGTGATAATTTTCTTTTATGTATTACTGGACAAACTGATCCACTGTTCAGCAAAAATTAGTGACAAATCCGATTTACAGACCATCTTAATACGTAGGCTTGATTATGATTACTATCTCTACGTCTTAACAATCTCCAAATACTTAGGCTGTTTCTACATGTCAGTTTTATTTTTAACTTTATAAGTTTTTCTTGTGAGAAATATACAGGGAAGAGTTTATATACCCTATCCTGTTTAAAAAGTCTGCTCGCTTAAGAGGTCTCCAGCGTCAGCAGGGTTTCCATTTCAGAAACATCTCCGTGGATGTGGAACCACTGTCTTTGACTAGTATGTTTGTTCGCAAAGGATCGTGTTCAACGTGGTTGGGAGGGAATGAGGGAATACACGAGTATTCCAGTCTTTTCAGCGAATGTAGTCCCAAAGTTTCACCGCTGAGCTTTTCAAAAGTTTTATCTCCATTTGAGTCGAACTTTCTAATGCCTTGGCTCTGAGCACTATGCGACTTAACTTCTGAGGTCATCGGTCGCCTAGAACTTAGAACTAATTAAACCTAACTAACCTAAGGACATCACATACATCATGCCCGAGGCAGGATTCGAACCTGCGACCGTAGCGGTCACGCGGTTCCAGACTGAAGCGCCTTTAACCGCACGGCCACACCGGCCGGCTCTAATGCCTTGTAGATGAGAATATGAGCTTAGTAATCGGTCATGCACATTCCGTACTGCATAACTATTCATTTACTTTTATATTCCCTCCGTCACTTTGCATTGTTGAATGGACGAGGAACCATGCAAAAACGGATTAGTGCCAGCTTCTGAGTGTCAGGACGTGACAATAACTACTCCCCAGTTTCGCTCTTCAAAAATAGCCCCATTTAATGCTGTGACAGCCGACAATTGTAATTATTCTTCGGTCTCTAAAAGATAAGTAGAGGAAACAAGGATGAGCAATGCATTTCGAGCTTAATAAAAAAATTATGATATAGTATCGCAGAGCTAAACAGAGGTAATGTTAATTTGTTTCTGTCTGCTAGACATGGCATACTTTTAGATATAGATTCACAGGTGTATCACTTCCGTACTAACCATCCGTTTAGGTCCGATTTTGGAATTTTTGGACATGGTTGCGAGACATCTCTTTCTCTTTCGAATGCACAGTAAGTCATATACGCTCTCTTGGCTCAAATTATGTAGCAACTAAAATTTAGATGTTGGCATGTAGTCAACAACTGGATTGAAGGTTGGCCGCCGGCGGGAGTGACCGTGCGGTTCTAGGCGCTACAGTCTGGAACCGAGCGACCGCTACGATCGCAGCTTCGATTCCTGCCTCGGGCATGGATGTGTGTGACGTCCTTAGGTTAGGTTTAATTAGTTCTAAGTTCTAGGCGACTGTTGACCTCAGAAGTTAAGTCCCATAGTGCTCAGAGCCATTTGAACCATTGAAGGCTGGCCGATGATTCGCCATTTCTGTAGGGCGCTTGAGTGTTGTAATTACAGCACTCTTTAGGGAGTCACTTCCAAAGTAGCTCGTAACGTGTCAGCATGACGGAGAGATAAGTGCTGTTCTACCCATGATGACCACGAAATGACCGAATAAGTCGTCGTGTTGGAGCCTTCGCGTATCAGCTGCTTAAAGATTTGGAACAGGGTGACACTTCAGAAGATATGTGGAGTGGTCGTAGAATTTAGTATCGTTCCATACAAGGAGACCACGTTCTCACTGGAACCGTGCTGATAAGTCAGAGAAGAAATTCCCAACACGGGTAATCACATTAATAGGTGTACTGGTGAAGACATTAACCACAAATTAGATGTCAGATGTTGATTTCCACCCATTAAATGAATTCATGTAACGAAGACGCTCCACAATATTTTTTTAAGAAAACAAAAGGTTTAAATTAGCTGCTAGTAGTTTTATTATATTTCACGCAGTAGGACTATTTCGGCTTTGCTGATGTAGTCAAATACACCTGCGAATATTACCGGTGGTAAATTTAATTTACTTTTGCGTTATTTGTATAGGGAGTTGACTGTACATGTATACTTACTTCTGGATAGGACGTACATACTGCGCAATTGATGAATCTTATTGTCTGCTGTCACTGGTTTTATGAAGGTAAAATAAAATCACATTGTCATTTGACAGGTAGTTGACAGTTCGCAATGATGCTGTACCTTTACAAAGCGCTTATAGAATGTCAGCGGTATTGTTTGAGTTACAAATAAAGTACTTCTTTGTGTAATCTTTGTTTTTTTATCCGTTCTCATATCCCAGAATGTCAGTAAAAGTTTCCATGAAATATTTATGTTTGAATTCGGTCTCTTCTTTCAATACGATACTGCAGCTCTCGTGTTGTTCAAAAGTACGTTGCAATGTTCCTTCAGATATTTGCGCATGTCCGAATGGACAGGCACTGCTGCGGCTACAGCTATTATGAAACACATTAAATGTATTTGCAGCTGTGAATATGGACTACCATCAACTGTATAATGGTATGACGACAATGAAAAGTTGTGCCGGTCGCGGACTTGAATACGGGTTTCCCATTTTTCGGGAGCGGTCGCCTTACCATAGTTGACGAAGTATGCTCGGATAGCCTAAAAATAAGGTGATCGCTCAGGAAAAGCGGGAAATCCGGGTTCGAGTCTCGGTGTGGCACAGATTTACAATGTCGTCATTTCAGTATACAGCAGTTGGTAGCCCATATTCACAACTGCGAACATATTTAATGTTGTTTGTTTAAAATGTCGTGCCGATGATTTATCAGGTGCATATAAATTTCCATTTCTTACACTACGTTCAAGGTGATTGATTTTGATGTTATGTGCAAGACTCGATGTGCTGTTTCGATGTTGCAGACTTTGTGGCATGGGTTTTTGAAGTACACGAAGGGATTCGATTGATTGGTGTCATTCTCTAATGTGTTCTCTGAACCTCATGAATAAAATTACGTACTATCTGTCCAATGTAAAATTTGCTACAACTGTTACATGCACAATGATGAAAATGTATTTAAAATAGCTGTTTGGTCGTAAAATAATAGTCACGGAATGTTTCTGGATCCCTTTGTTAGTCATTATGTGTTTCGGGCCCTGCTGATCTTCAAATGACCCGATTATAACCTGGTAAACAGAAAAACTTCTCTTACAGGTTTCATCATTACAAAGTGTCTTAAAAGAATACATCTGTTAAAACGTAATCAGACATCAAAGCTATTTGAAACAAAATACATATCATTTCATACAGAATGAATATACAACTTTGACAAGAATGTCTACTATCTTCGGAAGGAAGAAAAAGTTCTTGTCCACACAGCAAATAACTGTATGACCTAACATCGGTGTTGTCTACATCCGAGTGATGTGGTTGGCAGTTCCATTCCTCGATGGATCAGTATTGTGTTAAAGCCGTCTCCTCGTGGGAACATCTGCATATTTGTAGCTTCAAATATACAGTTCTTTTCTTCGATGTGTCAGTCCTCTGTGCATTCTCAAAGGGTAGAAACTTCCGAGGTTGCTGATGCAGCTAATTGTTGCCCAAGTAATACACAGATTCCACACGACAACTCATACAGGATTACGAAGAAAAAAAAAAAACTTTTGTTCCAAAAGAAGAATTTCATACAGTTTAATAATTTCTGTTATTCTGGATCTGTAGCTGTTGCTCATTTTATTTTTGAGGAGAAAATTAGTGTTTTGGGGTGAGTGGTCCCATCACGGTGTACCTCAATAGTGTATGTAGGTTGAAATCTATCCCTCTTATCCGAACTCTTGAGTACTGTTCTTGTTCTGTTTATTGTATTTCACCGCGTTTCGGATGACAGTTGACGGGAAACCTGTGAATATCACTGCACCACACCGGCACTTCTTTTTCCATTGTAATTTGATGCTCGAGATTCTCTTAAGATTCTCGCTCACGTTATATCATCAACAGTGAAGCAATGCTGTGCTAAAAAAACTCGTAAGAATTAGCACTCAAATTTACTTCTTCGTTACGGAAGAAATATTTCATTTAATTACGATTCAAAGCCGCAAAACAGTTGAGATTTCAAGTAATATAACTGCTACGTCTGACGAAAAACTGTTTTAGAATTCTCGTCTGCCTTGACTTAGCTCACCAGCGGCAAAATTAATTACATGTTGTAAGTGGAAAAATAATTTAAACATACTGTTCATTCCTCTGTATTCATGCAATAGTATTTCTTCGGAAGATAGTATAACATAATATTTTAAGCATATAAAATGCAAATACCTTATCCTTGCTGCAATCTAATTACGTGCTAGATTCGTTACGCCTTTTGCTTTAGGCATTTTCTGTGTATTTAATCTTCAATAACGTTTGGTTTTTACAAACGATGTTTCTGGATTCGAAACATTTCACGCTGCATAAATGTCATATTGAAGCAATAAAAAGGCGTTCGAAGTTACAAAACGGATATTTACATGTTTGCTTCGGAAAATGGCCGCATCAACAAACTTTAGATACCATCCTGGAAGGTACTAAAGTAGAATTCGCCGTCTGTTCGGGTATTGTCATTAATTCGAGTAAAATCTGGGCTTGCTACGTGAACAGTTCATTCTGTACCTTACTACTACTACGATAAGGAATTTTCCAGTTAAAGTATCTACGCGCAAGTAATTGTTTTATTACGAATGAAATTTACACTGTGCAGCGGAGTTTGCGCTGATATGAAACTTCCTGGCAGGTAAAACCTGCTTGCCGGACCGAAACTAGAACTGCTGATCATTGCCTTTAGCGGGCAAATGCTCTACCATCTGTTCTACCCGTCCACGACTCGGTACTCATCTTCACAGCAGTAATTCCGCCGGTATTTCGTCTCCTACCTTCCAAACTTCACAGAAGTTCTCCTGCAGACTTGCAGAAATAGCAGCCCTGGAAGAGAGGATATTGCTGGGAAATGGCTTAACCATAGCCTGGGAGATGTAGAGCATTTGCACGCGAACGGCAAAGGTCCCGGGCTCGAGTCTCGGTCCGGCACACAGTTTTAATCTGCCAGGAAGTTTCATATCAGCGCACACTCCGTTGCAGAGTGAAAATTTCGTTCTGGAAACATCCCCCAGGCTGTAACTAAGCAATCTCTCCAGAATATCCCTTCTTGCAGGAGTGCTATTTTTATCAAATAATTGGTTTCATTTATTTGTTTACACAACTGGGTCTCACGCAACAAGTCTCTCGTCTAGGAAGGTTTGATTGGGCACAATCTCTTCCTCACTGCACGAATTGCATAAAAGAGGAAAATACGCTAAATTTCGAAAAACTAGAAGTGATTAACGCGACAGATGAATTTCTTTTATCATCGTAAACGTAAAACTATCTCCTCTAAGCAACTCATCACGTATTCACCACCATACAGCTCCGACAGCGTAAGTAGTAAGTATACAGTCTTTTCATCGGTGATGTAGTTAAGTGACCACCAAATGTTGGAGACGCTTAGAAAGCGAGCATGCGGAATAGAGTTGTTTCCGGCAGAAATCCCTCTAGACAGATATCTATATTCTCAGGCTCGACCTTGCGTGACCAAAAGTATGGATTTGAGGTCCACATTCGGCGCGGATATGTCAGAAATTTACCTGCTGTTTATGTGTGTGTTGTGTGTGTGTGTGTGTGTGTGTGTGTGTGTGTGTGTGTGTGTGTGTGTGTGTGTGAGTGAGTGAGTGAGAGAAAGAGAGAGAGAGAGAGAGAAGTCCAAACTTTCAGGAAAGTACTGTAACCAGTGAGCAAGAAAATATTTTTATGCAGTTGGGTCCGGAAATGCTATAACGCCGTTTTAGAACTACAATTATACACAGTATATTAACTACGGGAAACGTGCACAGGAACAGACTATTCTAAAATGCCATATGAAATCCTTCCTTAGGTCAAATGTTAAATATACCTAAATGTCTAATATGCCCTAATCTAGTGTTGACACATGCATCATTACTTGCTGGATACGTTGATGTAAACCTAAAGTTTTGTGCGTTGTCCTACTCTCAGATAGGTTAATGACAGTCCAGTTCTCTGCTGGATGATGTTCCATTACCATTCCGAAGAAATATGTACTCAGTGCATGATGACTTTCCTCCATCTTTCAGTATTAATGCTACTTGTCTTCTACATAGATTGCATGACATTTGGATGAGCCGAGGCGGATCGGATACCCAACATACCGGTTTCCCTGACCTATACCCACTACAGTTATCTTTGTAAGTCTATCTGAAAGCTTTTCTGTGTTAAATCATAATAGAGAAGGTAGTCAGTGAGTCAAATTCCACGTGTGAAACCATACACAGTACTACACGGTGAGGTTAGTGTATTCAAGATTCACGACTACGCGCTGTACACCGTCCTCCAGTAGTACTAATCTAGTTTCTTTTTCCTTTTATTTTTGTTTTCATAGAGGATCTCATAGAAATGATGGGAAACCTTCTTCAGTAGGACGATGGTCCTTTCGTTGCCCTGTCCTTTCCCGCCAGAGACGGGGCTCCATGGGCTGACCACTTCTTACATTTTTAATAAAAACAATTACGCTTACGTTACCTCCATGGTTTGTGTGCCAATTGGGATGCTTACGAGGTCTGTATTCCCAAACTTCGTATAGCAGAAAATGTTCCAGATGTCACCGGTAATAAAATGGACGACCTCTGTGACGATAGCGAGTAACTTTCTACTAACGTGATCACAGTATTATGAAGTAATAGAAATAAATGTGTTTCCTCGATAAATATATTGGGTGTAAGTTTTCATTCTTAATCTCACAGAAGTAAGGAATAAATGCAGGGTGCAATATTTTCTTTCAACATAATTATTGGCTTGAAATAAATTGCAGTTAACATTTCACAGTGGTCAACAGGTACTCGTAAATCACCATGATCTCGAAAACTAACAGGTTCGTTCCGTAGTAGAGATGCCAGTTCCAGTTTCATAGATCTTTCCTATAGCCCTTGCTAATCAGACAATCTTTGTGGAAGGAAAACTGGAGTAAGGAGGAAAAATTGAGGCTGATAGTCCTGTTTGAACACAACACCGTGATGAGGAGATTGGGAGGGAAATCGGTCGTGTTCTCCAAGTAACAATCCTTGTTTTCTTCTTTCGGTGATTTATGAAACCACGTAAAATATAATAATAGATAATCGGACATGATGCGAACCGGCGTCGTCCACCCGAATACATTGTGTTGACCGCTCAGCCACATAGCTCGGTGCAGTGTTGAGTTTTTGACCACCTGAGTTAATGATCCGTCTCTGACGATTTTAGACTATGCTGAATGTTTGTAATCTAACCTAATCTCCGTCCTTCAACCCTCCTAAACTGATCTAAGAACTACAGGCCGCTGAAAACAAGCCCTGAGAGACGTCAGTGTCACCAATGATGCTACTGACCATGTCTTCATACAAAACAAAGCGGCGTGTTGCGTCACCCGTGCAACCGCCTCCAGGTTGGTGCAGCCACGGACGCCTGGCCGGTGCCCACGGCGGCTTATTTATAGCCTCGTGCGTGGGAGCGCGTCCTCGCCGCAGACCCCTGACATGAAATGTGCGAAATACGCTCTAACCAGATAAATCGCGTTCTGCTCCAGCTGTTCCTGTAAGCGGCCGCTACTTATAGCCCATTTAGTTGAGCAAAGTGCCGTTTCTGTGCCAAGGTGGCACGCGCAACAGTCGCTCTCATAATAATACCAGGATATTTTAAGATATAAGGGGGGACGTTCATTTAAAAAGTTGCACAAAATCGCCTAGTTTGAAGATACGGCAATGAAATTTTCTACCATGCTTTAGGTGAAATCAACGTTTTTACCTTAAGTTCCTTGGATTAATTATATTTAACATCTTGTTATAAAATTTATAGTTTTATTTTCAAAAAATAATATCTGTTTTCTCGGAAGTTATTGAAGACCATTATACAAAATTTTCTCTGGTTAATCTCTTGGCATATAGTATGTTTCCCTCACGAATATTCTTGAATATATCGAACAGAAGAATTTTTATGTCTTTAATAATAATTCTTTTGGTATAGTTTAACATTAATGCGAAATTCCAAGCACTTTGCCTTGTATCTCAGCTTACACTCAGAATTTCAAGATTTAGTCTTGAGACAACATTTATATGTTTACGGAAATAAGTTTCAGAATTTCATAATTCTAGCATTCATAGATTCTGAAAAATATCTGCATAAACTTTGAAATACAAACTTACAAGAAATGCAATTTAAAGGTCAATCCAAAATTTTTTCTCATGTCACTTCTTGTACTCAGGTTAATCTTTCCCTACAAGGATTCCATTCTGGTTTTTTGTTTTCTGCCTTACTTCCTTTACCAGGTCCTCAGCTGACTTTTCAGCTACAAAGAGGCGCTTAAAATCGGTTTTTCTCAAGCTGTCTTAGGCGAAATTTCTTATCTTAATACCTATTCTAATACCATCATCTAGTTCTCTATACACTCTTTGCGACAGTGGCATTACTGAATGTAGAAAGAATCGAAAACTTGAGTAAACCTCAGCCAGTAGCACACAGAAAAACGAGAAATGGTTCTTCATAAACAAAGTACCTGGTTTTATTGTTTCTAATATACGGAACAGTGTCACAGATGATCTATAAAACCGAAGAGTACATTTCATGGCCTTCTATATGTATCCCGTCCATGGTGGCTTGAAAGTAATCTGTGGAATCGTTGTTCACCGAGCTAGTATTGAAGTCTTGCTTCGCAAAGTGGGCGTGCCAGGAAACTCGCGTCAAACATTAATTTATTTTAGATGCACACCATTACTGAAATTTTGAGAAGTTATTCTACACGAGTTCTCCTAATAAACTAAAAATAAATTGAAAATTGACATATTCGATCAGTTTCCCACCATAATACGATTCTCTGCAGTTGTCCTACTTCTTTCCCCATTTTGCAGTACTTGCGTGTGATTTGTGGTTGACATTTCGTTATAGATTAAAACAATGTACACGAATGACAAACGGACGAAGTCTTCTAGTTCCGAAAAATTACTTTAACTCAATAAATTCCTCAAATAAAATTAAAATTACCAAAAAGTAGCGCTACTTTGTCTAAACTGACACTGGATGATGTCTTACTTTTTGTAAGAATCAACCTGCACCAAAAAATAAACTCTTCTTCAGTAGAGCCAACAAACTCGTCGTGAGAGAATTCAGCAATTGCTTTGATATTAAAAAATATATAGAGTGATTATAATTAAAGTTACGGATTCAAAACGCTGTTATAAAGAACAGCGCAGAATGACGTCAAATTTGAACGGAACACACAACAAGATATGTCGCCCGATGTCTAGGTGTTCCTTCCGGAACACAGAAGTGCGGAATGGCAAACGCGACGGTCTCGGCGACCCAAGCCGTGACGATTAACGCAAGCAAGGTAGCCCCACGAAGGCAAGTACATTAACATTTAGAATGGGAGGCAGACCTTCGCCTCCAGAAGATCGGCTTCATTTGCGCAAATATGACCTTAATGGACAAACGGAAGGAGCCAAAAATCGGTTTTGCCCGTCAGCCACCATGCGACATAAATACGGCTAATGACTGATGAGTTCTTCTCGGGTTATCAGCCGAGTGGTGGCGTCGTCTTTTCGCAATGTTTCAATGAGTTTTGCACCCATAATCTTCTGGCGAAGCGTCGGGATGCTGTGTCCTGCATATCTGTATACCTGCTTGGCCGTCGACCGCTACTGTAGGGCAGGCCAGTCACGTTCCTCCGGAAGGGAGTACCACGTCTGCGGTGGTGGTGGCGAGGCGCGGGTGTGGGGGGGGGGGGGGCGGCGAGGCCCGGCATCGAGACCCAGTGGCTATCCAATCTGTCTGCGTACGCCGATGCCTTCAGATCGGAGCATTCCTGACGTATTTTGTCAATTGCAGGATTCCACGCTGCATTGAGCTGAGAACCGCTAATCCTGTTTACTAAATTGTTGTGCAGACCTATCTCCATTGTCTCTTTGAAGATCGAGTCCCAGAAACGGTTGGCGCTGCACAGCTTCTTCGTTTTTTCGAATTCGAAGGTGTGTCCCTGGATAATGCTATGTTCTGTTACCGCGGACTTGTTTGTCTGTCCTAGTCGTACGTTCCTGATGTGTTCGGTACAGCGCTGGGAGATACATCGTTGTGTCTGTCCGATATATTCCATCCCACATTCGCACTCAATACTGTAAATGCCCGGCTTCTGCCACCCCAGCTGGTCTTTGATTGAGACAAGTACATCTTTAACTTTTTGCGGTGCGCGAAAAATGGTTGTTATTTCGTGCTTCTTTAATATTCATGCGATCTTGGCTGTTGGTGGTCCAGCAAACGGCAGAAATGCCACAAGTTTTGCTTCGTCTTCTTCGGGTTTCTCCTCCCGCCACTTGTCTGCACGCAAGGGGCGTCTTATTTGTGTCTCGGTGTAGCCGTCCTTTCGGAAGGTTTCCCGCAGATGTGCTGCCTCATGCGGCAAACTCTCGCTGTCACAGATCGACCTGGCTCTTTGCACTAAGGTGTTCAGTACTGAGTTACGTTGTGGTGGATGGTGGCAGCTCCGAGCATTGAGATGTAAGTCCGTGTGCGTCTTCTTCCTGTAGACAGAGTGTCCCAACGTACCGTCCGGATTTTTCTTGATCAAAATATCCAAGAAGGGAAGGCATCCATTCTCTTCTACCTCCATGGTGAATTTGATGCTGTCATGCATGTCATTGAGATGGCGTGGAAACTCCTGTAGTTTTTCCTTGCCATGGGGCCACACTACAAAAGTGTCGTCTGCGTATCTGTAGAACACCTTTGGTTTATGGCGGGCGGTGTTCAGTGCCACATCTTCAAAGTGCTCTATGTACAAGTTGGCAATACCTGGGCTAGGTGGGAACCGATGGTAACAAAACGACTACTCACGTTGGTGTGGAGAACGTATGAATCTGTCGATGTACTATCTGACTTTCGGAAAATTATTATCTATAGAATTCCGAAAATTGCAAGAGCCAAAACAGCGAGGATTATGGCACTATAAGCTTAATACCTCATGCATCCAAGTTCCTGACAAGAATATTATACAGAAGAATGGAAAATAAAACTCAGAATGTCTTCGACGAAGATAAATTTGGGTTTAGGAAAGGGAAAGGCACCAAGGAGGCAATTCTGACGTTGCGGTTGATAATGGAAGTCAGATTAAAGAAAATTCAAGACACGTTCATAGGATTTATCGATCTGGAAAAAGCGTTCGACAATGTAAAATAGTGCAAGATGTTCGAAATTCTGACAAAAATTCCGACAAAAAAACTATAGAGAAAGACGGGTAATATGTAATACGTACAGGAACCAAGTTGGAATAGAAAGAGTGGAAGACCAAGTACGAAGTGCTCGGATTAAAAAGGATGTAAGATAGGGATGTCGTGTTTCACCCTTGCTGTTCATTCTGTACATCGAAGAAGCAATGACGAATATAAAAGAAAAATTAAAGAGTGAAATTAAAATTGAGAGTGAAAGGGTATCAATGATAAGATTCGCTGATGATATTGCTATCCTTAGTATAAGTGAAGAAGTATTACAGGGTATGTTGAATGGAATGAGCAGTCGGATAGGTACGGAATATGGATCGAGCATAAATCGAAGAAAGACGTGGTGGTACAGAAGAATGTTCAAAATTGGGTGGACAGATAAGGTAAGGAGTGAGGACGTTCTTCGGGGAATCGACGAGGAAGGGAACATACAGAAAACGCTAAGAAGAAGAATGGACAGGATGGTAGGACATCTGTTAAGACATCAGGGAGTAACTTCTATGGTATTGGAGGGAGCTGTAGAAAGTATAAACTGCTGGAATACATCCAGTAAATAACTGAGTATGTAGGTTACTAATGATTCTATGTGCTGAAGAGGTTGGCAGAAGAGAGGAATTCGCCACGGGCCAAACCAAACCGGCCTAAAGAGTGATGAAGTGCGAAAGCTTACTGGTTGTGAAACTAATTTTTCCGTGTTCAGGGAATAATCTTCGGGAATTAGTGACGTGTCTTTTGCTGTTCTTTGGGTTCTTTCGTATGTATGTGTGAAAGAATGTCCTTGTTTGCTTTTTATATGACGTATATGTCATTAGGGAGGCGAAATGTTGAATTTTTTTAACACACATGTAGAAAAGTGTCACATAAACACTACGTGCGTGTTACACCAAAATGATCGTTTACTAATCGACTTTATTTATTCTTAGTTTTAAAAAACGGGACCAACGGCGGAATTGGAACTTACACCGTACACCAGCAGATGATCCGTCGCTAACTCATTGGATCGTGTAATAAATTACAGCAAAACCACCTGTAGACTGCCTGACTTGTCCGAAAGTGATTAAGGCTTCAATAAATAAATAAAAAAGATTACATTCTGTTGTCGCCAATTTTGGTGATTATAGATTACTAATATGTCCGCGAGCTTCAATAAAATCAGTAATGTTAATTAATGTATGACTGATCTTGCAACATCTGGAAATAAACAACAAGTACCAAACGTATGACCCAATATGAGAAAGAAATACACCGGATATCGGAACGTAGTTGCCATTTAGAAAATCGATTTGTCACTACAGAAATACAGAAATCACTCGAAAAACGCAGTACTCCCAGAACACTTTCGAAGGACTGACACTGAAGTAAATCGGGCATGAGATTCATTCATTGCTTTATAACATCATAACAGAGAAAGGTTATTTTTGCTCAGAGAACATACGAGGGCATACGGAAAAGTAATGCCTTCAAATGTTTATGTAAAAATACGTACAGACTTTTAAATAAATCAAACGATATTAACATTCTACAGCTTAATTCTTCATGTCTATATATTTATTTCTCAATATAGTCACCCTGGCGAGGAACGTATTTGTCCCAAAGAGATTTCAGTTTGTTGCTACGGGCGCTGTAGAACGACTTTTTTGACGAAGCCACAACCTCAAAATCACTATCAAAGTGAAGTCCTCGAATGGTGTTCTGCTTCTGGACAAAGATGAATATCGGATGGGTCAAATCGGGACTGTATGGAGGATCATCGATGATTGTGGACCCAAGGCGTCAAGTTGTTGCAGATGTCGCAAGCGCTCTTGTGTGGCCTGGCATTGTCATGGAGAAGGAGAGGTTGCTCCATGTGTGCACGAACTCTTCGAAATAGAAACTCGATAACAGCACGCTGTTTCTCACGCACCGACAGAGTTACGTTACACACCGGCATGTTACACGGTACAATTCGGAGCCCTCTAGCCGCAGAGGGCTACAGATATGTAGACATGTAGAATAAAGATGCAAAGCGCAGAAAGAAATTTTCACTCTACAGGGGAGTATGCACTGATATATCCTGGCACAGCAGAACTTTGTGTCAAAGCGAGACTCGATCTCGGGACCTTTGCCATGCGTGGACAAGTACTCTACCGATATTTTTTTAAATTTTTTCCTAAAATCCTGAAAAACTAATGATAGCCAAAGAGAAACGTTATTTGTAGAGATGAGAAAAATATGAACTGGCCCCCCACGTGCTCCTACCAAACATTTGTAAGCTGCCAAAGCACATGGACCATCTTAACATTCGCTTTTCTCTTTTCTTTTCTTTCTTTTCCTTGTTTTTAATGAACTGTTCCCTTAACAGCTTTTTTAATGATCTCATCTTGAAATAACGCGTGAAGTATTCCTTGTAGATCAAAATAAATAAATAAAAAATAAACGTCTACTACATGAGTAAAATGTTGCAGCAAAATAATACAGCATATTATAATCTATATTGTTTGAAAAATAAAAGGCTATGTTCTTCATAAAATAAAAAATTTCTGGAGAACGTAAATAAAAATACTTTTCAAGATCACAATTTTTTTCATAAATTATGTAATAGATAACCAGACATGAACTGCTTCTTTAAGTGCAAAACAAAACGACACCGGACAACGTCCCTCTCCGTGGGCTCGTTCCTCACCTATCCTGTAGTACCTCGTGTTGGTGCCGTGCACGTGTGCACGTACGGTGGTGGATCCTCTCCACCGTCCTGCTCCTTTCTTGTTCAGAATAATCATACGTGGTAATTATATTCTCCTACTCGGTACACCCCAACTGGGGTGAGGGATCAAGCAAGGCGATGCCTAAAAAATTTGCATATTATGTTCGATATCTCGGATTATGCAAAATCAGTGAGAGCCGTTCTTGTAGTATGGCTCAGAAGTCTAGCACATTCTTGTTGCCCTCTCAGAAAAGATAAAGTACAGTCAGACCCTGAATGCAAGTCAGTGCGTTGGTCTTCATTCGGACAAAGTAAGTCGTGTCCGGGAAAAGTAGCATGTGTGGTTGAATTGCTTGCGGCACCTCCCGAGGGAGGAAGGCGATCATTTTATGAACCAAACACCACACTGCTGCCGAAGACCCCCGTGTCAGACGATGTTCATCGGTGTCTATAATATTGTAGCGTGGGCACAGTGGCACATCCGTCATGTGAACTCTATGGATTGTGTCACTTATTTCCCATTTACAGCCTGATATCATTGTGCGCGCTTCCCCGTATTAAGGTGTACTTGGTGCCTGTACGCCATTCCGCCGACCTTGGCTCTTTTATTTGGCAGTCTCGAGTCAAGATGCAGTTATAACACGTGCCGCTGCCGTCATGATAGTCGGTAGTTCCATATGTACGTAACTGTGTTTCACAAAAGTGATTCGTTTGGGGGCGAGCGATGGTCACATGTGTGATGCCGCTACCAGCGCCAAACGAAAAGATGGTGCCATTTCTTCTGTGAATGTGCTCGTCAGACTTGTCTTGTGTTGTGTCCATATGTTGATCATCATGTTTACATAAATCGCCACGGCTCGGTCGCGCACTTGGACTAGCCCAAGGCCTTCACGCGTGCTAGGCAGAGTGAAGCTTTCACGTCTGACTTTAAAAAGCAGCCCTATGCTCAGAAAGTGTCCTAATGGACTGAGCTACTCAATAACTACTCACGATCCGTCCTCACGGCTGTATTTCAGCCACCTTCGGCATTTCTTATCTTCCAAACTTCCTGCAAGTTTCGCAGAAGAGCTTGTGTGAGGTCTGAAAGGTAGGATTTGATGTACTTGGGAAAGTAGAGGTGTGAGGAACGGTACTGTGCCTTGCTTCTCCGCAAAACCAAAGGTCCCAAGTTCGAGTTGCGGTTGGGTACTTAGTTTTAATCTGCCACGAAGTTTCAACGACGAAGAATGTTAATAAAGTTTGTTTTATGTAATAAGGTTGGAGAGTTTTCACGTTAAAAATTCGAGACATTACTTTTCAACACGCACTGCTGCACTGTAATCTGCATAGCTCGTTTATATTCACGTAAGTTCCTTACAATTTATACGCTCATTTTCACTTACTGGAGCACAACATTTATATACAGTGCTTTCAAAAATATCCCCAACGATTAATACGCAGCTTACTGTCCTCCTTCCTTATTAGCAGCTACAGTGAACACTGTCGTTAAAATAAACCAGGTACAGGAAATGGCTGGCAAACTGTTTCAGATACAGAAGTTAACTTCTATGCGGCTCATTGTCTAGACCAGTGGTCGGTTAACTGTGTCTCGCGAGCCAAAGGCGACTGTTTGTCCCCTCGCTTGTGGCTCTTCCACAAAATACTACGTGCCGGCGAGCGACGAAATGACGTTAGATGGGAGTGTAGGTGAAACTGCCATTCTCTCTCGGGACTCTGACAGTGTGCATTCGCTGCCACCCGAACCGTTGGTCCTTGTTGTCTTCGAAAGTGGTGGATGGGGAATGCTTCAAAGTTGGGTGCGTGAGATAGTTTTTAACTTGCTTAAGATATCATAAGAAAAACTTTGATTCAAATCACTGAAGAATATTGAAACAGCACCAAGAAAATAATTCTGACAATGGCATTTGCCGTTCGAAAACAATACTCTTAAATGTGAGGGAAGCTTTCCTCGTCATCGTTTAGAAATTCGGAAAGAGCAGAGCGACATTAAGCTTTGCTAAAGAAAAACTCTTAATCTACTGGAATAGAATTTTGGTTTCCTATTTATGCAGTAGACATTATCAACTTTGAATGCAGTTGCTGGATCTGAAAACAAAAGATTGTGTAGTCCGATATTTGAACGTCTTTGCGTTAATATAGGACTACTAGAGAAAAACACTGTTTTGAAAGACCTGGAGAAGGAAGATATGTTGATTTTTAACACCTGAAATAGTATCCCCAATTTATGAAATCAGCTATAAAAATTACCGTTTGCTGTAATTTCATTATTCGGATCAACATATTCATGCAAAAAATCGTTTTAAAGCCTGAACTTTATCAACACTTAATTGAGATGTCGTCTTACTGATGGTAACTGGCATCGTGCCTAAAACTGACAAAGACAGACTGATAAAAGGCCTTGTTCACATTGCTGTTCATTGGTCATTATCTTGATTTAATTTTGTGGATATCATACAATTTTATTTTATCAATAAATAATATCGTTGTTAAGTATGATACCAAGGTTCACTCGACATAACTGTAGCTCAGCTTAGATTTTAGAGTTTAAATAATCTTTACTAACCTAATTTTACGGAACGTTGTGGAGTGAAAGTAGGGATTGTAGTGACCAACACTGAGAAAGGTACAATGAGATAGTTTGTACAGATAGAGAGGCTGAACGAAACGAGATAGACGAAACAAGTATACAAGACGAGTGTTGATGTGGGAGTTGGAAGTGGTCTATCACAATGTAATATAAACTTTTTTAGCAATGACCAGCATATCAGTACCGTAATAAAACAGTACCAATCTACCTACATATTAAGTTCAAGTTTTAAAAAAAAATTGTCACTCAAAAGAAATTTTAGTCGGTGCACTGTCGATATTTGCCACTGTTGACTACGTTTGCCAAACGTTGGTCTAGAAGATACCTGTTTGCTTCACGCATTGCAACCACTGACATGTATTATGAGTAATTGTGTAGTAACTTCGCAAAAACTGACATAATGTCCTTTGAGAAAGTCCGCAATCAATGATTGTAAAACTGATTTTGCATGGTCTGTCTTCACTGAGTCACTGTTATGAGTGGATGTGTAATGTTTTCTGTAATTATAATGGTGAGAGGAAGGAAAGGGCATATAACATCCATACCGCCAACTGTTGTGAAACAATTCAATTTGTGCTTTGTAACTTAATGTGCGCCTCAGAGAGGTGTACTAACTACGGAGAAGTTTTCTCACGACCTCTCTTTCGCCTTTTATCCAACTACTGCAAATGTATGTTTCTTCCAATGCCTGATATATAACCTGATTTCTGCGACCAGATACGTAACTGTGGTAAGTGGCACCCAGCGCAAAATTCGTATTTATGCCCCCTCTCCCATGCCCTATCCTTTACCTACCGCTTTGTCTGCGTGATCCACATCGCTGTTTAATCTTTTTGTTTGTTTATTGAGATCAACATAATTTGACAATGAAGTGAAATCGAAACTTTTCCGTAATTCTTTTCTGTAGGACTCTGAACGTAGTATAATAAGCTGTTCAAAGTCACGCTGCTTGCAACAATACCGCTATTCCTTCTTCATTGTTCCTTTACTGATGAATGCAAAGACGATATAAGCAAAAAAAGTGCAAAATATGTTACTTAGATATACGTTGGGTTGGATCACTTGGCATTACGAGAGTTTGCCCATCTAGTGCTCGAAAACAAGTTACAAGAGTGCTACAACTCGTCTGCCCTCTGGCTACACTGACAAAAGGAACCCCATGATGGACTTTCCTAAACAGTGGTGTCGTGGAAGCATCTCAGTCAATCCTTCTGGTAGGTGTGAATGAAGAGGTATCATTGAGTATCGAACTAACTAAGGGGATGTAGGTGAACATGAAGGGCAGTAACACAAACAAATTTCGCTTCTCAAATTTGACGTATTGTGAGTTGAGTTGTTTGGGGAAAGAGACCAAACAGCGAAGTCATCGGTCTCATCGGATTAGGGAAGGATGGGGTAGGAAGTCAGCCGTGTCCTTTCAAGGGAACCATCCCGGCATTTTCCTGGAGCGATTTAGGGAAATCACGGAATCCTAAATCAGGATGGCCCGACGTAGGATTGAACCGTCGTCCACCCGAATGCGAGTCCAGTGTGCTAAATTTACAAGGAATTAGAAAATCAATATTAAGAATGGAAAACTGAAGAAAAGAGTGCAGTACTGTTCAATATTACTAAGGTTACATGTCACCAATCATCGGTCAAAAATAAAAGTGGCAAAAACGTAATCAATGGAACCCTTATAAGGTTGAGACGAGCGAGAGAGAGATGTTGTCAATGAGGAGCAGCAGTGAAGCGTGATGCCTCGTTACCCAGACTGTCCTGTAGACCGTAACATATCGCCGTGCTGCCCCGGCAGCCGCTTTTGGTAGTGCATGTTCATTGAAAAAATACATCTGTCTTACCACCGAGTTTTGAGGGAACTATCCAGATCTGTTGGATTGCCTTTACCTGGTTGTTGCCAGCTACCCAGGAATGTATACCTGTGCTTCTGGCGTCATTCTTCAAACCAAGGCGCTTTTCTAAGGATCACCGCCATTTTGGTGAACATCAGTAAATACAGTATGACAGGCGTTGCCTTCGTAAGTGGCCCAAAATTATTCTTGTACAGATGTAATAATGTTAGGTAATTTCACTCTGACTGTTGTCTCACATACAAATAGAATATCGCGTAACATGATTATCGCTACTGAAAATTATAGCTTAACTAGCGGAGAAACCCGGCTTTGGCCAGTATTTATTTGCATTTGTGCGTCCACGCCAGTACCATTCAGCGTGTGGCCTCCTGCTTGGAGTTTATGACGTCATATCTCCTGAACTATGTGACGTACAATAATATAATTTTGTAGGAACATTCAGCAACATATTTGGATACTGTCTACAGAATGTGTTTCAAGTGCAGTTAGTAGCAAAAAAGTAAAAATTTAAACGTCATACATGCTGCTGCAGTTTTTCACGCAACCCCCTCTTTATGACGCCATATCTCCTGAATTATGTTCGTACAATGATATAGTTTTTGCACTTACATTTAGTGGTAGGTGTACATGCCGTCTATGAAATGTGTCACGAATACTGTTAGCCTTAAAGAAGTAATAAATTACAACGTCGTACCTCATGCGGTACTGTCTGAACACCACAAAAATAGTAAGCGAGAAACATTTCTCCTTACATCATTTCGTAAGGGCTGTCAGCGAGAAAATAGTTCGTAAATATCTGAAATTATTTGCAGAGTTTGTTGCAAGTAATTAAGTGCTTTCATTCACATATATTGGATGGATAAAATCTGAGAATTCATTCGTCGCTGGCTTCGCTACTTTTCACCCCCACCACTTTGATAAGTAGGTGGTTCTTACCCCGCAGCAATTTTTGCCTGACAGTAAGGTATATGTGTACCAAATTCGGTTCACATCGGTACGGTGGTCTGTAATATGTGCTATCACTGTCGTCTTCGTTCCGGAGAAAGTTGGTAAGTCTTTTGAAAATGATGCTCAATACGGTGCAGTCCGAATCTCTTCATACAACTTCACACCTTCACATTTTAACTCTCTACAATCCACTCCATTCTTCATCATCACCTTCTTCTTCTTTCCCTTGCTACTGCTCCAGCCCTCGCCATTTCTTTTCTACGTTCTCATTTTTCCTGCCACTAACAAACCTGTGCTATACGCTTCCTATCCCTTCCCACAAGTGCCATACCCTAGGCACGCCATTGATCCGAACAGCGCGTTAGCACACGGGCATGTGTCAGTGACATGAGCTGTAGGAACTGGTGCACCATAGATAAAGAATCGTCCCCCATAAATCATAACAAACAATCGTGCCAACCTGAAATTCTGTCCTTATTTCAGGCCGTTGTTTCAAATGAAAAATATTTAGCAAATCCTTTAGCGCCTGAAACTTTTGGGGAAACAAATACGCAATCAGTGTAAAAACAAATCTCTCGCTGGTAGCCTTTTTTTTTCAGTTCGTTGCACGCCCGACTGCTATCAGCTAAATTACCACCGTGTTCTCCCCGGCCAGAATCACTCAGCCGTCGTTCATTGCCAGCACCCCACATCCCTCGGCCCCTCCTGCGAATCAACGAATGGCTCAATCAAGCGATGCCTCTCTCTCCTGCAAGGGAGGCACCACTAAATCGGCTATGCTTGTATCACGCCTCCCCCGGCCCTCGAGTTCCGCAGCGCTAAATCATCCCTTAATGTTCTCCGCACTCAGCCAAGAAGTCGCTTGAGATCGATCCTTATCGGGAGGGTGAGTGTCTGCCACGGCGCTTAATTACCTATTTGCGTTCAGGTGGCGTTATTTCGGGAGCCGCTGGTTGCCGTGTCTCCCTCCGGAAACTGTTGGCTCTGCTGTTGTTGTCGTACACTGCTGCCATCTGCGCTGTGTTTTCTCTGTCGCGTGACGCTGGATAATCGCTGACCGGAAGGCATGCAACCGACCATGTAAATTAGCTGTGGCATTTCTTAAGCGGCTACCTCTGAAATTTCACGGTTTTGGCTATCTTGGAGCTAACTAGAGTTTCTGTAATATATTTGCCTACACATTCCAACTCTTTCGTAAAATCTGATTTCATACTGGCTGGTTCGACACAGACGAGGGTTATACATACCATTCTGCAGTTTTCACACAGAATTCCACGTTTACAACGTCGATTCTCGTGTTCCAATTTTATATTAAGTAATTTTGCTACAGACAAAATTATGATCTACCACCTTCTCCTAATCCGCTTGCGTGGATGTTTGAACCGATGAGACCAATTCGCACCGATCTACTCATTCTCTCAGCGACCACACCGGCACCGAAACGGAAGAAAACAGATAGAAGGCCGATATACTGAATCCGGTTCAAATGGCTCTGAGCATTATGGGACTTATCATCTGAAGTCATCAGTCCCTAAAAGTTAGAACTACTTAAATCTAACTAATCTAACGACTTCACATACATCCATGCCCGAGGCAGGATTCGAACCTGCGACCGTAGCGACCGCGCGCTTCCAGACTGAAGCGCCTAGAACCGCTCGGCTATACGGCCGGCTTGAATCCGGTCTTCCTAAGTTGTTTCACTACGGAAGATCGTAACACTGTCCTATCTTCCAATCGTCGTAAGAACATCGAAATGGCAGATATTGAGATACCCGATCGAGGAACTGAAAAGCAGCTACAATCGTTTATTAGCGAAAAGCCTTCAGGGCCAGATGAGATACAAATAAAATTCTATAAAGATTATGCGAAGAACTTACTCCCCTTCTAGAAGTAATTTATCGTAGATCGTTTGAGCGACGAAAGGTACCTAAAGACTGGGAAAAAGCGCAGGTCATTCCCGTTTTTAAGAAAGGCCGTAAGACGGATCCACACAGTTATAGACCTATATCGTTGACTTCAATCTGTTGTAGAATTATGGTACATGTTTCATGCTCAAGAATTATGATGTTTTTCGAAAAGGAACATAGCCTCTATAAAAATCAACACGGATTCCGCAAACAGAGAACCTGCGAAACTCAGATCGCTCTGTTCCTCCAGGAGATCCACAGTGCAGCGGATAACGTCACTCAGGGTGATGCCGTGTTCCTTGATTTCAGTCAGGCAGTGTCCGGGAGATGAAGAGATCAACTTTCTATGGGATGTTTACATTACACATCACGAAAAGGACATCTTCGACATTCAAGAAATGTTCAAAACAAACCATCAGCTTGCACTATGAACACCGAATGAAAAATGGCGCACTATGTCACACAATTTTCAGAAGGGATAGTTTGCTCTAAAGGAGTATAATTTTTACACGCAAAGCAGGAATCATGAAAAAGCAAGTTATGTTAACCAGCTATTGGCCAAAATTAGTACTCATACCATAGATACAGTTCTCTAATGCCCATTTTCCCCCTCTTGCTTGCTGTGACATAAATATCCTCTACTGCCCCTGCATATCATAGATATAGTTCTCTAATGCCCATTTTTCCCCTCTTGCTTGCTATGACGTCAATACCCTCTACTGCCCTTGCAAGATCACGGACACGAGGAAGATACTTAGAGGGCAGAGCACCTCCAAATTCTCACAGCACAATAACTTTGCATCCAATTTACCTTCCAGATTAACAGTCGGCATAATAGTATAGGAATGCGTTAAGGCACTGATATTAGTTGATACTGATACAAACTTTCTTTGTACCTCTAATTTCCAGTGTTCCTTTCATACACATTTCCTCTTAAAATCCCGACCAGTCGCAGTTAAAAACAGATTCCTTACTGAACGATGGGGTAAGGTCTTTTATCTCTTCCATAAATTTTCGTGCCGATTTCGCAGTTTGCTGTGCATCGTCAAGTTGACGCTTTGTTTGAAATTTCGTCACCTTACGTCTTTCAATTCTGTAGCACTGTTGGAAGTTATGCTACCACCCACTGCTTTCCCTAAAATACCGTAATCTATGTCGCTTCAGTTTCATGTGTATAACGTTGTAGGTCTCGATCGACAACATCCTGTAAATTCTATCGAGCATCTCTGATACGCGAAGACACCAGTTTTTGTAACAAGCACGCTCTTTCCTCCATCCAATGCCCGTAGTTTTTCTTGTACGCTACACGGTCATATTACTGCGGTCTTATTCTAAACCTGTTCATAACTGTTTTCTTACTATGCTGCGGCTGAGCTTCCATGTACGTAACTATGTTTAGTTCCCACTCCTTGGAAAACAATTGTCCTTTACTAACTTTCAGAGGAGACGTGACCTGTGGCTCACTGTCCCCCTGTCTGACAAGGATGATGAACTACATGGTTCGAAAACTGTTTCAATATTACTTCCACTTGTTAAGCACGTATCGTCATCACTGTACTCCTCATGTACATTGTCCGTACTGTCCAGCTTATAGGACACCACACATTCCACTGACCCAACTTGCAGAAACGCAAATATTTCATCTGCCACTTCCTTCTCACTCTGCGAAATTCCTTAGGTTCCTTTCTGTCGAAATGACAACTCCGGCTACTGTTGTAGATATAATGCAATGTTTTCTTTGCTCATCGTTGCCTTCGCTCTGCTCTGTATGAACATCACTGACACTGGCTCTGATGTGAATTATTAGTCGACTAAGCAGTTGAACTAAACTCCGTAGTCTCATGCTGTGTTTATCATTGGATTCTTCCAGTCCAGCCCCCTCTTGCCATTAGCATCCAATATTAGTGTTGCGTGGCATACAATATGTGAGACGTCGAACGCTGTAAACTTCATTGGCCTTTTGTGACCTCGCAATCAACGGGATCCTTGTGAGTCCTAGCAGCGCGAGTAAAATCGAAAATATAGCCAAATCCACAAACGAATTTCTAATTTCCGGTTGCACCCAAAATTTTAAAAGTGTTGGATGGACCAAATCAAACGAAAATTAAATGTTCTCACGACTAGTGAACCGCCAGTCGCTGCGCAGACGAATATGGACGCTGCTTCAAGTAGTGTCAGAATCACAGCTATTGTTTGTAGATTCGTAAAATCTTTTGTTGTACTTTTAGATGTCACTTTAATTTATCAGACAAACAGGTTTCACATATATGTTTTATGCAGCACTTGTGATAAAAAAAAATTGCAGAAACCTATTCAGTCAGATCTTTCAAATATACAGACACCTGTAATAGCATTCATCGAACTGATTAAACTGTTTCCATGTTTTGGAATGTGCACATTTATGTAAGTTACACCTAATAATGTACTGCCATCAGGAGCTACATACTAAAACTACTACTACTACCATTATTACTAACAGTACTAAAGTAGTAGTACTGGTAGTAGCAGTACTATCATTTTTCCGCAACGTCATACAAGGCACTCCCTTTCAAATAGTCCATATATTTCGAAACACAATTATTGCGTTTTAATAACTATCTCATAGTTCAAACAATGTTACAACACATAGTAAGTGCAAGTGCATTGGATTTGCAGATAGTTAGCACTTCTTTTGCAAAGTTGGTCTCAGTGTCAGGGCTGGTTCATGTGCTCCGATACAACATACCGAAAGTACACTCCTGGAAATTGAAATAAGAACACCGTGAATTCATTGTCCCAGGAAGGGGCAACTTTATTGACACATTCCTGGGGTCAGATACATCACATGATCACACTGACAGAACCACAGGCACGTAGACACAGGCAACAGAGCATGCACAATGTCGGCACTAGTACAGTGTATATCCACCTTTCGCAGCAATGCAGGCTGCTATTCTCCCATGGAGACGATCGTAGAGATGCTGGATGTAGTCCTGTGGAACGGCTTGCAATGCCATTTCCACCTGGCGCCTCAGTTGGACCAGCGTTCGTGCTGGACGTGCAGACCGCGTGAGACGACGCTTCATCCAGTCCCAAACATGCTCAATGGGGGACAGATCCGGAGATCTTGCTGGCCAGGGTAGTTGACTTACACCTTCTAGAGCACGTTGTGTGGCACGGGATACATGCGGACGTGCATTGTCCTGTTGGAACAGCAAGTTCCCTTGCCGGTCTAGGAATGGTAGAACGATGGGTTCGATGACGGTTTGGATGTACCGTGCACTATTCAGTGTCCCCTCGACGATCACCAGTGGTGTACGGCCAGTGTAGGAGATCGCTCCCCACACCATGATGCCGGGTGTTGGCCCTGTGTGCCTCGTTCGTATGCAGTCCTGATTGTGGCGCTCACCTGCACGGCGCCAAACACGCATACGACCATCATTGGCACCAAGGCAGAAGCGACTCTCATCGCTGAAGACGACACGTCTCCATTCGTCCCTCCATTCACGCCTGTCGCGACACCACTGGAGGCGGGCTGCACGATGTTGGGGCGTGAGCGGTAGACGGCCTAACGGTGTGCGGGACCGTAGCCCAGCTTCATGGAGACGGTTGCGAATGGTCCTCGCCGATACCGCAGGAGCAACAGTGTCCCTAATTTGCTGGGAAGTGGCGGTGCGGTCCCCTACGGCACTGTGTAGGATCCTACGGTCTTGGCATGCATCCGTGCGTCGCTGCGGTCCGGTCCCAGGTCGACGGGCACGTGCACCTTCCGCCGACCACTGGCGACAACATCGATGTACTGTGGAGACCTCACGCCCCACGTGTTGAGCAATTCGGCGGTACGTCCACCCGGCCTCCCGCATGCCCACTATACGCCCTCGCTCAAAGTCCGTCAACTGCACATACGGTTCACGTCCACGCTGTCGCGGCATGCTACCAGTGTTAAAGACTGCGATGAAGCTCCGTATGCCACGGCAAACTGGCTGACACTGACGGCGGCGGTGCACAAATGCTGCGCAGCTAGCGCCATTCGACGGCCAACACCGCGGTTCCTGGTGTGTCCGCTGTGCCGTGCGTGTGATCATTGCTTGTACAGCCCTCTCGCAGTGTCCGGAGCAAGTATGGTGGGTCTCACACACCGGTGTCAATGTGTTCTTTTTTCCATTTCCAGGAGTGTATTTTGTCCAGGGTCATTTTCAAATGACGATTCGCTGGAACATTATTGTATTTCTAACCATCTTCTTCTTTTATTTTAATATTCTTGAAACATAATTTAGCATAACATATACGAAAATTTTTCAGATATACACTACTGGTTATTAAAATTGCTACACCTCGAAGATGACGTGCTACAGACGTGAAATTTAACCGACAGGAAGAAGATGCTGTGATATGCAAATGATTACCTTTACAGAGCATTCACACAAGGTTGGTGCCGGTGGCGACGCCTATAATGTGCTAACATATGGAAAGTTTACTACCGATTTCTCATACACAGACAGCAGTTGACCGGCGTTGCCTGGTGAAACGTTGTTGTGATGCCTCGTGTAAGGAGGAGAAATGCGTACCATCACGTTTCCGACTTTGATAAAGATCGGATTGTAGCCTATCGCGATTGCGGTTTACCGTATCGCGACATTGCTGCTCGCGTTGGTCGAGATCCCATGACTGTTAGCAGAATATGGAATCGGTGGGTTCAGGAGGGTAATACGGAACGCCTTGCTGGATCCCAAAAGCCTCGCATCACTAGCAGTCGAGATGACAGGCATCTTATCCGCATGGCTGTAACGGATCGTGCAGCCACGTCTCGATCCCTGAGTCAACAGATGGGGACGCTCGCAAGACAACAACCATCTACACGAACAGTTTGACGACGTTTGCAGCAACATGGACTATCAGCTCAGACCATGGCTGCGGTTACCCTTGACGCTGCATCACAGACAGGAGCGCCTGCGATGGTGTACTCAACGACGAACCTGAATGCACGAATGGCGAAATGTCATTTTGTCGGGTGAATCCACGTTCTGTTTACAGCATCATGATGGTCGCATCCGTGTTTGGCGACATCGCGGTGAACGCACATTGGAATCGTGCATTCGTCATCGCCATACTGGTGCATCACCCGGCGTAATGGTTTGGGGTGCCATTGATTACACGTTTCGGTCACCTCTTGTTCGCATTGCCTGCACTTTGAATAGTGGACATTACATTTCAGATGTGTTACGACCCGTGGCTCTACCCTTCATTCGACCCATGCGAAACCTTACATTTCAGCAGGATAATGCACGACCGTATGTTGCAGGTCCTGTACGGGCCTTTCTGGATACAGAAAATGTTCGACTGCTGCCGTGGCCAGTACATTCTCCAGATCTCTCACCAATTTAAAACGTCTGGTCAATGGTGGCCTAGCAACTGGCTCGTCACAATACGTCAGTCACTACTCTTGATGAACTGTGGTATCGTGTTGAAGCTGCATGGGCAGCTGTATCTGTATACGCCATCCAAGCTCTGTTTCACTCAAAGTCCGGGCGTATCAAGGCCGTAATTACGCCAGAGGTGGTTGCTCTGGGTACTAATTTCTCAGGATCTATGCACCCACATTGCGTGAAAATGTAATCACATGTCAGTTCTAGTATGATATATTTGTCCAATAAATACCCGTTTATCATATGCATTTCTTCTTGGTGTAGCAATTTTAATGGCCAGTAGTGTACATTGAGCAGCTTGACTGACTCGTATAAAGAACATAATCGGTCAGAGAACAACACGCACCAAACTCAATAGAGTCTAACTCCACTCCGACGATCTGACCAAATTCTGACACGCTTGGCTCCAAAAATACATTGTATATTGTGAGTCTAGCTTCCAGTGCCTTCTAGGAAAGGATGTAGCACAGATCAGCATAACATGACTGTCTTAAATGTTTTTTCAGATTTGATTTATGTATTGTTTTCTGAAAATAATTATGTAATTGATGGTTTATAGTCTTATGGTTAATAGCAAAGGTTTCAGATTTTGGTAGTATGAAAAAGAATAGCTTCTAGTTATTTTATAAACTCCATTATCAGTAGTAAAATCAGAAAAATTATAAACGAGGATAAAAATTTTGTTTACATGAAAACTGAAGCACAGCCGTATTATATTCCCTTTAAATTTGTTTTTTGATAATTTAAGTTGACAACTTTGATACTTAATTTTCGTAATACAAGGTCGACATTACGGAATTGATTAATATGATTAATAAAACTATATTATCTAATAACAGTTTTCTGGCAATCATATGAGTTCAGAAATATCTGCAGATGTATAATATATAATTCAAGTAAGAAAATTAACCCAAGTGTGGCCATAATATACACGGAACATAACATTTTGTTTAATGTGTGAAAGTTCCGAGGAGGCAAGGTTCTTTACACTTTGCACCGAAACGTCTCTGCTCTTCCTCGCAGATCACGATTTTTGTGATGAGATGTCGTTCAGAAGTCACTGAAGCTGCTATGACGTGCAGTATACCGATGTTTGGGCTTCAATATTCACTGTTGCTAATCACACTTATCATTCTGTTAATCTGAGCTACATAGGTATTACGGAGGAATAGCCATAAATGCATGTGAGCGGTGGACATGTCTGGTCAGCGTTAAAATATTACAGACCTCTAACCTCTGACATCCAAATACCAAGCACGTGCGTTTAACGTAGATAAACGGAATTGAGAGATATTTCGAGTTGGCGGGATAATAGCTCGCAGTTAAGTTTGTAGCTTCACTTTGAGTAATATGAGAATTTTATTACAGCACAGCTGTGACCTGTAGTATTATTGGTCATGCAGAATTTTACTGACAGTGCATCTGAGAGTTCGAGAAAACCTCGCAATCGTCTGATGTCGTCGAAAGTACAGAACTGTTCTAATGACCTATCCCTAGCAACCAGAGTGTAATTTAAAATGACAGACAGATGTTCGCTTAAAAGTACTTACATTTCAGATTAATTTCTTGCTACTTTATATAAAGAAAGTTAATAATTTGTACTATCTGTATGCTTCCTGCATCCATTTTGAATGTTTCCTTCTCTGGAATATTTGCTCTGCGTAGTATTCGCCACATTGTGCTTCGCTATCCATTACATACCCAACGTCTCCGGAGGTCCGCCTGATATCCTGTTTATGAAGTCTGATTGTGCTTCGAAGGGTACAGAGCCGTTTTCGGTCACAATACAACAACGAAAGTTGATAAATATAGAATGGGGGCACTATTTCAGCGACCGCCGAGATGGGTGTTTCTTAAGCTAGGTGCGCTGTTAGGAAGGTTATCGCTGAACGGAGACGGCAGAAAAGCCATAAATTGGCTCAAAATTCCAGTGTGGCTGAATATTATGTTGACCGAAACAATTTAAAATGCTCATTTCATCGATTTCAAATTATTATTTCCATCCGTATTGGTGACTTACGGTGCAAGTATGGCACGGGAGTCAGTGACAGACCAGTTGTCAGTAGCGAATCCGACATGGTTCACATACTCGAGTTTCTTTGTAGAAGCCACTACCCGCAAGAACTGGAGCTCGATCTTGTTTAATGCGAAAAAAGTAAAACAGTTGCTAGATTTTGGAGCAGTGTAAGACGGTTTTGTGAAATAGTCACTTTAGGTTATATGGCCAACGAATACGCTATACCTGGATCTGTTGAGGGCTCAGTGCGTGGTCTTTACCCGATACTGTGCGGCGAGGAGAAAAAAAATGGAGGTAATGAACCAATCTCTGAATAAATTTTTTTGTTTACGCTCAGTTGATTCGTTTTGGCCCACATTAAATCGGCCCATTAGAGTGTACCCATGTTAGCCTCGTTCTGCCATTCACTTGAATGTGGAGCAAGGAAAAAAATGACTGGATGCCTCGTTACTCTTATTCTCATTCTTAGGATATATACGCGAGATGTACAAGTGTATGTATGTGTGTGTGTGTGTGTGTGTGTGTGTGTGTGTGTGTGTTCTTTCGGTGACTTTATGGCGCCTAGCTGTCGTGTTTTCGGCGCCGTAAATGTGTGACGGAGGCTTTCAAACTGTTGTACAGTCTTCTTCGAATATCAGTTCTCGGAATTTAACAAAACAGTTTTTTGCGATAAAAATTCTGCCTTTGATCCTCAGATTCGTATGCAAGTCCCGCGAGCACCTACTGAGCGATGCCGTATTCCTGGACTTCAGGAAGGCATTTGATACGGTTCCGCACTTACGTTTAGTGAAAAAAATACGAGCTTACGGAATATCGGACCAGGTTTGTGATTGGATTCAGGATTTCCTAGAAGAAAGAACACAACATGTCATTCTTAACGGTTCAAAATCTGCAGATGTAGAGGTAATTTCGGGAGTACCGCAGGGAAGCGTGATAGGACCTTTATTGTTTACAATATACATAAATGACTTAGTTGACAACATCGGTAGCTCCGTGAGGCTATTTGCAGATGACACGGTTGTCTACAAGAAAGTAGCAACATCAGAAGACTCGTACGTACTCCAGGAGGACCTGCAGAGGATTAATGCATGGTGCGACAGCTGGCAGCTTTCCCTAAACGTAGATAAATGTAATATAATGCGCATACATAGGGGCAGAAATCCATTCCAGTACGATTATGCCATAGGTGGTAAATCATTGGAAGCGGTAACGACCGTAAAATACTTAGGAGTTACTATCCGGAGCGATCTGAAGTGGAATGATCACATAAAACAAATAGTGGGAAAAGCAGGCGCCAGGTTGAGATTCATAGGAAGAATTCTAAGAAAATGTGACTCATCGACGAAAGAAGTAGCTTACAAAACGCTTGTTCGTCCGATTCTTGAGTATTGCTCATCAGTATGGGACCCTTACCAGGTTGGATTAATAGAAGAGATAGACATGATCCAGCGAAAAGCAGCGCGATTCGTCATGGGGACATTTAGTCAGCGCGAGAGCGTTACGGAGATGCTGAACAAGCTCCAGTGGCGGACACTTCAAGAAAGGCGTTACGCAATACGGAGAGGTTTATTATCGAAATTACGAGAGAGCACATTCCGGGAAGAGATGGGCAACATATTACTACCGCCCACATATATCTCGCGTAATGATCACAACGAAAAGATCCGAGAAATTAGAGCAAATACGGAGACTTACAAGCAGTCGTTCTTTCCACGCACAATTCGTGAATGGAACAGGGAAGGGGGGATCAGATAGTGGTACAATAAGTACCCTCCGCCACACACCGTAAGGTGGCTCGCGGAGTATAGATGTAGATGTAGATGTAGGTGAGGCATTCGGGAGGACGACGGTTGAAACCCGCGTCCGGTCATCCGGGTTTAGATTTTCAGTGGTTTCTCTAAATCACTCCTGGTAAATGCGTGGATGGTTCCATTGTAATGGGTATTGCTCGTTTTCTTCCCTATACACTCGTAACCCCATCTTGTGCTTCGTCTCTTATGACCACAGTGTCTATAGGAAACTCTAGTCTTTCTTCTTTTCTCAGCACCTCTGTTACACATTAGTATGGCCTATACTGACTTTCTACGAATCCAGGAGTGCGTTTGTTAATTATATACATGTATCTTTTCATTCACAGTCGCTAAGAACTCTAGACTCCAGAATAGGGCATACGTCACATTAGAGTCCTGTTTCTGATTGTTTCTACTTGTCTTTGCAGATGCTACACACTTTCGAAAAAAATGGTTCAAATGGGATTTAACTGCTGTGGTTATCAGTCCCCTAGAACTTAGAATTTCTTAAACCTAACTAGCCTAAGGACATCACACACATCCATGCCCGAGGCAGGATTCGAACCTGCGACCGTAGCGGTCGCGCGGTTCCAGACTGTAGCTCCTAGAACCACTCGGCCACTCAAGTCGGCCTTTCGAAAAACCTTAAATTCATGAGTTGGTCACATCCATATATCCTAATAATAAAGGGTGTCCCTTTCAAACATCCCACATTTCAGAGGCCCAGAAAAAAATTGCAGTAGACATGATAATGAAATCACCATATGCCAGAGCAGCTTAAAAATTTATATTACCGCACTGGACTTGTCACTGTTGTCACTTGAGAGCAGCACGATCGCATGAAGTGAAAATGACGACTCCACAGGAGATTGCGCAAGCAGTAACGTGGCCTGCAGAACCAAAATCGCGGATTTCTGTACAAATAAATTATCGTAGGTTGTATGAATGTGATACACCTAGTATGAAAACAAGTAAGGAATGCTGCCGTAAATTTCTGACAGCTGTAAGTGTGAAACATTATATCGGAACACGTCATAGTGTTTTGGAAGTGGCAAGTGGAGGACATCAGACAAGCTTTTCTATTCACCAGGCACCAGAAATATGAAATCATGTAGAATGCCAGAGTTTTTGTTTGTGTGCTCATAAAGTGCAAATTCTTCAACGCTGATGCCGAACGGCAAACCATGACGACAACAGTTCGCCGCGGATATGCTTCATCGTATTGACATGAATGCCAGCTTCTTGGAACGATCTTTATTCCCATACGAGGCAATCTTTATTGTATCAGGAATGAATAATCGGCACAACGTTTGGATTTGGGCGCGCAAAATCTGTACGCTATCACTAAAATGTTCATGATAGCCCGTGGTCTAGGGGTAGCGTCTTTGATTCATAATCAATACGTCTTCGGTCCCGGGTTCGACCCCCGCCACTGCTTAAATTTTGATAAATAATCAGCATTGGCAGCCGAAGACATCCGTTATAAGAAGTCAGCCTCATACTGCCAACGGCCTTGTCAAAGAGGGCGGAGGAGCGGATAGAGGTTCAGGGCACTCTCTTGTCCTAGGGGTGGGAAATTGCCCCTAAAGGCGGAAGAATCAGCAGCGATCAACGACATGAGGATGCAGAAGGCAATGGAAACCGCTGCATTAAAGACACGTAACGTGTATCCACTGGACATATGGCGTGTAATTGAAGAAGCGTAATGATGAACTCTCCATTGGCAAAAGATTCCGGAATAGTCCCCCATTCGGATCTCCGGGAGGGGACAGCCAAGAGGGAGGTTACCACGAGAAAAAGATTGAATAATCAACGAAAGGATAACGTTCTACGTGTCTGGGAGTGGAATGTCAGAAGCTTGAACGTGGTAAGGAAACTAGAAAATCTGAAAAGGGAAATGCAAAGGCTCAATCTAGATATAGTAGGGGTCAGTGAAGTGAAGTGGAAGGAAGACAAGGATTTCTGGTCAGATGAGTATTGGGTAATATCAACAGCAGCAGAAAATGGTATAACAGGTGTAGGATTCGTTATGAATAGGGGGGTAGGGAAGAGGGTGTGTTACTGTGAACAGTTCAGTGACCAGTTTGTTCTAATCAGAATCGACAGCAGACCAACACCGACAACGATAGTTCAGGTATACATGCCGACGTCGCAAGCTGAACATGAACAGATAGAGAAAGTGTATGAGAATATTGAAAGGGTAATGCAGTATGTAAATGGGGACGAAAGTCTAATAGTCATGGGCGACTGGAATGCAGTTGTAGGGGAAGGAGTAGAAGGAAAGGTTACAAGAGAACATGGACTTGGGACAAGGAATGAAAGACGAGAAAGACTAATTGAGTTCTGTAACAAGTTTCAGCTAGTAATAGCGAATACCCTGTTCAAGAATCACAAGAGGAGGAGGTATACTTGGAAAAGGCCGGGAGATACGGGAAGATTTCAATTAGATTACTTCATGGTCAGACAGAGATTCCGAAATCAGATACTGGATTGTAAGGCGTACCCAGGAGCAGATATAGACTCAGATCACAATATAGTAGTGATGATGAGTAGGCTGAAGTTCAAGACATTAGTCTGGAAGAATCAATACGCAAAAAAGTGGGATACGGAAGTACTAAGGAGTGACGAGATACGTTTGAAGTTCTCTAACAATATAGACACAGCAATAAGGAATAGCGCAGTAGGCAGTACAGTTGAAGAGGAATGGACATCTCTATAAAGGGCCATCACAGAAGTTGGGAAGGAAAACATAGGTACAAAGAAGGTAGCTGCGAAGAAACCATGGGTAACAGAAGAAATACTTCAGTTGATTGATGAAAGGAGGAAGTACAAACATGTTCCGGGAAAATCATGAATACAGAAATACAAGTCACTGAGGAATGAAGTAAATAGGAAGTGCAGGGAAGCTAAGACGAAATGGCTGCAGGAAAAATGTGAAGACATCGAAAAAGATATGATTGTCGGAAGGAAAGACTCAGCATACAGGAAAGTCAAAACAACCTTAGGTGACATTAAAAGCAACGGTGGTAACATTAAGAGTGCAACGGGAATTCAACTGTTAAATGCAGAGGAGAGAGCAGATAGGTGGAAAGAATACATTGAAAGCCTCTATGAGGGTGAAGATTTGTCTGATGTGATAGAAGAAGAAACAGGAGTCGATTTAGAAGAGATAGGGGATCCAGTATTAGAATCGGAATTTAAAAGAGCTTTGGAGGACTTTCGGTCAAATAAGGAAGAAGGGGCAGATAACATTCCAAAAGAATTTCTAAAATCATTGGGGGAAGCGGCAACAAAACGACTATTCACGTTGGTGTGTAGAATATATGAGTCTGGCGACATACCATCTGACTTTCGGAAAAGCATCATCCACACAATTCCGAAGACGGCCAGAGCTGACAAGTGCGAGAATTATCGCACAATCAGCTTAACAGCTCATGCATCGAAGCTGCTTACAAGAATAATATACAGAAGAATGGAAAAGAAAATTGAGAATGCGCTAGGTGACGATCAGTTTGGCTTTACGAAAAGTAAAGGGACGAGAGGGGCAATTCCGACGTCACGGCTAATAATGGAAGCAAGGCTAAAGAAAAATCAAGACACTTTCATAGGATTTGTCGACCAGGAAAAAGCGTTCGACAATATAAAATGGTGCAAGCTGTTCGAGATTCTGAAAGAAGTAGGGGTAAGCTATAGGGAGAGACGGGTCATATACAATATGTACAACAACCAAGAGTGAATAATAAGAGTGGACGATCAAGAACGAAGTGCTCGTATTAAGAAGGGTGTAAGACAAGGCTGTAGCCTGTCGCCCCTACTCTTCAATCTGCACATCTAGGGAGCAATGATGGAAATAAAAGAAAAGTTCAGGAGTGGAATTAAAATACAAGGTGAAAGGATATCAATGATACGATTCGCTGATGACATTGCTATCCTGAGTGAAAGTGAAGAAGATTTAAATGATCTGCTGAACGGAATGAACAGTCTAATGAGTACACAGTGTGGTTTGAGAGTAAATCGGGGAATGACGAAGGTAATGAGAAGTAGTAGAAATGAGAATAGCAAGAAACTTAACATCAGGATTGATGGTCACGAAGTCAAAGAAGTTAAGGAATTCTGCTACCTAGGCAGTAAAATAACCAATGACGGACAGAGCAAGGAGGACATCAAAAGCAGACTCGCTATGACAAAAAAGGCATTTCTGGCCAAGAGAAGTCTACTAATATCAAATACCGGCCTTAATTCGAGGAAGAAATTTCTGAGGATGTACGTCTGGAGTACAGCATTGTATGGTAGTGAAACATGGACTGTGGGAAAACCGGAACAGAAGAGAATCGAAGCATTTGAGATGTGGTGCTATAGACGAATGTTGAAAATTAGGTGGATTGATAAGGTAAGGAATGAGGAGGTTCTACGCAGAATCGGAGAGGAAAGGAACATGTGGAAAACACTGATAAGGAGAAGGGACAGGGTGATAGGATATCTGCTAAGACATGAGTGAATGACTTCCATGGTACTAGAGGGAGCTGTAGAAGGCAAAAACTGTAGAGGAAGACAGAGATTGGAATACGTCAAGCAAATAATTGAGGACGTAGGTTGCAAGTGCTACTATGAGATGAAGAGGTTAGCACAGGAAAGGAATTCGTGGCGCGCCGCGTCAAACCAGTCAGTAGACTGATGACAAAAAAAAAAAAAAAAAAAAAAAAAGCCTGAAGACCCTCTGGAGAGGGCTAATACAGGTCAGGATTGCCGTGTCTAGGGGAGACTTTGTATTATGTCTACACATTTAACGATATGAGAGGTGCCAAAAGCTTACAACAAAGCTTTAAATAGATGGTACACTTCTCCCTCTCCTTATAAGAAGCAATATCCTACATTCATAAATATCTAATGGGAGCTACTATGTAACACGTGTAAATGCCATCTATGTAATTTCTATTGTTGAGCAGTTACTGGGGAGCAGACCGTTGTATCGCCACAATAGAGCCCTTTAAAGCATTCCATGGTAATCCAAGAACTAAGAATGTCTGGCCGACTTCACTATTCAGATGCATAACTTGAAAAAAAGTGAAGATACTTACTGTGAAATAGAGTGTCGATTACATGTTCGCGAAAAAACGCTGGCAGTAACTCTTCAGGGAGTATCAGAAATAAGGGTAAAAAATTCTGAATTCAGATTAAGCGATATTTCTTATTTGCATTCAGAAAGAACAGAACGTTACATCATGCGGCGTATTTGCAGCGAGTTACATTTATTTGCCTACTTGCCTTTTCCCAGGGGCTTTGTCTGCGTATGTGCTCGACACCGAAGCACATATATGGCCGTCTGCCTATGTTTACTCATAGGCATTGTGGTGGCAGAAGACTGTATGATGATGCAGTTAATGGTATGTTGCAAAAATATTTGAGTGGTAGTCTTGATGTATTCTTGTACATACTACTCTAGCGGCATTTGCGTGCTAAGACGGCAGAGAGTTGGAGTGGGTGTGGCCCCGCTTCTACATTCTCCTGCCTCCTCCGATTAAGGTATGCGAGTTTGTTCACGTCTCAGTGGCAGCGCATAATTGTAATTGGGGCTTTGTGAATGGCCAACGATTTGTGCATGTTGTCGCTTGTGCCGAGTTGAAGAGTAGCCGTTCTACCAGCTCTACAGCAGAGAATTAGCAATAGTATAATTTCACTTACACGCACATCAAAACAGGTTTTCCATCACGGAACTGCAGAAGATAGTCGTTGACTGTGGATACTGTATCACAGACCCGCCCAAAGATATAAACAACCATGCATGAGCAGCGCCTATTAGACGGAGTGGGTCCGACAGCCGATCAGTTCCTGTCATTCGACCAGGAAGGAAGTACACGGCTCGTGTTGTCTGTAATTCAACCACGCCTAGACGGTGAATACCGCGTTTCGATCGCGTCCGCATTGTTACTTTGTGCCAGGAAGGGCTCTCAACAAAGGAAGTGTCCAGGCCTCTCTGAGTGAACCAAAACGATATTGTTCGGACAAGGAGAAGATACAGAGAGACAGGAACTGTCAATGATATGCCTCTGTCAGGCTGGTTCAAAAATGGCTCTGAGCACTATGGAACTCAACTGCTGAGGTCATTAGTCCCCTAGAACAGAACTAGTTAAGCCTAACTAACCTAAGGACATCACAAACATCCATGCCCGAGGCAGGATTCGAACCTGCGACCGTAGCGGTCTTGCGGTTCCATACTGCAGCGCCTTAACCGCACGGCCACTTCGGCCGGCTCTGTCAGGCTGCCCACGGGCTACTACTGCAGTGGATGACCGCTACCTAAGGATTATGGCTCGATGGAATCCTGACAGCAACGCCACCATGTTGAATAATGCTTTCATTGCAGCCACAGGACCTAGTGATACGACTCAAACCCTGCGCAATAGGCTGCACGATGCGCAACTTCACTCCATACGTCCATGGCGAGGTCCATCTTTGAACCCTCGACAGCATGCAGCGCGGTACAGACGGTTCTAACAACATGCCGAATGGACCGCTCAGCATTGACATCATGTTCTCTTCACCGATGAGTGTGGCTCATGCCTTCAATGAGACAATCGTCGTAGACGTGTTTGCAGGCACCCCGTGCAGGCTGAACGCCTTAGACACAATGTCCAGCGTGTGCAGCTAGGTGCAGGTTCCCAGCTGTCATGAGGTGCCATTATATGGACCGACGTACGCCGCTGGTGGTCATGGAACGCTTCGTAACGACTGTACGATACGTGAATGCGATCTTCCGACCAATAGTGCAACCATATCGGCAGCATATTGGAGAGGCATTAGTCTTCATCGGCAACAATTCGCGTCCCCATCGTGCACATCAAGTGAATGACTTCCTTCAGGATAACGACATCGCTCGGCTAGTGTGACCAGACATGAACCGTATGGAATATGCCTGGCATAGATTGAAAAGGGCTGTTTATGGACGACGTGACCACTCTGAAGGAACTACGCCGAATCGGCGTTAAGGATTGGGACAATCTGGCCCAAAAGTGCCTTGATGAACTTATGGATGGTATACCACGACGAATACAGGGATGCATTAACGCAAGACGACGTGCTACTGTATATTAGAGGTACCGGTGTGTATAGCGGTTTCCATGAGCAATAGAACGGGTGGAAATGATGTTTATGTTGATCTCCATTCAAATTTTCTGTACAGGTTCCGGAACTCTCGGAACCGAGGTGATGCAAAAATTTTTGGGATGTGTGTATTAGGCATTGTCTACACTGATGATACTTCTTATTTTTTCTGTTGCCATTTGCTGCGATGTATCATTGAAAATTCTCAAAGTATTGTCATTTATTTTCTGTATATAAAATTTGCTTGAATTGTTGTCTAGCGATCCGAGGAAACAAGTTCCCTAGGCACCCTGTATTTGACTAGTAGGAAGGACATAACAGAAATGACCAAACAATGATTCGTATGTGGTAGAAACGATACAGGATTTGATATCCAAACCGACAAGTTTCTTAAGTCAACTGGGTCGTATCTGCAGATAGGTGTCTCTTATGGCCATCAATGAGAACTATAACATCCTAGATTCTCTTCACATGGGTATTTTGTAAGTGGACATAACAGTAACTTTAAATTTTTTATATTAGGAAGAAAACGCATTAAATGAACATGCTTGTGGTGGTCAAAAAAACTTTTCGTCCCACAAGACGATTTAGCTCTGCCACCGTTCTACAAAGTCGTGGTGCCAGTTATTCATTAATGCAGTTTATGTAAACTCTTAGAACAATTTGACATTCCTCCTATGCTCTGTATATGACAGTGAACTGAACGAAATGTATAAATAATGCATCATGCATAGTAAGCAACATGACACAGTGAATCAGTGAACTCAGAATCGTATCAGAATAACTAGATACAGGAAGTCTTCCCATGCTTTCTGTGCTATATGTAAAGTGAATGCCAGAGTTGTCCCTTAAAAACCGCCAGAGCGAATTCCCTGTCTAACCTATCAAAGATTCTGCTTCTTTTCTATGGCGTTGTTGAGAGCAGTTGAACCCCAAAACTCATTTTCTTCTTTGAAGCTCCCAGTGAAATAATAATAATAATAGTAATAATAGTCAAAATAACAACAATCCTAAGAACATGACCAAAATTCCATTTAGCAAAGCACAGTGTTTGCGTCGACAAAAAATCTGAAGTCTGTTATCAGATGCCACTAAGTTTTTCTGATAGAGTTAACACTAGTGGCAGAAAAAATCGACAAGATAAGAAACACGAGAAAAATGGGAAACATACACAGGAGAAAATAGCGAAAATAAAAGAGGGGTTAAAGTACAAGAGGTTAGAGAGCTAGAAGAGATTGAAAGAGAAAATTTCGTGATGAAAAGACAATTGTATTTCTCTGTAGAATTGTACCAATAGCGACATCCTCAACTACCCATTCTGCTTCTGAGAACCGGTCATAAATTATTCACTAGCATTCCGCTTGGCAGCTAATCTGATCAGCAGTGTTAATGGGTTTCAGCTTATTCTGGACGCCAGTTATTACCGTAATTCGCGAACAGTGTAATTAATGCAACTGAGTATCTGCACCTAAGTGTTCAAGCAATTTGCTACACCGCAACATACTATAACTTGACCTCTACGCAAAAGCTTTAATATCATCTCGTGCTAAACAATTCGAGATCAACCTCAGCTTTTAGTTTTACAGCGAGATTCTCAGCACATGCACAGCAATTACTGAAACCTTGCATTTGCTTATCGTTCTTCCACCTGCAGATACTGAAATTTTTCCTCGCTTATTTGCTCTGTACAGCACAAAAAGTACTTTCTGTCATTGTGTAACTTATAAATATGTGCATACTGCGATGGTGAATTTTGCAGTATAGAGGAAGACAGCCCTCTAGTGTGAACAAATTTTCTTGATCTGTATTTTTTCCCTTGCAGGACAAGAAGACTTTTTTATATAAGTATACAATTTCTGTAGTGTTTCCAAGACTCATTTCTGTGACAGAAAATTATTTACAAAATTTATTAAGTCCTCTGAATAGATTTCTGTAATTATGCATCCTCCACCCATTCACTCCTCAAAGAAATAATGATGATTATGAGAAATGATTGCAGCTAGTAGCCTTTTGTGATTATTGATTTTTTTATGTTTTCATTACCGGTTATAAGTTAACCAGCGGCCTATGATCATAAGGGAGATACTTCTTTATGTTTGTTTGTAGGACTGAGGGGTCGTTGTGTGTCGCAAAGTAGAAAAAATACAAGCAAGTAAGCACATAATTTGTGAGGTATCTAGAATTATTTACACCATAACTTCGACTTGATAGTATTGCTTACAGTTAGTTGCAACTATTGCATTCATTTTGTTGCGTAAATGATTTTGGAAAACATAGATTATGTTTACGTTGTATGGCTAACGCATTACACAAACTGTGCCACACCTAACGACTTCCACATGCTGTGTAAGGTGTCATCAAAGCAAACAGTGTATCTTAAAGTAATGTTTAAAGATTATGTGCTGGAGCAATGATGTTCATTAGACAACATTTGCATTTTCGAAAGTTTCCATTTCAATGACGTTCGTTGGCCAACATTTGCATTTTCGAAAGTTTTCATTGATTTTGAATGATAGTAAATATACGTATGGATTTAAATTACATTCATTATCACAGAAATAACATATCCTCTTTATACAGTCACTAATAGTTTTTCCTGTACTTCTTGCTAATGAAATTGGATTTAGCAAGTTTATTCTTGTCTATTGCGTATTGCTTATGGACTAGGCCTTCTAACGCACTGATATGTTGCATCTGTTTACTGAAATTGAAGGTATAAAATCTATTGAGGTGATGGATATATATGATATGCATAAAAATGAAGAAACAAGTTTTCTTTATTGATGTTGGCCATCTTTCTGTGTTTACTACCGTTTCAGTTGTAGGCATACCGTGAGCTACTTAAGACATAATTTTATGTAATTATTTCTGATGAGTTAGCAAAAAGCGAGACCACTATAAAAAACCCGTTCTCACGCTAGTCTCTAAAACGAAGCATAGTGGTGCAGTATTACTTTGTCAATAATGACGGCCACCTGACATACGTATCAGGAAATTTAAGTCTTTCACTGAGACTCAATTCCACAATTAAACTCATTTTTCTGGTCTTAGACATTTATTTAATAGGAAGGGTGATGCTGAACAATTCTTGCTGCAACAGATGGAAATCGAAATTCCCCAAAGGTGCTAATGTTACTTTTCACAGTCAAGTATCAATGGCCTAATTTCAGTTATCATAGCCGGCCGAAGTGGCCGTGCGGTTAAAGGCGCTGCAGTCTGGAACCGCAAGACCGCTACGGTCGCAGGTTCGAATCCTGCCTCGGGCATGGATGTTTGTGATGTCCTTAGGTTAGTTAGGTTTAACTAGTTCTAAGTTCTAGGGGACTAATGACCTCAGCAGTTGAGTCCCATAGTGCTTGGAGCCATTTGAATTTCAGTTATCATACTAGAAAGAGTCGCTATATGTGTCGAAAATATTCAGACTCATCGTGATTGAGGATTAATTTTGTAGCGGTCATTTAAATAAGTTTATGGTCATACATGGGCCAAAAATGGTACTGTGGGAGAGTGCAGCCAGTCATTCCTTTGAATGTATACAAATTCGAGCAGTTTGCGCTTACAGATATGATATATTTATATGCAACAGTCTGAGTCATTATCTCTGTATTACATAGATCTGAAAATCATTGCATTAATTTTAAAGCGGTCGCACTAGGTAAGTATAATACTACTGTCTATGTCCTACTAAATGATTATGTACAACTTACGTCTTAGTTCCCGAGGTGTGAACGAAGGTGAAACACACAGCACGAGAAAATAAAAACCGAAGGTCATCTCTAAATATATCTCATTGTGTGATAAATCGATAACTTGCTGCACGTCGTAGCACCAAATTCGACTGCCTTTTTCGAAACTTTTCGCTTTGGCGTACTAGGAACCCATTTCACAATGCCACTCCAGAATAATTTGTTAAGTGACAGATTCAGTAATACGAAATACAGTACGAAACCTAATAATACAACGGTGTCTATGACTTCTTTCTCGTAACCAATATAATGTGCGACATACTACCTGTGATACTTATCGAAAACAAGCGAAATGACCTTTCATTTATCTATTCAAATATTTAAGCCACGCATATTCCAAATATCGAATGCAAATTGTTAATTTGCCTATGAAACGCCTAAACAAAGTCTGTAATACTTTTTAAGGATATCTGTATGAATTAGCGATCTAATAGCAATCAAAATGTGCAGGGAGATTGTGGACGAATCTTACGATACACCATAGTCACGTCACTTTTCGTAGCAATTAATGATGCCGAAAAAACCAGTTTTGTGTATCTGAATGGTCATTTCTTGTATGGTTAAAGGCCAGTCTACTGCACATGAGCACTGTAGTTTATAAGAAGGTATGTGTTCATGGCCCTAGTCCACTTCAGTAAAATCCTTCTAGGTGTATGACCACGTCATATGTAGTAAAACCGACATTTTGGCATTTACTGCACGCAGGCTTCATCAGTCGGCACGATGAAAGCTGGCTGTAGTAGCTGTCTGAATACTGGTACTTTTATAACACATGACGCGGTCACAAAGCCAGAACAATCTCATTGTAATGCACATCAGTATAATTAGAAACGGATACAGATGCGTCAGTAGAGTGCATGTATAAAATTCCGTATTTAATGGTAATTGCCTCTTAAGTTGCTTCAAAACAGCTGTTTGATCAGAAGAGCGCCGAGTGTTCTGTTAGTATTTATTAATTTATTTATTCGGTCGTACAGTAATGAACAAGTTCTCTACTGTCGCTGGAAATACCACACTGAGTTGGCTCCTTAACGTAGCGTGAATTTCTCCCATAACAAATCCGTAGCTACGAAAAGATGAGTATGCAGCAGCACTGGTGCTGTAAGGTGGAAGGGCTGAGCACTGTGGTAACACAAGTTTATTACAAAACACAAACTGAATTGTAACCGCAATTTCCTTATCCATAGAAAAAGCTGCTGGTAATCAGAAATAACATTAATAAAAATAATACAAATGAAAAGCAGATAAAGCTTCAGCCAAAGAACTAACTGAAGAAATGAAAACAATACGTTATCTCACTTAGTTCAACAGAAAATCTGACCCAAAATTCCTATAAAATAAGAAGTGAATTACGACACACCACCACTTAACATTAAGCACTACCGGAATGGATATTTAGCTAAATGTAACTTTCGATATAGCAGACTAGCGTTAATTAAGCACGAGCATTTCTCATGGTGAATGTTAAGTACAGGGCACACAGTACAAAGGCATACGCACTGTCCATGCACTCCAACCATAAGAATTCTTTATAAGAGTGTCTTTCACACACCTAGCGAAATCCGCAGTTGTGATACATATTGTGTACATTGGAGTAGAAAGGAAAGGGTAGGAACTTATGGTATCAGCTGTAACTGGACTTTGTGAGGAATCAGCGGCGACGAGTGAAAATGTGCGCCAGATCCGGACTTGAACCCTAGATCTACTGCTTACTAGACAGGTGCGTTAACCTCTGCACCATCCGGACACAGTGGTTATAGAAAATGTGCGGAATATCTCGGCACGCTCCCAGGCCGACTCACATTCTCACGGAGCGCCACCTACCTGCGTTCCCTGTTTATGACCTCCATGCCCTCTAACTTTGGATACCCGCTGAACGTCGAATGGAAGTGTGCAATCACAATGACTCTTGTCAATATAGTGTCCATTGAGGCAAATCGATAATATGAAGGTGTCCGAAATGAGACACATTACGCATTCATTTAATCGATTCGCCTCGATGGGTAATGAATCCACAACCTTCATTGAGGTTGCACATTAAAGTTCGACCTCCAGCGGGTATCTAAAGTTAGCGAGGGTGGAGGACATATGCAATTCAAAGCCCACAACCGTCTCCGTCTCCTCGAACTCCTCTCTGGCCGGACATGGGGGTTGCACCCCTCTACCATCCTCCACACCACAAATCCTTAATCCGTCCCATCCTCTATTATGCTAATCCCGCCTGGATATCTGCCCCCCCCCCCCCCCCCCTAAATTTCTATAAGTCCCTCCAGATCCTTGACCGTCATGCTCTCCACCTCGCCTTCTGTATACGCCTCCTGTTCCCCACGCAGATCCTCTATAACCTCATTCCTTTCCTCCATCTGCTCCCATTCCTTGAACATATCCGCATACTCTACACCTCCCATCGCCTTGATCCCCCTCACCCCCTGGTTGCTCCTCTCCTCTCCCATCCCCGCCCCCTGCCACTCCTTCACTGTTGTGTCCCCCCTACCCTCCATCTCTACACCCTTCATCTCCTTTCCCAAGGTGGCTTCCATCAACTCCCCCTCCCAGATGATGCCCTCTCTCCCTCCATTTAGCCCTCAGAGTTGATCCTCATATCCCCTCCTTTCCTCCGTCATTTCCCTGGGCTCCCTCTTCCCCCCTTCCATCCTGTGTGTTTCTCCCTGCCTAACCTTTCCCTACCTCCCATCTCCCCCCCACCCCCCTGAATCCTTTTTTCTTCCTGTCCTCTGCCTTCCCCACTCCCTGTCACGTCTGCCCAGCACCCTCCACCCCTCTTATGGGTCCTCATCCTCCACTGGCTCCTTTCCCCCCTCCCCCTTCGCTTTTCCTCACCTTCCCCCTTTTTTATTTTCCCATCATCTGACCAGTTTCCCCCCACCTGCTCTCGGCTGTGGTATATCGTAAGTTAGTGCAGTGTTCCAGTGACTGCTCAGTGTTGTTTCGTCTTCTCCTGTGTTGCGAACAGAAACTATTCTGTCGCTGGGTGTGAATTTTATGTCTTTTGCGAACTGAAACCAGACTGTCGCCGTGTTTTTTTAATTGTCTGTCTATTATTTTCCCTGCGTGCTTCATATGTATTTTATTAGCATCGTCATCCCTTTGTTCTCTGTTTTAAGTTCCACGATTTTTTAGCCATGTTACCCTTTGTCTCTGATTTTGTCGCCTGTTTTTATTATATATTATCTACTCCGTTTTTAAAACAAAGTCTGCAGGCTCAAGAGCGGCATACTAAGCTGCTGCCAGCCCGCTCCCTTCGGGGGGAATTGAAATTCAATAAAGGAAAAAAAAGGAGGACATAGACAGCAACTGCAGATAGGGGAGCTAGGTGGGAATGTGAGTCGACCGGGTAGCGGGCCGAGATAGCCCCACGCATTTGCGGTAGACATTGTGTCTGGGTGAGGCAAAGCTTAACCCAACTGCTTAATAAGCAGTAGATTCAGGATGCAGCTGATATCATTACTTTCCTCCCTTTCGTTTCCTTTCCTCCCGTTCCACCTCTAATTTGCATAATATAAGAACTCTGCGCTGACGAGGAACGACTCTGAAACACTCCCAAACCGACGATCACCGGATTGCCCGTTCCTCGCTCGTCCTCAATAAGCGCCAGCCTCCAGTTGTCTCTATCGAACCGCTGCCCCGGTCTCCAGCTCGTTCCTCTGCTATCTGCAAAATCCAATAGGGCGGTCTAGTCACTACCTCGTGGACAACGGTGGCGCTGGCTGAAACGCTTGCCATGTCTGCGACGCTCTCTCGCTTACAACGAGGAAACTGCCTGCAGCTTTTGGCACCACATACTGAAGGGGCAAGGACCTCCACCGTGCAGCTATTATCATGGCACAATATTACAAGAAAAGTGCGTAAGACTGACTCTAGCGTGTGACCTGGCCCTTTGCAGGTTGCGAGAGGACAAGGGCGGTGGTGCCTGGTGTCCCCGCAACATGGTGACGCGAGCCGCCGAAGAGTGGCTGCAGGTGGAACTGCATTCGCTGCACGCTGTCACCGCGGTGCGCACGCAGGGCCGCTTCGGACACGGCCTGGGCCAGGAGTACGCCGAGAACTACCTGCTCGACTACTGGCGGCCCGGTCTCGCCACTTGGACCCGCTGGAGGGACAAAGCAGGTAACAAGGTAAGTCACTGCGCGTCTGTATCACAGAGTATTATTTTCATGCTGTCGAATGCGAACAGGTCTGGGTGCGGCACCTAAGTCGGTATTGTGAGAGCACCAATGCTCATTGCCCTAGCTACAGTAGCATATCAACGGAGATTGGGCGGTGTACAGTAGAGCACCGCATGTGTGCACCTACAACCGCTCTCCTCTTATTATCCTTTTATGGGTGTGGGAGGGTACTCAACACGTTGATATTAATGGTACGAATTCGACAGATATATAAGTAGCTTCCGAGGTAGACTGGGTGTTGCAGCGCTAGCGTTTTGTACATAGTGCTTGGCAGTAAAAGTGAAGCACCCAGAAGACATGGTCGAATGAATGTGTGGCCTCGTACACATACACACCATCAGCAAGCGTATATATGACCAGAACTGCATTACCGGAGGGATATAAGGACCATCAGAATTCATTGGTGTTGTTCATGTGCTAGTGTTGTTACCAGGCCAGACAGGGTATATAACAGGCGTGAACAACGTCATACGTTGAGTGATCACCCTGAAGAATAAGTAGATGCTGTGTATCCGTATTAGCGTTGCAGCAACAAACAGTTTGGAAGAGGACCCAATGTGTGCCTCTTTTATACCGGCTGGTCGAATCGTGTGGAACATACTTATGGGGCATTCGGATGTGGCAGTGGCTCGATGGTGGGCTGCTTGGGAACGTGAGGTATATTCGCCGTCTAGTTTCTAATCGACCACGTCTGATCACCGCAGGAGCTGATCTGCGTATTGTGCACCGCTTCGCCTGTCATCCAAGAACAAATAATGGACGAGCAGCAGTCGGTCTAGGGAATTACCGTCCCATGCGTAGGCTGCCTTTCACAACACTAAAGGCGCTTTTGGAGTGTTGCCGTGAATGGATATCTTGGAATGATGATGAATGCCGTCGCATTGTGTCAGATAAGATCGCGGTTCTGCGCTGCCACTGACGACCATCGTCATCAAGTATGACCTAAGATCACGGTCCGTGGTGACTGAGATCAATTCACATGACACAACAGCACGTCATGTGTTACCTCTCATTCGGCAACACCGTCGTTCCAGTTTTTTCAAGTGAACAATGCTCGGTCACAACTAGTACGTGTCTCAGTGTTGAGATACCACATCTGACCCGTCTGGATAGCGCAACATGGAAGTGGGTATGTTCTTCCATGACTAACTGGCCCGACTGCCACACATTTATGTTTTCATAATTATTTGGCGGCACCTGAAAATGAAGCTCTAAGCTTCGAAATGGGTCTTGTAACAAATTAAACAAACTACTGGCAACTGAATCGGATTTTTATTCTGTAAAAAGTGGTAGAGAAGATCCAATGAGGAGCGGAAACTTTCGTCACGGGATCATTTAGTAAGCGCGAGAGCGTTATGAAAATGATCAGCGAACTCAAGTGGCAGCCGCTACGAGGGAGGCGTTACATATCACAGAGAAGGTTGCTGTTGAAATTAAGAGAACATACGTGCGAAAAGGAGTCCTCCACATTAGTTTCACGAAATGACCACGATCAGAAAATTGGAGGAATTGTAGTTCTTGCGACAGACTGTGCACATCATTCTTCCCACGCGTCATTCGTGTAGGAACAAAGGGGGGGGGGGGGGGAGACTACAATGATACGTGAGGTACCCTGCGCCACACAATCCAAAATGGCTTGCGGAGTATAGATATAGATATAGGTTTGTACCACGTGTCACTTCCAACTCTGTCCAGTTCCAGTCGCCGGTGGTTCGAACTGTTGGTATGCCTCCGTGTGAGACCGAAGCTCTCAGTTTGTTTTCCTGATACTTTCGCCAATAGAAAGAAGCAATATATTGGTTGATTCTTATAGAAACGCACGATCTCATTATGCGAATAGTACCCCACATCGTGATATACAACGTCTTTCTTACAGCGTCTGCCACTGTAGTTGGGAACATCTTTCACGCTCGCTAAAACACTGTCCGGAAAGCCTCCCTCACACTGACGTTTTTCATGAATCCTAAGGATTCTTCCAATGAATTTCAAACACCTCTGCTTTTGTTTGCAATTAGGTTTAGGTGGACCGTAAACCGCGACATAAGAATACTCCAATATTTAATTTAAAGCATGGCCATTGAGATATTGTTTCCAGTCGCAAAAATACGGTTAGTTGACTGTGAGAAAATAGTAAGTTGCGCAAACAATGAGACAGCGGAACTGAATGAGAATAAAACTCTTAAAAACATCTAAGTGCTGAGACAACCACTCATCAGCCAAGGTGATCTTGGACTAAGACACGAACCTGAATCAGTTCTTATAATTTAGCGAAAAATTTGAAATTTTGTCCGTACAGGAAATCTGTTGTTCATCAGTTGAAGGTTTGAGATTATCCACTACGAGGATGGTCAGGCTCGTTTTCGTTTGCGTGGAGAGGTCAGTAAAAGAATTAGAATTAGGCCGATGACGATCTCGATAAAAATCTTAATGAACCGCACCACCGCGAATGTGTAACGATATGCAGCGTGACTACCATTTGGAGCGTTGTTTCTCACTACTGTTTTTGGGATGAAAAGTGAGATAGAGCCGCAGTTACCGCTGAAATTTACCTACTAAAAACTAAAAAAAAAATCCTCCCGAGCAGGCCATGAAGGCCCAACGGTACTGACCGGCCGCCGTGTCATCCTCAGCTCATAGGCATCACTGGATACGGTTATGGAGGGCCATGTAGTCACCACACCGCTCTCCCGGCCCTATGTCAGTTTCAGAGACCGGAGCCGTTACTTCTCAATCAAGCAGCTCCTCAGTTTGCCTCAGAAGGGCTGAGTGCAGCTTGCCAACAGCGCTCGGCAGGCCGGGTGGTTACCCATCTAAGTGCTAGCCCAGCCTGACAGCGCTTAACTTCGGTGATCTGACGAGAACCGGTTTACCACTGTGACCTTTAACTACTTATGTTCAGTATTTCCATGAGCCCACAACTAGGAAGACTACGTCTGCTCAGCATACAGAATGTTTATTTCCATCAGAACGGTAAAATCCATTACACTGTAAGACTGTCAATTGACGTGGCTAGTCATAATTTGAAGAAAGATCTTTCAGGTCTTAGTGATATTCTTTTGCACACAAAGATCACTTGAAACTTCTTTTGTGGGGATATGTCAAATCACATGTCCGCACTCGCAAAGCTCCTGTCTTGGCCGAACCGGAGAGCCTAGTAAAAAATGAAGTGACAAAAGCCGATCGCAATTCAGCGTATGATTTTGGAACGCTTATAGCTGGAAGTTTCGCAAGTGCTTGAATACTGCATTCAAGACCACCATTATTATAATAACCAGAAGTTCTGCATTTAGGCTGATTGGGTTGCTATGGTAATTGTCAAACATCAACCAAGAAATGAATTTATTGTTTCGGGATATACCCCTCATCAGATATCCAGGAGAAATTGCTGCACATACCCTAGAAAGTCTATATCTATGTGCAGCAATCGCTCCAAGATACCTGATAATGGATAAATGTCGAGACACTTCATATAAGCAGTAAAGTCACTCCTTGCCTGATGCTTAAATTTTACGATTGTGACCCAGGCAGCCTGAAAGTAGAGCTACTGATTCTTATCCGACAATATTTTCAAGTTTTAATAGTTATTAAAATGGAATGTAATTACATAGTAATGTAAGAAGTAGTTGTGTTCATCCTTAAAAAAGAAAGAACTTCCATTTGTGATCTGTCAATCTGTAATCTTAAGAGCACATTTCGTAGTCGTGGTACGCTTGTGAAATGGCTCTCGACTTTGAAGCAGCAGGTTCGAAATGAGGGAGATAAAAGATTTTCACTTCTATAATTTGGCCGGAAAATGAAAGTGATTAAATACAGCTCCTGATCACCAGACTCTGCTCAAATGTCCCAAATTGTGCTCTTGAACTTCAAGTGTCTAATGGAGTGAGAGCATGTGACCTTAATGCATGTGTTCCGTTCTTCTAAAGGAGCCAGTAACTCGGCGATTTCGTTGGAGCTGTTAGAGAGTAGTAGACTACGTGACGGCTCCAGATTTCTGTTGCAGTGTCATGCAGTGAACAATACAAGCACGGCACTAAAATTCTGTAAGCATTCATTATAGTCACCTACAGTTAACATACTTTGACACAGAAACTCATGAAAACGATATTTGTCAACTGGCAGGTATAAAGTACCGATTTAAGCCAACAGTGACATAGGAAATTAGGTGTAGAACGCTTTTGCTGACTCGTACCACCCGACCAGCCTTTCATAACGGGTTGTTTCTTTTATGATAGTGGTATGAACCTTCTGAGGAATACAATGCCGTTAAATTTATGGCGTGAATTCGCTCCTTTACCTTCCATTTTATCATAATTGGTTGAAGAAATTCGCAAATAATTGTTGATATGAGTGAATGCCAGACAAGTGTCGTTCCACTTACAGAGCACAAGAACGTACATAATTCTCTCTACATTCTTCATATGTCATTCACGTGTCAGATTTTTCCATATTGGTTTAAATACCACCGACATCAATGTCGTAATTCGTGAACTGTCACGGTCTAATTGACGAGAATGTCGCAATACATTCACCATAATGTTAAGGAAGCATAGATTCGAAACTAAGAAATTGAATGGAACAGACTACTGTCCATACTTACACCACGTCCCACTGCAGCGTTGAGCATGGCGTAGCGGCACGGTGAATGTCCAGTGCATAAGGGCACAATGAACTAAGCTTGTCTTCAAGCATTGGTTACAAGCTGTTGGATTGAACGAAGGGGACTCCGTTAAATATTTTTCTCTGGGGAACACCATTTGCACACTATTTACAAGGACATATCGACTACACCTGATTGTATGGAACGACATGTTACACTTGCACATCTTTAAAATTCTGATGAAGTACTGAAACCTGAGCATCAGTATGGAATACGAGAAGCTCTTATTGATGCCGCTGGTCGGCATATTCGCCACTACTATACAGGTTAATCTTTTCTTCTTCAGCATTGACAACATTTGTTTATTAATCTTGTTTCTAATAATTGGTGCTGACACATGTTATAGATAACTAACAGCATTTGCAACGTTCAAACTGCTGTTGCTCTACGACTGCCTGCAATAAGTATGCGAAAGAGAAAAGCACCATTTACATCCTAGTTTGCTCCAGTTTCATTTTGTTAATTTCTATGGGCACAGATACATTTAAAAAATCGTGTCTATTTTTAGTTACACATTATTGTGATTACTATACCCAGTGTACGGGTTTCAAATGTGGGCTCTTGATTGCACTTCACTTCTGCGAAAGCAGGACATTAGCACCTATTTCAGAAATATTTGGGGTGCCAGTTTTAAGTGACTCGGGCTTTATACGTAGGTAAATTTCAATGCAGCGTTAAATATGAACTGCCATAAATTACAGAAAACGTTGATTAACAGATATTGAATAATATTTTAATAAAATTAAAAGCCTTAAAAGTAATGATTCAACATTTATTAATTATAATTTGCGTTTGACAGTAAATATGTAATGTAAATGAAACGACAGAAAGTTGCTACTGGCGAGAATCGAACGGGAGACTATGCAGTTAGAAGACTTATGAACTACGCAGTTAGCTACGGGCGACTCTAAAATTGTTTGAAGTGTAGTTAATGGCGCTCAGAGGTCTTCTTATCTTTAAATGTGATGTTTACCTATATCTTTGACATTTGTGATTTACTGATTTACGAAAGTTGATGTCCGGGAACTGACCATAAAATTCTTTAAGTATGAAGGAAATCGAAGAGGGCCTGTCCGGAAGGTCCCCTTGTAAGTCCAAATAAGTTGTTTGCTGTTAATTACCGCACCCGAAATTATTTCGCTTGTTTTCGTGTGAGATCCATTCCTCCCGAAATGTTACAGTCGGTTTTAGCAGTGGCAAGGGGTAGATAGCGAAAAGGGGGAGGGCAGATGACGGGTAGGACTGACATGATATAATTAGCAGGCAGCGACACCGAGGTCACCCCCCAGACCATCTGGCGACGTTGAAGTCGGAGCGCAGCCGCCGCCTGCAGAGCGTGTGACGGCGCACGTACGTGGCACGGAGGCTGCCTGCCTACCAGGCGCAGCTCACCTCCACGGCGGGCCCGCTCGCTTTATTGGATTCCCGACTTCATAACGTGTGGCGCGGCGCGACGCCACGACGCCGCGGTCTGCGCGAGGGGAGTAAAGTGGCGCCGCGAGGACCCAAGCCGAACTCCTCCCCCCAACCCTACTCCCAACCCCTCCCGCTTATTTGAATTTCGCCGCTGCCGTTCGCTCCGGCGTGTCCCGCCGGCAAGACATTTTACTTACAAGGCAGCCAGGGCGGACGAGTGGAGCCGCATGTTTGGTAAAGCTAACTTGGGGAGCGAACATACCCATCGGCGACTCACTCGGTTCCTAGCTGCCTGAGATCCTTATGAGCTCACGGCTACGTTCACAGTGGATATTTGTGATGGATTCAAAGTGACAGGTTAGCCACGGTAGTGAGGAGAGAATGCGTAAGCGTTCAACATCAAATGTAAATGAGTTCCACCATAGCCGTAGCTGAGGTCCGTTCATTATGCCGCAAACAGTTCCCTTCCAAATGATTATCTTCAGGTGACATCTAAAGTTCACCAACAGTCTAATGAATGTATCGGTGAAATGACTCAAAAATGTTTCAAACCCCTGTATAAGGCTCAGAGGCACATTCTCTCAGCGTTATGTAGGCCGATTAGTCATTCTTGAGTCATGGCATCAGAAAATTTCTACAACTTTATGAAAATTAGTCAATAATTTATGATAACGGAGGGACGTTGTATATTCGAGAAGAACTAGTGATTTTTATGCTACTGTGATGAGCCCAGCAATCACGGTTAATGAACAGACTGTACTAAAAGTAGTACTTTCGTCTATGTACCATGTGACGTCATTACACACTGTCAGAAACAAATCCATGCCACAGATAGTTCAAATACCAAGTGTTTCTGATGAAGTACTACTCCTCATGAAGGTCCAGTGGGGGTATGGCAGCGAAACTTGCTACACATGCTAACGAATTAACGCGAAACTGATTTACGCTGGAAAATGAGTTAGTTCCAATTTTGGCCACCAGGTGCTAATCTGGCGTGGTACAGCAATCGTCGACGTCTCGGGTTCTCATACTGAACAAACTATGTAAGCGGCTGTTAGTAATAAAATCAATATTATGCTTCTCTCTCTTGTTTGACTTTCCCTGGCCGCGTCCTATTCCTAATCCAATACATGTGGAAACGTTTCTATACTTCTTTCTTCTATTCAAAATGCCATATTTTCCCCAGGAGGCCGAAATTGTAACTAATTTTTTCAGTTAAATCGGCTCCACATTAACGCATTAATATATTTGCCAGGTTTCGCTGCCATATGATAATTACAGCTCGCGCTAGACCTCTGCAAGTGGCTGCACTTCAATTATAATCACCCAGTATGATGCACTAGGGGTAAGATAGATACTGCCAACAGGAAAATTAAAGAGACCTTTGGAGAAAAGAGAACCACTTGTATGAATATCAAGAACTCAGATATCAACCCAGTTCTAAGCAAAGAAGGGAAGGCAGAAAGGTGGAAGGAGTATATAGAGGGTTTATACAAGGGCGATGTGCTTGAGGACAATATTATGGAAATGGAAGAGGATGTAGATGAAGACGAAATGGGAGATAAGATACTGCGTGAAGAGTTTGATAGAGCACTGAAAGACCTGAGTTGAAACAAGGCCCAGGGAGTAGACAACATTCCATTAGATCTACTGATTGCCTTGGGAGAGCCAGTCATGACAAAACTCTACCATCTGGTGAGCAAGATGTATGAGACAGGCGAAATACTCTCAGACTTCAAGAAGAATATAATAATTCCAATCCCAAAGAAAGCAGGTGTTGACAGATGTGAAAATTACCGAACTATCAGTTTAGTAAGTCACAGCTGCAAAATACTAACGCGAATTCTTTACAGACGAATGGAAAAACTGGTAGAAGCGGACCTCGGGGAAGATCAGTTTGGATTCCGTAGAAAGGTTGGAACACGTGAGGCAATACTAACCTTACGACTTATCTTAGAAGAAAGATTAAGAAAAGGCAAACCTACGTTTCTAGCATTTGTAGACTTAGAGAAAGCTTTTGACAAAGTTAACTGGAATACTCTCTTTCAAATTCTGAAGGTGGCAGGGGTAAAATACAGGGAGCGAAAGGCTATTTACAATTTGTACAGAAACCAAATAGCAGTTATAAGAGTCGAGGGGCGTGAAAGGGAAACAGTGGTTGGGAAAGGAGTGAGACAGGGTTGTAGCCTCTCCCCGATGTTATTCAATCTGTATATTGGGCAAGCAGTAAAGGAAACAAAAGAAAAATTCGGAGCAGGTATTAAAATTCATGGAGAAAAGTAAAAACTTTGAGGTTCCCCGATTACATTGTAATTCTATCAGAGACAGCGAAGGACTTGGAAGAGCAGTTGAACCGAATGGACAGTGTCTTGAAAGGAGGATATAAGATGAATATCAACAAAAGCAAAACGAGGATAATGGAATGTAGTCAAATTAAATCGGGTGATGCTGAGGGAATTAGATTAGGAAATGAGACACTTAAAGTAGTAAAGGAGTTTTGCTATTTAGGAAGTAAAATAACTGATGATGGTCGAAGTAGAGAGGATATAAAATGTAGACTGGCAATGGCAAGGAAATCGTTTCTGAAGAAGAGAAATTTGTTAACGTCGAGTATAGATTTAAGTGTCAGGAAGTCGTTTGTGAAAGTATTTGTATGGAGTGTTGCCATGTATGGAAGTTAAACATGGACGATAACTAGTTTGGACAAGAAGAGAATATAAGCTTTCGAAATGTGGTGCTACAGAAGAATGCTGAAGATAAGGTGGGTAGATCACGTAACTAATGAGGAGGTATTGAATAGGATTGGGGAGAAGAGAAGTTTGTGGCACAACTTGACTAGAAGAAGGGATCGGTTGGTAGGACATGTTTTGAGGCATCAAGGGATCACAAATTTAGCATAGGAGGGCAGCGTGGAGGGTAAAAATCGTAGAGGGAGACCAAGAGATCAATACACTAAGAGGATTCACAAGGATGTAGGTTGCAGTAGATACTGGTAGATGAAGAAGCTTGCACAGGATAGAGTAGCATGGAGAGCTGCTTCAAACCAGTCTCAGGACTGAAGACCACAAGAACAACAACAACATGATGCTTCGTTATTAAAGTATTCGAATCGACTACACTGGTTGACACTTAAAGGTTTTCCTAAAGGTAAAGGGTTTTTATGGTGTATTTTTGAAGCTACTTTCAGCTAAAGTGCTTAGAATGTTCTGGCACATGCTGGTTTGACCATATTTAGAATTTCTGTGAGGTATCGAAGATGTAGCTATTCAACCATTAAAATAACGCCACTCTTTCGTTGTGAAAGTTTCCAATGAAACCTGCTACAAAAAGATATTTTCTTTTATAGCGTATAATATAGCTACCTACACATTTCGATGATAACGTAATGTTGAGACCCACATGCTTGTTTTACGTATCGTTTTAACGCAAAATTCAGCAACGGATGATAAATCGACTGGTGCCTGCTTTCGCAAATTTTATGACTTCAAGACGATTTATTAATTTTCTGGTCACTTCTCTCACATTTGTGGCCAATTTATAGTGAAAAAACAACAGCAGACAATCACAGACTTTGTCAAAGACGTATATTTTACGTAACTGGGAATAAAGTTAAGGAATCAAGTCAAGTCATGGGCCTCACATCCAATGTGTTCAACTTGCGAGGAAAGATCCCTGTTTTCTATGCAGATGGGACAGTCGTGCAGAAGAGAATGAGAAAGCCAAAAGTTGGAGGCAAAAACGCAGTATTCGATTCCAAGGTGGCTCTAAAAACCCTTCTGCCCCCGATTTACAAACTGTATATTATGAAACAAATTGTTAGCGCTTTACTTTCAAGTGTTCAAATACTTTCAAGTATTCAAATTATTAACGGTCTACTTTCAAGTATGTGGGAAGTAAGTTACCGTAGCTGTCAGAATCTAAGATGGAAGAAAGGGGTTTCTGTCAGTACGCAGGTTCGTAAAGTAATGAAAGACTACACATTTGAAGAGTAAACGAGTTAAATTTAAAGATAATCTTAGATATCCTTTAAACAAGTTGTCACAAGTTTCTTGGCAACTGCAAAAGCCTTGATTATGAAAATCAGAAAGAAACATGATGAATAACTTCTAAGTATTCAGTGCTTCATTGAGATCCAAGCGACATTTCCTCGACTCCAGATTCAGCTATTTTCTAGAAAATTTAGGTGCTGTGAGTGAGGAACGGGCATATACATCTATTAAAACATTAAATAAATGGAACTGGGTACAAAGACCGATTGGATGTGAGTATGATAGCTTACAATTCCTAGATTTTGAACAGGAAATGTTGTCAGTGAGTGCACAGAAGAAAACGGAAATTCGAAGGGGAAAAGAAGAGCCATTAAAATTGACGTCTTTCTATCAGACTTGAACTGCACAATACTTTATTATAATGTTAGCAGTGCCACATTTTTATGTTTTTTTAGAAAGTCTTCTTGATTCAATATGTTTTGTATAAACTTCCAGCATCTTTATCATTATATTTTAAGAAAACTTTGTGTGAGGGAGGGAAACAGAATTTCTGAACTTAACGTATCAAAAAGCCTTAGAATCACTTAAAATTATTAAGAAAAAATTCTGCATGATAAATTTGTAGTCAAGTGTTGTCGTCTCCAGCATGTACCTAAGACCCGCTTAGAACTCTTAGACATCTATTTGCCTGCATTTCTTTTCTAAAACACAGTGTGCCTCTGAACCCACGAAAACGTGATAAAATCTCGCTTAATGTTCTTATTTCCTAAATTTATAACAACTCTCATGGGGGGAAAAATAACAGTTACGTTGAAGTTCTACGTGCGTTCATGTATATTTTACATATTTATATCCATTATAGTCAACTTTCGACTGCTGCTGCTGCTGCTGCTCCTGCCAGTAAAGGTAAGGCTATACGTGATAGCATTCTGTGATTGTGCAGCTGCGTACTTTGCGAGTGCGCAGCAATTTACTGTCACGGCATGCGCCTGATCATGAAGGCATTAGAGTTTTGTAATCGATTGTATTATAGGAAGATCATCAAATACAGCTGTTCAAAATTAACTTAAAAACAAAAAGAATAAATAATTATTCTACACAACATTGGAATTCAGTTCCTGCAATCTTAAAGCACTTACTATAACCCAGTCCCATCATTGTCAGTTTCTTCTACATATTTCTTTCGCTTCCCATTCTGCAGAGGAACTCTTCATTCCTGACTTCTAATTTTCCCCATCAGTCTGTAACAGCACATCTCAAACGCTCCGATTCTATTATTTCTTGACTTCCGGCAGTGTATGATTCCTTCCATACAATTCTGTGCTCAGAACGCGTATTCTCAAATCTTCCCTCCTCAGTTTACGTCCTAGGAAGGCCATTTTGCCTGTGCTGGTCTGCTATTGATGATCGTCTTGCTTCGTCCGTCTTACGTTACTGTATTGTGGTCAGAGGGTAGCAGATTTCCTTCACAACTTCTATTATGTTTTCCACAGCTTCATGACTAATTTCATTCCTGCCACTTCTCATCAGTTTCGTCTTCGTTCGGTTTACTCTCAATACTTCTGAGCTCTTTGTATGGTTCCTTCGATTCAGTATTTCTTCTAATTCTTCTTTTACTTGGGTAGCAATGTCATCAACGAACCTTTTCATCGATATTCCTTCACCTTGGAATTTGATCTCACTCCCGAATACTTATTTTATTTCCGTCATTGCGTCTTGGATGTTAAGATTAAGGAGTATGGCAGAATGACTGCTTCAATGTCTTACACCTTTTCTTGGTTCGAGCACTTTAGTCTTGGTCTTCCATTATTGTTGCTCCTTATCATTTTAGACAAGAGGTCTCTCACGTATCTGCAACTGTATTTATCACTGAATGATAACACACTAGTCTGCCAAAATAATTTTAAATTTTTCATCTATTTACACGTTATAGGATATACCCATCATCAGATCTGTCAAAATCAACAGAAAGTATCCTGTCGCATCCTACGACATTCTATATTGACCTCTATTGGTTCTTATATGCATTGCATATTACCGGTCGTTCTCTACTGCTTACACCAACTTGTCTGAGAATTTCGAACATTTTCAACCTTTTAGCATTGTGGAACGCTTTCTCTGGGGCGATAGTTCCTACGACAGTGTCTTGTTTTTTGGTAAGTCTTGCTTCCATTATCAAATACACTGAGGTAAACAAATCGTCAAGAGACATACTAACACGTCATATCAGGACCTTATTCAACGTCCCACGGCAGTGTCAACAGTGCCGAAGAGCTTAAGGCCAAAGACCTCGACTTCAATTCATCGTTGAGCAGTTCCAGCGAAAAAATCCCGTTTGCCTATTCACTGTACCATAACTACATCGTGCTAGGATCCATCGTACCCGCGCACTTGTCCGAAGCTTGGCGAGAAAGACCAGAAGTAGGACAGCCCCCGACGTAATTTTTGGGAACAGCTTTTCAGAAAGATCTGTCCTCCCACCACCTACCTCTTGAACCGTATATAGAAGAGACAGTGCAGCACGCAGCATCAGCCGCTTACTGAAATGTAAGCATGCAGTTAGGCGCTTGAGAGGCATATCCTAGGTACTCAAGGATTAAATGCAAAGTCCAGACTGATGAAGCTGTTAACACACTTACTACAACAGAATGCAATGCTGACATCATTTCAGTTACAACACAGAAACAGTACACTGCGGCCATGCCTGACAGGCCCTCTATTTTACCATCATGTGAAACCAAATGGGAGGTACTGGCATCTTACATGTCCCTGTCAACCGATTCCAGGGAATAATACGGGAGGGAGTACAAACATTCAGAAAGCACACTGACATCAGAAACCCGGGATACCTCGCTCCCAGTCTTGTTGAATTTCACTCGATAATTCACATAGCTGTACTACACATCCAATCTAGAAGGATCTAACGGGCCTCCCTATTCCGTTGTAGAGAAGACAGAGTTTATGGCTAGAATACTAACATCTATCACTTCGAATTCGGGTCCACAGGACCTGACGGTCGGAAGGTTTCCTGCTCTGTAAAGAAGGGAAGGCGGCGATGAGTGGCGTGTCTAACGACAGAGTACAATGCTGGTGCAGTCACACCGTTCATAAGGGGCTCCGCAGCAGATGACCCCTTCGTATTCCCATGTTGACCCAAATACACAGTCAGTTACGATTTCACGGCGCACGATATCATCAAGATTAGACCGCCAGGTTCAGTGATGAAGCGCTACGTCCATCAATTTGTCGCCTACTCAAGGTCCAACCTTCACTCAACCACTTACCATGGACATTCACTACAGCAGCTCTCAAAAAGCCAAAGCCAACTACCTTCACAATTTGGGAGATGCCCGTTTCCAAATTATTACAGACTGCGTTTGTCAAAGTTGTTTGCGCATTGAACGTCCCCATTTTTGGTTCCTAGCATCGTCAGAGTGATTCTCCATTCGTCTGTATTCGGCCTAAAATGCCACCATGTAGCATTCTCCAATAATCAAATGCCAACAGCAGTTATTTTGGTTTTATTTTTTAGGCAGCTAGTTTCGACATTACATTGTGTCATCTTCAGGCCTATACAATGAAGGTTACAAAAGAGCAATAAGTACATAGTAAAAAGCCAAAGAGTACTTGTAACACTACGCTCGGGCGCACGATACTCTTTAACGCATGTACTATGGTAAGTTGACGGGCTTCACCTTATAAGAAAGGATTTTGGTACATATGTTGACCGCGTGTACCTGAATGGAGGCAAAATCAGACTTACACCCACTCAGTAATAACAATGATACGTCAAGCAAGTCTCAAGTGCCACTACACGTTAGGACGGGCAAGAAACAACACAGCAGATGCTACCAATTGTTAATAATACGGTCGCCAGCCTAATTAGGCATTAACTGAGTTTCTTCCCTGTACAAGTGGATGCAGGTTCAAGCATAACAACACGTAGTGACACTGCATTATATGGTAAATTTTAGAACCGGAAAGTCTACTGAACTGATAATTTCACTTTCTGTACCAATATGGATAAACCATAGATACATAACATTACACTATAATGTTTACTACAAACTTCGTACTGTCTATTGATCTGATTAAAATCGGGCATAGGTTACCCTAGAAATAGCACTTTCGAAACACACATACAATGTCAATTTTGAAAATGGTAAAACACTGATAAATTTTGGTTTCATATTGACTTTAACTTTGCTGGTCAAATCAGTTCAGTACACTTCAGAATTCAAATGTATAGAAAAGAAAAAGGGGGGGGGGGAGGACCCTTAAACTGTTATGATCACTGTATTGAAAATTTTGATTATTGAAATCATTAAGCACTCAAGATATCCAATATATGAGTTACTACTCTTTTTGTCTTATTTCCTGCTCATTTAACTACTATTAATTTTGTCTCAAATTAATTGAACTTCATTACTAAACCAATTTCAACATAATCTCCCAATTTTGTCAGACCAATATTATTTACCTATATATTCATTAACAACAAAGTTCTTTAAACATCATTCTAACATAAATAGGTCTACAGGTAATTATTATTAACATAAACTTTAAATCTTCATTTCGAGACACTCGGATTGCACAACATGTGGAAAGGACCCTGTCTAGGTTAGTTGTGAGGATAATTAACTGATAGGACAGTTCTGGTAAAATTTAAGTTGTTATTGAACAGTATGGAACAAAAGTAACACTGGTCCACACGAATACAGTACTAAAAGTTTCAACCTGTTTGTATCGATGTGGCGGTTGGCGGGCGGCGAGATGGCGAGGCACAGAGCACACGTACAATCACAGCAATGGCTCTTGATGTATCGGCACTTTACTTCTTCATAACGTCGCAATACGTTTCCATTTAGTGCCTATGGAATATTGCCATGCTGTATAGGCGTCGGAAACGGCACATCCGAGGCTCAACGAAATCACGTTTTCCAGGAGAGCCTCCTCGATCCAGAGCGTGTTTCTCAGACCGATGCCCAACTCCGACCACTACTGCTGAGCCCGTTATGCCGTACAGGGCCCGTGTGCATTTTCCCGCGCTCGCGTGCCATCCACCTTTTACCGCTCCCCTACAGACAGGGTATTCACCAAAGGTTTTGCATTCTACATATCCTAATACATTGCCTACGTATGGACCAGACGCACAATTACAACTTCGACATCTTACAATAGTTTCAACGTTTCTTACATTTCAGTTCTGTTATAACATTGCTTGAAATTTGACATAAATATTAATATTCACATCGAAAATTGTTTACAGTTTCTTTAACATAATGACAAGAAAAGAAAAGAAATGAAATCAGAACATCGATTACACTAATTTATCGAAAATCAGACGAAAAAATTATTATATGTACAATAGTATAGCGTTGGTGTTGTTCCATACTGTCTAAACAAAGCAAGTGTTACACATTAATTTACATAAGTAAAAGAAATTAATTAAAATCTACATGATGGAACGTAATAAGTGCTGTCAGAAATTAACCAGTTATTCATGAATACTGCGAAAAATTCAGTAACCTAATGGAAGTAATCATAAAACGGAAGTGTCAAAGTAATGCAATCATCAGTCCTGTATACTCATTGTCTGCAAATATGTATGGTTATGCGTGGTAAGGCTCCACCGGTTTTCGTCAAAAAAGTAAAAGAGGCGGGCAAAGGGACCGATTCATCGTATGTGAGATAAGATAACAGGATCATAAATCACGTACACTAAAGGAGTTCAATATAGGTAATGGTAATCTGTATATTAAGTATACAAAAAAGAACGACAAATTAAAAGAGGAATTGAGGCTATCGAAACACCGTAGCTGTACCCAGTGGTTATTAGACAATACTCTGTAAGGGGGAACCAGAAGAACACTCTATAAGGATGACTGTGAAATGTAAAAAAATGTGTCCACCCATGTAATAAGACGAAGGAAGCCACAAACGACAGTTGTATATTGCGTAAGTTAACTTTTTAAAAAGCACACCTTTTACAACAGTACCACCAAGTTTATTATGTCTCCTATTGTAAGAACACTATTTATAAGATGGGAAACCAACTTCAATTATTTGGGCAGAAAATACCTGACATCGTACATCTGGCGAGTATCTATGGAAAGAACATAATTAGCAGTAGGCTCATTATAGGAAGTCGCGAAAATAACAAATATATTTCTTAACTATGTGACTATGGAATTTATATACGAAAAAATGCTCAAACAAACCAGATGTAAACTGTTCCATATAAATCACAGGGAAAACGCAAAACCCAAGAAGTAAACTCAAGTACATACCACGAAATGTTAAAGCAAAAGATAGTCCACAGTGGATCCCAAACTTGGCATAGTTAAAGCATAACGCACACTTCGCCATATAACATCCATATATCACTTCTTAATAACGTACTAGCAGAAAAGTCACATAAAAAAAATCTTCACTCCCCAAACCATCATTACAACACTTAAATGAAGATGAAATCCGCCACCAGGGTAACGTGAAAAGCATACACATAAATAAACCTAAAAGTATCCCATACCCAAATGACATAACTACACGAGACAAGTCAGGTACAAACACACAATAAATTGTACTGTATGGCCTACATTAAGCTACAGCTGACCACAAAGACGTAAATCAACGACAGAGGGTCCACTCAGCTGCGTATATCTGGTAACCCTCGTGTTAGAAACCAATGCGGCTTTGTCAACTGATATCGTGAAGATTTTTTCTGAAGAGAGAAGTCAACATGAGTAAAAAACTAATAAAAAATATACCACCGATAAGGTCTCATACCCTCACAAACACGTACTCTCACGGGCATGTGCGCTCCTTGGACAACTGTCAACCAACCACTCAAACTAGAGGGCCAAAGGTGACACCACAGCCCGTTTCATATAGCATGGAAGAGCCTACTTGAGACCAGTCAATATATCATAGTTCAGTCAATCGCTAAAACACGAACTTAGGCCATATAACAAGAAGATGGATGCAAACCTGACAGTGCGTATACAGGACTCATGGTTGCAAAACTTTGACACTTGCGTTTTATGATTACTTCCATTGGGTTACTGATGTTTTCGCAGTATGCACGACAACTGGTTAATTTTTGATAGTGCATTTTAAGTTCTATCATGCAGATTTTAATTAAGACTTTTTCATTTACTTATGTAAATTAATATGTAACACTTGATTTGTTTAGACAGTACTCTCTGGCTTTTTACTATGTACTTATTGCCCTTTTGTAACCTTCATTGTATAGGCCTGAAGATGGTATAATGTAATATCGAAACTGGTTGCCTAACAAATAAAACCAAAACAATGGCTGTTGGTACTTTATTATTGGAAATCGACCAGCCGAAGTCCCGCACTTCAGACATAGGATGGAGTTATATGTAGGAGGCATTCAATCTCGCGGTTGGCAGTAATAACGATTTCGCTCGTTGTCCAGGTCGAATGAACGGACGTTTCTTCTCACACCATGTCGATGATCGTTCCCGAATACGGCGTCATCGAGGCGAACGGTTGTTCGAAAGATGCGCTGCACCACGGATGCAGTCTGTTGGCGGCAGTATTATGCTATGGAGGACATTCACATGGATTTCCGTGAAGCCTCTGGTAGTAATCGAAGGCATTTTAATAGCTGTGGACCACGTAAACTTTATTGAGGACAAACTGTTTCCCTTCATGTTCAATGTCTCTCCCAACATCCATGAGATCTTCCAAGAGGATAACTGACTGTGTCACAAGGTCAGTTATGAAACTCTTTCGGGATCCAGCTCCACTCGCAGATATTACCGGCCCGCATTTACGTGACCTGTGCGCATGGTCCAATGGAAATACTGAAACCATGCCACTCAATGCGTTCCGAAGGATGAGCAACAAACTATTAAGAAAGTTTCTTAATTGTGTTTGTTCATCAGTGTATTTCTACACCGTTATACTGGAGTTCATTAATTTCATTCCGGTTGCTACTATAAAGGAAATTATGGAAAAGGTAATAAGTAAGTCTTGTATTTAAGGAATAGTTTCACAGCCAATTGCAAAACAGTATGAACATTAACCATTTCGCTGTATGCTGCATTTTAGGACCTCCTTGGCTGGTTACATACAGCGTTGTTAATCAGGCTATTTGAAGAACAAAGTGCTGAGTTACTAATCTGTACCTCAAATTTCACTCGAAGATGACGAAAACGTGTAGCAGTTGAACAATTTTATAATCAGTTGACCAGTAAGTACCTTACATCAACGAAAACCAACAATTCCTTCTATATATAGACAAATACCATCAAGGAAAAGAGAGACAACGATGGAAACGCGTAATAAAAGGTAAAATTTCACGGTCGGAAATGTCAGGGTTAGTAAAAACTTCCGGGTTAATACACCACGGTTCTATGTATTTCGTGTTGACTCGCAACGTTTCATCCACATCTACATAGGACATCTTCAAGAAGTGTTGTAATGAATAGAAGGTCCAATGCACATCCTCGATCGCCATTGACTGAAGTTTCAAACTACCACTCACGACAGGACTGAGCCGATACCGCAAGAGACGTTTGTGGACCGGAGGCGCTCGGCGCAAAATTGATGTGTTGATGTAGAATGGATTGAGATAAAAAGAGCGTTAAGACTGCCTTAAGATTGCGATACACATATACAGTCGTCTGCGAAATCCCATGTTTTCCTGTCGTTCGTTAAAGTCGTTACTGACTGCTTAGGAAATGTCTTCAAAGAACGAAATATCTGTGAATCTACAAATCCACCCGAAAGAAGCAGGAAGATGTAAGAAAGCTCGCAACCCGATGGATAAAGCAGGAAACCAAGTCACAGTGGAACCATTTACGCGGATACTAGTAAAAGTATTGTAGGAAATACGGCTACAAAATTACAAAGACAATTCTAGGAGGGGAAAGGGGACAGATCAGCTGTCGCGGAACATACTTTGCAAACAGGAGACTACCGATTTCGATTTGATAAACTCAGACTGTGGCAGCCAAAAGTCGATACCATGAAAGGAAAAAGAGTTAGCCCAAAGATATTACCAAACACCACAATAATTTTATTCAGAAGGTGCAGGGTGTAAAACTAAATGCTACCTGGATTCCTGTGCTGAAGAATATGTGTACTATTTGTTCATTATGGGGCGATACCAACAACGAACGGCACCAACCGATAACTGCTGCTCGAGTTTTAGAAACATTTGAATATACGCCTGTGCGTGGGAGCACACGTAAACAGAAATTTACTTCAGTCAGTTGCAAGCCAAAGTGTGAGTCGGAGCTTAGAGAAAGCAGCAGCCACTCTTGAAAATGTCCTCCGCACATGTGGACGAAACGTTACGATTCATCGAGTAATTCATCCGATCACTGCATAATGGCACGGAATATTTTAATAATTATCATGGAAACAACCACCATTTATCAGTCTTAAGATGAAGTGCTTCATATATTAAATTATAGAAGTATTAGTTAGGAAACTTTTATGATAATATTTGCTGTTCGCAACGATGATAGAATGTGTAATGTACCGGTACGATGTTCGTTCTGTTGTCGAATCTAATAAAATATAGTAATACACCATTTTCCCAATTTCTGTGTGGATTGTCTGGTAGAGTCACCGTCGAGCCATGGTAAAATTTGCGTTTTTGAAGAGCGCGCCGCTGCTCGTAGTGTAAAGCAGTCGACTTCCGTTTCTGGCGGTGGCACCGCTGTGGCAATCGCAGCTCTGGTGGGAAAGGGGAAAAGCTTCCTGTTCACGTGCATTTAAGGGGGGCTATGAGCTCGGCAGTCGGTCAGTTTCGGGGAGTCGGATCAGTTGTTCTGCCGGGTCAGTGTGGGGCAGTCAGTGTCTGTCTGTCGTCCGGGTTGCTAGTATGTGTTAGGCCGCCAGTCTGCTCGAGTTGTTCGGGCAACGGTCATTGGTGGTTGGATCGGTCGGTTGGTCGGTCGCGCACTGAAACACAAGATGACTTGTCCGCCTTGAGCGTCGGCGCATGTGAGATCGCGACGTGAGTCCAGTGGGCCGCGCCGTATAGCGAGGGATAGTGTCTTCGCGGCCGACACGAGAGCAACAGGAGCCAACCCACGACATCGGTCTGGTCGGTGTGACCTGCGACGCCGTGAGACGGGACATCGGTGCGCCTTCCTGCGTCCGTTGAAGCGGCTGGCAGCGGACGGTTCGGGAGAGCGTTTTGTGGGTGCTGCGCCAGGTCTTCGCCAGAGATCGCAGTTTATTGGAAGTTAAGTGATTCGTGATATGTTGTTTCATTTACTTGTTAAATTCTACTTTTTTTCTTGATCGGTCTCTCGTCACCAGCTTGCTCGTCTGTCTCCCGTCCGCATTTGTTAGGCAGTTAGTGTCTGTCTGTCTGTCGGTCTGCCGTACGTTAATACCTGCCTCTGTCAAGTTTGTCGGATTCGGTGTTAACGAAATTATTGCTTAAGGTGTAAAGGCCGAATTCCTGAAATATGTTTGTTATCTTGCCTATTATCTTGAGAGGCGGTATATGTGTAATGTAGAGCATGTTTGTACATTTTATGTCAGACTGCATTTCATGGGTTTTTATTTAAAAGGTAAATTTAGTATATAAAGTTGCCACCCTGTCTCCGTAAGAGTTTTCTTTTAAAAACAAGTTGCACTTTCGCTGGCAAGTAATTTCTTTTAATGTAAGCGTTTTGTACCATATCCATCCCTTCTACGCGGTGCATAGTGTATGTGTTTGTCTGAGTTGTGAAAATTTTTAGTCTAAAGTAATATGGTGTGTTGCAGATTTACACGAGTGTAATCTTTCAGAGGTTGTGAGCGCTCGTGACTACGGCTGTGTTAAAAGGGAGCGGCAAGCTTCCCAGCCCAAAAGCTCATACTGTCAAAAAAAAATTGTTATTTCTGTCTCTGAATAAATTGTAACTTGATATTTAGAGGGTGCTTTCTGATTATAATTTTTAAATCGCTTTTTTTTTTAAAAAAAAGGGTTTTTAGGAATAAAATTTCCATTTGCTGAAAGAAATTTGTTTTCATCAGTTACCCACTGGCAACTACTTCCACGCTCACATAGTATTATTAAATGTGTTAATGTTCTTGATGAATCGCTACTAAATAAAGAAAATTCTTTAAGAAAAGATTTTGAAAGTAAATCCACGGTTCAAAGGTGAAATGGGAAAGGAGATGGTGCATTTGGCGAAGATAGCAAGATGATTTCTTGGAACTCCCTGCTATGACACAGACGCCAGGATTAGGCAGTTAACCGTTTCCAAGTGTGAATAGTGCAGCGTAGCGAGGTACAGGGTTTGGAAAGGAGCCATGTCATGGAACGTTGAAGCTTTTTGCAAAGGTGGGTAGTATGTTTATACTCTTTGTGCGCAGATAACACTGTTAAAAACAAAGGTAAAGCCTCATTTGTGTGGAAAGCAGACTATAGAGTGTGCAGCGTAAAGCGAAGTGAAATGTTTAACTGCAAACAGCTGCATAAAGGAAGAAAAAATAGTCACAACAGCACCGCAGTCTAGCGTTGGTCGTCAGTTATTGCACAAAATTTATAATGAAATTCAGCTGCACATTGTACGAATGTGAACGGTTCCTTCTGTGGTCAGTCTACATCCGTACTCTCCAAACCTCTACGAAGTGCGTGGCAGAGGGTACTTCCCACTTTATCACGTAAGAGGCTATATTTCAGTACCATTCGCTTATGGAGTGTGCACCTGCAGTATTTAATAACGTGTCTTCGAGTCCGAAGTAACGATACGTAGGAGGAGATAGAATATTCCTAGATTTTTGACTTAATGTAGGTTTTTCATTATCTATAACTAGGTTTTCGTGAAATAGTTGACGAGTGTATACGAGCGTCTGCCAGGTGAAGTTGTTTGGATTTCCTTGATAGTTCCTGTGACACGAACGAACCTGATAACATATGCAGCATCCTTGCATTTTGTAAGCAGCCTCCTCTGCAAACTATCCTCTTTTCCGTAATATTCCACCAATGAACGTAATTCCGCCACTCACTAGACCATCGAATGAGCTTATGTTATCATTCCACATCATACCCCTACACACATCATACCCCTACACACATCATACCCAAACACACTGTCCGAATACGTGGGTACGTATTGGTGGATATTAATATACTTTGTTCCTACCCATTGCCTTTATGACGACTTGAACACCGCTGGAGTCACTTTCAGTGAGTTGTGTGCATGTCTGTCGAGGAATGGCAGCCTGTTCTTTCTCAAAATCCGTAACCAAAGATGGTAGTAATGTTCCACACTGGGCTCTGGAGCGTAGTCGACGTTCTAATTCATCACAAAAGTGTTCCATTGGCTTCAGATCGGGACTCGGCAGGCCAATACATTTCAGGACTATTACTGTTCACAAAATATTGCCTCGCAGATGTCACATTATGGCACGTGCAATGTCACGCTGATACACTCATTGTCTCCGTGCTGTTGCTGTGCTGTGAGCAGTGCACAGTGGTGTAAAAGTTTTTCATATCCTTCCATATTTAGCGTTTACTTTGCTACATCAAGGGGACGACACCCTAAACAAGAAATACACCGACATAACGCGACTTCACAGCCTCAGTGCTTCACTGTAAGCAGTAAATATTATGTATGTCCTCGGAGTCGTTCGCGATGTCAATTTTCAGTAAACTCTTTTCGGTTTACAAGCCACGTCTTCTCGAATAAAACAGTCTTGCTTTCGACAGATTTCTCCGACATAAGGACTTCCGGGCTGACACGGCGTTCTAATGTAGGTATAATGGCAATGTCTGGAACCTTTGAGGGATAGCCGATGTGGCGCATGCACGGAGGGCAAATTTTGCAGCACCCAGCGGCTCCGTCACGCCGTGGGACGTAGTCGTGTCACATGGCGCGAGCAGCTGGCGCCACATCTAAAACTGCCGTTTCCCCGCCCCTACAAGCGTCAAGGCTACGATTTTGCTTTCGTTCAGTGTCCAACGCCCGCCCCTTGCCCTACTATGTGTGTACCCCTGGTCGCTGTAAAAATTGTTGCTGTTTATTTTAATTTCGGACGCTTCTTCGATAACAGGATCGCAGTATGATGATGTCTGAGCCAAACTCTCATTGAAACCTCCTGGCAGATTAAAGCTGTGTGCCAGGCTGAGACTCGAGCTCGGGACCTTTGCCTTTCGCGGGAAAGTGCTGTGCCATCTGAGCTACCCAAGCAGGACTCGCGCGCCGTCCTCAAAGCTTTACTTCTGCCAGGAAGGCTTCTGTGAAATTTGGAAGGTAGGAGACGAGGTACTGGCAGAAGTAAAGCTGTGAGGACGCGGCTCAGATGGTAGAGCACTTGCACGCGAAAGGCAAAGAGTTCGAGTCTCGGTCCGGCACACAGTTTTAATCTGCCAGGAAGTTTCATATCAGCGCACACTCCACTGCAGAGTGAAAATCTCATTCTGAAAACCCTCATTCTTTCAAATTGTGTTTTATGCCCGTTTTCTAGGCAATGTTCAGCCACGACCGATTTCTCATGTTCCAAAGAAACGGCCGAAATTAGAATCAACAGCAACAGTTTTAATAAAGACCAGGGATACACACTTAGTAGGGCTTTGGACATTGAGCGAACCCAAAACGTAGCGTCGACGCTTGTAGGGACGCGGGAGCCGCGGTTTCAGACATGGCCCCTGCCTCTCGCGCAAAGTGACGTCGCTCGGTCCAGCGGCTGGACGGAGCCGCTAGCAGCTGCTGAAGTTGCCTTCCACGCGTACGCCACTCTGGCCCTCTCTGCAAGAGTCCAGACACTGACATTATGTCTATATCAGCAGAACGCCGTGCCACACCCGGCAGTGAGTAATTTCAACTCCAGCAGTCCTGATGACGATGACGGAGACAGCCGTCGAAATCTTGAGTGTTTTATTTCAAATGACATGGCTTGTAAACCGACAACATTTTATTGAACTACACACGACGGCATCTAAGGTGCGTTAGGAGTTCGCCAACCAAAACATTTGCATTGGATTTCCACGTGACACAGCGTAATTCCACACTCCAAATCAGTCATTTCCTGTCATCTACTGCCCAGTGGCGTCGCACTTCACACCACGGCATGTTTCGGTTACCATTGACTGCAGCAATGCGTGGCTGTGGCTCATAAGAAGCTGTCCGACTATTGTACTCCATGGTTTTTGGCTTCCTAGAGACAGTCGTTGTGCTCGATGGCCTACTGGTAGTACTTTGGAACTGAACAATGATTTCTTCTGCTATTTTAGTTATCATATCACTAACAGTCAAACATGAACAATTTTAGAGGGATCGGTGGTGTCGCTGATGGATTTGTTTTTTAGATGGCGTCCAATGACTAGACCACGTTCTAAGTCACTGAGCTCTACTGACAGACCCATTCTGCTACCACTATTTCTCTAATAGCAATACAATACGTGCTGCCTCTTTTGTACTGGTGCGCCCGCCTCTCGTGACACCTGGTGGTCAGTTCCGCACTACGCAGAAGTGTGGGGATATTTTTATCAGACAGTGCACTCGTATGGATTCACTGTATCCGATAGTCTGTCATTGATATTACAGACATTGGATACGTCGTTATACTTCGTTTCTGTGCTGTGTCGAGTGCACGGTTTAACATTTCTAGGGTCTTTTAAAGCATGTTTTTAATCATAGCATAATTGTAAAACTTTATCAATATGTGACCGAACCTTTGTACATCTTCCAGAGTGATTTTTTCCTCTACAGCAGAGAATGTATTGATTTAAAAATTACCGGCAGATTAAAACTAAATGTAGTTTTTTTCTTTTTTTAATGCGGCTCGCCACGAATTCCTCTCCTGAACAAACCTTCTCATCTCTGAGCAGCACTTACAACCTATGTCTTATGTTATTTTCTGGATTTATTGCAGTCTCTGTCTTCCTGTACAGCTTTTTCCCTCTACAGCTACCTCTTGTACTATGGAAATCATTCCCACACGTCTTAACAGATGTCCTATCATCCTGTTCCTTCTCCTTGTCTCTGTCTTCCACAAATTCCTTTCCTCTCAGATTCTGCGCAGAACCTTCTCATTAGTTGCCGTATCAGTCCACCTAATTTTCAACATTCATTTGTAACACCTTTCAAATGCTTCAGTTTCCTTCTGTTCCTGTTTTCCCATGGCCCACTTTTCACTGCCATACCAAGCTGTCCTCCAAACGTACATTTCCAGAAATTTCTTCCTCAGATTAAGGCCTATCTTTGATAGTAGCAGACTTATTGTGGACAGAAATGCTTTTTTTGCCAGTGCTAGTCTGGTTATGATGTCCTCCTTGCTCCGTCCGTGATTGTTTATTTTGTTGCCTAGCTAGTAGAATTCCTTACCTTCATCTACTTCATGACCATGATTCCTTATGTTCACATTCTCGCTCTTCTCATTTCTGATACTTCCCATTACTTTCGTCTTTCTTCGATTTACTCTCAGTCCATATTCTGTACTCATTAGACTTCATTTCATTTAGCAGATCATGTAATTTTTCTTCAGTTACACTCACGATAGCAATGTCATCAGCGAATCGTATCACTGATATCCTTACACATTTAATTTTCGTTCCATTCCTTATTTATTCTACTGGAGCCGGTGCCCCGAAGATTCCTGCGGGTGCAACGATTGGCACTTAGAAGAGTGAAACCAATGAAGAACCTCCAGGCCGACGATCATTGATGACTGTCAGGACGGTTTTGTTAGTGGCGGGTACCTGGACACCAGTCTTTTCGTCGATATTAGCTCCGTATCGCTGGTTGCTGCCGAACGTTACACCGAGTTGTTGATAGTTAGCTCTAGCGGTAAACATTGCCTGTACATAGACGTACGGTGGTTTCGAGCCTCTGCTCATCGTTAGCCACGTCTGCTACAAATTGTGGCATTTCCTCACCCACGAGTTCAGTGCAATATACACTGAGATTACAAATGCCGTGGGATACCCCATAATATCGTGTCGAACCTCCTTTTACCCGACTTAGCGCAGTAGCTCGACTTGGCCTGTTCAAATGTTCAAAAATGTGTGAAATCTTATGGGACTTAACTGCTAAGGTCATCAGTCCCTCAGCTTATACACTACTTAATCTAAATTATCCTAAGGACAAACACACACACCCATGCCCGAGGGAGGACTAGAACCTCCGCCGGGACCAGCCGCACAGTCCATGACTCCAGGCCCTAGACCGCTCGGCTAATCCTGCGCGGCACTTGGCCTATATTCAACAAATTGTTGGCAGTCCTCTGGAGAAACAGTGAGTCGTGTTACCTCTATAGCGTCCATAATAGCGAAAGTGTTCTCTGTGTAGGATTTTGTGCATGAACTGACCTCACCATTATGTCACATAAATGTTGGATGGGATTCATACCGTGTGATCTGCGTGGCCAAACCATACGTTCGAACTGACCAGAATATTGTTGAGTCAATCGCAAAGAACTACAGCCCGATGACATGACTCACTGTCATCCATAAAAATTTCATCGTTGGTTCTGAATATGAGGTCCAACTGCGCCAACTCGAACCCTATCTTCAGGTCTTACCAACTGAAATCGGGACTCATCTGATCAGGCCGTGGAATTCTTCTCGTCTAGGCGACGTCTTGCTGTTAGCAGAGTTACTCGCCCTCGATGTCTCCTGCCACAGCCCACTTTCACCAAATTTTGCCACATGGCCTAACGCATACGTTCGTCGTACCTCCCACATTGCCCTCTGCGGTTATTTCAAGCTTGTTGTCTCAGGTGTTGATTGTCTGTTAGCACTGGAAAGTCTACGCACACGTCACTGCTCTTCGTCGTTAATTAAAAGCCGCTGGCCATTGCGTTGACATTGAGACGTAATGCCTGAAATTTGGTATTCTTGGCACACTCTTGACGCTGTGGATCTGGAATATTCAATATCCGAAATGGAATATCCCAGCGTCTAATTACAAATATCATTCCGCGTTCAAACTCTGTTAATTCCAGTCGTGAGACCTAATCACATAGGAAACGATTTCGTATGAATAACCTGAGTGCAAGTGACAAATCCGTCACTGCACTGCCCTTTTACCCCTTGTGTACGTGATATTACCGTCACCTGTGTATGTGCATGTGTCTATCCCATAACTGTTGTCACTTCAATGTATTTTCTGAAAGTGCACTTGTGTCAAGTAATATTTTTCTTGCCAGTGCAGAATCCTACTACGGTGGATCTCTTGGTCACCTTCCAACTATTTGTCATTAGTAGTGAGTACGTAATATTTGGGTCCTCGGAACTTAACTGTTATCGACTCGCTTACGCAACACTGCTAGCCCGACTAGGAGTCGAACAAGGAAAGTTTGCATTTCGTGGTCAATTCTATACAGACTGAGCTACTCACGCACGAATAAGGATCCCTCCTCGCAACTCCACTACTGCCAATAGTGGAAACTTGGCTGGACGGGTGACATTTAAGCACATCGTTTAAATCTGTCAAGAAATTTCAGGGCAGAGTATGCTACGGAGTGAAAATTATTTCTGGAAACAGACGGCGAGGCTGTGGGTAACCATTTCTTCGCAATATCCTAGCCTCAACAAGTACTACACCCGTAGGTACTCAGAATTTCTGTGAAGTTGAGGAAGTGGGTGAAGCGACACTAGCAGAAGTAAAGATATGAGGGTTGGTAGATACTGCAATGTAAAATGTACACTTGTGAGAGCTGCGCGGGGAAACAATTTCCCTAGCGTTATCCATTGCCGATCGAGCGCTGGACACCATTAAAGCGCTGTTCACAGATATACCTTTTTGTGGTGGTCTGCTTGCTACATTTCTCATTTGCAGTGTTCCGAATGGGTCGTTCGCAAAGCACCTTCCGCTCCCGTCGCTCGTTTCACTCGCCATGTGTCACGGTGTGAAACAAAACGGACCCCGTTTTGTTGGAGCGAGGTGTGCTGCTGGTTGCCCCTTCCCTCGAAAACCCGCCCACAACCCCCATCGTCCAGTTCTCCCCATCCCGACAAACCCTGCGCGTCCCACTAACCCACTCGCCGATTCACTGTGCGCCGCCACCGGCCATCGCCCCCTCCTATTACTCTGCTCCGGAGCGGAATATGAACTGCGAAATGCATCACGTCTGTCGGGACGCTAATGACTCTATCAATCATCCGAACAGATGCGATCCGATGCATCACTGCCGGGTGTCAACGCCGGGCCGCTTAAATCGCAACCACGCCGCCGCCGCCAGTGCGCGGTCGATGTCGGCCCAGATCGACTCCGCGCTGATTGCGATCGACCTGCAGCGCGAGGCAAGGCATCACGTCAGCTGTGCCGGTGCGCCGGATCTGCTGACCGTATTGACTTCCGGTTCCCGGAAATCGTTTTTTTGAAGCGGGATTCTACTCTCGATGTATCATCCAAAGATACGACTGTGATGTCACTTCCCGACTGAACGCTATAGCGCTTTGCTGTGAGTTGTAATTGAAAGTCAGCGTTGTGCATACCCTCCTCTCCACAGAACCGTATCGCTTTCCGAAAAAAGAGGAAAAAACAGACTTGTTAATACATTCAGTAGAGTGCTTCAGAAATTTTACATTGAAATACATACTACTGCTTGGAAATGACTCTGATGTTGACGGCGTTTACCGAGAAGTCATGGAAGCCCGTACACTCTTCGGACGCTATGAAGTGTTGCTCAGGGCTGGTTGATTTACACTGGTGCCTTAGATTTTGTTTTCTTTGCTTCCGCCTTTTTGCAATACGTGACAGGATTGACAAGTGGTGGTGCAAGTGATAGGTCGTGTTAAACAATAAGCCTAGGAATTTGTAAACATAACGCGATCAAAGTACTAGTCGATTTGTGATTGTATCATAAAGTTATTCTCTTTTGAATATATGAACTTACGAGACCAATTCTCATTATTTGCGGGAAATTTTAATTTTCAGCAGTAGCGTGATTAAATCAGCGGCTGAAGCACATAAAATGCTGGTTGAGAGCCAGTGCAGAGAATCACTTCAACACTAGAGGAACTGTGATTCTGACGTCGAAGTCAGGCATGGGGGTGGAAGAGAGGAGGTTTTAGAAGTTACTGAAACCTACTGAAACAAATCGAACGAGACGGTTCTCGAAAGCGATCGATGCGTTTAAGCCATGAATGGCTGCAAATAGTCTTCAGACATCCGAACTTAACCATTTTCGCTCAATGATAGGTTCAGTTGCACCAGAGGACCCAGTGCATTCCCTCTAAATGCAGCCGAGTTCATTATGGAGGCACCAACAGCTTGCACAGTGGTTTCGTTGATAACTTGGGACATGTTTTATGACACGTTCATCCACAGAGTGCCAAAATTCACTCGTGCAGGGCGTCCGGGTTGCGGGCGTACCTATCACTCGACTTTTCTCAGTCCTTCTCGGAGGTACCCGGAACAGTGCGACATTTCATTTAGCATTGCTGTGCGGCATTTTGCGGTCGGCACAAAACTCTCTGAGTTCGGCAAAATTGTGGTGTCAGGGTCTATCGTCACCATCCTTTAAAATGGGTGGGAATGACATAAGAGACGAATGACAATTGTCGATCCGCATAAGCGACAGGAACTAATTATTTTCTACATAAATAACATTTTAGTACCTTGCAGAAAAAATTTAAACTTTTGCGTGACAATGAAAGACCAAAAAATTGCAACGGGCGTCAGACAGGGTTCATCGTTCTGCACACCGGGAAGTATCTTGTGCTAAATATGCAGGAATGGAGCGTCCATTATTCTACTTTCAGTTGCAACAGTTTTCAGTGGAAATCAATGAAGCGTACAGAGACTTCTTACATTACTGCAAAGTGCGTTGCATAAGTCAAGGAGTAAGGTTTGCAGGTTGGTTGACTTATTGCAGGGGCCAAAACAACAAGGTCATCGGTCCCATCGGATTAAGGGATAATGGGGAAGAAAGTAGGCCGTGCCTTTTTAAATCAAGATGGCCGGACTCCTGTTTGTACCGTCCTCCTCCCGAATGCGAGTCCAGTGTGCTAACCACTGTGCCACATCGTGGTCAAGGGGCATGCCTGGAACATTTAAACCTCACCATTGTTGAATTTATGAAGGAAAGAGGAGTGCAGGAACGAAAATTAGAACATCCAGAATGGATTGCAGACTTAGCTCATCCAGTGGGCTTGATTGCACAGTGCCCAAAGTAAGGCACACCTTTCAGATTCGAAAAGAATATCACGTTTGGGAAGAGACAAATTCTAAGAGAAAACAGCGTTCGTTTCCCTAAAGTTACTGGTGTTAAAGAAAGCGCGACGTTTGAAGCATTCATTGTGGATTGCAAGAATTACAACGACAGTTTTATTAAGGTTTTGAAAACGCTGTCAATTTTACACCTGTTTTCGAGACCGTTTTCCGTTTCAGATGAAAGCGCAATTGTAAATGCGCAGTTGTAATTGACTGACTTGCAAGATAATTGCAGCTATAATGACAAATCTCTTTTACATTACAGCTGTCCAGGTCGTCTGCATTGATTTTCTCTGGTAGAATCTTCAAGTCTCCATAATGAGGAAGTGCTACAATATTTCGATCGGCATATTTGTGTGAAAGAATTTTTTTGATTCTGAGACATTGGTTTTCTTACATAGAATTTCCAGGTCTCCATAATGAAGTTCCGAAAGTGCTGCAATATTTCGATCGAGATATTTGTGTGAAAGACTTTTTTAGATTGTGAGACTAAATAAAACTCACGATTACGTCTGCGTCTTACCGTATGCCGGCAGTGCGTGGCAGATAAGAATTATGTCTTTAGCGCGCCAAAAAATAATTAATAAATACTGATGACTTGTTTTATTTGTGATCATTGTAGTTGAGAAATGTGAAATATAAGACGAAGACGTAGTACGACTGTACTGCCATTATTGCGACGCGTTCGCTGTTTTCCCCCCATTCCCATTCCTAGCGCTCAGCCAGCGTAGTGTGGTGGGAGGGGGGCGAGGGGGGGGGGGGCGAGAGGAGAGGAGGGGAGGGGAGGGTGATGCGACGCGAGGCTAAATCTTGGCTTCCCCAACCTTTTACACTTCAGGAAGTTGAAATGAGTAAAAACTGTAGAGGAAAAAGCTGTAGTGGAATATATCCAATAAATAATTGATGGAGTTGATTGCAAGTACTACTCTGAAATGGGAAGATTGTCACAGGAGCGGAAGTCTTTGTGGATCGCACCACACGAATCAGAAGATTGATGACACCGATGACCAAAATAAATAAAAATAAAATAAATATCTTATTCCATGACGAGAACGATGAGATGACGCGATTTGCGATTGTGACAATATATGAGAACTATATGCAACCTGTCCATATGCAACCTGAGACCTCAAGTTACCATTTTAGGATGGCAGGACAGGATGCTGAAACGATCGTAAGTAATGTAGACCCTGAGTAATATTAGAATGAAACATAATTCACGTTCATTCTTCCTTTTCTCGCTGGTGCGTAACAGATAACAACCACCTCTCCTTGAACCTCTGTTCTGTAGTATACTTTCCCATTACAAAAGTTGTCTTCCTTCAGACGAAATAATCCGTATAACATTTTCGAACTGTCATTGCGTATGATCAAACACATAAGTCGATTTGTTTTTCAAAGTGTTGCACCATTTTTCATATCGATACCAAAATCGATACTAAAGCAGTAGACTTAAAAATACGTTCTTTCACTGAATGCTATAGCATGATGAGTCTATATTGAGACGTACCTAAAACGTGAGCGACGACAGAATACTAGCGATCAATCGCTTAGCGTAAACTTGTGCAAAGAGAGAATCACTTGAGAGTTGGTTGGTTGGTTGGTTGGTTTGAAAGGGAGGAGAGGAGGAGACCAGACAGCGAGGTCATCGGTCTCGGGAAGGAGGGGGAAGGAAGTCGGCCGTGACCTTTCAAAGGAACCATCCCGGCATTTGCCTGAAGTGATTTAGGGATCCAATCAGGATGGACGGACGCGGGATTGAATCGTGGTCCTCCCGAATACGAGTCCAGTGTGCTAACCACTGCACCACCTCGCTCGTTCTTGAGAGTTCCTCATTACGTTACAGTCATGGCTCTTGTATCGTCCGAAGGAAAATCTGTGGCCATCTCTGCCTGCACGTGAGAAACAAGAGCCTTTCCAGTAATTGAACTATATCACTGTGTCTAATGGTAAATAAATATTTTAACATAGATTTTCAATAAGACTGTGGGGATGGGGACACACGATATCTCACGAAAATACAGTTTCTAGTTTTCTATGGAGCGTGGAAACTGTCTTTAACTATAATTTAAGGCTTTGTAAACCGTAGAAATAACTCTGTCTGGCGATGGCTGTGAAGGAAGAACATATTGAAAGAGTACGACGAGTTATAGTACATGAAATTAACATGGTTAAACGCTGATCATTCACATCTGTTGCCTCTATTGGAAGACCACCTAATTATGTCCAGAACGTCTTCGCGTGATTTTCAGGAGTTTATGTATATGTGTATCGTATCGTTTTACAAGGCAGCAAAAGTGTCTATAATGAAACGGAAATGTCAAAAATTTGACAAACGGCGTTCGGAGTTAGTTACTATAGAGTGCTCAAATCGCCGTCAAATGTTCAACGTGGGCACAGCTTAAATGTGCAGTTTACTGTAGGCTCCTCAGTCGCTGATAGTATACTTAGTCCAATTCTTTACGGTGTACCCACTCCTCTCTTAGCCCATCTTAATGCGGATCAGCTTCGACTAGGTAGTTGGAATCCCGCAACTTTCTTTGTTGGGTTGTATATTCTACGCTCTGAACTGAAGACATTGGCGTAGGAGAGGATTCCGTGGCGAGTCGCATCAAACAAGTCAGAAGGCTGATGACCCAAGAACAAGTGTCTTAATGTAGGGACTCTTCTACTAGAGGAAAGCTAGGAAAAACGAAGGTTACAGGACAATAATACTGAAGTTCAGTAATTGTGTATTAATCTTCGACCGTCATAGATTCGGTTCACCTGTGATTAATCTAGCACACACGATATTATTTCTCGGGCGATGGTAGGAGGGGGGTTGGGGGGGGGGGGAGGCGGGTGGCAGACTGGAAAGGTAATTTTATATGGTGTGATTTTTATATTATAATGTAAATTAATATTCGATTCAACTTTTAAAAATATGAGACAGGCGCACACGAATTGATTTGCCGTTTTCATTAGCCTTAAATGATCCATAAACGTATTAATAGCTCAAATTTCCGCTTAACTACTAGACAAATATTTCTTTAATGGCCTGAAGTGTCTCACATAGTACGCAGCAGAGGAGCAAATACCCCGAAAATTCAAAGAAACTAACAGCGCTACGAAGTAAAGTCAAGTTACAAAGTAAAGTCAATTCGCCGAGAGGATCGAGTGAAAATGTCAATTATAACGTCGTTTGCAGGATCTATTTTCAGCTGCACGGAAATCAATGTGCAAATACCTTCCACCACCGTTTTTCAGCAACTCCTTTACAACTAAACCTCATTTCACTTGACTTTCAGTCGTAATCCAGAATGAAAAATATTAAGAAGCATTTTTGTACTAGAAAATTTCCATTTTATGTAGTATAAGTCCAAACATTTCGGGGGGGTGGGATAGCACGGGGCCACTAGACCCCCCCCCCCCTCAATCCTGGCCTGAGTGTGGGCCTGCCAGTGATTGGCACTTAGATAACTGTTTTAAAAACATTGGGAGGTTTATTGTCTAGAATTTGTGCTGCACCTTCCTCTGAGTTGGGGACATTCGGCCAGACTCGCTTGACAGATTCCTCTGACGGGCACGGCCGACTTCCTTCCCTAATCCAATGAGACCGATGACCACGCTGTTTGGCCTCTTCCCCCAAACAACCCAATCGTGTGACAGATTTCCGAGAGCATCGCGGAAGTATCCGAAGCATGCCGCAAGGGAGGATTCCTTGCCTTTTAAGGTGTAAATAGCCTGTACGCTGTTACTTCTCCTTTGCCAGAATGCTTGACTGCCTGGACTCAGCTTTCCCAAAGCTATAAGATTGTTACGTTACGAGTTCGCAAGAGTAGAGGCCAGCGACCAACTGCTTCCAGCAGGCTAGATGCAGATAGGTCACCGAAAACCTCGACGTGACCAACAGAGGCGCATCGGTTAAAGTAAAACCTGTCTACAGCGGCTTGGGCCCGACAAGCCAGCCGCCCAGTTCTCGGAGCGAAACTGCACTCGGTGAGACCCACGGATAAGCCGACGGGAGTGGCCGAGCGGTCCTAGGCAATGCAGTTTGGAACCGTGCGACCGCTACGGTCGCAGGTTCAAATCCTGCGTCGGGCATGGATGTGTGTGATGTCCTTAGGTTAGTTAGGTTTAAGTAGTTCTACGTTCTAGGGGACTGATGACCTCAGAAGTTAAGTCCCATGGTGCTCAGAGCCATTTGAACCATTTGGACCAACGGATACTGTGTTTGCGTTTCTAGTGATTGGTCGCCCGTATCGGTTCGCAAATCTGGTTTTGCAACGCGGTTTCTCTCGCGACAGCACTGGCGCCTCTTGACGCAAATCACGACAACCCGTGTCCTCAACATTTAGTGAAACATAAATTATGAAATTAGCCGACGTGGTTTCCTTCGGAATAGAGACATTACCACTGGAGATTTCTCAGTACAGTACTCTGTGCACACACTGAGAGGGAAAAAGTCGTGAGATAGCGATGCGCACACATACAGATGGCTGCAATATCGCGTACACAGGTATATAAAGGCGGTGCATTGGCGCAGCTGTCATTTGTACTCAGGTTACTCATGTAAAAAGGTTTCCAATGTGATTATGGCCGCAAGTAGTGAATTGACTCTGAACGGGGACATTACATTTCGGAAATTGTTAGGGAATTCTATATTCTGAGATCCACAATGTAAAGAATGTGCCAAAAATACGAAATTTGAGGCGATACCTGTCACCACGGACAATCGTAGTGGCCATTAACCACAGACACCAATAGGGGAAGTACAACGAACGTACCCTTTAGGGCAGTCCAGCAAAATTCGGAGTTTATGGGCAATTGAAGCACAAGACCGACGCGGGTGACTTTGCGAACAGCGGGACATCGTATGCAGCGCTTTCCCTGGGCTCGTGAGAATTACGGCTGGACCCTAGATGACTGGAAAACGGTGGCCCGATAAGATGAGTCCCGATTTCATTCGTTTAGAGCTGATGGTAGGCTCCTAGCGTTGCGCAGACCCCACGAAATCATGGACTTACGTTGTCAACAAGGCACAGTGCATGCTGGTGGTGGTTCAGTAACGCTGTAGGTCTTGTTTGCATGCAACTGCATGGGTCCTCTGGACCAGCTGAACCGATCACTGACGGGAAATGCTTACATTTGGCTGCAAGTAGACTATTTTATGGATGCGACCATTTTCTGGATGACGATGTGCCACTGAGTGGGCCACAACTGTTCGCGACTGATTTGAAGAACTTTCTGGACAATTTGAGCGAATGATTTGGTCACCCGGATCTCCCGACATGAATCTCATCGAACATTTATACGACATAATCAAGATGGCACTACGTGAACAAAATCCTGCATCGGCAACGCTTTCGCAACCTCTTTTCCTGCGGAGAACCTCTTCATTTCTTACCGTATCAATCCACCTGATTTTCAAAATTCTAGTGTACCACCACATTCCAAATGCTTCGAATCTCTTCTGTTCAAGCTATCCCGCAGTAGTTATAAAAGAAAGAGAGATACAGCTAGATATAAAGATAGACAGACAGATAGATAGATAGATAGATAGATAGAGAGTGTTAATAGTGCTTTCTCACTGACTGGCTGCCAAAGGCAGTAAGCTGAATGTGCTTTGAGATAAAGCGAAAGAAAAGTTATTTTACGGCAGCGTATTTCTACTTACACACTTGACTCTTGCCCATCGCGTATCCAGATACTGTGAAAAGCATGATCTATAATGCTGTGGTAAAGCGAGTTGGGGCAGGCAAAATGTGTTCTTCACTCGTTAGCAGCGAAATCACCACACAGGACAATCTTCATCTTTGTTCAACTCTCCACCAAATAGAAGATAGAAACTTGACCTTGTTTCTTTCCTCCTTATGCGTCTCTGAGGACCTTTAATAGCCTCCTTTGGCCTTTGTTGAGTTTACTTTTCCCTCCGTAGTTTATTTCCAGCACTTAATAATATATGAAAACACTTTTTAAATGTGTAGGGAAACTTTTCACAGACCATGCAATCCCTGGATTTGTAAGACGCTGAAGCGGCAGTAGAACGAGTATTTCTGGACACAGGGCAGCCTCGTCCTTTCCATTGGATGTCCTGGCAGAGAAGCTACGCAGCTTGTATCCCTCTTTCTTCCAAGACACTGACCTAGGTTATCTCATCGCTCTGTGTTCGCTCGGCCCACTATCTTGTAATGGACAGTGAATATTGGTCAGCGAAGACACCTAAGAACAGTCATCACTAGGTCACTAAAGAGTTTTTCTTCATGTCGATACCAAAACTTAGAACAGGTTTCATACTCTAATATTTCATGAGAAGTTAAATGTATTAATAGTTTCAATAAAAAATAAGGATGTTAGTAACGGGACACATAGATGCGGCAGTTCAGGCTGCTGAATGCTATGTAATCATCCAAGAATAACCAGGATGTCAGCTATGAGTGACCTCAGACAACGGGAAATGCCAGTCCTAGGCGATGGCGTAGCCAGAGAAAGCTCCCAGAGGATAAACAGCTTTCCTTGGCAGTCCATTCTATACAAAACAGTCATGAGCCACTGAGGCGGCAGTATGCATCGATTGCAATGCTGGCTGGGTGGCCTTGCTAAGGTAGACGGTGTCACCACAGCCCTGCAGCAGAGAGGCGGTCAGCAGCAAGTGTTGTCAGCTGCCCTGGAGGCAACAAGGCGGACGTCGTGCAACATAATGGAGTGCTAAGCGTTGGCGCGTTCTGAACAACCCCATGGCGATGATCCCAGTTCGTCTCCCGAGAGCAGCAGGCGTTAGGAGTCTCGTGACTGCGTCTACAGGACCGTGGGGGACGCCAACTGGAGTGAAGATCAACTCGAAGTCAGGTCATAAATCGAAGAGCAGCACGGCGGCAGCGGTGGACACGACAGAAGCCCGGTCTCAAGCCAGGAAAGTGTTGATGTAGGGTGGTGACAGACAAGCACCCACTGCAAGTGATCTTCCACACTTCTCGAGGCCGAGATATACTCCTCCGAGCGCCGTTGTTGAGACCAAAGGGCCATATTCAGTGTCAGGCACGACTGAAAAGCACGGCCCGAGGTACTGGTGTGGAGCATCCCTTCCTGTTGTGGTGCAGCTTGCAGGGGGCAGGGTGTCAGGGCATGAGTATTCCAGTGCCTATCACTGGAATTTCATAACTGGCGGCCCAATTGTCCGACTGACATCGCCACTCGAGCCGTTGCCATGACATACAGGATAGACATTGACTACACTTCCAAAAATTTCGGAGATAGTTAAGGGAAAATTTCCGTATAGGGGACCAAACAGTGGCTCGTTACGGAGTGACTAAATTTCGTTTGAAGCCTCACCTTCCTTTGGATCTGTATTGCACTGACACTAGTTTGTATAAGGAACATCGATTGTATGAGTTTGTACATGACTTGCACAGAAAGAAACATTTGCATTGACTGGATTTGCTGGCTGTTGACAGACGTCACACCGACTTCAGTTTTCGTCCTCAAGCTGCTCGATTCTGCCTCATATTTGCTTTTCCAGCAGTGTTCGCTGTACTTTTATTGTGGTGAACGTGGATGAAGACTTACTGATGGAGAGTTTGCCGATGTGCACCTCCTGTGTAGGTTCACTGAATGCAACGGAAGAGTATCTGAGGGACGGTATGCTACCACAGCGATGGCAACCGCATTTCATAGTACTTTGGTACTTGGGAATAGGACGTCGAACGGGCCGACTTGGAGCAGGAGAGGCAGCACAGGACATTTTAATTTCCACTGTCTATACTTTTACGAAAGAGTTCATAAAACTTTCAGTATGACCAGGAAGGATCCAGGATTCACATTCATAGCAGTGAAAGTTCAAAAACATAACAAAATAATTTTGTACATGTGAAATTTCATCATTTTTTCACTTACTATTGGCTGCATTTGTTGCTATAGGTACACTTTTCTTCATAAGTGAGAGAGATTCTTCGATGAATTTTGCGCAGCATGCAAACCATACTTACAGGTGTGTGAAATTCTAGAATTTACTTAATTGATGAAACAATGAATGAGCTATTACATTTTAGGCTCCATGTTTAGGAGAAACTCAAATTTTATAGTGAATTATCTCACTTTTTACCACAGTTTTTAATAGACCTGATCTGGAAAATTCTAGAGTTTCATACACCTGTAGGTATGCTTTGTATACTGTGCAAAAGTTATCGAAGAATCTCTCTTACTTACAAAGAGAGGTGTATCTATAGTAACAAATGCAGCCAACAGTAAGTGAAAAAAAATATCAAATTTCACATTAAAAAAATTTTGTTATGCTTTTGAATTTTCACTGCTATAATTGTGAATCCTGAATCCTTCCTGGTCATGCTGACCAAGTTTTATGAATTTACTTGTAAAAGTAGACAGTGGAAATTTAAATGTCCTGTGGTGCCTCTACTGCTCCAAGTCGGCCCGTTTGTCGTCCTACCCCCTTAAAGGTTGGTGCTTTTCTCTGGGTTTTGTGTTTTCCTTTTTGTTGATTATATATTTTAGATGTTTTACAGTTATGCAGACGTATTCACTGAAACAACTAGGTTAACAAACCGAGGGAATCTTAATTTCATTACCATTGTGCAACGAGAGAACGTAAACTACACGTACCTGCTACAAAACAGAAAATACCACTGAATAACTCCGAAGGTGGAAGTCTCTTACGTGTAGGCTTGGCACAGTTCTTCGTACGAAACGTTGTAAAGCAGACTTAATACCAGGAAAAAATTAGTGATAACAGCTGTAAAGCTCCTGACAGGTTAATAAGTACTAGAATGTGGTTCGATCCTGGACGTTTCCTTTGTGTAGCGTCCCAAACGGACACCTCTGAATGCAGGAGCTTATCAGCGCCATCGGACGCGTATCTGTCGCCTGTAATGGGCACAGCCTCGGGCCAAATCTGCAAGGCAAGTCACTTTGCTGTCCACATCGGTATCGGACCCAACTCTGTCGGATCAAATGTTTTACTGCCTCCTAGGATTTCGATTGGGTGCTTAATGGACTGTATTTCTGTTGACAACTTCTGCATTTAGCAATTGTATTCCTCTGCACTTTCTTTGGAAATATTTTCGCATCGCTAAAGGTGCTCCCAATACTGGCTTTCCTGTTTGTTGTCTACATTTTCGGTATTTCTCAATGGAATAGAATGTTTCTGTGTCTAAAACTTTCTGACGAGCAAGCCGGACAACACAGGTGTATACAGCTCATTCAGAAAGCGGTAGTGATGTGAGTAGGTCCTAGACATCTCATTCGTTCAGATAGTAGCTCGAGTAAGTTAAGAATCTGTACTCCCTCTGGATGTTTGTGCTGTAAGAGACACTGTCGACTCCAGGAAGGATTTTAATATTTCACCCTATAAGCGTCATTCATTGAGCAACTTCCAATAAAACAATGCCAAACGCCGTTATTTAGGTTTTAGTTTTAGGTCTAAAAATAAAACCTAAATAACGACGATTGGTACTGTTTTATTGGATATTGACCAGCCGTAGTCTCACACTCTAGCCAGAAGATGGAGTTACATTCATTCGTTGAGGTTCCGTAATGTCGTGGTACATGTACTGAGACCGGTCCCTGTTCAGCGGGGAGCAGGCTCTAGGATCATGATATTTTAGAATTCCGACGGTCCCTAAACCACAAAATATTGTCCGAGGCGATCGGGCTCCATTTGTGGCGCTGTAGACCTTGCAAAATGTTTAAATTTTCCGAAAATAGGAATAAGAGACAGGCAAAGACTGGTGATATACAACGTATTTAAGAGGCAAGATGGGACAATAAGGATACGTTACCAAGAGAGAAGCTCTTCAGTATAAAGGAGCATAAGACGCACATCCAGTATTTCTCTTCATTTGCTGGACCTGTACGTTGAAGAAACAATGACGATTGGGGAGACGAATGACTGCGATTAAAATTCATAGTGAACGGATGTTGATTATAAGATTTGATTATGACATAAGTCCTTTACGATACTGAGGAATAAATGCCGGATCTGTTTAGTGGAATTAACTGTCAACAGATTATTGAATATGGATTGAAAGTAGACGAAGAAAGAAGAAAGTAATGAGGTGAATTACAAACATGCTACTAGTGACCAGTACGGCATCAGTATTGTGGGCCAGACAGAAGACGAAGTGAAGCAATGAAGTTACCTCCTCTACTCATCTCTGAATGGATATCGAACGTAGAGAGTCAACTCTTAAAAAAGTTTCATATCATCGGCTATTTTTAATGTGAGTGCAACAGAAACTTAATCGCCAGTCCTCGGAGGATGCCTTCCGCAGTCGAAAGCGAACCGTCAGGGGAGAGTTTTATGTATGGACCACGGCATTTCAGCCCGGAAGTGTTAAGTGATAAGTGATTAATGTGAATCATGTGTTTATGTATAGCGAAAAATGTACACGTCTCCGTTGCGTCTAACAAGGAGACGTTACGGACTGTTCTGCCTTCTTAGGTTTCTTTCAAATTTGTGGCAATTGAGTGCCCGGCAGTACGACACAGTTCGCAAAAAACTTGTCTTTGAAGATTTGAGAGCGTCAGTATTATCAGTTAACTAACACAATGGCCGATAGCTCGGTGCGTAGCCTAAGAGGCTTGTAATTGGAAACTCACTATCAAGAGCTGTTGATCTACTTTTATTGAAATTCTATATTTAGTAAATACAGAAGTTAAACAACAATTATTGAATTATATTCCTTTCAATAAAAATTACACGTTTTTATTTTAAATTACTAGTCGTATGAGAATAAATGAAATTTTGTAGTGACGTGTCCGATGGTTTGTTATTAAATGACAAAAATTACATCACTAATACTGTTCAGTCTCAAGAAGTATTCTATTTTATGTTCGTATTTTTATACCCAATTTTCTTTTTTCTGTGAATACTCGCATTTCCATACAATTAGTATTTAACAATAAAAGATAATATTTTTGTTCAATTTACATTCTCGTTCGTTAACAAATAAACAATTTAAACAAAAATATAAAAATATACAGTTACTACTAGCGGGATTCCAGCCATCGACAATTTCACTTCCTTATTTGTTACCAAACACTTTATTGAAAGTTCATTTTGTTCATAAAACTGAATTATATAAAATTTCACTTATATATCACAAACTGTTCATAGTACATCGAAACAGAAAGAATTCTAATTCTGATAAATCACTGAGAAGCCCTTACCACATCATATTATACTCCTCTGAGTACCTGTGTATAAAATATTAATTAAGCTTCTTTTTTAACTGTCGTTCAAATTTTTGTCACCTGTTCAAGGAAAGTACGTAATCACAGATGATACTGATCGAACATAATACAAATAAAGTTACGTCACGTTTAATGAACATTCAATTATTTCTGCGTCAAACAATTGTTCCGTTTCAACTGCATTAAATTCAGTCCCGCTCATTGACTATAAAATATTATTTTCAGCATTTTGTCAAATTTTATTTTGTCATCTCATCCAGTAAATTCCTTACAGAAATCAGTTTCTATGTAAACTTTGATTGAATCTGTACCTCTTTTACACATCGTGTAATTCAGCTACCGGCGATGGTATTAATTAGTACAAATATTTTACACTAACAGTGGTGGGAAAACCTGTAACGTTGAAAGACGATTTTCTCGTATTTCCTTGAGAATTGCATCGTACTTCTATAGGAAATTTATCTCCAGACATCTGAGCTTCAAATTTCGTAAGTCTTAAGGAAATCTAAGAATGGAAGTCTGTAAGGTACTTTGGTTGTTAAAGAATGCGTACAGTCGTTTTAATGGGGCAAGTAGGTTCTAAGCACAGCAAGAGTAAGACAACTGATCACAGTAGGACTGTTTGAAATACGAAAAAAATGTGTTAAAAATTGTTAATTGCAGCTGTCTTAGAAAAATACAGGTTGGCACGATTTCGTCGGCCATTGCCATAGAACATCGAAATATGTGCGAGCTAAGGTCTGCAAAAGACTGTGGGGCAAATCTGTCCCTCATACGATCATTTTTTTATGTGGCCATTTCCTTAACCAGCATTGTGTACAAGACATTTTACGAGATATGCCGTATATGATGTAAGCAAGACTATAGTGTTGTTGTTGTTTACGATGCCGCCATTTGCTTAATCAACGTTGTATACAAGGCCTTTTACGAAGTATATGCAATGTGATATAGGCCAGAGTAGCATGTCAGTGTTGTTTCATTCAGAGAAACATTAGGAGTTTTTCGTATTTTTCATAGCTGTTTATCAATCTCATTAACATAAAATATTGCTCTCTTCCTGCAGCGCTATATTGAACAAAGAATAATATATTCTTACAGGCCGCTTTAAAGTGTGGGCGACGCCAAGGACTGTAAATGAGCGCCGCTTGTAACAGTATAGAGGTATCCGCTTTAAGACCGAGCCCTGTGTTCAGCGACGTAAACCCGGTTAATCCAGAGAACAATACTTTAAGTCATCCGCCCTTTCCAATAGCCGACAGGGAGATTAAACAAAAGTTCCCTACGGCAGGAACACGTTTCACAGGTATCCTGCGCTCGAGGAAACACAACTGCGACGACAATGTGGGCCGCGGATAAAGCTAGGCTCTCCGCCTACGCTCTTTCACGAACCAGTGTGCAGCAGAATACGGCAAAAAAGTAGGGCACCAAACAATGACATCGAATCGGCATAAAAGGGACGACGGAACAGGCTGTACAATGCGACGCAGGTGCGGGTGCGCGTTAGCGGCGCGTTACGTCGAACGCGGAGCAGAAATTGTGGCTCTCTGCGAGTTCCGCTGTACTTTCTGGTACTCAACAATGTGCGAGTGAGCGTGGACGCCGTCGGCACCGGAGCACTGTGTTTTCGTGGAATAATGATGACTTTCGAACGGAATGCGAAAAATTCTGTTCACATTTGTTTCCGAAGCGAAATTATATAAAGCAAGAGTTTGTGGCCAACGTCGGGAGGTATTTTATTTTTTCTGGTTAGATTCTATAGTAATAAATTTGGTGAACGGTTGACATCTTCACATTACTTTTCTGTGTATCGTAGTGTAAAAAACAGGTGAGCGTTAATCATATTTCGTACGAATCAGAGTTGACATTTTGTTGATCATTTTTCACGCCAGGAGAGGTTACTAAAGCTGTGCCCCAGGAAGTCCTTTTTAGTTTGTAGCACTTGTTGTACTACAGCGACTGCAATGTTACAGATAAATTGAAATTTTTTGTACGTTTTCGCAATACATAACACGTCTCTCTGTGTGGTGCTAGTACCTAACGATACTGCAGTTTCGTCGAGTGATGATATTGTCTTCGCAGTTCACTCCCACTCCCATAATGTTTCAGTACCAAAAATTTCCACTCGTTTTGATCTAAAGACTTACAATGTTGGGAAGAAGCTTTTTGCATATAGCTATGATAGAGACTCACTGATGTGTTGTAATACTTTGCACCCTGCCTACACAACATTTTTGCATTGTAATAGTAGGACAGGATGTACGGATTAAGGCGACCTATTTAATTATGATTAACGTAGTCGACTCAGTGCAGAAACAGTCCCATCACATGCGAAGCAGATAGTGAATGCTCGTTTCCTGACACTGAAGCTGCAACTTTACTATAATATTTTATTCACTCGTAAGGTCGTCTTCTTATGAGAAGCTGTTCTTGATAATACATAAACAACGAAGAGTACCACTTCGTTGGCCACATATATTACATAGTAGTCAGAAACAGTCTGAAAAGCTTGTAAGGCTGTTGCAGGGTAGGTTGTGCTGAGAAATAATTGTTAACAAAATAGATACGTTGCGCCGTTTTCGAGTTAATTTGAAATGAAATTAGCCAGTCATGGAGTTGCACGCGCAAGATGATGCCCTTCAGAGATGGTGTCATCAGACGTGTACTTCGGTTGGTTTCCCAAAATCGAAGAAGAGGCTGATACAATAATTGGAAGTGGGAAGGTAGTAAGGAATGAACCCGAGCCAAAGGCTGAGCGCTCTCGCCCGCTATCATCTACGCTATGGGAATTACTGACATTAATAGCATCTGGTGGGCCACTTGAATCTGCGGGCACAACGACCTGATTGACTAACTTCGATGCTAATTACACTGGAAACGACGCAATGCATCAAATGTTTTCTTATCAGTTATTTCGCAGCACGAACTACCCTGCAACATCCTTACAAATTTTTTCAGACTGTTTCTGATCACCCTGTACATACTAATCTTAGTCTTCTCCTACCGCTCTTGTCCTCTACCTTGGAAGTTCTTCCCTGTCATTCCCTCATTGCTTCACGTATCCTACATCTACATCTAGCCACCTTACGCTGTGTGGTGGGGCGTACCTTATGTCAGACGAGAATGAGTCACAGGAAGAAAGGTATCCGGTAAAGCTCCGTGTGGGCTCGAACCTTTCTGACTTTGTCCTCATGTTCTTTTCACGAGTTATACGAAGGAGGGAGCAATGTTTTGGTTGAATCTTCTATGAACATAAACCCTCACAATTTTAAGGGTAAACCACGGTGTGATAAAGAAGGCCTCTCCTGCAGCATCTGGCACTGCAGTTGGCTGAGCATCTCTGTGATGCTTTCAAGTTTACTAAATGAAGCTGTAACGAAATGTACTGCTGTCATTTAGATCTTCTGTTGTTCAAATGAATTTCTATCCTTCAAGTCTTGAACGTCTATGATGTGTAAATGCAGACGAATGAAACTTAGTACCCAGACCAGGATTCGAACCTGGGTCTCATGCTGAACAGCAAATGGACTAACCACTACACCACCCAGGCAGAGTGGCTTTCTACAACTGTACGGACTAACCTAGCATGCCTCCCTTCTCATTTCAATTCCCATTCACGCCTCAGCCCACATGGTATTCCCGACAAACTCGAACAGCACTGCAGAGGCTCTCTAATTATACTGGAATATCATCTAAGAATCAAATGAAACTAGTCTCTGGAATAATATAGCCTCATCTGATTAAAGCATCTATGCCTGGGTTTCATGTAGGAATCCTCGTTTCGTTTGATGCTGAGGTGCTATTCCAATCAAGTCAGGGAGCTTCTGCAACGCTGTTCGAGTTTAGACGGAATACCAGGTTGACTGAGGCGCGAATAGAAATGTGGACTAAGGAGGGATGCATGCGTACCAGGGCAGTCGGTGCAGTTGTGCAAAGCTACTGTGCCGTGGTTGATGCAGTGGTTCGCGTATCTCCCTAATGAGCAGGAGACCCAGTTTTGTATTCCAGCGTTGGAACAAATTTTTACACGTTGCTTCACTGTGCACATATACTTCATTATTTCTTCTATCAGTCCTATCTGATATTCATCCATGCCTCACGACAGTCTTTTCCTTACATTCTTTACCTCGCCGATTCTGCCGAGCTTATTATTATGTCTTATCTTATTTTTCAAAATCCTTCTTTAACACTACATCTCCAATATTTCGAATATCTACAGTCTAGGCTTCTTTGGTCTGTGATTGATTTCAACACAGTGCGGTAATCCGAAGGTAATTCTCAGAAATTTATTTCACAAATTAAGCCGTATCTAAAGTATCTGTGCACAGTTTGGTGAACTACGCTGCCTCTGTCCCACTATATGTCTACTTAAGTCACCCTAACATGCTTTCTTTTGCTTCTAATAACAAAACACATTCACATAGTCTAATAAACGTTGCCCATTTTGTATTTTAAGTCTGTTGCAAATATAAATTTGGTGCCACTTAATACTTTCTCGATCTTTGGGTTATTCTCAGTCCATATTGTGTGCTCAACAGACAGTTCACTCCATCAGTCCAAGCAGAATAGCTATGTCTTCAACTATCCTTATCGTCGTTTCACCCTGAATTTTACACCCATTTCTGAACTTTCATTTTATTCATTGCTTTCTGGGTGAACAGGTTGAAAAATAAAGGATAAGGACAGCATCCCTGCCTCCTAGCAACATCAAACCCATCTCTTCTCTCTTGGTCTTCCAAGGAACAATATACGGCTTTAAGTTGAGAAATGTGACCAACAAGCACAGTTTCAGCCATGGCTAGGGAACTCAAGGCCCCACTGCGACTTATATTCTCCGTCAGACTGAATCATTGGCTCGGAGTGACTGCTCTATATCTCAACGATCCACTACATGTATTTCCCTCAAACAGTCTCAATACCGTGTGCATAGCTAGGAACAGTTCGTGTAAAGTATTCGTGAAGGTACGTCAGGTATGATTCCCAAAATATGTAAAACTTCCTACGAGACAGATGTGACAAGATTAACATACACGGTGGATTTCTGCTCCCTGTCCCCAGGACAATTCGAGGAATCTGGCTTAACTCTCGTCGTCCCAGTTACTTTCGTCTCTGCTAGCCGCAGACTGTGACGTGCATGCAGTAAACAGTGCCTAACGCAGTAGAAAATGAGAAGGAATTCAGTGCTATTAAAATTGAAATCACGGAGTATTGGGATGCCACTGGATTCTACTTCTATTTAGAGAAGTCAAAAGATCAAGAAAAATATTTAGACAGCCAGACTACCACTAATATTTATAACAAGATTCCCGGACGTTAATCATTAGTTCTCGAGCACCACAAAAAATCGCAACAATACTTCACTCGATCTTAACATCAATTACACAACTATGTTTTCCAAGGCAAATGTAAGCATTAATTCGTTCTTTACGTGGAGTTGTACTTCAAACACTAGTTCGCGTGTTGCCACGTCGAAAACCAATCGTAGACTGCCTAACAGTTTGGCGCCTGCACCTTAGGGCGCACTTGTGATTGGCCCATCTTTTCCGTCATAAACACTGACGGTAGCTGAAATTTGTAATTAGCATTTCCTGGTAAATTGAGTGATATTGATATTTATTACTAACAAGTTCTCAGTGCAAGTAATCTCATCAGCACATTTGGAGATATGTACTAATATTTAAATAGTAAATATAAATAATAAAATGATAGCTTTTGGCTCCCAGGTTGGCGCTTCGTCCGATGAATCCGCCTTGTGATCCTATCTACCCGCTAGTCTCCCGTAACAAAACCATCCTGTTCTGTGCATTAAAACACTGCAACAAAAGCGTAAAAAACGCGGGCGGTGATGTGGCATAAACGCCACGTGTCCTCCGACATGCATGTTTCGTAAGATTTAAAAAATAAGAAGCGACTCCGACCCTACTGGGACCTTAACTGCATTGTTACATCAAATGTCCCTACTGTTTTGTCTCTTCAGTAGTTATAAGTTCCTTTAACTTTTAAGGTGCTCGGAACGCAATTATGTCTGTATGATTATCCGTATAAAAATCTGGGTCCTTCAAATTTGTAATAATTAAAAAAAAATTTCCAACAAATACGTTCTTTTGATAATATGTTTTAACTATAAATTTATAGATCTTGTTTACATTTACGATACCATGATGCCCATTTATTTGTTTTCAATGTCCAGTTTAAGCATTACGTGCTGATCTGCCGGGTGGTGGTGTCGTCGTGGTGTTGTGGGCACCCTCTCTCTATATACCTCGTACACTTTGAGGATGGCAACATAAATTAAACAATACAACCATTAGACACATACAATATTTTCATCTTCCTGAAAAATCAGAATTACTAAATTATTAATTATAAAATATTCTTCTTCATCTCATAAGCAACTACCGGCCCCAAGTTTGTAAACTTTAAGTGGGCAACTACTCTGCCATTCACCTACTGCTGTGTCAAGCGCTCCGTCAACGAACTCGTTTCAGCAGCTGATGGCTGCTAATTCATCGCCTTTGACACATTATCCACGCCTCCAGCACCACTATTCCATGTTCAGCTGATTAAAAGTCCATACGCCGTACATTAAAAGAAGCGCTCTTATTTTAAACGCGCAATACACACACATTCCGTGATCAGTGCCACACTGTATTAGCAATACACTGAAATGACCTCACAATAAAACACTAAATTAATAGGTATACTTCTAACAACTTAAACAGCTAATACTGTTATCATCTACAGCTTTCCACGCAACTACGACGTTGCCGTAAGTAATCGTTTGAAACGGCTATGCTTCTGCACCTCAGACCAGTAGCCTAAACATGCCTTTTCCAAATAACATAGATTTCAGAAAATATTTTCTGATGCCTTCGCAATAATTTTAAAATATCATCCCTCGACCAAATAAAATTACACTCTATATTGCAAATTTTATAGTCATTGCTCTGGTTTAAGACGCCAAAAACAGCATTATCTTTCTCAAAAGTCGATTTATTTATATGTTCCTCATCTGCATTTCTCATTATTCCTTTACTACTCCCCTTTGTACGACAGTTAATTTCATTCTACATTACTTCATCATTAATATTATTCTGTTTACATTTTTCAACACGTTTTCCACCTATTTGTCCGCCTGCTTAGCTGGGTGGTAACGTGCTCGCCTCCTATGCAAGCGGGCCCGGGTTCGATTCCCGGCCAGGTTGGAGATTTTCTCCGGTCAAGGACTGGGTGTTATGTTGTCCTTACCATCATTTCATCCTCATCACCGCCGCGCAAGTCGCCCAATGTGGCGTCGACTGAAATAAGACTTGCACTTGGCGGCCAAACTTCCCCGCATAGGGGCCTCCCAGCCAACGATGCCATACGCTCATTTCATTTCCGCATATTTAACTCTTGATTCTCCGTTAAATATTCTGTTCTCATATTTTCATTTCTCGACAACTCTGTCTGACAAATAATAACTCATATCCTCACTCACCTTCCCCATGAACCCTGGACCTTGCCATTGGTGGGGAGGCTTGCGTGCCTCAGCGATACAGATGGCCGTACCGTAGGTGCAACCACAACGGAGGGGTATCTGTTGAGAGGCCAGCCAAACGTGTGGTTCCTGAAGAGGGGCAGCAGCCTTTTCAGTTGTTGCAGGGGCAACAGTCTGGATGATTGACTGACCTGGCCTTGAAACATTAACCAAAACGGCCTTGCTGTGCTGGTACTGCGAACGGCTAAAAGCAAGGGGAAACTACAGCCGTAATTTTTCCCGAGGGCATGCAGCTTTACTGTGTGGATAAATGATGATGACGTCCTCTTGGGTAAAATATTCCGGAGGTAAAATAGTCCCCCATTCGGATCTCCGGGTGGGGACTACTCAAGAGGACGTCGTTATCAGGAAAAAGAAAACTGGCGTTCTACGGATCGGAGCATGGAATGTCAGATCCCTTAACCGGGCAGGTAGATTAGAAAATTTAAAAAGGGAAATGGATAGGTTAAATTCAGATATAGTGGGAATTAGCGAAGTTCGGTGGCAGGAGGAACAAGACTTTTGGTCAGGTGAATACAGGGTTATAATCACAAAATCAAATATGGGTAATGCAGGAGTAGGTTTAATAATGAATAAAAAAAATTGGTTTCGGGTAAGCTACTACAAACAGCATAGTGAACGCATTATTGTGGCCAAAATAGACACGAAGCCAACGCCTACCACAGTAGTACAAGTTTATTTATTTATTTATTTATTTATCTAACCTGGCAAGATTAGGGCCATCAGGCCCTCTCTTACATCCAACCAGGCATTCTACTTATTTTACATTCATACGTTTTAGTAGGCATGTTAAACTACATCTAGTACAAAAAGTGAAATAAACAATTAGAAAGGTACACCTGGAAAAATACATACATATAGAGTTTATATTCGTAGATCATAAGTACTGTTATAATTAGACATTATTGAAGAGACAAATTTTAGATAGGAGTGCTGGCAGCAGGGAGTATGAGGGAGACTCATGGTGAAGGGAGGAGAAGAATAGACATGATTAAACATAATTAAGGAAAAATAAAGGAAAAGAAGATTGCCTGGCTAATAGAGACAGATGAAGAGGAAGGCATCTCAGGAGCGAGATGGGAGACGCTAGCTTTGCTATTTGACAGATGAGAGGATTGGCCTGGTACATTAATTTTGTGGAGAACTATATGAGGATGATAGTAGGAAATGCTTCAACTTCTTCTTAAAAGCAGCAGGACATTGAATTTTGCGCAAGGTAAGGGGCAGTTTGTTCCAGAGGCGGACAGCGGCAACTGAGAAGGAGTTTGCAAAAGTTTTTGTTTTGTGAGTGGGCACAGTTAGGATACCAAATAAGAGTGACCTCGTGTTTCGATTATGATGGCATGACAGGTTTCTAATCTCTGAAGCAAGGTACTGGGGTGCTTGCGCGACGAGGAGTCTGTGAAGTAGACATAGAGTGTGGTAGACACGCAATTTGTCCGGCCGCAGCCACTTTAGCTCGGAGTATGAAGCACTAACATGATCATATCGGCGAATGTTGCAGGTGTAACGCACACAGGCATTCATGGTTAGCTCTAGCCGTCTTTTGTTTTCACTACTCGTGCCTTGTTGAATCACATCACAATAGTGGAGGTTCGGTAGAACGAGTGCTTGCACGAGCTGGCGTTTCAAGTCCTGTGGAAATATGTTCCGAAACTTTTTGAGAGCATAGAGACAAGCAGACGTCTTTCGGCACACTGCGACTGTATTCTCCGCCCAGTTGAGATGCTCATCCAAAGTTACACCCAAGTTCTTCACTGTTTTCTGATATGGTATTGGAGTACCGTCGAGCAGAATAGGAGGTAGCCGTTCGCGGAAATCTGATCTTATTAATTTCTGATGGGCTATTAAGATTACTTGCGTTTTTTTTTTGCATTTAGTGTAAGCCCCAGGGTTTTCACCCATGTCACTACTGAAGACAGATCATCATTCATCTGAGCGATTGCAGTGTTTACGTCTTCAGGTCTGACGCTTAGGTAGAGCTGGAGGTCGTCGGCATAGAAATGATATTTACAGGAGGACAGAACCGACGAAATATCGTTGACATATAAAGAAAACAAAAGTGGTCCTAAGACTGATCCTTGTGGCACTCCCGAGGAAACATGTTTCCAGGAAGATTTTTCATTTACGCAGACAACACATTGCTGTCTGTCTTTTAAGTAGCTTTCAAACCATCTCATTGCACTATCAGAGAAATTAAGCTGTAGCACTTTTCTGAGCAATATGTCAAAGTTAACAGTGTCAAAAGCTTTGCTGAAGTCCAGTAGCGTCAAAATTGTTGCCTTTCGATTGTCGATGGCACATTTCAGGTCATCTGTTACGTTAATTAGAGCAGTGTTTGTGCTGTGATGTTTATATGCCAACTAGCTCTGCAGATGATGAAGAAATCGAAGAAATGTATGATGAAATAAAAGAAATTATTCAGGTAGTGAAGGGAGACGAAAATTTAATAGTCCTGGGTGACTGGAATTCGAGGGCAGAAAAAGGGAGAGTAGGAAACATAGTAGGTGAATATGGATTGGGGGAGAAAAATGAAAGAGGAAGCCGTCTGGTAGAGTTTTGCACAGGGCATAACTTAATCGTAGCTAACACTTGGTTCAAGAATCATAAAAGAAGGTTGTATACATGGAAGAATCCTGGAGATACTAGAAGGTATCAGATAGATTATACAATGGTAAGACAAAGATTTAGGAACCAGGTTTTAAATTGTAAGACATTTCCAGGGGCAAATGTCGACTCTGATCACAATCTATTTGTTATGAACTGTAGATTAAAACTGAAGAAACTGCAAAAAGGAGGGAATTTAAGGAGATGGGACCTGGATAAACTGAAAAAACCAGAGGTCGTACAGAGTTTCAGGGAGAGCATATGGGAACAATTGACAGAAATGGGGGAAAGAAGTACAGTAGAAGAAGAATGGGTTGCTCTGAGGTATGAAGTGGTGAAGGCAGCAGAGGATCAATTAGGTAAAAAGACGAGAGCTAGTAGAACTCCTTGGGTAACAGGAGATATATTGAACTTAATTGATGAAAGGAGAAAATATAAAAATGCAGTAAATGAAGCAGGCAAAAAGGAATACAGTCGTCTCAAAAATGAGATCGACGAGAAGTGCAAAATGGCTAAGCAGGGATGGCTAGAGGACAAATGTAAAGATGGAGAGGCTTACCTCGCTAGGGGTAAGGTAGATACTGTCTACAGGAAAATTAAAGAAACCTTTGGAGAAAAGAGATCCACTTGTATGAATATCAAGAGCTCAGATGGAAATCCAGTTCTAAGAAAAGAAGGGAAAGCAGAAAGGTGGAAAGAGTATATAGGGGCTCTATACAAGGGCGATATACTTGAGGACAATATTATGGAAATGGAAGAGGATGTAGATGAAGATGAAATGGGAGATACGATACTGCGTGAAGAGTTTGACAGAGCACTGAAAGACCCGAGTCGAAACAAGGCCCCGGGAGTAGACAACATTCCATTAGAACTACTGACGGCCTTGGGAGAGCCAGTCCCGACAAAACTCTACCATCTGGTGAGCAAGATGTATGAGACAGGCGAAATACCCTCAGACTTCAAGAAGAATATAATAATTCCAATCCCAAAGAATGCAGGTGTTGACAGATGTGAAAATTACCGAACTATCAGTTTAATAAGTCACAGCTGCAAAATACTATCGCGAATTCTTTACAGACGAATGAAAAATCTGGTAGAAGCCGACCTCGAGGAAGATCAGTTTGGATTCCGTAGAAATGTTGGAACACGTGAGGCAGTACTGACCTTACGACTTATCTTAGAAGAAAGATTAAGGAAAGGAAAACCTACGTTTCCAGCATTTGTAGACTTAGAGAAAGCTTTTGACAATGTTGATTGGAATACTCTCTTTCAAATTTTAAAGGTGGCAGGGGTAAAATACAGGGAGCGAAAGGCTATTTACAATTTGTACAGAAACCAGATGGCAGTTATGAGAGTCGAGGGGCACGAAAGGGAAGCAGTGGTTGGGAAGGGAGTGAGACAGGGTTGTAGCCTCTCCCCGATGCTATTCAATCTGTATATTGAGCAGGCAGTAAAGGAAACAAAAGAAATATTCGTAGTAGGTATTAAAATCCATGGAGAAGAAATAAAAATTTTGAGGTTCGCCGATGACATTGTAATTCTATCAGAGACAGTAAAGGACTTGAAAGAGCAGTTGAACAGAATGGACAGTGTCTTGAAAGGAGGGTATAAGATGAACATCAACAAAAGCAAAACGAGGATAACGGAATGTGATCGAAGTAAGTGGGGTGATGATGAGGGAATTAGATTAGGAAATGAGACACTTAAAGTAGTAAAGGAGTTTTGCTATTTGGGGAGCAAAATAACTCATGATGGTCGAAGTAGAGAAGATATAAAATGTAGACTGGCAATGGCAAGGAAAGCGTTTCTGAAGAAGAGAAATTTGTTAACATCGAGTATAGATTTAAGTGTCAGGAAGTCGTTTGTGAGAGTATTTGTATGGAGTGTAGCCATGTATGGAAGTGAAACATGGACGATAAATAGTTTGGACAAGAAGAGAATAGAAGCTTTTGAAATGTGGTGCTACAGAAGAATGCTGAAGATTAGATGGGTGGATCACATAACTAATGATGAAGTATTGAATAGAATTGGGGAGAAGAGGAGTATGTGGCACAACTTGACAAAAAGAAGGGATCGGCTGGTAGGACATGTTCTGAGGCATCAAGGGATCACAAATTTAGCATTTGAGGGCAGCGTGGAGGGCAAAAATCGTAGAGGGAGACCCAGAGATGAATACACTAAGCAGATTCAGAAGGATGTAGGTTGCAGTAAGTACTGGGAGATGAAGAAGCTTGCACAGGATAGGGTAGCATGGAGAGCTGCATCAAACCAGTCTCATGACTGAAGACCACAACAACATCCTCACTCTCTCCATTTCGTCTCCATTTCATTCAAACACACTTGCACTTCATTTTCATCGCAAATAACCTTTTCTAACGTTTCTTGTTCAGTATTTCATTCACCAATTTTTTAGAGTACATTTCGAGCATTTCAGTTTTAAAATTCTTTCTTAATTCATAACAAGAATTAGTCAGCTGATTCATTCGCTAATCAGGTTTATTTGAGACATCCTTCCTAGTTTGTTTTAACTCATCACTGGTTTGCTTACTGGTTAGTTTCAGAACCTTACGAAATTCTTTTGACTAATCATTTTCAATATTGTGAAAATTCTTTCACATCTGTCTCATTTCACATAACAATATTCTAAAATCACATTTTGTGGTGGTTCCAATAGTAATTTCATCACTACTACCTGACAGTTCTGTCGATTCAATATGATTATCAATAATATCAATCTCTTTTTCCCCATTAACTTCAACACTGTCGTCGTCGACTATATTACCAATGTGATTTACACGGTCACTAACATCTTGTTCACCATTTCCCTCAACAGTTTCGTCATGTTCTAAATTATAAGACTCACTCGATGGTAATAAGTTATTATTGTCGCTATTAATTAATTCATTAATACTGATAATATTGACAAGCTCTGCTTGAGTGGCAATCTCATCAACCATATTGTCAACAATAGGATCTATCTTGAATCATCAGTAATTCACAAACACAAAACTTACAAAAATGGCTGTGAGCAATATGGGACTTAACATCTGTAGTTATCAGTCCCCTAGAACTTAGAACTACTTAAACCTAACTAACCTAAGGACATCACACACATCCATGCCAGAGGCAGGATTCGAACCTGCGACCGTAGAAGTCACGCGGTTCCGTACTGAGCGCCTAAAACCATTCGGCCGCCGCGGCCTTCACAAAACTTACAAATCCGAAAACTGCTGAAATTTATTCCCTGAAATTACAACATAAGTCCCCCTCTTTAATAACTCTGTAAGCACAACTTACGCTAATTACAACGAAGTCAGGCGCCATCTCCACGCTGTCACGAAACCAGCCGCGCGCATCGAGCTGCCAACTCCACCAGATCCCACCGTCAGTCGCGCTTACTGCACTGACCTCCGCACCTGAATACGATATTGCAGTGCCTGTGTTACTCCTAATTACGGTGCAATGTTTCTTCGGACTTGCATGCATGTCCGTTAGAAGTGACACTGCGGCGACCACAGCCGTTATGAAGTAAATGAAATGTATTGGTATTTGCGAATATGGACAACCATCTGCTGTGTAATGGAAAGACTACAGTGAAAATTTGTGCCGGACCGAGATACATGTCCAAAAGGAACATCGCATCGTAATTCGGAACAGCACAGGCGCTGCAGTAACATGTTTATCCGCCGACGGAGGGCAAGCGAATTTCAAGTAAAATATTTCCCCTGTGCGGGGATATTTATATAATCGATGTACGACTACAAGTTGTAGACACACGGTTGACGACATATGGAAGTAGTGCTCTGGCTGTGAGTCGTGCACGGATAGCTAAATGGTAAGGTGACCGCTCACGAAAAGCGGAAGATCCGGATTCGAGTCCCGGTTCGACACAAGTCTTCATTGTAGTCATTCCATAATACAGCTGATGGTTGTCCATGTGTCCATATTCACAACTGCGAATGCATTTCGTGTACCGGTGTGTGAAATACCGCTCGTGGCCCGCCAGGCGCCTCCGAAGCCGCCTACTAACAGACGCTCCCGACGATCATGTTTTGCCGGCCGCACTCGATTTGTGGTAATACGCCGGGCTTCCTGAAATGCCGTCCTTTCGCAGAATTCCCCGTATTGGTGCCCTGTATCCTATTTTCTGGTACTCTTGTATCCTTATCAATGTGTCTCGCAAATGCACAGATTATAAGCGTGCTTCATGTTGTTTCCTAGGATCTGTAAAATCTTCAGTACTCGAAGGGTTTCATTAAGCTTAAAAGGGACTATAAAATCTACAGATTGATCAAAGACTTTTAAGTGCAGAGAATACTATCTGTTACACTCAGGCACTGTGATCCGCGTTGCGAGGCGACAATCACTAGAAAGGTAATTTCCGATCGTCGTACACGCTGCGACCCGTTCTTCGGACTGATAGGTGGTGAGTCATGGCTCTTGGTAAACTAGGTGCGTCCTTGGAAATGTTTCCGGGATATCTTTGCGCTATTTACCATCATAGGTTGGTGTTTCATTTGCTCGAACTGAAACATTAGAAAGTAACACCAGTGCACAGACGGATTAATTCAGATAGTGACATGACTGTTGGAAATGAAATGATACGATTTCACGGGAGACTCAGGTTAGATTACCGGCCTTGGTACAAATTTTCACTCACCGCTTCAATCTATATATGAAAAAAAATGACTATTGTGGCTTTCTATTTCAGTCTGTGCTTGATAGGTAGGTTGATCCTGAATGGCTCATTTTTATGTTGAAGCGTGGCTGCATTTATCACGTTACTAGAACTGACTGAACTATCAGCAAAGGGAGTGTTCCTTAGAGTCAGTTACATGAAAACCCATGCGTCGAACGAAAGCAAGAGTGTGGTGCGCAATTAATGCTACCAAAATTATTGGACCGTTGTTTTTCCTCCAAATGTGAGAAATATACTGTGATATGTATCTGTTGAAACATGACTGTATACTGTAGAATATTGAACGCAAGTGGTTTCCGCTAACGAGACAGAACTTATAATACTATGCACGAGCAGCTAAGTGCTGTGGAAAACACGATACTAGTTACTGAAGAAACATTTGATCATCCGTCATTAAAGGTGTAGCTAATAATCAATGCCTATCAGAAACAGCAGCACTGCAACTCATTTCTTTCACCATTCTTTAACAAGAAACGAATACCATATAATGTTTCCGATTGTGTAAAATGGTTCTGACTATGTGAAACTCTCCTCTGTTATTAACCTAATTGTCCCGTAACTAACAACAAATGAAGTGTTATAAAATCTGTGTGCAATAAGAAGAAAATTTTTGACTTATTTGTAGTCTTGTCACTAGAGCGCAATACGCTGGAACCGTATACTGAAAGGAAAGCGGTAGCATACAATACTTTCTAATAAGGTAGTGGTCATGCTGTGAACCCGCTCCGTCCCGGTCGGAACAGCGACATATAGGTTCAAAGGAAATTCTCATAGTCGAAGTGAGATCGTGAACGTATCTGTTGTTAATGAATCTATATTCTGAAACTAGGTTTACCACAGAAACAATGTAATTGAAATACTTGTGGGATGACTATTATTACACTCAGGTCATATTGCGGCTCCTCCCGTCGGAGGTTCGAGTCCTCCCTTGGGCATGGGTGTGAGTGTTGTCCTTAGTGTAGTCAGTTTCAGTTAGATTAAGTAATGCGTAAGCTTAGAGACTGATGACCTTAACAGTTTGGTCCCAAAAGACCTTACCACAAAACAAACAACAACTCAGGTCATAAATACTGATGAGACACTAATCCTGATTTCTTATTTCGCGGATTTACACTATGAGCGCTTGTTTTTAATATACCACACGGTTACCATAGAAACATTTCATAGATGCACAGATAATACAAACGTACAATACTCTCCCAAGATGCAGATGCTAGCTATAACGTGAGTGATGGACGGTCACAATTGGATAGTAAAATTATTGGAGACTGACTTAAATGCGACGAAAGTTTCCTGCTCATTCATCAGGAGTATCCTTTCTCCGTTGTAACTGCTCTTCTCTAGGCGTCGTAGCAGATAAGCTGATGAGACGACGGATTCGTTACAGCGCTCATTAATGGTTACGTCGTGCCCAATGTTTCAAATTGCAGAAACAGACTGCTTTTCGGAACAGCACAAGAATGTGTAATATCTCAGGTAAATGACTACGTAGTTAGCTACGTTACGCAAGGGAGTAATGCGCCATCAGTAGCATCACATGTAGTTACACAGACAAGCAAATAAACTCCAGTGCTTGGTATATCTATTATCTGTCCTGAAATTTCTTTAAAAGTCAATCATCAGTGTAAAGAGTTAACACAAAGAACGAGCCAGTGTATGTGAAACAAGTAACCTGGCTGATAGGCAGCAAAAGCCGCACAAAGACACTTTATTCTAACCATTAGTTTCTATAAATGGGATAACAATCGTTCGTACAAATATTTATGTGATTGGAGATAAAAGAAAAACCTGAAATAAGAATTTAGTTCTCCTCTGTCCGCAAGTGCTATAAACAAAGTACCGGTGTCACCAAAATCTCCACAGTACGAAGTGACGCAGACAGCGTTGCCGTAACTCGGGAACACGACACTTCAGCATCACCACATTGGAGCGTGTGCCTCTAAATGGCAAAACATCTTCTTTTGAACTGACACAGGATCTGACAAATCCATTGCTATAGAGGTAGACTTAAACGGCTCTATATGACCGCTGAGAAGTCAGTCGCCTCCTGCAGATCAACGAAAGTGATTTATGAGCTCCGACCTGCTCGTGTATGAGAGCCGAGATAAGTCAGCTTACTTTCAAGTCTGGAGACTATGAGCCCTACTGCCTTACCAGTATACTACTGAAACCACTGGCCTACGGTACTCGTGTAATGGTTTAAAAAGTTGTCGCAACCTGAGACAACCTTTCATTTCATGTAGTAGAAGCGTCATTTTACAGGATAGGTATTTTTCCCCTGATTCATAATTAAGTCGTTTGCCGTTTGCGGATTTTCGAACTCCACAGTTACAGCTAGTACGACGCTGGTTCTTCAAGACCCTCTGATATAGGGCTTCGGTATCAGCAACTTCACGTGAAGAATAATGTGCCTGAGGCACTGTAGCTTTCACCAAGAAATAAATTGCTACAGTCAGCTAACGATATATCCTCGTCATATGTATACTTCAGATCGATAGCAGACTGTAAAATGTAAAGAATTTCGACTGTTTGTCATGTTAAGTACGATACATATGGTTTCAAATTTGCGTGCATCCTCCTACTGATTGTGCAACCTTAACGGCAGCATATTGGCGAGGCATTCGTCTTCATGGACGACAATTCACGCCCCCGTCGTCCACATATTGTGAATGACTTCCTCCAGCATAACGACATCGCTCGACTAGAGTGGCCAGCATGTTGTCCAGACATGAACCATATCGAACATGCCTGGGATAGATTGAAAAGGGCTGTCTATGGACGACGTGACTGGCCAACCACTCTGAGGGATCTACGCCGAATTGCCTTTGAGAAGTGGGTCAATCTGGACCGACAGTGCGTTGATGAACTTGTGGATAGTATGCCACGACGAATACAGGTATCAATCAATGCAAGAGAACGTGCTACAGGGTGTTAGTTGCAGGTGTATACAGCAGTCTATACTGCCACCTGTGAAGGTCTCGCTGTATAGTGTTACAACATGCAATATGTAGTTTTAATGAGCAATGAATAGGGCGTAAATGATGTTTATGTAATTGTGTGTATCAGAAATGCTCTTACCGCGGTAATGAAGCGGATGCAGTGAATTTTTATTGAGTTAAAAGCATTTCCTGTTGAATTACAGATGCTGTCCGGCAATACGGACACGAACACGGTGGTGGAGCAGCGGCTGCAGCCGCCCGTGGTGGCCACCAGGGTGCGCGTGGTGCCCTTCAGCGAGCACATGAGGACGGTCTGCATGAGGCTCGAGCTCGTCGGCTGCAGGAACAAAGGCAAGTGATTCCACGACAGCGCTTACATACCCCCCCCCCCCCCCCCCCTGTACGTAGCCTTGAAGAAAGGCCTAGAAAACGGAGGATCTGTTAGATGATCAGCGGGACTTTATTAAAACTAAAGGCAAGAAATGGAGGCAGTTCTGACGTAGCACTTGATAGTGGAAGAACAACTTAAGAAAAATCAAGGAACGTTAATAGGATATGTCGATCTGGAAAAGTGTCTTCAACAACGTAATGTTTAAGCGCAGGCTTCCGCGGCCGTTGTCACAGTCAATGAATTTCGTCCATGTATGTGACAGTGTTGTCAATGCGTAAAATTCTCCGGTGTTTCGGCTTATAGTGGCAATAGCCTTCCTCAGGGTGTTTTTGCTGAAAGATCCTGAGGAAGGCCATTTGCAATAGTGGTTAAAAAATGGTTCAAATGGCTCTGAGCACTATGGGACTTAACATCTATGGTCATCAGTCCCCTAGAACATAGAACTACTTAAACCTAACTAACCTAAGGACAGCACACAACACCCAGCCATCACGAGGCAGAGAAAATCCCTGACCCCGCCGGGAATCGAACCCGGGAACCCGGGCGTGGGAAGCGAGAACGCTACCGCACGACCACGAGATGCGGGCACAATAGTGGTTAAATCGTCGGAGAACTTTGCACATTGGCAATGCGATCACGTACCCCGAAGAATTTTATTGCATTATTTCTATTTGCTAAAACACCCACAGGAATTTATTTGCAATAGTGAAAGAAACGTTGGAAAATCTTACGCACTGAAAATGCTGTCACGTACCCAGAAGAATTTAGCTGACAGCGTAATGGGCGTAAGATCATTCCAAATTCGAAGGGAAATACAGGGAAAGTCCAGTGATGTACAATATGCACAAGAACCACGAAGTAAAAATAAGAATGGAAGACCAAGAACGAAGTGCTCAAAATAGAATGTGTAAAAAACAGGGATGTAGTCTTCCACTTTCTCGCTTCCCACGCCCGGGTTCCCGGGATCGATTCCCTGCGGAGTCAGGGATTTTCTCTGCCTCGTGATGACTGGGTGTTGCGTGATGTCCTTAGGTTAGTTAGGTTTAAGTAGTTCTAAGTTCTAGGTGACTGATGACCATAGCTGTTAAGTCCCATAGTGCTCAGAGCCATTTGAGGCCAGTCTTCCACAGAACCTGTTGAATCTGTTCATCGAAGAAGTAATGATGGAAATAAAAGAGAGCTTCGCGAGTGGGACTAAGATTCAATTTGAAATGATTCTGTTAGGGACTTGTGTACCACGAAACAGATCTTGTCAACGAATATGGCTGCTTTGGAAGCAACGTAACCCCCTTGACGAATCAAGCAGGAAAAAAAATGTAGTGCAGCACAGGCAAGGAGAACATTCACGGCAAAACATCGAACTTAAGCTGAACAATAAATTTCTGGGAACGTATGTTTGGGGCACAGCATTGTATGGAGATGGTTAGCGGACTAGGGATAACTCGAAAAGAAGAAAATCGAAGCGTGGGTTTTATGCAGCCTGCAGTGCTCCAGATACTGCATGCAAGATTTTCATATCCTCTCGCTTGCTTCGTGCAGACTTAGCCCTACACAAAAATGAACGGGGCGTAGCGGGCAAGAGAATATGATAATCTTGGGCGTGGTCTTTGAAGGCGTTGCGGTTTGCATAAAACCCATGTGTAGGGACAGCTGAATCACCGTGTATAGAAGTGAGGAGGTTCTCTGCAGAACCCGCGAGGATATATTGATAATCAGAAGGGACAAGATGATAAGACGTGTCATAAGACTTCACAGAATAACATCTTCGTTACTTGAGGAAGCTGCAGAGGGTAAATACTTTAGAAGGAGACAAAGACCAGAATACAAAGAATAGAATACAGAATCTCGAACAGCTTGCATTATTTTGTATTGTCGAACGCTTTTTCCAGGTCGACAAATCCTATGCAAGTGTCTTGATTTTTCTTTAGCCTTGCTTCCATTATTAGCCGTAACATCAGAATTGCCTCTCTCGTCCCTTTACTTTTCCTAAAGCCAAACTGATCGTCACCTAGTGCATTCTCAATTTTCTTTTCCATTCTTCTGTATATTATTCTTGTAAGCAGCTTCGATGCATGAGCTGTTAAGCTGATTGTGCGATAATTCTCGCACTTGTCAGCTCTTGCCATCTCCGGAATTGTGTGGATGATGCTTTTCCGAAAGTCAGATGGTACATCGCCAGACTCATATGTTCTACACACCAACGTGAATAGTGGTTTTGTAGCCACTTCCCCCAATGATTTTAGAAATTCTGATGGAATGTTATCTATCCCTTCTGCCTTATTTGACCGTAAGTCCTCCAAAGCTCTATTAAATTCCGATTCTAATACTGGATCCCCTATCTCTTCTAAATCGACTCCTGTTTCTTCTTCTATCACATCAGACAAATCTTCACCCTCATAGAGGCTTTCAATGTATTCTTTCCACCTATCTGCTCCCTCCTCTGCATTTAACAGTGGAATTCCTGTTGCACTCTTAATGTTACCACCGTTGCTTTTAATGTCACCAAAGGTTGTTTTGACTTTCCTGTGTGCTGAGTCTGTCCTTCCGAAAATCATATCTTTTCGATGTCTTCACATTTTTCCTGCAGCCATTTCGTCTTAGCTTCTCTGCACTTCCTATTTATTTCATTCCTCAGGGACTTGTATTTCTGTATTCCTGAATTTCCCGGAACATGTTTGTACTTCCTCCTTTCATCAATCAACTGAAGTATTTCTCCTGTTACCCATGGTTTCTTCGCAGCTACCTTCTTTGTACCTATGTTTTCCTTCCCAACTTCTGTGATGGCCCTTTTTAGAGACGTCCATTCCTCTTCAACTGTACTGCCTACTGCGCTATTCCTTATTGCTGTATCTATAGCGTTAGAGAACTTCAAACGTATCTCGTCATTCCTTAGTACTTCCGTATCCCACTTCTTTGCGGATTGATTCTTCCTGACTAATGTCTTGAACTTCAGCCTACTCTTCATCACTACTATATTGTGATCTGAGTCTATATCTGCTCCTGGGTACGCCTTACAATCCAATATCTGATTTCGGAATCTCTGTCTGACCATGATGTAATCTAATTGAAATCTTCCCGTATCTCCCGGCCTTTTCCAAGTATACCTCCTTCTCTTGTGATTCTTGAACAGGGTATTCGCTATTACTAGCTGAAACTTGTTACAGAACTCAATTAGTCTTTCTCCTCTTTCATTCCTTGTCCCAAGCCCATATTCTCCTGTAACCTTTTCTTCTACTCTTTCCCCTACAACTGCATTCCACTCGCCCATGACTTAGATTTTCGTCCCCCTTTACATACTGCATTACCCTTTCAATATCCTCATACACTTTCTCAATCTGTTCATCTTCAGCTTGCGACGTCGGCATGTACACCTGAACTATCGTTGGCGGTGTTGGTCTGCTGGCGATTCTGATTAGAACAACCCGGTCACTGAACTGTTCACAGTAACACACCCTCTGCCCTACCTTCCTATTCATAACGAATCCTACACCTGTTATACCATTTTCTGCTGCTGTTGTTATTACCCGATACTCATCTGACCAGAAATCCTTGTCTTCCTTCCACTTCACTTCACTGACCCCTACTATATCTAGATTGAGCCTTTGCATTTCCCTTTTCAGATTTTCTAGTTTCCCTACCACGTTCAAGCTTCTGACATTCCACGCCCCAACTCGTAGAACGTTATCCTTTCGTTGGTTATTCAATCTTTTTCTCATGGTAACCTCCCCCTTGGCAGTCCCCTCGCGGAGATCCGAATGGGGGACTATTCCGGAATCTTTTGCCAATGGAGAGATCATCATGACACTTCTTCAATTACAGGCCACATGCCCTGTGGATACAAGTTACGTGTCTTTAGTGCAGTGGTTTCCATTGCCTTCTGCATGCTCATGTCGTTGATCATTGCTGCTGCTTCCGCCTTTAGGGGCAATTTCCCACCCCTAGGACAAGAGAGTGCCCTGAACCTCTATCCGTTTCTCCGCCCTCTTTGACAAGGCCATTGGCAGAATGAGCCTGACTTCTTATGCCGGAAGTCTTCGGTCGCCAATGCTGATTATTTATCAAAATTTAGGCAGTGGCGGGGATCGAACCCGGGACCGAAGACGTTTTGATTATGAATCAAAGACGCCACCCCTAGACCACGGGAAAGTTTTAGAAGAATTTCACACTGGCAAACAGCGGGCAGAGCAGCAGAGCAGAAGAGACAATGACCGTGAAGTCAGCAAGTTCAGAAGCCATCGTCCTCCCGACATAAGCAGACAATGTCAATTCAGCCGTCAGGGCATCACCCGATCGGCTCACGTGTTTCTCAGTTGTCACATGTGAGCAAAGGCCCTCGCCTACATTCCAAGAGCCAATGACCGACGTTAAGAAGATTCTTCCAGAAGCTTTTCAACGTGACAGAAGAGGCAATGACCGTGAAGTAGTTCACCTCCAGTAAACTGAAGTGAATAAGTACGCGAGATGCTGTGGGCCCGACAGACGAAGGAAGAAGAGAAGAGTAGCAGTTGTTTTCAGTCAGTTTCAGTGCTGAAGACCGTCATGCAAGAAGAGACTACATCATACACAGACGCACCTAGTCCGCCGTTGTAATGGAGTAGCAAGCAGCAGCCTCGGCGCCGGAAAACAGAAGTTAAAAGGTATTTGAAGACGGATTTTTACATACCCGGGTGACTCGTGAGGATGGGAAGGAGACGGCCTCACATCAGCAGTCACCTGTGAGCTGGGATGAAGATCTGACAGCCGGAGACTGGCAAGTGGGAGTCCGTTGTTCGAGTCCGGGACACTGGCCTTCCCCCGCAGCGCCGCTCCGCTGGCCGACGCACATCACACGCGGCTGCTTAGAGAAGAGAAACACTGGAACGCCACATCTAAGGTATCACCATCCGATGCACGACTTCGCTCGCAATAATTAAACGGGCCACCTCGTGCTGCGCGTCTCCAGTCAACTGGGAAAGACGGCGACACGAGATACACACTGCCACGCGTAATCAGACGCCGCCGCTGCCGCAGCAGAAGGCTCTGAAAATGACACAGCTGCCGTGTTCCGAGCCAGAACATCGAGTAAGGAAACAGTTGTACGAAACTTGCAATAAAAGCCATCTTGTGTAAAAATGCTGTTTCATTCTACCTCATGCCCGTGCCAAGGATGAACCCACCCTGCCCACATATTGTTATGAGAGAAAAATTAATTAATCTTGTAATTTCACCCTGACAGAATGCTGTAGAATCAAATGCCCTTAGCAGTAATGCTCATCCTGGCAATTGACTAGCATCAAAAGGGAAAACACATATGCACCTGCACTGGAAACTCAGACGTACTCTGCCTTGTGCATTCAAACTGCCATAACCAGATAATACGGCACATTGATAACACATTGAACTAGCGTTTTGCGAGGAATGCTGTTCATTTACCAGTCTGGCCCCTCCACATTTTTTCGTGGGTTCCCTAAATCTGTTAAGGGAAATTCCGGTGTTGTTCCTTGAAATGAACATCACTAGTTTCTTTGTCCGTGCTACCTCAATCTGAAATCGTACTCTGTTTATGATAGCCCTGTTGTCTACCCTGATCTGCTCTCTTCCTTTTTTTCAGCATGACTGACGAAGTCTACTTCAGTTTATAGGCGCAGAAAGTACCAAATACGAACAGATAAGGCTACACAGAGGGTCCCGAATCGATAGGCAGAATGAAACAATGGACTTCACTTAAATTTTCCTGGCGTTTCGTCTCCAACTGCGGGAGACATCCTCCGAGGTAAAGCGACGAACTGCAAGGAGAACTCGAGTAAGAGCTGATTTTACAGTATGAGAAGTGCAGAGGGCGCCACTGTCCATCACGTACCATCGGCCTAGAGACTGTCTCTTGTAATGCCAACATTCTCGACTGAAAGTAATCGATCGTCACGCTTCCGATGCAACGCTGATATCCAAAATTTATCCAGTTCAACACCTTCCTCCTTCCTTTGAAAATTATTACGGTGTTTATCAATCTCGATTGCCTGTCTATACATGCGCGCATAATAATGCGAGGTTTTAGATGTTATGCTCGTGTCGCTGAATTTTATTTCATGACTACCTTCCTAGTAAACATGTTCTGCTAAGGCCGACTTATCCGTGTGACCCAGGGGGTAATTCCTCTTATGTTTAACAAGGCGGGTGTAAACACTTCTCTTGGCGGTACCTGTCCACAGCTACAAGGAATTCTATATACCCCTCGTGTAGCCAAAGGATTTCTAGCATATTTTGCGGATCTTAAATATTCCTTTATTTTAATGGTGGCTCTGAAAATAGTTTCCACACCATACTTGCTTAACACGTTCCAAATACGACCTGCGACCTTACTAATTAACGGAAGAAAAGCCTTGCCTTTGGGCGGCTGTTGTTCGTCGTTGCTCCTGTTTCTCTGCCTAGAGTGAAGTGTTCGATCTACCTGTTGGCTGGAATAGCCATTCTTCATGAAAGCCGACCATAGATGTTCAATCTCATCCTTTAAATAAACAGGTCCGCAAATTTTGTATGCCCTGTCTACCAAGGTTTTAATTACACCTCTTTTTTGTCTGTGGTCGTGGTTAGAACCTTTATGCAGATAATGATCAGTATGTGTGGCCTTTCTGTACACCCTATGGCCCAGCATTCTGTCCTATCGTTTAATCACAGAACACGCAGAAAATTCAGATTCCCATTACGCTCCATCTCCGTAGTAACTTGAATTTTCGGGTTAAGGAAGGCATCGAACTCCTCTGCTCCGTGTGTCCACACCATGCAAGTGTCGTCGACGTAGCGATATCTCTTAGTCCTGCTGTGGCAAACTTGTTCATGGAGACTTTTGAACAGCGGGCGTTGCAGACTGCCAGTAAGAGACTAGCCAGATGGTATCGCTACGCGGATGACTCTTTCGTAGTATGGACACACGGAGCAGAGGAGTTGGATGCCTTCCTGACATATCTAAACAGCATTAATCCGAAAATCCAATTTACTATGGAGACGGAGAGTAATGGGAAACTGAATCATCTGCATGTATCTGGGATTAAATGACAGGACGGAACGTTGGCCCATAATTATATAGAAAGGCCACACATACTGATTATCTGCATAAAGATTCTAACCACGACAACAGACAAAAAAGGCGTATAATTAAAACCTTGGTAGACAGGGCGTACAAAATTTGCGAACCTGTTTATTTAAAGGATAACACAGAAAATCTACGGTCGACTTTCGTGAAGAATGGCTATTCTAGCAAGGAGATAGATCGAACACTGCTCTCTAGGAAGAGAATCAGAAACAACGCCGAACAACAGCCATACACTGGCAAGGCTTTTCTACCGCTCATTCGTAAGGTCACAGATCGTACTGGGAAAGTGTTAATAAAGTATGGTGTGGAAACCATTTTAAGACCCACCAGGAAAATAAAAGAATATGTAAGATCCGCAAAATATGAACGACATCCTTTGCCTACACCGGGGGTGATATAAAATTCCTTGTAGTTGTGGACAGCTCTATATCGGTACCACCAAAAGAAGTGTTAACACCCGTCTTTTGAACATAAGGAGTTCCCAGTAGGGGGACAACCATCGTGCCAGTGCACGTTGCATTGTTACCAAATTTATTAAAGATGGCGGCGATGACGTCATCCAACATGGGTGCATGTAGACTTGGCAACATTGCATGACGTCATCCAAGATGGCGGCTTTTGGCGGGAAAATAGGCCAATTGTGCTATGTCCACTAACCTAACCACAAGAAAAAATGGCGGGACTTTTGAATTTTGGCGCGAAAATAGCACAATTGTGCTATGTCCACTAACCTAAGCCTCCAGAAGAAAAAAATGGCGGGAAGTTTGAATTCCAACAGGATAATTCATGCAAAGACCATACTCGTCTTTTTATTATTATTGATCATCATTCACTAACATTCATTATTATTTAGTATTATTTATTTTCATTCATTATCATTTATTATTATTTATTATTATTTATTATCATTTATTATTATTGACCTGCCTCAACTAGAAAATTCCTCCAAATTCAAATACCAACACGATAATGGCTGCAAAACCTTACATTTGTTTATTACTATTCATTATTATTTATTAACATTCATTATCACTCATGATCATTCATTGTCATTCATTGTCATTCATTGTCATTTATTATCATTCATTGTCATTCATTGTCATTTATTATCATTCATTGTCATTTATTATCATTCAGTATTATTTATTATTATAGGCCTACATCCACTAGAAAATAGCGCCAAATTCAAATTCCAACAAGTTAATGTCTCGAAAACTGTACTTCTATGTATTATTATCAAATATTATTTATTCAACATGTCCGATTTTCTCGGCGAGAAAGCCAATTTCCTTACGTCCATAACAAAAATCTATCACAAGTTCAAATCCCAACACCATAATTGATCACACCTACGAACTTTCTCCCTCACTTATCTTTTCTCACTGGTAACCTATCATAACCACGTCAAATATTAAACTGTTCTTATAGTAACGTAAGTCACGTCCTTTGATTTTGCAGGGGGGAAGGGACTGAAGACTTTATTTCAAGCAGTATGGTCATCACTTTTTCTCCAACACAGTCAGCACACACATCTTTGATATCGCAGTGCAGTCACCACGACGTCCGCGCTCCAACTGAATTAGTTCAAATCCTCGCCACCCCCTGGCCAGCGTGTGAAGACACTGCCTACGCCTGTCACGTGAGGCGGCCGGCCACTAGCGCGGGGGGCGAGCCCAGCGATCGCTCCCACGGCATAAACATGTTTTTGCTGGACACGTTGGAATTTGTCGAGTTTGACGTCACAGCGGCCCCTTCTCCGCTCACCATGTGTATTCGTCACCACCACATGTTTCCCGCCAAAATTGTCTGCCTCAGAGCTGGATCACACAATGGTCAACCGTGCGAGGCCACACTTTTGGCGCCATGTTCAAACCTGTCGATGCCGACCGTTCACCGTCCACCATGTGTCCCTGTGCGAGCGAGAACACAGTGCTACACTTTTGGCAGCAAAGTTTGCTCGACAGTGGAATCCACCATGACTACATAACAGCACGTTTGGACCGCACTAGAACGCCCGCTAATTGACTCGCTCTCACTTGCCTGTAATAACTGTACAATCGATGCGCCGCCGCCCCGCTTACGTCACACATCCTCCATACGTGCGATGGACATAGCCTTCTGTAAATATTGGGAAAATGACTCTTTATTTCAGACATTACGGTCATACAGGTGTGTTCCAACTGACTTCTCCATGCTCACACAGCGAAACTCCAGAGCACAGCTGAAGTACACGCAGCCGGCTGAGCCCTTTCCATCGGCAGCTCCCTGGCTGGCTGATGTCAAGCGACCAGTGGTGCCCACACACCCCCACGGCCAGCGCGCCTGGTAGGCAGCGAATGGCGTCTCAGAGTCCGACTACGTAAACATCTGTCTGCGACCGTGAGCACTTAATGCCGGACACGATGGAACCTGTCGACCGCGTGCCGGACAAAGGATTCGTTTGGCGCCAAAGTTTGACCGACAGTGGAATCCACGATGACCGTATAACAGTGCGTTTGCTCGTCGCGATAACGCTCGCTAATTCACTCTCACCACCCCGCTATATTAAATAACTGAATTTACAATTTCATATACGTATGCAAACATGTTCAACTCCCTAATTTCAACCACTTTTCGAGGACCAGACCGCCACCTCCTGCTCCTAGGAATGAGTGACAAGTTTGAAATCTGCCAATAAACAAAACTCACTTGCGCTTCCGCCACAAACCTAAGAAAATTGTTTCATACTAAGCCACCACCACTCAACTTCTTCCTACACGTTTCTGGTAAATGGACTCACCCTGCACTAGGTCCATGGATGGAGGAACGAATTTACTTTATTTAGGAATGGAGTATATGTATCGCACCGACATGTCCCACATCATACAGACCTGCAAAACACTCCTACATAATCATTTATAATATGCTAGACAGACGCCTGCTAATTGTAAGAAGTTAAAAATAACTCATAGAACAGCCTACAGACATGCGAACTGCTCGTAAATAATGCAAAACATTTACCTCCAAATAACCAAACAACTGCTATTTTGGGAAATAATTTCAGTGCATACGCTGATGGAAGGAGGAACGAGTGTATTTTAATTATTTGCGACATATCTTTTTGAAACTTTTACTTCTCATAGGTTTCGATATGTAACGCTCACATAAGGCAGTTTCTGAACTCCAGTAGTGCACTACACTTAGCAACACAACCACGCCCATGAAGATATTCATTCGAATCCAGACCTGTAACTCCTCTACAGATAAATTTATCCAGTTATTTGTCTACTCACTCACATTCTGACCAGATTGTCGTTATTGCACAAAGACAGCTCAAACAGCTCTGTGCTGCTTGGGGAAGAAGGGAAGGGCAGAACTCTATTTATTTGGAGCACTTTTATTTAGTCGAGGAGTATATTTGTCACAAAACACCTGCCTGATCCCACTGTGGTCATATGACACAGGCCACAAACACGTAAACAACTCCTAATTTCACCACACAATAGCAAACAGCTCTTAAGTAATGCAGTACACAATATCAACAGACGAGCTCTGTACTCTTAAACTCTCCAAATAAAGCACCGCACGGTACACAGACATGCTCGCAAAATAGTGCAACAGACGTGCCCAAACACCACCACCAGCTGCAAAACCGACCAAAAGTCTCTGCTCGGCCTCCCCCAAACATGACCTAACCACATTCGCATTCGCACCAATCACCGGAGAAATTGATATTGCCTATTAGATCGCTTGTCACGCGACGAGGCGAGAGCAGGGATGTGTAGTTATGTTTAGTTAAAGGGCTGTGTAATGTCGTGTGAGGAGCAATGTGCAGTATGCTAGTGTCATAGGAGGTAAAGACATGTGCTGCTATGATGTGTGTAGAGTATGCTGGCTGCGCTTTGGAATTATGCTACGTTGATATAAAGTTGACTTTCACCCGCGTTCGGTGGTCGCGGATCGGGATCACGGTCCTGGACGGACGTATGTGTGTGCTTTGGCCACTGACGAGCGCGTTGACCGTGAAAACTCACGCTTGCGAAAGTCGAGCAGGGGCTGTGCGAGGTCTGAAATCAGACGGATGGGTGACTTCACGATCCTGTGGGCAGGGTGCAGGGTGGGGGTACCTGCCCACGTCTGCTGAGTTATTTTGCGAGCGGATCTGCAGGCTCTGCTATGCGTTATTAGGATAGTTTATGAGTACTGAGCGTATCTACACATCTGTGTGATGTATTATTTAGTAGCAGTTTGCTATAGTGTGTACGAGAAATTATGATTGTGTGCGTGTCTGTGGGCTGTGCAACATGGCCCAGGGCACATCTGGGATTGGTGTTTTGTGATACTGTGATAGATACACTGTATGGTTAAATAATTTGTTCGAAAAAAATAGAGTGTCCTCAATGATTACACGCGCCTGCAGTGCAAATCAGAGTGATTGGTTTTCCGTCACCATCTCGGTTGCTGCGAGTAGTTAATGTTTTCCCGGCCACGTTAATCGAGTGTGTCAACGAGCTATGAGCTATTCTGACAATAGACGTGAAGGCGGGTCCAGACCTGAGACGCCGGCGGTATACATGAGAAGAACAATACAGCTTTCACATGTGTCTGCTGTCACGAGCGCTCGGAAGCTGATCTTGGCTGGAGACTCTGGAATGTCCTTCCCCGCCGCCCACAACCCGCCTTGGAGCGTAATTGTGATAGCAATTTCTCCGGTGATAGGTGTGAATGCGAATGTGTTGAGGTCATGTTTGTGGTAGGCCGAGCAGAGTCTTTTGGTCGGTTTGGCAGCTGGTGGTGTTTGGGCGCGTCTGTTGCACTATTTTGCGAGCATGTCTGTGTACTGTGCGGTGCTTTATTTGGAGAGTTTAAGAGTACAGAGCTGGTCTGCTGATATTGTGTACTGCATTACTTAAGAGCTGTTTGCTATTGTGTGGTGAAATTAGGAGTTGTTTACGTGTTTGTTCCTCCTTCCACCAGCTTATGCACTGAAATTATTTCCCAATATTAGCAAATGTTTGGCTATTTGGAGCTAAATGTTTTGCATTAATTACGAGCGGTTCGCATGTCTGTATGCTGTTCTGTGAGTTATTTTTAACTTCTTACAATTAGCAGGCGTCTGTCTAGAACATTATAAATGATTATGTAGGAGTGTTTCGCAGGTCTGTATGATGTGGGACATGTCGGTGTGATACATATACTCCACTCCTAGATAAAGTAAATTTGTTCCTCCATCCATGGACCTAGTGCAGGGTGAGTCCATTTACCAGAAACGTGTAGGAAGAAGTTGAGTGGTGGTGGCTTAGTATGAAACAATTTTCTTAGGTTTGTGGCGGAAGCTCAAATGAGTTTTGTTTATTGGCAGATTTCAAACTTGTCACTCATTCCTAGGAGCAGGAGGTGGCGGTCTGGTCCTCGAAAAGTGGTTGAAATTAGGGAGTTGAACATGTTTGCATACGTATATGAAATTGTAAATTCAGTTATTTAATATAGCGGGGTGGTGAGAGTGAATCAGCAAGCGTTCCTGCGACGAGCAATTGAGCTTTTATACGGTCATCGCGGATTCCACTGTCGGTCAAACTCTGGTGCCAAACGTATCCTTTGTCCGGCACGTGGTCGACAGATTCCATCGTGTCTGGCATTAAGTGCTCACGGTCGCGGACAGATGTTTACGTAGTCGCACTCTGAGATGCCTATTGCCTCCTACCTGGCGCGCTGGCCGTGGGGGTGTGCGGGCACCGCTGGTCACTTGACGTCAGCCAGCCAGGGAGCTGCTGATGGAGAGGGCTCAGCCGGCTGTGCGTATGTCAGCTGCGCTCTGGATTTTCGCTGTGTGAGCATGGAGAAATCAGTTGGAACACACCTGCATGACCGTAATGTCTGAAATAAAAGAGTCATTTTCCCAGTATTTACAGATGACTATGTCCATCGCGTGTATGGAGGGTGTGTGACGTAAGCGGGGCGGCGGCGCAGCGATTGTACAGTTTTTACATGCACAAGAGCGTGTCAATTAGCGAGGGTTCTAGTGTGGTCCAAACGTGCTGTTATATAGCCATGGCGTATTCCACTGTCGAGCAAACTTTGCCTACAGAAGTGTAGCACTGCGTTCTCGCTCGCACAGGGACACGTAGTGGACAGTGAGTGGTCGGCATCGACACGTTTGAACATGGCGCCAAAAGTGTGGTAGCGAACAGTCGACCGTTGTGTGATTCAGCTCCGAGGCAGATAATTTTGGTGGGAAACGTGCGGAGGCGACGAATACATATGGTGAGCAGACAAGGGGCCGCTGTGACTCGACCAGCTCTAGCGTGTCCAGTGAAACATGTTTATGACATGGGAGCGATCGCTGGGCTCGCTCCTCCCCCCCCCCCCCCCCCCTCCACCGCTAGTGGCTGGCCGCCACACGTGACAGGCGTAAGCAGTGTCTCCGCGCGCTCGCCAGGGGGTGGCGAGGATTTGAACTAATTCAGTTGGAGCGCGGACATCGTGGTGACTGCACTGCGATATCAAAGATGTGTGTGCTGACTGTGTTGGGGAACAAGTGATGACCGTACTGCTTGAAATAAAGTCTTCAGTCCCTTCCCCCCTGAAAAATCAAAGGACGTGACTTACGTTACTATAAGAGCAGTTTATCATTTGACGTGGTTATGATAGGGTACCAATGAGAAAAGATAAGTGAGGGAGAAAGTTCGTAGGTGTGATCAATTATGGTGTTGGGATTTGAACTTGTGATAGATTTTTGCTATGGATGTAAAGAAAATGGCTTTCCCGCCGAGAAAATCGGACATTTTGAATAAATAATATTTGATAATAATACATAGAAGTACAGTTTTCGAGACATTATCGTGTTGGAATTTGAATTTGGCGCAATTTTCTAGTGGATGTAGGCCTACAATAATAAATAATAATGAATGATAATAAATGACAATGAATGATAATAAATGACACTGAAAGATAATGAATGTTAATAAATAATAATGAATTATAATAAACAAAAGTAAGGTTTTGCAGCCATTATCGTGTTGGATTTTGAATTTGGAGGGAGTTTTCTAGTGGAGGCAGGTCAGTAATAATAAATAATAATAAATGATAATAAATAATAATAAATGATAATAATTGATGATGAATGATAATAAATAATAATGAATGTTAATGAATGATAATCAATAATAACAAAAAGTCAAGTACGGTCTTTGCATGCATTATCCTGTGGGAATTAAAAATTCCCGCCAGTTTTTCTTGAGGTTAGGTTAGTGGACGTAGCATAATTGGCCTATTTTCCCGCCAGAAGCCGCCATCTTGGATGACGTCATGCGATGTTACCAAGTATACATGCCGCCATCTTGGATAACGTCATCGCTACCATCTTGAATAAATTTGGCAACAATGCAACGTGCGCTGGCACGGATGTTGTCCCCTACTGTTGCCGCCTGGACCACACGGATAAATCGGCCGTAGCAGAACATGTTTACCAGGAAGGTAGTCATGAAATAAAATTCAGCGAAACGAGCGTCATATGTAAAATCTCGTATTATTATGCGCGTATGTATAGACAGATTATCGAGATTGATAAACACAGTAATAATTTTTAAAGGAAGGAGGAAGGTGTTAAAATGGATAAGTTTTGGATGTCAGCGTTGCATCGGAAGCGTGACGATCGATTACTTTCAGTCGAGAATGTTTGCATTACCAGAGACAGTCTCTTGGCCGACGCCACGTAATGGACAGTGGCGCCCTCTGTACTGCCTATACTGTAAAATCAGCACCTCCTCGAGTTCTCCTTGCAGTTCGTCGCTTTACCTCGGAGGATGTCTCCCGCAGTTTTATACATCGACCACGACCTGACAGCCCGGAAGTTTCAAATGAAGCCAGTTAATACTATTTTTGAGTCTATTCGCAGTCGGAAGAACGCTGGCCTCAGAGCTTTCAGGCTTCATAGTATCATCTCCAGAGTCGGGAGAACTGACAAGCAACACAGAATAACATTCCTAGTATCTAAATAAATTTTTTTGGTGCAGAAAGCTTGGCACACTTTTTTGAGACCTCTTTCTGATTTATGCAAGGTCGAACCTGATTGTCTCTTTGCTCTTGAACATGATGGTTGTGGCTTAAAATTTATTCTAAATTATTTTGATTGGGAGCTACGGCTCGCGTCTGCCCAGCAGTTGGACATGGCAGAGCCACGGATGCACTGCTCCGAACTCAAGTGGAGAGCCACAGAGAAAGAAATTCGGTCATTCTGTTGTTAGACCCCGAACTCGGCTGTTTCTCAAATCAAAATGGTTCAAATGGCTCTGAGCACTATGAGACATAGCATCTGAGGTCATCAGTCCCCTAGAACTTAAAAGTACTTAAACCTAACTAACCTAAGGACATCACACACATCCACGCCCGAGGCAGGATTCGAACCTCCGACCGTAGCGGTCGCTCGATTCCAGACTGAAGCGCCTAGAACCGCACGGCAGGCGGCTGTTTCTCATTCTGATTTTGTCATAATGATAAAGGACTCCAAACTCGGCTCTTGCCATTCTACTTAGCTATTCTGACTAAGAGCTGTTCAGTTTGTAGGTATGGTAGAGGATGGGCTCTATGTTCAGACCTCAACTGACTCGGTTTGGTGACTTTCGGTGGATGACGAAGGCATATTTTGGGAGCACGCTATTTGCAGCCGCCACCGTTAAGCGAGGCTAGGGTGACAGTTGCAACCGTGCACCTACATCTGATGCCGTAACCAGCGAGTCAGACACGGCAAGAGCTGCACATGGGTGCACATTGGAAGAAATATAGGTTTCGATTAGATAATGTGGGTAGATATAACAACAATGTGGGGTAATGGAAAACGGGGCCTAGTCAAGTGGGTTTCATCTTCTTTCTTTCATTTCCTATTCTCTCAAAGCTAAATGGCCACTCATTTAACGAATTAAGACTTGCGAGATCGTGTGTCGTGACGTTAAAATTCACGAAACTGATCTGGTTCATTTACTTAACTCACAAACAGCTGCGGTCTTTGCGCTACTAGTTTTGAGACAGTGTAAAGTTTCAGGTGTGCCTCTTCATTATTAAGTTTCTATTTTTCACTGTCTTTTGGACCCTGCCTTTATTTCATTCAAACACATCGTTTGACTGAGTAAAGTAATAATCAGGTTCATGATTTCTCATAGTTTGGATTTTAACTATGTTGCTGAAGCTCCGTTACTATCCAGCATAGTCTAGTTTTTATGGTCATTATCAATTGTTAAATGTTTTTGTTCCAGTCTATGATCACAATATAATGTCCTTCGACGATGACCGGTATCAGTCATGTCTGGAATAAAAACGTTTGACAGCACCTGGATTTTTTGTATTTATGACTATGTTGCAGCTTGTGGAACATTATGAATTGGTAGTTAAGTTGCACATCATTCCCTTGATAGCGTATTCTCTTGCGTAATACACTATGTGATCAAAAGTATCGAGACACACCCAGAAACATACGTTTTTCATATTAGGTGCATTGAGCTGCCACCTGCTGCCAGGTACTCCACATCAGCGACCTCTGCAGTCTTTAGACAGTGTGAGAGAGCAGAATGGGGCGCTCAGCGGAACTCACGGACTTCGAACGTGGTCAGGTGATTGTGTGTTACTTGTGTCATACGTCTTTACGCGAGATTTCCACACTCCTAAAGGCCTCTTGTCAACTGTTTCCTATGTTATAGTGAAGTGGACACGTGAAGGGACACGTACAGCAGAAAAGGGTACAGGCGGACCTCGTCTGTTGACTGACAGAGACCGCCGACAGTTGAAGAGGGTCGTAATGTGTAATAGGCAGACATCAATCCAGACCATCACACAGGAATTATAAGCTGCATCACGATCCACTGCAAGTACTCTAACAGTTAGGCGGGAGCTGAGAAAACCTGGATTTCATGCTCGAGCGGCAGCTCATAACCCATACACATTGCGCCGGTAAATGCCAAACGACTCCTCGCTTGGTGTACGGAGTGTAAACATTGGAGGATTGAAAAGTGGAAAATCGTTGTTTTGCGTGACGCGTCACGGTACATAATGTGGCGATCCGATGGCAGGGTGTGGGTATGGCGAATGCCCCCTGAACGTCATCTGCCAGCGCGTGTAGTGCCAACAGTCAAATTCAGAGGCGGTGGTGTTACGGTGGGCGTGTTTTTCGTAGAAGGGCTTGCACCTCTTGTTGTTTTGCGTGACACTATGACAGCACTGGCCTAGACTGATGTTATAAGCACCTTCCTGCTTCCCACTGTTGAAGAGCAATTCGGGGATGGCGATTGCAACTTTCAACGCGATCGAGAACCTATTCATGTAGCACGGCCTGTGACGGATTAGTTACACGACAAAAACATCCCTGTAATGGTCTGGCCTGCACGCAGTCCTGACCTGAATCCTATAGGACACTTTCGGGATGTTTTGGAACGCCAACTTCGTACCAGGCCTCACCGAACGACATCGATATCTCTCCTCAGTGCAGCACTCCGTGAAGAATGGGCTGCCATTCCCCAAGAAACCCTCCAGCACCAGATTGAACGTATGCCTGTCATCTAGGCAAAGACTGGGTCAACACCATATTGAATTTCAGCATTACTGACAGAGGTCGCCACGTCTTGTAAGTCATTTTCAAACAGGTGTCCGGTTACTTTTGATCACATGGTGTAGACGTGTGACCGCTAGGTTCATGTGGTCCTCGTGCAACACAGGATCCAGATCGATAGGGGTTGATACCAATAAAGGTGATAACCTCTTGTGCCGGAGTGAGGCGACGGCTAGCAGTTTCACTTACGTTTTGTTAATAGAGTCAGCTTCTGAGTTGCCAGGAGGCTACAAACTAACCTGACAGGCTGTACGCAGGACTCCTTATTACTTAGGAGTCCCAAAGGATGCACATTCGAGCGACATTCCGGGTGGGGATGTTGGAGCCTAGTTAGCAAAATGGTTCAAATGGCTCTAAGCACTATGGGACTTAATACCTGAGGTCATCAGTCTAGGGGACTGATGACTAGACTTAGAACTACTTAAAACTAGCTAACCTAAGGACATCACACACATCTACGCCCGAGGCAGGATTCGAAGCTGCGACCGTAGCAGCAGTGCGGTTCCAGACAGAAGCGCCTAGAACCGCTCATCCATAGCGGTCGGCCCTAGTTAGCACCCGCAAAAGCAATGCCATCAATGCACGAACTGTATATGCAGTTGCGACAGTTAAGTAAAGTAAATCGTTCATAGTGTAACACCAGCGTAACTGCGGGCTTAAAATTCCCTTGCTTAGGAGCAACTGCAGAAGCACTGTAATAAAGTAAGAGATTTTATTGAGGCTGTCCGGACACAGCCGCGATCCTCCGATGGAACAGAGGAAGAAGAAGCAGCGTCGCATTTCAGCTACTAACGGCAATTGGATATTGTTTGTTGTTGTGGTCTTCAGTCTAGAGACTGGTTTGATGCAGCTCTCCATGCTACTCTATCCTGTGCAAGATTCTTCATCTCCCAGTACCTACTGTAACCTACATCCTTCTGAATCTGCTTAGTGGATTCTCTCTTGGTCTTCCTCTACGATTTTTACCCTCCACGCTGCCCTCCAATACTAAACTGGTGATCCCTTGATGCCTCAACACATGTCCTACCAACCGATCCCTTCTTCTAGTCAAGTTGTACCACAAACTTCTCTTCTCCCCAATCCTATTCAATACTTCCTCATTAGTTATGTGATCCACCCATCTAATCTCCAGCATTCTTCCGTAGCACCACTTTTCAAAAGCTTCTATTCTCTTCTTGTACAAACTATTTATCGTCCATGTTTCACTTCCATACATGGCTACACTCCATACAAATACTTTCAGAAATGACTTCCTGACACTTAAATCTATACTCGATGTTAACAAATTTCTCTCCTTCAGAAACGCTTTCCTTGCCATTGCCAGTCTACATTTTATATCCTCTCTACTTCGACCATCATGAGTTATTTTGCTCCCCAATAAGCAAAATTCCTTTACTACTTTAAGCGTCTCATTTCCTAATCTAATTCCCTCAGCATCACCCGACTTAATTCGACTACATTCCATTATCCTCGTTTTCCTTTTGTTGATGTTCATCTTACACCCTCCTTTAAAGACACTATTCATTCCATTGAACTGCTCTTCCAAGTTCTTTGCTGTCTCCGACAGAATTACAATGTCATTGGCGAACCTCAAAGATTTTATTTCTTCTCCATGGATTTTAATACCTACTTCGTATTTTTCTTTTGTTTCCTTCACTGCTTGCTCAATATACAGATTGAATAACGTCGGGGAGAGACTACAACCCTGTCTCACTCCCTTCCCTACCGCTGCTTCCCTTTCATGCCCCTCCACTCTTATAACTGCTGTCTGGATTCTGTACAATTGTAAATGCCCTTTCGCTCCCTGTATTTTACCGCTGCCACCTTCAGAATTTGGAAGAGCGTATACCAGTCAACATTGTCAAAAGCTTTCTCTAAGTCTATAAATGCTAGAAACTTAGGTTTGCCTTTCCTTAATCTAGCTTCTAAGATAAGTCGTAGGCTCAGTATTGCCTCACGTGTTCCAACATTTCTAAGGAATCCAAACTAATCTTCCCCTTGTCTTTTTACCTACTTGATCCTCTGATGCCTTCACTACTTCATCCCTCAAATCGACCCATTCTCCTTCTACTGTATTTCTTTCCCCTATTCCTGTCAATTGTTCCCTTATGCTGTCCCTGAAACTCTGTACGACCTCTGGTTTCGTCAGTTTATCCAGGTCCCATCTCCTTAAATTCCCAACTTTTTGCAGATTCTTCAGTTTTAATCTACAGTTCATAACCAATAGATTGTGGTCAGAGTCCACATCTGCCCCTGGAAATGTCTTACAATTTGAAACCTGGTTCCTAAACCTCTGTCTTACCGTTATATAATCTATCTGAAATCTGTCAGTATCTCCAGCCTTCTTTCATGCATACAACCTTCTTTCATGATTTTTGGACCAAGTGTTAGCTATGATTAAGTTGTGCTCTGTGCAAAATTCTACCAGGCGGCTTCCTCTTTCATTTCTTACCTCCAATCGATATTCACCTACTACGTTTCCTTCTCTCCACTTCCTACTGCCGAATTCCAGTCACCCATGACTATTAAATTCTCGTCTCCCTTCACAATCTGAATAATTTCTTTTATTTCATCATGCATTTCTTCAATTTCTTCGTCATCTGCAGAGCTAGTTGGCGTATAAACTTGTACTACTGTAGTAGGCGTGCGCTTCGTATATATCTTGACCACAATAATGCGTTCACTATGCTGTTTGTAGTAGCTTACCCGCATTCCTATTTTCCTATTCATTATTAAACCTACTCCTGCATTACCCATATTTGATTTTGTTTTTATAACCCTGTATTCACCTGACCAAAAGTCTTATTCCTCCTGCAACCGAACTTCACTAATTCCCACTATATCTAACTTTAACCTATCCATTTCCCTTTTTAAATTTTCTAACCTACCTGCCCGATTAAGGGATCTGACATTCCACGCTCCGATCCGTAGAACGCCAGTTTTACTTCTCCTGATAACGATATCCTCTTGAGTAGTCCCCGCCCGGAGATCCGAATGGGGGACTATTTTACCTCCGGAATATTTTACCCAAGAGGACGCCATCATCATTTTCCATACAGTAAAGCTGCATGCCCTTGGGAAAAATTACGGCCGTAGTTTCCCCTTGCTTTCAGCCGTTCGCAGTACCCGCACAGCAAGGCCGTTTTGGTTAATGTTGCAAGGCCAGGTCAGTCAATCATCCAGACTGTTGCCCCTGGAACTGCTGAAAAGGCTGCTGCCCCTCTTCAGGAACCACACGTTTGTCTGGTCTCTCAACAGATACCCCTCCGTCGTGGTTGCACCTACGGTACGGCTATCTATATCGCTGAGGCATGCAAGCCTCCTCACCAACGGCAAGGTCCATGGTTCATGGGGGGGAGGAAATTGGATACGACTGTCAGAATTGGATACGACTGTCAGAAATTTTCCGCAGGCTTCCAGTGAGTTAACAGTTATCAGCAAGCATCGAAGCCACTGCCCTTTTTTCTACGACGTCTCAGTGTTACTTTGGAATTAATGAGAACGTAAAATATGGACATCAAAGTCTGATAATACGCCCCGTGAAAATACCGCTGCCGGGAGTCAGTAACTTTATTACTTCAAGTACTATAACCGATAAATAAATCTAGTAGAACGTTATTTTTAAAAAAATCGGCTATCCAAGTTCCTAAACATTATCTAACAAGTATAGCCTCCAGTATATATCAGATGTACTATGAAAATGTGCCTTACTCTAATGTGGCTATAAAGAGCATGTTTTATATGCACAGTTAAACGTTGACGCTTTGTCAGTGACATTGTTGTTCGCTCCAGTCATTCCCTTAACCCAGACTCATTGAAAGTTCTAAAATGTATCCCCATTGCCAAAGGTTACCCATTTGTAAATTTTCTCCAATATCTGCTACATTTTGTAGTCATCGGTCAGAGGCGCGATCGCTTATATTTTATATCATGTTTTCCAGCCGCAGTACATGCATATTCGGTGGCCATTCGAATACACAACCATCACTATTTTTTATAAAATAATATTATTATATTTTATGTTACTGTGTGTCATATGTAGCGACTAGGGTTTCACAAGTTGTTTGAAGCGTAGCAAGTTCGTTGGGGTCTGTTACAAGCTGGTACATTAGTCAGTGTCAACCTTACCTACTGCGTACTTCATAACGAATAATGCTTTTAATTTCACTCACTATGGTCAAAAATCAGTGGATGTGAAATCAAGTTGCAGAGTGAAGTTGGTTCTACACAATTCTCGTTTCACTTGGCACTAAGAAGAATCCTATCTCGATACCTTACATGTTATTCAATCTGAAGCTACAGCGAGATGTAAATTCTAATGCATTTTCATAATTTTTATCGCTTTAGGAGTGTAGAGGTTGCAACAGCGAGGTCTATGATCCATTGTATCGGAAATACTTCTACTCGTCACTTACAGAGTTGCGGCTGTCACTGTTAAGAAATAAATATCAATTTTCCGCAGAATATGGAGCTTTATTTTCGTATTGTGAACGAAATTTAAAAGAAAATGTCACAAACTCTGGTACTTTTGGTCACTTGTAAGAAGAGTTTCCTAGGAGGTATCATATGGTTGCAAAGTGTACGCCCAAAGTTCCATGCTTGAGATAATATCCCCCGATTTGCTTGTGGCTTCCACAGCAACGTTTGATATTTAACTTCATGTCTGATATACTGTTACTGTATGCGTCACTGCTTCACTGAAATGCTTTTCAGTGATTTCCGCAAAAATAGTGTGATTGAAAGAAGCTACCTACAACAGCAGCGTAAACGTTAGTAATTTTATCAAAATGTGACGCTGTCACACACCCTGAAGAATTTTATTACAACGCAGCTGGGGCGCGAATACCTTCACCGATATTTACCTAGTGATTTATTATTTGATAAAAGTGCATTCGGTACCAATGTTGCTGGAATTACGGCTAATCCTACCTGTTATGGAGAGCGCTTTTCATTTACGATCTTTGTGCAGTGAAAGATTGTATAAGAAAATAAGTCACAGCGAATATGATTCGATTCTTTGAGGAGAACGAAAGGAAAGGAACGTTCAGGTCTACGAAGAGTATGCGTCTTCGTGAAGTCACGTTATCGGGAAAAGTGCAAGGACAACATAACTAATCACCATGCCAGTGAAGAGACATAAATTTTTCAGGTGTTTAAATCAAGTTCCACTTTGGTTGATAATTTTTCTAGTACAAATAGCCTAGATAGATCTAAAGGATTGTCATTCGTTACCGTTTATTATGAATATAAATTTAATGGGGAATACCTCCGTGACACGCAACCGTTCTCGTGCCGTGTTCAACAGTCGCATGCTATTTATCCGCCACCGGAGGACGGAAGCCTAGCCTGTGACGAATTGTCAACGCGCACGGCACGCAGCTACGACATTCCAGTAAAAAAATGCTGTTTAGTATTTGCTGCGTGACTGCGTGTTTTGGGTACCACCGAGGGCGACGTCGGAGACACAGATTTTTCTATTCATAAATGGTGATAATGGCGAGAAACAAAGTTTGCCTCTTTTATATAACATTCCAAATAATAGTACGAGTATATGCAGGTGGGTGGGCGAAATAGGGCTCCTTAGATATCCGAAAGGCGTCACATAATCGATGGAAAATCAAAATACGATTTCTGGGAGTACAATCACAAGTATGTGTCTTGCTCTAACGAGTATGACGTAGGCAAATGTTAACATAGAACCAGCTCAGGAAGGCATACCGTACCGTGAAACGATTTGGCAAGAACTGCCGATTAAAAAAATGAGCTGCCTTGGATTACAGCATCTCTACCATAAATGTTGCTGTCGACTAATTCTAATCGTATTAGAAAATAGACCCGCCACAGTACAGCAACTCAGTCGTCAATTCAGTAATGGATACCAACAAAATCTTCCCTGTTAGGTACTAACTCCATAGCTCCACGAAGCACGTTACGTGTGGGGCACAGAGATTAACATGGACCCTCCAGCACAGCCATTGGATGTACGAAGCTTGGAAGCTGGTTAGTAGGATCGTTGAGGAACAGTGCATGGTGCTATAGGCTAATGGCAGGATATGCCGAAAATTACATCATGTGCTACACCAAGACGTCGTTCAGTCAAGTAGAACTCAGGATCCCGTTGGAAGAAATGGTTCCTGTTTTTACTTAATTTTATTTATTTGTTTATCAGGTTCCGTAGGAGCAGACGAGCGAAAGTACCTTGTTCATGGAACATGATAGTACATAGTTTAGAGAATGCTGATAGAAAATTTGCTAACAAAAACATTACAAAATTAATAGAACGTGAAAGACAGCACGTTACTGAGATGAGTTCTCAGATACTGCGAGGAACTCCTGTACTGACTAGAAGGGGTGTGCCTCTAGGAAACGTTTCAGATTGAACAGAAATACTCTGGGCTTACCAGTCAAAATACTAGTGTGTACATTTTTTTACAGTGGTTAAGGAAGCGTTCTCCAAGCGCACATCGGTTTTCTGTCTAGCGCTACAGTTTCTTCTGGACCAGTCAATATTGATACGTAAAAATCCCATGATAGGGAAAGTATGTACAGAGATGACAGAGTTTGAATTACGGCCTACATGAAATTCGCGAACTGACAACTGAGCCGTGCGCGGCTCGTGTTCATGCCGTTTATTGTTTGTCATCTTCTCTTTACGGTACTGCCGCCTCGTGTTTTTATTCGATTTACTGGCGTCACTAAGTTCCTGTCTTACCTGCCCGTGAGTGTCAGCAGCAGCGCTTATCGAAAAGAGCACTGTCGCATTATCTTTGAAGTGACTGCTAGTGTTTCCGGCTCGTTGTGTCTCGGGAGTTCAGTCGGGGGTCGGAGCGCCCGTGAGGAGCGGACAGCCAGTACCTGCCGACCGATGGCCACACGCATGAACTGTCTGATGGAAGGAGATTGGAGCGGGAACGACCGCCGGTTGGTCGTTCGGTTGGTCGTCTCATTGGGCGACGTGTATTTGGTCTTTTGACCGTTTCTGGCCCTCGTCCGTTGGTATTCTTCCCGGAGGTTCGTCGGTACCTTCCTTGTGCAGAGATATCGTCGCCGCTGGACAAGAGTCACCTCTGCATGGGTGGGGCAGAGCCAGTGTGCCCAGGTCGCCGTGTCTCCGAGTTCCAGACGGACATGGAATTGAGTCGGGTTGGAGCTGCAGTGAGCTGTGGACAGCCAAGACTCGCCCTACCTTTGCCGACACTCATAACTTGAGTGGGGACGACCGTGGTTGGTCTCTCGGTCGCTCGTCTCATCGCACGACGTGTATTTGGTCGCCGACCGCTCATGGAAACTCTCTCTGTGCGTGTGTGTGTGTGTATGTGTGTGTGACTTGTCATTTCTCTTTATTGTTCCACGGTGATTGGTTTTAGGATTGGCAGAGTTCTTAATGTAAGTGTTTACGTGAAACTTTGTGTAGCTACTGTGATTTGCACTGAGTTATGAATGCTGTCTGCGTACTGGAGTAGGCAGTCGGTTGGTTGGGACAGAGCAGCGAGTGTGTGTTTCCTCCCAGTGTTGATGCTGTGCGGCACGGCGTGTAGTTCGACAGATTTGATGTTGTTCTCCCTTTATCTTAGAGTGGTTATTGTGCGTTGACTGTGTTTAAACGCCAATTATTAAGAACATAGTCCTGCTGCTATCCTCGTCCTCGCTATTTTTGGTTGTCGTGCGTTGATCGGGTGGAAGCGAGTTGATTAGGTTGTTGGTTGTTTCTTCAGCCGTCCCTAGGTCGTGGTGCCACCCGATTATTTAGTGTTACGCTTGGCTGCCTGTCTCACCTAAACTGCTGTTGGAGTTTCCTCCCCGTGCCGACCCTTGGAACACTTCTGAACACCACTGTTATGCTGTTAGCGATTGTGATTTTCTTTTGTCGCAAGTAATGTGCCAGGCCTTCAGCCGTGTATTAATGTTCAGTATATGGCCTTCAGCTGAACCTTGTGTGAAGTCTTTTAAGATTAGGCTGTAGGCCGTGTTCTTTTTAATTCTTGTTTGCTTTGTATTTAGGCCTTCAGCTGCGTTTGTTTTAAAATCTGTCGCTGTCAGTCGTAATTTGTAAATTCCTGTTTGTAAAGTTTCTCTTTAATTATCTTGAATTCTTAAAATGGCGTTCAGCCGTACTGCGTAAATGCTTATCTTAAGGTTTGTCTTTAATTATTTTAAATAATTGTTTGGGCCTTCAGCCGTCAAGATATTTCAAGTTTTCTTAAGGTGATTTTCTGTTGTACTGTGCAAATGCTTGCCTTTAAAGGTTCCCTTTTATTATGTTGAAATATTATTGGTATTTCAGTCGAGGAAATTATCCTAATTTTCCTTAATATAACTTTTAGCCGAAATTTTTAATTATTGTCTTTTAAAGAATTTCCTTTGCTGATCTGAAATATTATTTTGGCCTTTAGCCGAGAAGATATTTTTAATTTTACTTAAGTAAGGTCTTCAGCCGTTTCTCTAAATCCTTGTGTTTTAAAAGGAATTATTTAAACTTTATTATTGAGAAGTTACTTCGGTCCTCAGCCGTGAATTAATCCTTGTTGTTTTAAAGAAAAAACTGTGTATTGGTTTTCGAGGAAAAAAGTTGTGTGTTCTTGTGTAACGAACAGTAACTGATCTAGGCCCCTTTCCACAACCTGATCCGCTCTGTCCTGCGCAAACAACCGAAAATATTTCTGACCACCCTTTTCTGGGTTAAGAATATTCTTAATGAGTTTGATCAAGGAAAGTAAACAAAACCTCGCGTTTAGTCTCAGAGAGAGTAGGGATCATTCTTATAGCAAAGATAGCAGTAAGTTCTAGAATATAATACTTCGAAAGCCTTCTATGTAACTCAGCTCTATGAAGTAAACATAGTCGACTGCACTGACCTTGTTACCACCTTGGGACGATAATTTAGCTTTTACAGGGTTTCCGTGTAGAAACTATATGCACTGTGCTCTGTTGCAGTTCCGAGTTCATGTACATCGAAAAGCAGAGAACCCAGAACAGATCCATATGGCACACCCCACCTTATACGATACCACATTCAAGGCTAGACCACGTTTATTGACGCTACAGAATGATCTTCTGCTTCCTGCTTTCCAGATATGAAGTGAATCGTTGCTTGCCTCTTCCCATAAACTCCACAATGCCCCAACTTATACAAGGACCACACAATCGAACGATTATGTTAAATCGAAGAAAATTCATGCTGTCCTCGACGTATCCCTTGGTCCTGCCAAACCTGCTGCATATCGAGTGTGTACGTTTGCTCATCCATGACATTCCGCAGGCCACCAGTACATTCCATGTTGCAATGGACCACTTTAGAGTTCCCAAATTGTGTCTCAGTTATTTAAGAAACACTCCATTGAAATTTGAGCATTCGTGCTACACAACTCTAGAGCAGCTGATCTCATTCCTGCTGACCACACAGTGGGTGCTATGTCAGAATAATCTTGAATATAATGGACATGGAAGTGGATGCCACCCGAAGGCTTTCAACAATCTCGTGTGGAAGATGTTTGCTTGGGTTGGAAAAGGGTCACTGACACATTACCTATCAAAAAAATGGTTCAAATGGCTCTGAGCACTATGCGACTCAACTGCTAAGGTCATCAATACCCTAGAACGTAGAACTAATTAAACCTAACTAACCTAAGGACAGCACACACATCCACGCACGAGGCAGGATTCGAACCTGCGACCGTAGCGGTCGCGCGGTTCCAGACTGTAGCGCCTAGAACCCTCGGCCACCCCGGCCGGCTCTGATAATTGTACGAACTGCCGTCAAGTTCTGTACAGCGGCTTGTGCAGCGTCTGCGTATATACAGCTGTAAATTCTAAGACAAAAAACGACACACCGGGAACAAATTTTTCGAATAAGATAGAGATCGGCAAATGTAATGTAGTCTACATGTACAGACAAACACATTGTTACAATTTCAGAAAAATTGCATCAATTTTTCAGAGAAAGAGCTTCACAAATCGAGCAAATGAAATATACAAGCAGTTAGTCGGGTTGAGAATGATTGACAAAGTCGTTTTACGTGCTCCTGAGTGATACCTTGCCAAATTCTGTCCAATTGGCTCGTTAGATCGTCAAAATCCCGAGATGGTTGGAGGGCTCTGTCTGTGATGCCCCAAATATTCTCAGATATGCGCCGGCCTTCCTGGCAAAGGTAGTGTTAGGCAAACACGAAGGAAAGCAGTAGAAACTGTAGAGGATTGCGGGCGCGCGGGTTAATTCTTGCTGAAACGTAAGACTAGTAAGGCTTCCCATGAAGGGCAACAAAATAAGGCGCAGAATCTCGTCAACGCACCGCTGTGCTGTAAGGGTGCCGCGGAAAACAACTAAAGGGCTCCTCTTATGAAATAAAGTGGCACCCCACACGATCACTCCTGCTTCTCGGGCCGTATGGTGGGCGACAGTCAGGCTGGTATCCCACTACTGCCCGTGGGGTCTCCAGACACGTCACCGCTGTTGATTGGAGCTTAGTTCGATCAGGACTAATCACTGAAGACAGTTATACTCTAATCAATTATATTCCACGCCTAATCTGCCCAACATCACTGCAAATGTGCTTGGTCGTGCACAGAGGTCATTGGTAGCCGGCGGAAGGGACATTGTGAGCTCGGCCCTCCTTGTGTGAGTCGGCTATTCGTTGTCCTTGTGCTCATTGGTGGACAGGTTGCACGTCGGATTCATGATAATGATCAGTCCGGTGCTCCGAGTGTCTCTCTGACGACCGTTCGGTCCTCACGTTCTGTCGTCACCATAGGTCGACCGACCACTTCCTTCTTGACGCTGCGTTCGGCCATGGTCCACCCATTCCTGCCAACATCGTCAATACCGGCATCGCCTGTTCAAATGTCAGCCATTTGCTGATTACTCCAACAGGCTTCTTTGAACCCAACTAAATGTCCTCTGTCCAGTGTTGACATCATGGTTTCGCCATGTGTTGAAGACACTCACAACAGCATTTCTGGAACACCAGACAAGACGTGCGGTTTCCAAAATACTCGTGCAGAGCCTATGGATCATCACAATCTGCAGTCGGTCAAACTCAGATAGATCACACTTCTTTCCTATTCTACACACGAACAGCACACTCACTCATACTGCATGAACCGCGCGTGTGTCTGATTAGCAGTCATTCCTCGCCAGGTGTCGCTGGAAACGCCTGGACGCTGTGCTGTAAGGGTGCCGCGGATGACAACCGAAGGGGTCCTAATATGAAATCAAATGGCACCCCACACCATTACTCCTCCTTCTCGGGCCGTATGGCTGGCGACAGTCGGGTCGGTATTCCATTGCTGTCCGGGGTGTCTCCAGAAGCGTCATCGCTCTTCATCTGGGCTTAGTTCGTAGCGGGACTAATCACTGTAGACAGTTATACTCTAATCAATGATATTCTGGACTCGTATATCGATAGTAGGTCATAATGTTCTGACTCATCAGTGCATAATCCAAGTAAAAGAAAGAGAATGCGTCGCCACAAAGGCCTGATAAGATAAAAAAAAAAGTGTGTCAAAAAATTAAATATCTCAGTAAATATAAAGGAGAAATAAATGTAAAATGCAGTGTTGTTCGATAATACGGCTAGTAATCAATCACTGGAAACATACGCAACTTTTAAATATCTAGAAGCGAGTGTGTGATGCAAGAAGAAGTGAAACGAACCATGCCAGACTAATATTGATTGGAATAATCGCTAGAAAAGGTAGCTCATCCATGAAGTAGGTAGTTTAAGAAATCGTCTTACTTCCGACTGAATTGTATTTTTCGTCATACGGGTACATTTAACAAGTAAGATTAATACAGTTTCGAGTAGATAGACAAAGGGCAACGCGTTGCGTAGCGGACGCGTTCAGTAGGCATGTCCGTGTCGTGAAGATTCCCATCTATCTACAAGGGAGACTTGGTACAGAAAGAAGAAGTTAACTGATGAACTTCCTCATGTGCACGTTCCAGGAACGACAAAGCAACACAATTTCCTCCTCCTACATACCAAAAGTGGAAATGGAGAAGGATTAAAATGACAAATGTGGCATGCGTCAGGGGAATTAGAATACAGTGGGTATTACTTTGTACGAAAGTTAGTTGTGTCCAACAAATTTGCAAGGTATTTTAAAAAAATTGACACATTATAAAATAAATAATTTATTAATAACGTGGTAAGCGCCAATACGAAAGTTTCTGTCTCAAATGTTGCTATAGGTAATAGGTTTAATTGCGTGGTTCTTGTTCAGAAATACGGCAGTAATATTTTAACAACAACTATTTATTTTGGGACAGATTTAAAAAAAATCAAATTCAAGAAACAATCTCTCAGTGCAGACTTACACCACTGCTTTCTTGGGACCAAATGTTGCAAAGTTTACTGTACAACACCCTAAGCTGTTGCGGAAGAACAAATTGAATTTAGCGTTTTTTTTCCTTGTTTTACTAGTGCGGGTTACGCCGTCTAAGAAATTCTGAGGATGTACCAGTGGCGCGAAACTTTTAAAATAAACACCTACCTCAAAGACCGTCTTTTTACTAGAAAACTGGTTTACCGTTGCTGAATCAGACCGGAACTGGAGCGGGAAACATATTTAAAATAAAAAATAGTTTACTAACTTTCTTTCCTGTCTGTCTCATTTTCACCTGAGTGCCTTATATATGGAGACACGGTTGATAGATGTAATCAAACAGTTATGGGCTACTAGTTTATCCCAGATGGAGACCGATGTCTGTAGGATTTGGGAAGGAGGCAGGGGAAGGGCAGAAGGAGTGTGAGTGTGTAGACGAGAAACTACTGTCTAACTACCATTAAGTAATCAGCTGGGCTATAAAGTGCTTTAGGTTGTACCTTACCAACTCTGTTACTGATATCGGTTGAAACTGGGAATTTTTGTAATCAGGCCATTCCGCTTTTCAGAGATTGAAGCCCCCATCATCAGATGAACTCACGCGAAATAATTCGACATTTATGTGTTTTGTGTATGAGATTGGGATAATCTCTGCTACTGTTCAGCAGCAGACAGGCAAAACAAATCACTGTTTTAACACGTGGTGAGCTGTAGCGAATTGCATTGCGCCTTGTATGTCAGACACGAGCAAGCATAAAGCTTTATACACGAGTCTGTGAGGCAACGGGCGAGTTGTGGTGCCCTGAAAATATTGTAAGTTCGGAGTTGGCGCGGCCGTACGGGGGCATCTCGGCGCACCGCGGCTCGTCGTCGGCCGAGTGGTGCCGAGCATCGGCCGGGGAGAGAAGGGCAGCCCCAGCGCGTGGTCCAGGCCGACCGCGTGGCTGGGAATTCAGTGTTGACGCTGTGACGAGGGCTGTGCTTTGTGTCGATAAAGGAGATTTGTATGCCGGGGGTGCCAAAGATGGCGGACTTTGTGAAAACATAATGTCAGACATTTCACAGTCCGTGTAGAAATTAATAATAGCCATAGGAATCATGATACCTTAGAAAGAAACATGTACATTACCATTATTTGCACGACGATTCTGATGGCGTAGCCAGATTTCCAATATCTTTATTACTTTAACGTTTAGTATCGGACTGTAAATTATACAAGTAAAACCCAGCAACGAGTTTCCAAAATCTAAACGGTTCATCCGATTTTGCCGATCGATGTGTTTTTAGAATGCTATAGTGTTAACCTAAATTGATATGAATTACAGGCTCATAACTTGAATAGTACATCAGTTATCGGAGGTCAAAGTGACCGATTACTATTGATCAGTTACACGAAAAAACGGTAGCAGCATACTGATCAATATATTTATTCGTCTATGTCTTTGTTTATATCCGATACATGCTATAAATGATGAAATTGGTTAATATTTACTGTGTTTTAGAAAACACAGAGACATAAGACTAGTGGCCTACCTTTTGTTTCTATTCCTTTGATATATGTTTATTTGATTTGTTTATGTATTTAATTATGTGTGTTAGGGAGTTTTTATGGTCTAGCCATAGGAATATTGTTTTAATTTCAAGTTATTGAAATGTAAATCCAGTATTTCGTATGTGTTTCAATATGTTTGTGAGTGTGCGTTGGCTTGAAGAAATGGCGGGAGTGTTCTAGCCAATCACAGCGCTCGTTAATGGGGAGACTGGATGGAAAAGGGGGAGGAGTGCTGGAAGGGACTTGGGGTGCTGGATGGGAAGCAGGACAGGCCGTCGCAGGAACTACGTTGAAGTGTGGGGCAGTTTGCGCGTGATCGCGGGAGATAGAAATATTTCATAGTACCGACTAGTGCACTGGTGAGATTTCCGTGGCTTCTGCAGTGAAGACGTAGTATGCGTGTAGAAGTGGATATCTCGCGAGCTATGTTGTTGTTCATAACTAATTACGTGAAGTAGGAATTTATTGTTTCCGTGTTATTCAACTCGTATTTTATTTAATTGCGGGATCATCGACACCAATAAGTGATTTTCAGTAATAAACGACATTCTTCAAGGTACCTCTGCTATCGTACTTGTTATTTAAAGTCGTTAAAAATAGTACTTGCAGGTTTTATTTAATTGAAATCTTTCATTTACAAGTTTCTATGTCACAACCAAATTCGCAATTGCCAAGTGATAGGAACCTTCGACCATTCGATTCACGTGTATATTCATATTGTATACTGTACACTTAGCAGTATTTGGCTTGGAATGCGGCAACTACGTATCCCAGCTCCTAGACAATGAAACCAGCCCAAACATTCTTTATTTCAACTCTGAGTCAGAGGGTATGTAGCTGAGGGCCACTCATCACACTTTCTATTTGGAAGCCCGCAAGTCATGGTTCTAGCAAGACAGATGTTTAGTCTGATCCAGAATCAGTTCTAAGTAGTTTTGGTTATAAATGAAATGTGCCAGCATCTTTTGGAGTTAAATCATACGTATTTAAAACAGTATATTTTGGAAAGAAAACTTTATCTTTTGTGAATACCTTCGTTAATTTATCTTCGTAAGTATCATTAGCAGTTTGAATGAAGGTGTAAATGTGAAGTAATATAGTAAATTAATATAGTCATATCTATTAACGGAGTAAATTTAACGTGGGAATTGTATCAGTATGAAGAGAGTGAATCGTACTCCCAGGGTAAATCTGTAAAGTGCATCTGGACAGTTTACTGGACTTGGGCTGATTCTGTTAGTAAGATAGGGAGCTAGTCTGATAACGGTAGATTTTCTCAATTAGTCCATTTAATGCACGGTTCATGAAAGCTGTTATGTTGTACTTAGTCCAGCGAAAAAGGCGCAGCATTGCCAGTTTAGTACTAATACCGGATTGGCCACAGCCAGTTAGTGGACAATATCTTCGCGCGTATTTTGTGGGCTAAGGTAGTTGCTTTATAAAGTCTAAATGAAGTTTGGAGAGCAGCCTTCACCGAGTTGGGAGGCTTTACACACATGTGAAAATTTAAAGGAATGATGATTTAAACTTGATCGTGGAGCGCCACAAAGTGAACGAGAACGTTTAAGAAAGATGAAGCGAGTTTCCAATTTTATATGTAAACTTTTACTTTTGAAGTAACTAAATTCCGTGTGGGTGTGGTGTATTGTGCAAGTCTTGAACGTTCAAAGCGATCGGTTGTGTAATGTTTGCGTGAACATTGTACCACAGAGAATTCGTTTCGAGATCTTTTTGGTAACTGATTCCGCTGAACACCATAAGCTACGACAAGTGACTGTGATCACTTGTGACTGTCGAAACTCTAACTAAAGATTAGCAGGTGCATTGCGATGTTTCTTGAACCAGACTAGTTACAATACGTAGAAGTTTTCACTCACAAACTATCCATCGTTTAACAGCTCTGTTAACCTGGTAGCAGAGAACATTTTGATACGACCTGTAGAGACATGTGGAGCGGCTAGTTTCCGCTACAGCTTTCTCCAGCCGAAGAACATTATTCATTTTCTAAGAGGTCAGGGCTGTAGCCCGGATAGCAGAAGAAGATATCACCGAAAGATGAGTGGGAATTCTTTTTCTATGGAGCGAACAACACTAAGCGCGACTTTGCAGTGACTCTACATGGATGAAAAAATCTTTGCAATAAAGGACCTCTTGAGCTTTTTTTAGGGCTATAATAAAATAATTTTTGTTTTGCCTTCTGCTTCTGAAGTGCTACAGCTTATCTCAAAACCGTAGACACAACACGTAGAAGTCTTATTAACACGCACAAATCTGCCTGATGATGGAGGTTTAAGCCTGTGGAAAGTGTAGTGGAAATAAACTACACAGCCGGCCGAAGTGGCCGTGCGGTTAAAGGCGCTGCAGTCTGGAACCGCAAGACCGCTACGGTCGCAGGTTCGAATCCTGCCTCGGGCATGGATGTTTGTGATGTCCTTAGGTTAGTTAGGTTTAACTAGTTCTAAGTTCTAGGGGACTAATGACCTCAGCAGTTGAGTCCCATAGTGCTCAGAGCCGTTTTTTTAAACTACACAGAGGTGACGAAAGTCGTGGAATAGCGATATGGACATACGTAGATGGCGCTAGTATCACCTACACAAGCTGTCATTTGTACTCAGGTGATTCAAATGAAAAGGTTTCCGACGTGGTTATGGTCGCACGACGGGAATTAAGAGACTCTGAATGCGGAATGGTAGTTGGAGGTGGATGCGTGGCACATTCCTTCTCGGAAACTGTTAGGGAATTCAGTATTACCGGAGCCACAGGGTTGAGAGTATGCCGAGAATACCTAATTTCAGGCATTACCTTTCATGACCGCCAACACAGTCGCCAACGGGCTTCACTTAACGACCGAGAGCAGTGTCGTTTGCGTAGAGTTGGTAATAATAACAGACGAGCCTGCACTGCGTGAAATAACCGCAGAAATCGATGTCGGACGTACGACGAATATATCCGTTAGGGCAGTGTAGCAAAATCTGGCGTTAATGGGCCATGGCATGACTACTTCTGCTAACGGCACGACATCGCTTGCAGCGCCTGTCCTGGGCTCCTGACCAGATCGGTTGTGCCCTAGACACGGAAAAACCGTGGCTTGGACATATAAGATCTGTTTTCTGTCGGTAAGGGCTTACTGTAGGACTCGAGTGTGGCACAGACTCCATGAAGCCATGGACCGACGTTGTCAACAAGACACTCAGCATGCTGCTGGTGGTATCTCAATAATGGTGTGGCGTGAGTTTACTTGGAATGGACTGGGTCCTCCGGAGTTCGGCTACTTGGTGACCATTTGCCGCCATTCATGGAATTAATGTTCCAAAACAACTGGGGAATTTTTATGGATGAGAATGCACCGTGTTACCAGGCCACAGTTCTTCGCGACTGGTTTGAAGTGCGTCCTGAACTATTTGAGACAATGATTTGGCCACCTATCGAACATTTATGGGACATAATCGATCAGTTCGTGTAGAAAATCTTACACTAGCTACGCTTCCGCCTCAATATCTCTGCAAGGGACTTCCAACGACTTCCCGTGTTCATGCCACGTCGAGCTGCTGTACTACGCTGGGCAAAAGGAGATCAGACACGATATTACGAGATACCCCACGACCTTTGTCACCTCAGTGTAAATTGTGACTGGTAACAGTAAACTCGTAGTCTCAGTCGGTAACATGCTGAATTGCCGATTGTGTGTAATGGGTTGAGATTTATCGTGTGGTGGTTGTTGTATAAGCTGGATCGTTCGAGAGCGGAGCCCGCTGTGTTGCAGAGGGCCTGCTGAGCTACAGCGTGGCGCAGGGCGCGCGCGGCTTCACGGACCGCCTGTACGACGGCAGGGAGGCGGCGGGACACCTGTCGGCCGGCCTGGGGACGCTCTCCGACGGCAGGAAGGCGCAGGACCTGCTGCCGTCGTTGGAAGCGGGGCAAGGTAAGCGTGCGCCTGCAAGGGTGCCAAGTAAGCCAGCATGCGAAGTAGGGGAAAGATGAAGTATGAAGCGCACATTCTCTCTGAGAGTGCATCAATTACGGCTTCCTTCACAACTGTCAGACCCATACCCATCATCTCTCAAAAATTTAAGAAGGTATTCGAATGTTTATTTTCATGTAGCAAGTCTTTTACAAACTTAAATGACACACCTGCATAAATAAGACAAATTTTTGGCCAAGTAAGTCACTGAACCTGAAGCTCCATCTGTGACTGCCTTGTAGACTACCATACAAACTATCCTGTTGAAGAATGAGATTTTCACTCTGCAGCGGAGTGTGCGCTGATGTGAAACTTCCTGGCAGATTAAAACTGTGTGCCGGACCGAGACTCGAACTCGGGACCTTTGCCTTTCGCGGGCAAGTGCTCTACCAACTGAGCTACCCAAGCACACAGTTTTAATCTGCCAGGAAGTTTCATATCAGCGCACACTCCGCTAAAGAGTGAAAATCTCGTTCTGGAAACATCCCCCAGGCTGTGGCTAAGCCATGTCTCCGCAATATCCTTTCTTTCATGAGTGCTAGTTTTGCAAGGTTCGCAAGAGAGCTTCTGTTAAGTTTGGAAGGTAGAAACGAGGTACTGGCAGGAGTAAAGCTGTGAGGACGGGGCGTGAGTCGTGCTTGGGTAGCTCAGTTAGCCGCCGGCACGGTAGCTCAGCGTGTTCGTTCAGAGGGTTAGCTGCCCTCTGTAATAAAAGAAACTGAGTTAATCGGTCAACAACGAACTTAAACGGATGTTTTACGACGCCCGCCCCGACAGATACAACGAACGAAAGCGAACAAAATGAGATAAAAAAAAAAGTTGGTAGAACACTTGCTCGCGAAAGGCAAAGGTCACGAGTTCGAGTCTCGATCCGGCACACAGTTTTCATCTGCCAGGAAGTTTTTTATCCTGTTGAAGTTAGGCGTTTTGAAGTTGTACGACAAGGTAACAGATCTCAGCACTCCGATAAAAGCACCTGAAGGTGAAGTCGATAACGTTTGGTAGGACGGCAGCACTCTGCTCAGAGACTTGAGGGGCTTTCAATAAATAATGCAACACATTTTTTTCTGGAAGTAGTTTGGATTTATGTAGTATTCCAATACACCGCATTATTCGGCAGTCTTTTGACAACAAAGCCTTTTCATTTTCAACATAATCTCCTTTAAATGTGACGGGCTTACGCCATCTTATTGGGAGGACCTTTATGCCCACATGGTACAACTACGTACCTCCAAATCATAGCTAAAGCCTTGCTGCGACATTAACCTCCTCATCATCCACGTACTGCATCCAGAGGAGTGCACTGTTCGTTGGTCAAACAGATGGAAGTCGGAAGGTTCGAGATATGGGATATGGTGTGGATGAGATACAAGAGTCCAATGAAGTTTTGTGAGCTCTTCTCAATTGCACAGATTTGTGTGAGGCAAACGTTGTCGCGGAGAAGGGCAAGTTCGTTTCCATTTTCGTGGTGACGCCCGCTCTGAAGTCGTTTCTGCAATTTCCTGGGAGTAGCAGATTACATTTCAAAGCTGACGGTTGCACTGGTTGGCTAGTGTGTCAGGACCACCAACAGAGACGTACAGTTGTGCAGCGAGGTATTTGATTGCGATTCCTTGATCACCTCGAATGAGGGTGTCTGCACTTCCCAAATGGTTCAAATGGCTCTGAGCACTATGGGACTTAACACCTGAGGTCATCAGTCCCCTTGAACTTAGAATTACTTAAGGATTCGAACCTGCGACCGTAGCAGTCGCCCTGCACTTCCCAACATTGCAGGAATCACAGCTGTGGGTGGCCGGCCGGCACGCGGGAGATCGGGCAGGTTGGCGCGCCCTTGTTGCGGCGATGACAGACGCTTCGCCCAACAACTCGCTGTGCTTTTGTTCACTGCCAGGTTTCCGATGACATTCAGCAAGCGCCTGTGAATATCTGCGATACTTTGGTTATCCGTCAGAACAAACTCAGTAACAGCTTTCTGCCTCGAACGCACCTTCGATACAGACACCATTTTGAGGGCTACGATTGCACCTTCACTTGTAAGAACTTCATGAAACTATAGGGGCTGACACAAATATTCCATGGTGCCTCAAAACACAACCCGCAATTCTTCGGGCGGGCAGGTTGGCGCGCCCTTGTTGCGGCGATGACAGACGCTTCGCCCAACAACTCGCTGTGCTTTTGTTCACTGCCAGGTTTCCGATGACATTCAGCAAGCGCCTGTGAATATCTGCGATACTTTGGTTATCCGTCAGAACAAACTCAGTAACAGCTTTCTGCCTCGAACGCACCTTCGATACAGACACCATTTTGAGGGCTACGATTGCACCTTCACTTGTAAGAACTTCATGAAACTATAGGGGCTGACACAAATATTCCATGGTGCCTCAAAACACAACCCGCATTTCTTCAACCGAAATTTGCTGAGAAAGGAAGTATGTTGCGTCACTTATTGGACGCTCTTTGCTCAAATTCTGGTCGGTATTTGGTGAGAAATGTGAAGGAATTAGGTAGTTATCACCAGACTATACCTTAATGATAGTGAGTGGACCTAATATCCTCTGAAATATAAAAATGAAATAATAGGTCGGTAGATCCTGTGTGGGGTCGTTTGGCCGCCTGGTGCCAGCCATACTGTTTGACGCCATTTCGGTGACATTAGCATCTGTCAAGCCCAAAGTCCGCAAACAAAACCGAGCGAGATGGCGCAGTGGTTAGCACAGTAGACTCGCTTTCGGTAGGACGACGGTTCAATCCCGCGTCCGGCCATCCTGATTTATGTTTCCCGTGATTTCCCTAAATCACTCCAGGCAAATGTCGGGATGGTTCCTTTGAAAGGGCACGGCCGACTTCTTTTCACGTCCTTCCCTTATCCTCGCTGTTTGGTCTCCTCTCCCCCACCATCACCCACCCACCCATCCCCAAGCAAAGGAAATCTCTGACCCGGTCGGCACTCGAACACGCGGCCTAGGTATCTAGAGGCTGCAACCATACCGATTACACCACAATCTATAAGGCGGACTGCATGAGGCAGATTCACCCATTGACTGACAGTAAATTACAGTCGCGCAACGTATCATCATAATTACGTGATTGGCCTGAAGAATGTTTGATTGATAAAACATAGCAGACGACAAGTCTTGCACAGGAAAATAAATGGCACCGGATGCCATGATGGATTTTTGAAGAGTATATGGAAATTTCTTTTCTTATCTTTATCAATTCCGAGGTCATGGTCCAGTGACCTCGTCGTTCTATGGCCTATCATTTCTGCAGCATACAAAACGGCAGCTTCCGTAAATACCATAATCATTTCGCCAGTCTTACACTGAAATTTTATGCTTTTGACTGTTCAGTGTCATCATTAATGTCATTAACATCACGTAGACGAATTGGCTGATGACTTCTGTAAGATAATTCTTCGTAATCTGAGTGTTCACTCTTTCGTTTTTTACAGAAACGTGTGTGTGTGGTGTCATAATTGAAGTTTCTGCGCTACAGTTATTGCATGTGAAGTTCCTTCCTACATCATTTGGTAAAATAATTGGTAAGTGGTCGTTCCTCACCTGAAAGTGCAATTTAAAATCTACGTCCTCAAACATGTGATGAATAAATTCAAATCCCTCTCTTCACTTCTTACTCTCTACAGTTCCCTCTAGTACCTCGGAAGTTATTCCCTGATGTCTTAACAGATGTCCTATCATCTTGTCCCTTTTCCTTGCCAGTGTTTTCCAAATGTCTTTCACGTGCCAATTCTGCAGGGAACCTCCTCATTCCATTTCCTTATCAGACCACCCAATTTTCAACATTCGTCTATTGCACCATATCTGAAATGCTTCTACTCTCTTGTGTTCCAGTTTTTCTACAGCCCATTCTTCGTAATTATACAGTGCTGTGGTCCGAATGTACAGAATCAAAAATGTATTTGTCAAATTAAGCTCTATGCTTAATACTAGCAGATTTCTCCTGACCAGGGATCCCTTTCTTCCAGCGCTAGTCTGCTTTTTATATTCTCCTTGTTTGGTCCATCATGGTGTTTTTTTTATTGTTAGATACCAGAATTCCTTAACTTCGTCTACTTCGTGATCCCTCACTCTTATTTTAAGTTTCTCGCTGTCCTTATTTCTGCTGCTTCTCGTTCCTAACGTCTTTCTTCGATTTACTGTCAGTCCAGATGCTATACTCACCAGGCTTTCCATTCTGTTCAACAGACCCTGTAATCCTTCACATTCACTAAGATAGCAATGTCATGAGCGGACCTTATCATTAATACCCTTTCACGTTGAATTTTAATCCTACTCTTAAGAATATATTTTATTTCCATCATTGCGCCTTCTAATAGTAGAGGCGAAAGACAACATGCCTGTCTTGCACCCTTCTTAATCCGAGCACTTTGTACTTCGTTTCCCACTCTTTTTTATCCCTCTTGGTTCTCGTACGTACTACACGTGTCACCTGCATTTCCATATAGCTTACCCCTATTTTTCTCAGAGTGTCGAAAGCCATTTTACGGATATGGAATGCTTTTTACAGTACTAAAAATCCTATGAACACTTCTTGCGTTCACTTCGGCCTTGCTTCCATTATCAACCGCAATGTCAGAACAGCCTCTCAGGTGATTTTACCTCTCCTAAAGCCAAACTAATCGTCATCTAACAGATCCTAAATTTTCTTCTCCAGCCCTCTGTATATTATTCTTGTCAGCACACTTAATGAATGAGCTGTTAAGCTGATTGTGGGATAATTCTCGTACTTGTCAGCTCTTATTGTCTTTGGAATAGTGTGGATGGTATTTTTCCGAAAGTCAGATGGTACATCGCCACTCGCATACAGTCTACACACCCTGGGCGCTAATGACCATAGAAGTTTTGCGCCCTAAAACCACAAACAAAAAAAAAAACAAAAAAAAAGTCTACACACCAACATGGATAGTCGTTTTGTTGCCTATTACTCGAATTATCTTAGAAATTCCTAAGGAATGTTGTCCTCCGCTTCTGTCTCGTTTAAATTTAAGTTGTTCAAAGCTCTCTGATATTCTGATTCTAATGCTGAATCTCCTGTCTCTTCGCTGTAGACTCCTGTTTCTTCTTCCATCACGCCCTAAGACAAGTCCTCCCCTCATAGAGGGCTTTAATGTAGTCTTTCCGCCTATCCGACCTCCAGTCTGTATTTAACAGGGGAATTCCCATTTCACTCTTAATGTTAACATCCTTGCTTTTAATTTCACAGAAGGTTTTTTTGACTTTTCTGTATGCTTAGTCGTCCTTCCGACAGTAATTTCTTTTTAGAGTTCTTCAAATTTTTAATGCAAACATTTCGCCTTAAATGGCTCTGAGCACTATGGGACCTAACATCAGGGGCCATCAGTCCCCTAGAACTTAGAACACATTTCGCCTTAAATGGCTCTGAGCACTATGGGACTTAACATCTGAGGTCATCAATCCCCTGCAATTACTATTTATTACGTTGCTAAGGAACTTGTATTTCTGAATTTCGCTGAATATTTTAGTACTTTCTACTATCGTCGATCAACTGAAGTATTTCTTTGGTCATCCATGGTTTCTTGACAGTTGCCTTACTTTCACTTAAGTTTTCGTTTCCAACTTCTTGATTCCTCTGCTTAGAGATCTCTAGCCCTCTTCAACCAACTGTCTACTGAGCTATTTATTATTGCAGTATCTATAGCCTAAGAAAGTTTAAACGTATCTCTACACTCATTAGTACTTCCGTATCCCACTTCTTTGCGCATTGCATCTCCCTGAGATGATTCCTTTAGTTCAGCCACCTTTTCATCACCACTAAATTGAGATCTGAGTCTATATCTACTACTGGGTATACATACAATCGTATATGCGGCATCGGAATCTCTACCTGATCATGATGCAATGTGAAGAGGATCTTCCCGTTTCATCCGGGATTTTTCACGTATACTTTATCCTCTTGTGATTCTTGAACAGAATATTCACTATTACTAGGTGAAATTCATTGCAAAACTCAACTACTCTGTATGTTCTCTCACTTCTACTACCTAGCCTTTATTCTATTCCTTCCCCTACAGCCGCATTCCGAAAACGCATGATTATTAGATTTTCATTTCCCTTTATGTACTGAATTACCTGTTCAGTATCCTAACACATTTTCTCCATACCTTCATCTTCCGCTTGCGATGTCCGCATATATGCCTGAACTATTCTTGCCGGTGTTGATTTGCAGTAGATTCTGATAAGAGCAACCGTATCATTCAACTGTTCACGGTAACTCACATTTTGCCCTAGTTACTAATCATGAACTAGCTTTATTCCCGTCATACCAGATTCTGTTGCCGTTGCTATTACCCTGAACTGGTCTCATCAGATATTCTTGTCTTCTTCCCTCGCTTCACTGACCGCCACTGTATCCAGATAGATCCTTCAGATATTCTAGCTTTCCTATCACTTTCAAACGTTCATGTTCCACTCCCCATTTCGCAGAACCTTACCCTTTCGTTAGTTATCCAGTATTTTTCTCATGGTTACATCCTCATAGGCTGTCCCGTCCCGGAGATCCGAATGGGGCGTAGTACGGAATCTTCTGCCAATGGAAAGATCATCATGCCTTTTTGTCAGTTACAGGCCACATGTCCAGTGGATGCATAACGTTATGTATCTTTAACGCAGTGTTTTCCGCCGCCTTTTGCGTTTTCATACCGTCGATCATTGCTGACTCTTCCGCCCTATAGGGCCCGGTTCCCATCCCAAGGGCAAGAGAGTGCTCTGAACTTTTAGCTGCTCCTCGTTCTCTTTGATAAGGCCGTTGGAAGAACGACGGTGAATTCTTATGCCGGATGTCTTCGGCCGCCATTGCTAATGATTTTTATTCAAAATTTGATGAGCGACGATTTTCGAACCGGGGGCCCAGGACGTCTTGGTTAGTAGACAAAGACGCTACCCCTATGCCAAGGGTTTAGTAGCAAACTCTCTAAAACCATCCCTTCTGCATTAAATGTATTCATTTGTTTCAGTACGGGTTTCATCGTTTACTTTCATTTTCAAGTGGATTCACATGGCATGTAAAGTCAATAACACATCATACACTACGTATCCTCTACTATTTACATGACAGAATTTCCAGCTTACAGCTGTAACTGTTTATATGGCGCTATTGCATTTTCCTTTTACGCGCCGCTGTCAGGTATAAGATTACGTAAAAAATAATGGTATAAAATTGAATTACTATTAATGTTTTGGTGAAGCTGCGACACTCTTCCTCGTAATAGAGTCAATGGCTATTAAAATTGGTACGAGTTACGTAATACGTACATTTGTGTTATTTTCATTCTGGATGAAGTCATTCAACGTAATCGTTAATATTATACATTGAATACGATGTGAAACACGGAAACAAAGGAAGGACCCAGCTTGAGTGGAGGTGCAAGCTTGAATCAGTCAGATCTGAACAACCAATATCTGGGAGAAACCGACCTCTGTACAGTGGGTTTCCACGCGAACTGTTTCACACACAATTTATTTTCGTTGTTATATTTTTGACTTTATATGCTATACCGAACTGTTTGGGAGTGAGGTATCGTCAATCAGGTACTCAGATGCGTATTGTAGATATGCAGCTAAGGCCCCTTAATAAAACTTTGCCATTCCCTATGCTGTAATAGCCCCACACCAAACAATAAATTTGAATTAACTGTAAGTCATTAGTTGCCGAGGGCGTAAAATTTCCAATACCGCACTAATTCTGGCCAAAACCAAAATGTCGAGTTCTGGCAGAGAGCTTCTTTCACATGGTTCTCTATTATGTACTACTATGTACCCGTACTATTTTCATCTACTGTTTGCCATGGAGCAATTTTCTTTTTTTTTTTTTTTGGGTCATCAGTCTACTGACTGGCTTCATGCGGCCCGCCACGAATTCCTTTCCTGTGCTAACTTCTTCATCTCAGATTGGCACTTGCAACCTCCGTCCTCAATTATTTCCTTGACGTATTCCAATCTCTGTCTTCCTCTACAGTTTTTGCCCTCTACAGCTCCCTCTAGTACCATGGAAGCCATTATCATCCTGTCCTTTCTCCTTATCAGTGTTTTCCACATATTCCTATCCTCTCTGATTCTGTGTAGAACCTCCTCATTCTTTACCTTATCAGTCCACCTAATTTTCAACATTCGTCTATAGCACCACATCTCAAATGCTTCGATTCTCTTCTGTTCCGGTTTTCCCACAGTCCATGTTTCACTACCATACAATTCCGTACTCCAGACGTATATCCTCAGAAATTTCTTCCTCAAATTAAGGCCGGTATTTAATATTAGTAGACTTATCTTGGCCAGAAATGCCTTTTTTGCCATAGCGAGTCTGCTTTTGATGTCCTCCTTGCTCCGTCCGTCATTGGTTATTTTACTACCTAGGTAGCAGAATTCCTTAACTTCATTGACTTCGTGACCATCAATCCTGATGTTAAGTTTCTCGCTGTTCTCATTTCTACTACTTCTCATTACCTGCGTCTTACTCCGATTTACTCTCAAACCAAACTGTGTACTCATTAGACTGTTCATTCCGTTCAGCAGATCATTTAATTCTGCTTCACTTTCACTCAGGATAGCAATGTCATCAGCGAATCGTATCATTGATATCCTTTCACCTTGTATTTTAATTCCACTCCTGAACCTATCTTTTATTTCCATCATTGCTTCCTCGATGTACAGATTGAAAAGTAGGGGCGAAAGGCTACAGCCTTGTCTTACACCCTTCTTAATACGAGCACTTCGTTCTTGATCGTCCACTCTTATTTTTCCCTCTTGGTGGTTGTACATATTGTATATGACCCGTCTCTCCCTATCGCTTACCCCTACCATTTTCAGAATCTCGAACAGCTTGCACCATTTTATAATGTCGAACGCTTTTTCCAGGTCAACAAATATTGATTTTCCTTTAGCCTTTCTTCCATTATTAGCCGTAACGTCAGAATTGCCTCTCTCGTCCCTTTACTTTTCCTAAAGCCAAACTGATCGTCACATAGCGCATTCTCATTTTTCTTTTCCATTCCTCTGTATATTATTCTTGTAAGCAGCTTCGATGCATGAGCTGTTAAGCTGATTGTGCGATAATTCTCGCACTTGTCAGCTCTTGCCGTCTTCGGAATTGTGTGGATGATGCTTTTGCGAAAGTCAGATGGTATATCGCCTGACTCATACATTCTACACACCAACGTGAATAGTCGTTTTGTTGCCACTTCCCCCAATGATTTTAGAAATTCTGATGGAATGTTATCTATCCCTTCTGCCTTATTTGACCAAAAGTCCTCCAAAGCTCTTTTAAATTCCGATTCTAATACTGGATCCCCTATCTCTTCTAAATCGACTCCTGTTTCTTCTTCTATCACTTCAGACAAATCTTCAAAAATGGCTCTGAGCACTATGGGACTTCACATCTAAGGTCATCAGTCCCCTAGAACTTAGAACTACTTAAACCTAACTAAGCTAAGGACAGCACAGAACACACAGCCAACACGAGGCAGAGAAAATCCCTGACCCCGCCGGGAATCGAACCCGGGAACCCGGGCGTGGGAAGCGAGAACGCTACCGCACGACCACGAACAAATCTTCACCCTCATAGAGGCTTTCAATGTTTTCTTTCCACCTATCTGCTCTCTCCTCTGCAATTAACAGTGGAATTCCCGTTGCACTCTTAATGTTACCACCTTTGCTTTTAATGTCACCAAAGGTTGTTTTGACTTTCCTGTATGCTGAGTCTGTCCTTCCGAAAATCATATCTTTTTCGATGTCTACACATTTTTCCTGCAGCCATTTCGTCTTAGCTTCCCTGCACTTCCTATTTATTTCATTCCTCAGCGACTTGTATTTCTGTATTCCTGATTTTCCCGGAACATGTTTGTACTTCCTCCTTTCATCAGTCAACTGCAGTATTTCTTCTGTTACCCTTGGTTTCTTCGCAGCTACCTTCTTTGCACCTATGTTTTCCTTCCCAACTTCTGTGATGGCCCTTTTTAGAGATGTCCATTCCTCTTCAACTGTACTGCCTACTGCGCTATTCCTTATTGCTGTATCTATAGCGTTAGAGAACTTCAAATGTATCTCGTCATTCCTTAGCACTTCCGTATCCCACTTCTTTGCGTATTGATTCTTCCTGACTAATTTCTTGAACTTCAGCCTACTCTTCATCACTACTATATTGTGATTTGAGTCTATATCTGCTCCTGGGTACGCCTTACAATCCAGTATCTGATTTCGGAACCTTTGTCTGACCATGATGTAATCTAATTGAAATCTTCCCGTGTCTCCCTGCCTTTTCCAAGTATAACACTCCTCTTGTGATTCTTGAACAGGGTATTCGCTATTACTAGCTGAAACTTGTCACAGAACTCAATTAGTCTTTCTCCTCTTTCATTCCTTGTCCCAAGCCCATATTCTCCTGTAACCCTTTCTGCTACTCCTTCCCCTACAACTGCATTCCAGTCGCCCATGACTATTAGATTTTCACCCCCTTTTACATACTGCCTTGCCTTTTCAATATCCTCATACACTTTCTCTATCTGTTCATCTTGAGCTTGCGACGTCGGCATGTATACCTGAACTATCGTTGTCGGTGTTGGTCTGCTGTCGATTCTGATTAGAACAACCCAGTCACTGAACTGTTGACAGTAACACACCCTCTGCCCTACCTTCCTATTCATAACGAATCCTACACCTGTTATACCATTTTCTGCTGCTGTTGATATTACCCGATACTCATGTGACCAGAAATCCTTGTCTTCCTTCCACTTCACTTCACTGACCCCTACTATATCTAGATTGAGCCTTTGCATTTCCCTTTTCAGATTTTCTAGTTTCCCTACCACGTTCAAGCTTCTGGCATACCACGCCCCGACTCGTAGAACGTTATCCTTTCGTTGATTATTCAATCTTTTTCTCATGGTAACATCCCCCTTGGCAGTCCCATCCCGGAGATCCGAATGGGGGACTATTCCGGGAGCTTTTGCCAATGGAGAGATCTTCACGACACTTCTTCAAATACAGGCCACATGTCCTGTGGATACACGTTACGTGTCTTTAATGCAGTGGTTTCCAATGCCTTCTGCATCCTCATGTCGTTGATCATTGCTGATTCTTCCGCCTTTACGGGCAATTTCCGACCCCTAGGACAAGAGAGTGCCCTCAACCAAGACGCTACCCCTAGACCACGGGTAATCCTTGGAGGAATACGAAACAAGTATTCTGCTACTGAATCCATTCATGCACACATATTAAAAAGATATATATAAATATGTACGTACAGGTGTGTATCGGTAAATGATATGTTGCAAAGCGCCGCGCATAATATGAGGTCTTAGTCTTAGTACATCAGGTTCTGCTGCTACTGTGGTCTTCAGTCCTGAGAATGGTGTGATGCAGGTCTCCATGCTAGTCTATCCTGTACAAGCTGCTTCATCTCCCAGTACGTACTGCAGCCTACATCCTTCTGAATCTGCTCAGTGTATTCATCTCTTGGTCTCCCTCTATGATTTTTACCCTCCACGCTGCCCTCCAATACTAAATTGGTGACACCTTGATGCCTCAGAATATGTCCTACCAACCGATCCCTTCTTCTAGTCATTTATGCCACAAACTCCTCTTCTTCCCAGTTCTATTCAATACCTCCTCATTAGTTATGTGATCTGCCTATCTCATCTTCAGCATTCTTCTGTACCACCACATTTCAAAAGCTTATATTCTCTTCTTGTCCGAACCATTTATCGTCCATGTTTCACTTCCATACATGGCTACACTCCATACAAATACTTTCAGAAATGACTTCCTGACACTTAAATCTATATTCGATGTTAACAAATTTCACTTCTTCAGAAACGCTTTCCTTACCATTGACAGTCTACATTTTATATCCTCTCTACTTCGACCTTCATGAGTTATTTTGCTCGGTAAATAGAAAAACTCCTTTACCACTTTAAATGTCTCATTCTGTAATCTAATTTCCTCAGCATCACCCGAACTGACTACATTCCATTAACTTCGTTTTGCTTTTGTTGATGTTCATCTTAGATCTTAGTTTCAAGACACTGTCCATTCCGTTCAACTGCTCTTCCAAGTCCTTTGCTGTCTCTGACAGAATTACAATGTCATCGGCAAACCTTAAAGTTTTTATTTCTTCTCCATGGATTTTAATACCAACTCCGAATTTTTCTTTTGTTTCCTTTACTGCTTGCTCAATATACGGATTGAATAACATCGTGGAGAGACTACAACCCGGTCTCATTCCCTTCCCAACCACTGCTTCCATTTCGTGTCCCTCGACTCTTATAACTGCCACCTTGTTTCTGTACAAATTGTAAATAGCCTTCGCTCCCTGTATTTTACCCCTGCCACATTCAGAATCTGAAGAGAGTATTCCAGGCAACATTGTCAAAAACTTTCTCTAAGTCTACAAATGCTAGGTTTGCCTTTTATTAATCTATCTTCTAAGATGTCTTAGGGTCAGTAGTGCCTCACGTGTTCCAACATTTCTACGGAATCCAAACTGATCTTCCCCGAGGACGGCTTCTACCAGTTTTTCCATTCGTCTGTGAAGAATTCCCATTAGTATTTTTCAGCTGTGACTTATTAAACTGATACTTCTGTCAACACCTGCTTTCCTTGGGATGGGAATTATTATATTCTTCTAGAAGTCTGAGGATATTTCGCCTGTCTTAAACATTTTGCTCAAAAGATGGCAGAGTTTTGTTAGGTCTGGCTCTCCCAAGGCTGTCAGTAGTTCTAATGGAATGTTGTCTACTCCCGGGGCCTTGTTTCGACACAGGTCTTTCAGTGCTCTGTCATACTCTTCACGCAGTATCGTATCTCCCATTTTATCTTCATCTACATCCTCTTCCATTTCCATAATATTGCCCTTAAGTACCTCGCCCTTGTATAGACCCTCTATATACTCCTTCAACCTTTCTGCTTTCCTTTCTTTGCTTAGAACTAGGTTTCCATCTGAGCTCTTGATATTCATACAAGTGGTTCTCTTTTCTCCAAAGGTCTCTTTAAATTTCCTGTAGACAGTATTTATCTTACCCCTAGTGAGATAAGCCTATACATCCTTACATTTGTCCTCTAGCCATGCCTGCTTAGCCATTTTGCACTTCCTGTCGATCTCGTTTTTGAGACGTTTGTATTCCTTTTTGTCTGCTGCATTTACATAAGGTTTTATGGGTGATAAAAGGCAGGGTCAAGTTTTTAGGCTAGCTCTTAGGTATAGGACCATTCGTATACCCAACAGAAGGATCGTCTTAGTGTCACTACCCTACAGTACATGGTGAAAGTATGAATATTACACACTTCCACCTGCTTAGGCAAATGGTGAAAATAGTTTGATTCTTTTTGCAGTATATAGTCTGTGGTGGGTTTGATGGGACTTATGGAGGCACCATTAGTTCATGGATGGTTCCTCGGAAAACCCTACAAAGGGTTTTTGTCATTATATTTTCGCCGTCACAAGCGGACCAGAACCCAGCCGAGTATTCTGAGACGGCCCCATACAGCAAATGGCTGTAATTTTGGCGATGTATTCCTGAGATCCTGATCTCGAACATATTTGAAAATTTTCTTCAAATCTTAATCAATTCCCTAAAACACAGGTTCAGAGTTACTTTACTTGTACACGTAAAATACGCACGTCAAATCCGGTATGAGGCGAAACGTAGTTTGTAAGGTGACTAGAAGAAGGGATTAATTCGTAGGACATGTTCTGAGGCATCAAGGGATCACCAATTTAGTACTTGAGGGCAACGTGGAGAGTAAAAATCGTAGAGGGAGACCAAGAGATGAATACACTAACCCGATTCAGAAGGAAGTAGGTTGCAGTAGGTACTGGGAGATGAAGAAGCTTGCACAGGATTAAGTAGAACGGAGAGCTGCATCAGACCAGTCTCTGGACTGAAGACCACAAAATGGTTCAAATGGCTCTGAGCACTATGGGACTCAACTGCTGAGGTCATTAGTCCCCTAGAACTTAGAACTAGTTAAACCTAACTAACCTAAGGACATCACAAACAACCATGCCCGAGGCAGGATTCGAACCTGCGACCGTAGCGGTCTTGCGGTTCCAGACTGCAGCGCCTTTAACCGCACGGCCACTTCGGCCGGCCTGAAGACCACAACAACAACAACAACAACAACAATAACAACAAGGTGAAAAAGTCGTAAAGTGTCTCCGTTATCATTTGGGACCCTATGTTGTAGTACTGAAGCAAAAGCAAAATTATTTGCTTGTAAAGTCAGGTCTGAGATGTAGAAAAAAGCAAACTATATCAATTTTACTGATCAACTCATTTATTTCCATATGAGTTACATGCCTTGCTGCAACAGGGAAAGAAGTGACACATGGGTAAAAGTGCAGATATGCTCCAGTTTGTTTAAAAGGCTCTGACTGAAAAGTGGGGTACAAGCTGCTCATTTTACCTTCCTTAACACCTTTAAAAATTTTCCCAAAAATTTCGGTGTGGGATATGCTGATACCGACGAAGACATTATCAGTGGGAAAGAGACGGTAAGGTAATAGATATTGGAAGATAGTGGTTGTTTTATAGAAAGAGAGAAGGTGACGCTTGCAGTGAGAGAAAAAGAGTGTGACACAGTGGCAGTGGAATATAACATAGTGACAGAACAGTACTAGGAAAAAAGTGAAGGAGCAGTGCCGGGTGGAGGGGGGCAGGAGGAATAACGAGAAACAGAAAGTGGAAGTGGAAGTGCTTGAGAGCCAGTGACAATGAGAGACAGATTACATGATAATGACAGAGAAAGATAGAGTTAGAGGCAGTGACAAGAGACACCAGCAGTGGGAGGTAGTAGCAGTGAGAGAGATCAAGAGGGAGGCAGTGATAGCAAGAGGAGACTGGGTGGTAAGACAGCACGAACGGGTCTGCCGCTTTGACACAAGAAGCACTGACAGAGACACAAAGAGATAATGAGTTGGGCTAAATGATTGAGTCGAAAAGAGCAAGTAGGAGTGGATCGGCATGAGCGACTTACAGTGTTGGACTAGTGAGTGTGAGTGAGTTACAGTCACGGGAACTTGTAAAAGTTTGACGTGAGTTGAAGCGTGCCAAAATTTTTGGGATATTTTTAAAGGTGCTGAGGAAGGTAGAATAAGGCAGCTGGTACCCCAAATTTCAGTCAGGGCCTTTTGAATAAACAGGAACATATTGAATTTTTTTGCGCTCCGATAGGAACGTTTTTATTCTGGTGTTTATATGTTTCATATCTTCTCCTGAACTGCTAAACAGATTTCAACCAAACTGGGCACATGTATCACTTACATTCTGGAAAGAAGAATCGCTGTGAGGGGGAAAGATCCACTTGCCTATCAAAGGGGGTGAAAAAGAACTGTTGCCCTCTATGTGCGAAACCCAGAACGTATCCGTACAGTATTTGAGAATGAGAGCACTTAGTGACTTACAGCAAATATTACACATAATCTCTCATTGACAACTCCCACAAAATGATGAAAGAAAAAAAGTTTATCATTTACTCCATTTCATTGTGCTTGCAGAAAAGCAGGGATTTCATTTCAATGAATTAATTCTGTACAACTGAATGTATTCGTGGCACATCCTGCAGACAGTAGTCACATACACCTGCAAAATTTTACCATTGTACTGCACATAGTTCACCAGATACGACGTCATAAACAGTGACATGCGTGAAAACATGCCGTATCGTGCAAGACGTTTAAATTTAATACACTTTACTCCCAATTCTATTCGCCACACACTTCGCATATAGTATCGACATTTGCTGCTCGATGTAACGACAAAATTATATGACTGTACGACATATAGTTCACGATATATGATATCATAAGCACTGAAATGTCGAATCAAACCACGTGCAGCCGTCTAAATTTACAGTTGTTATATTATTTGAGTAAACAGTTTCAGCACTACATTAAGCCGTATTGAAGCCAAAGACTCTCACCAAGAGATAATCGAAGAGATCACTGTGCCAAAAATCTGCAGGTACCAGTCATTGGAAGCTGGCCCCTATTTTGACCGGACCAGATGTGGGATTCTTACTAGTTTTCGGTCAGGTGGATGAAGATCGATTGAGGTAGCGCTGAAACTGGTTACTGAAATAAGATAACAACTGAAAGTTTAGACGGTTGAAGATGTCCTGATTCGACATTTCATAGTGGACAGCAGAGGTCCCGCAACCATCTGCAGAAAGATGAACTTACAAGTCGAGCTGCTTGTGAACGAAAGTGCAGGGGGAAATTCGCTAGACACAGTTGAAACAAGTATAGAAATGTGTGTGAAATATATTAAATACATGTGACATATATGTGACAAGGGCATATTTGAGAATGTGTGTGGGCTAAAAACTGTTCCCATTCCCATGGATCGTTTTCAGAAACACCTACTATTACTTCCTGAAATATATACTGTGTGGCTAAAAACTATCAATTTCCTATTTTGTTGGGGTTTATAACATGGAGAGAGAAGGAGGAGGAAGAGGCAGGACAGAAAGAGAGGGCATGAACAATGATATGGGGAGGACGAGAGTGACAGATAGAGGGAGAAATGGACAGAAAAGGGAACAGGAGGAGATGGACATAGATATGAGGAGGAGGAAATGGACAGAGAAAGGGAAGAGGAGATGGACAGAGAGAGAGAGAGAGAGAGAGGGTGGGGTCGGAGGAAGAGATAGAAGGGGTGAGAAGATGAGGTGGGAGCAAGTAGTCTCAGAGGGGGAAGGATCAGCTGGACAGGAGAAGACAGAAAACGAATAAATAAAAATGTAGTACAGTAAGTATGGCAAAAATAAATTGTAATATGTAGAGGGAAGCGATACAGTGCATTTGGATATGTAATACAGTCTAAGTAGCTTGTTGGTTGATAGTAGCCTATTCCCACCTACTTCAGGTGATACGTTCTCGGTAGAACCTCGATCTGTTCTCATTTGAAATGGTGCGTGTTTAGGTAGGTTCGTTATGTTTGTGTGTATTGATATATTACTTGGAGTGTTGCATGTCAGGATACTACATTGTATTCAGTAGTTGTTTGATTGTCTTACTGTTGGTAGTTGTGGTACATTCTGTGTCATACCCTAGACACACACACACCTGGTGTCATACAGATTACATACTGACTGAGAATTTGACACATGGAATACATGAGTTTTAGCTTTACATGAAGAATAAACTTATGGCTGTAAGTTTATTAGTAGAAATAGAATGGTTAATTGGTACTTCGGTGCAGTATTCCTTAAATAACATAATACATCATATTGTTAGTTTTGTACATGGTTTATACAGGAAATACATTAGATATATAAAAGAAATTTATTGTAGCTTTACATAAAGAAGGGAATATACTTCTGCCTACGAATAATAAGACGCATAATAGATTACTGCTTTTATACAGTATACTGTAAACAATATACAGAGTTTTGAGAAAGAAATTATCACTCTGCAGCGGAGTGTGCGCTGATATGAAACTTCCTGGAAGATAAAAGTGTTTACCGGACCGAGACTGGAACTCGGGACCTTTGCCTTTCACGGGCAAGTGCTCTACCATCTGAGCTACCCAAGGAGACAAGGTATTGGGGGAATTAAAGCTGTGAGGATGGATCGTGAGTCGTGCTTGGGTAGCTCAGATGGTAAAGCACTTGCCCGTGAAAGGCAAAGGTCCCGAGTTGGGGTCTCGGTCCTTCACACAGTTTTAATCTGCCAGGAAGTTTCAGTATACAGAGTGTCGTTGGGGAGCAGGAGCATCGGAAAAGAAGTTCTATGAGCCTTCCCTCCCAAGCGACTTTACCTTATTATTACAGTCACTGCACTATGCGGCGAAGTATATTATGTATTCAATTATCGCAATGTTGTCGGTCCTTATCGTCTTAATAGATAGTTTGTACTGCATTGTGTTGTCTTGCTAGTTTGTGCATAATTTTGGAAGCTTTGTCAGTTGTCAGTTTGATATCTCCGCTGAAAGTTTGTTTTTCGTCAAGATGTGGTGCTAAATAGCGTGTGGTCTGCTTCGTCTGCATGCTAATACTGTTTAATTTTGGAACTGATTTCTTCTGTAGTGTCCCTCTGAGCAGTAAATATGCAGTTTTGTTGAGAGCTATTTTTAGTTTATTTTCTTTGCATCAATTGTTCATTTTCTGAAGCAGTCACGTGCCTTTTGATTCCAGTGCTGCTCTCGAGTTGGCTGACACCACTACGAGCAGGTCATCTGCTTACGCAGGCACACCTCTTACCTGGTCGCCACCGTCCAGGATGTTCAGCAAGGGCTCGATTACCATATCCCAATACATTGGTTCGCAGATCGAGCCCTGTGGACAGCTCATTCTTATTCTCTTAAGAACCGTATTCGAGGAGGCCATTGTAGAAGGAAGCTGATAGCTGCATGTCACTTAAATTGGCGAAGAGGGACGGCCAGCGCAGATTGTCAAATGCTCAGGCATGTCGTTTAGTATGACGGCCACGTACGTGACGACTGATGCTGTTTGTTACTGTTAGTGCTTGGTTGAAGGCGTCTTTTATTGATCTACTTTATCTGAGGCCGAACTGATCGGATGTTAGGCTGAAGAGGCGGCTGAGCGATTAAAGGCGGTCACACCTGTACCTTGGCGAGAGAGTTCAAGAGGCAAGTCGGTCGGAATATTTGGGGTTCTACTGACTATTTGTCTTTTGATTTCTTGATTATTATTGCATTAGCGGTTTTCCAGAGTCTTGGAATTTTGCATGTTAGTAGTGCCTCGTTGAACATTTTGGTAAGGAAAGGTGTGATTTGTATTACTGTTTGTTTTTTTTCTGAACATATTTTGTCTGGGCCGGGTTCTTTTCGGGTTTTAAGCCTGCTGATTGCCGTTGCGACCTCTTGTTGCGTGAATGATATCGCTACGCTGTCACTGACGTGTGTGCGCCTCATCCTGTCTCTTAGGTTAGTGTGGTGTCGCTCGTCTTGTATGGGGTCCTCATCTGGGAGGAGCCTGTTCAGGAGATGTTCTGGTATGCTTCTCTCCTTTGGTCATTGTCGGCAGCTTGTTTTAGTGTCGATAGAACTATGGGTTTCTTAAATCATTCTGTTTCTGTGTGGAATGGTTGTCCCCAGGTGCAGTTTTGTAAATGTTTTTTTACGAAATTGGTCCAGTAGTCTTGCCTTGTTATCTTCAGCTGTTTTTGGTATTTATGTTTAGCGTCACCATACAGGTCGAGTCTAAACTGTCTTTCAGGAACTGTCTTTGCATATTGGTAGTACTTTCTTTTGACCCGTGATTCCTTCCTAAATGTTGCCAGTTCTGTCGACATCGGTTGTTTCTGTCCCCAATTCTTAAGATCATCCTGTCAATTTCCTCTTTAGTTAGGAAGCAGATTTTATCCCTGAGCTGTTTAAAATATATGCTTCATTTCTAGTCTGCTAAGTCGCAGGATAGCTTCTAAGTTTTCATATTTTACGTGATTCATGGTATTTCGCTTGGTAATCCTCAGTTGCGTCTGATTTGTGTTCTTGACTGTCCGTGTAGTGATTTTGTAGTGTAGCATGTTTTTCCCTGCTTTATTTTTTCTGGTAGTGTGGAGTTTGATGTGTCTCCGCTGAGCATTTTCCTTGCTAGACTTGTTGTTTTTGATCTCAACTGGGAACCTGTTGTTCTTGGAAGCTGACTGTTCTATATTCGTTTCTTGGGTGGTTGTGCCTGGTGTTGTGCTGGTGCAGAACGTGTCTATCTATTCAACTACTCTACTATTTTGATTTTCATAGTGACTGTATGTGCTACATTTTCGTAGACTAAAGGGACTGATGATATAGGTAATGTAGAGTCTACATTTTGATCTATCTTATTCTACTTGTTGTGCAGGTAGCGTGCAATTGTCTTTGTTTGTTTTTGGCTGCAGTGTTTCATTTCTGTATAGCTCTGTGACTTCGTCTTCCTCCGAATGTTCAAGAATGTCGTTACATTTCTCTATACTGTGTCTTTGTATTTTGTATTCCAGTTCGTCACCTCGTAAAAGGAGACCTTGAAGATGGCCCAATCAAACATGTGGTGTTTTAGGTACTGGTCCACTTCGTATTCAATTGCTCCCTGCACATATCGTCTACATAGCCGGTAATGCTGAAGTGTCTATATTCTATTATCTCCAAGAAATGAGGCATTACATTAGAATAAATATCTGTATTATATCTGCATTTGGGGCTTGTAATAACCCCATATGTTGCCGCAAGGCAACGACTTGCCACCGACCTCTCATTCTAGTAGACGGCGACTTATACCTTTGCCTATTTGCGTTATTAGTTACGTCTATTCTGTGGGTGTGTTAGGAGGGTGGGTTTCTTTGTATCCTATACAACCTAGAGAATTCTCTTCCCTGCATTCTGACATTTTGTATCCAGTTTTGCACATATCGGGTCTTTGTCCCAACACTTCGGTGGAGAACTGAAGCTCCAATTGTTGAAACATTTCTGTACAGCAACAAAGTCGTTGATACACAAAGATCCAAACTGAATAAAAACACTTTCTTTTTAAAGTGGCAGTAGTTGTACTCTTTGTGACGCTTCTGAAATCTTGTTTACTGTCCTTTTGCTCAGTGGTCCTGTTTTAAATTTTATTTTAATCTCGTTATCGAATCTTTCTTTGGTAATATGTTCACTCGGATCTATTTCGTATAGATCTTCTAAGAATTCCTGGTCTGTTAAATATGTTAAGCCATGGTGCACTGCCAGAGGACGACGAGGCTATGGGTGTTCTGGTTGTGTACGAAATACCACTGGACTGTTCCCGTCTGCCTTAGGAATGCGCTAGTGGTTTACGGGAAGTTGAGGGATTGGGGTTGTATGCGTGTTTCCTGTGTGGAAGCTTGAGTTCGGCGATTTATGTATGTGTTATTGGCTTCTAAGGAGGGGTGTAAGGGTTAATTTAGGGTGTTCGTGCGAAGTTTGTGGTTGTTCGTTTCCTAAATTTTGTATGAGGAAGTGGGGCGAAGTTTGTGTTGTTTCGTAAATTTTGTGGATTTTTCTTGAATAAGTGTGTAAATGGTGCGTCGGCCTAAAAAGTCTCGAATGTGTGTGTTGGAGACGTATCTGCCAGTGCCTGAGATGACACGGAAAACTTTGCTCTGCAGACGTTGCAGTCGGGATAGTGTTATGTCTGACGCCGTAGACCATACCTCCGTGCCATACAGAATGACTAGAAGTAAGAGCTGGCGCCAGAGGAAGACTTTGCACTGGATGGCTAAACCATCACCTTTCAACAGTGGATATAGCCTACAGAAGAAGGCTCATCCCTTGTTTGCTGCGGTAGTGAGGTGCCTGTTCCATGTTAGGCGCCGATCTATTTCGACCCCCAGGTAAATGATTGAACTTCTCCAAGTTAGCTCTCTGCCGTCAATGGTGAGTTGACGATCGGGAAGTTTGATTTTAGGGGTGGAATAGTTCGCCTGGCACTTTGTAGGGTTGATATATATTTTCCAGTTGTTGCACCTCTGCGTAATTTCATCGACATAATGCTGGAATTGGCGATATATAAGGAAGAGGCTGCGACTGCTTCTGTACATGGCGGTATCATCCGCATAGAGAGCAATCTGTCCGCTAATTTGACTAGGGATGTCTTTCGTATATATGGTTTAGGGGACAGGACCTTAAACCGAACCTTGCGGACTCCTGCCATAATCCGTCCTGTCTGGCTGGATTCGTCTGCGTTCCTTACGAACAGCTGACGTCCTCTAAGGAAGAGGTCAGAGATTCAGGTTATGTAAAATGGGCACCCTATCTGATCTAGTTTGTAAATTAGGCCATCGTGCCAGATGCGGTCAAATGCTTTTCCTTTGTCTAGGAACTCTGCTCCTGTTGCTACTCTCCTTGCCCTGGCCAGACAAATGTGTTCTACAAAGCGAAGGGATTGTTGGATAGTGGAATGTTCAGCGCGGAATCCAAACTGCTGGGACAAAATGATATTGTTTTCTGCCAGGATCTGATAGATGGGTGAAAGGATTATTAATTCCAGGACTTTACTCAGGCCAGTTAGAAGAGAAGTGGGCATGTAGCTTTCGGAAAGGAGCCGGCTTTTATTGGGTTTGGGTAGGGTGATGATCTTTGCAGTTTTCCAAGCTGAGTCGAAATATGTGAGTTTCCAGCAGGCATTATTATCGCTTGCTAGGTAGGATATTGCGGGAGGGGAAGGTGTTTTAGGACTGGGGCCAGGAGCTTTGTGGTTACCCTGTCGCTTGATGAGTACACATATTGTCAGCTCGTTAACGGGCACGAATTCTGTCATTGGGAGCGTATTTCTTATCTGAGCCATGGTCCAATAGCTATTCTCTCCTGCCTATCGCTCACATCATCGTGGACAGCGTGAGTTCGGAACTGTGACTCCAATGATTTTGCCATTATTTCCGCCTTTTTTTTCTCGTCGTATGCAAGACCTTTCTCGCAGTGGAGTGGATTGTTTCCTCTGGTGGGATCTTTCCGCTGCAGGGCTATTTTCCAGATTTAGCGTCTGGATATGTCTGCTTCGGCGGATGTTAGTTTCTCCTCCCGGCAGCGGCTCCTGTGTTCTTGTAATCTTTGTCTCACCTGGTCCTGTAGTCCCTGCAGCAGGCGGCGATCGGCTGGATCACGGCAGCGTTGCCTCGTGTGTTTGGCGACTGTTAGGTCCCAGGTTTTAGGGGGCAGGTCCCTGGCGGCAGGATCAGTGGTTATCCTGACGCTAGTTGCACGAGCACAGGCGTGGAGGATGCCAGTAAATTTCTCAAAGGCTTTGTCCACATGCCCTTCCGTCTGAAGCGGGGGCATTTCCTCCATGTGCTCTCCCACCAGGTAGGTATATCTGTCCCAGTTTTTGATTACTTGTGTGTTTGCCATTCTCCCGGTATCGTCTTCGACATTGGTGAGATCCAGCACGACAGAACTGTGGAGTCCAGCTCGTAGCCCACTGTCGCAGTCTCATCGAGATCCCAGTTTTTCGCGACAAAAATATCTAACACATTAGAATTTCTGTTCGCATTGCCAGGAATATGCGAGGGCTCGTCTCAGGCGATGACACTAAGGGTGGTCCGCCCCTCGATGAACCCCCGCAGAGTCCTGCCACTTGCATTCTCGGCACGGCAGCCCCGGGCTCTGTGTTTCGAAGTTAGGTCTCCTCCCACCAATACACGATTGCCAACCTTAAGCAGTGCCTGAAGGTCTTGTGCAGTGACACGTGAAGTGGGGAGATGGTAGGCCAAAATAATTTGCCAATGGTTTTGACCAATCGTGATTTCTACACCGGCAGCCTCGATAATCTGAGTCTGCGGAAGTTCGGAAGTTCCAAGGGGCGGAAGCGCCTTCCGCCCTTAACCAGTACCGCTGTCTCGCCGCCTGGGCGGTACACTGCCAGAACGAATCCAAACTTCTTGGGTTCTTCACACCTACCGTGCTTAACATATGCTGTTTTTTATTAATTTTTATCTGCTTGCGATTCTGTTTCAGTTATTAAAGTGTTTGCTGTTGACCTCATTGATTTTATTTTTAATCGGTCTTCCTTGAGGTAAACCATCTCAGTGATGGTTTCTGTAGTGGTGAAGCAGGTACTTCCGCGACAGCTGTGTAGCACCGCCGTCGTCGTGCGCAGCAGCAAACCCATCTCGCCGGCGATATACAGCGTGTGGCCACACTGTAATTCTCACCACGCAGCGAAACAGCACTCACTGGTGTATTCATTTAGCTGTCGTATCGTTGTCGTAACAAACCTCTGGTTCTTGGTCTCAGATTTCGCTGCGTCTCATATTTGCTGTTTCAAGATGACTCGTTGGGCTTGTTTGTTTATAGTACCGCCTCCAGTTATCCGTTTCCTCTTTGTTTGTCTATCTGTCCGCCCCCGTCGATCCGCTGTTGACAAGCCTGGACCGGTCGATCCTCTCTCAGTGGGTATGAGTCGTTCCCTACGTTATATCGAATACCAGGCAAAATAAATAGCATTTGTAGCTGTCTACCGGCAAAACCTGATTTTGTAATCACTGATGTACCGCCAGGAAAAGGCTTTTAGTGAATATTGGAGTTTGAGGTAGAGATAGAAAATCTTCGTTCTTCGAAAACACGTCAGTAATATATGAAATCCAGGTGGGAGCTGTGTAGGTCAGTTTCTAGCACTTATTACTTACAATTCTCATCCGGATGGAGAGACGTAGACAGTAACGCGGGGCTAGGTGAGGAATGGAGGAATATGAGTAAACTGCTGTTCAGATAATGAGAAATGACAATAGGAACTTGGCCTTGGCGTTACCAGTCGTTGTAAGATGCCTGACAGTACAAACGACCACAGCTGCTTCGTCCCTGTATTTCAAGGGAAGAGTGTGTTCTCTCTAGGTGAGTAAGCTGAGACAACCAGTACTTCCATTACGTATGTTTTGGTTAGATTACATGAAATGAAATTTCTTTTATAAACGGATTTAACTGATACACACACACACAACCGCACAGTTTGTAAGCCTTTATAAAATGGAATTCTTTGAGTAGAGGTTATAGTATTATGTGAGCAAGAAGCACAAAAATGCAGGCTGTAAGCAACTTCACTTGTGTCTGCTTATATGTGAACTATTTTTTGTAGTTCTGTCATGCAAGAGTGAACAAGTGCAACAGCGCCCTATTTAAATGGAAGTGTAAGAAACGGCGTAACCGTACGTGCTCAAAGCATTCAATTCGCAGTGCCTTATGAACCACTACGATGCTGCCTGCTTCACCATGGGTATTGGCAAAACAGCCTTCAGTTATACAAAAAATCTGAAATTTCAACATCATTTTAACAAGGAAGATAAAGTATCTGTGTCCGACTAGTTCTGGGAATTTATGAGGTGACAGATGGAGTTGTCTTTAGCAATATCTAATTACTTCTCTTTGTTGACAAGGAAGTGTTGGAATCAGTATTGCTCAGCCTGTTGAACAAAGACGAGAGATTAGTCTTGCTCTCAATAAACATCGTCAAGTCATTTCATTGCACTAAAGGACAAAACTTGCCTGCTGCAATGCTGAAGTGATGCTCATTCTTCCATTCTTCCATTCGTTGTACTGGAAGGAGTCAAAAGTAAAACTGCTATTTGCAATCGAATGTCGACAACATCCACTATCCATTCCACAGAATCAGGCCACCTTCGAGATGAAGCTTTTTGTGCATGAGTAAACCATTTTTCGAAAGTCAAGCCAGCGATACCTGTAGTGCTCTTGATGGACGCTTTCATTAACCACACAATAGCGGTCAGTCTTCTAGAATGCTGCGTGGAAGATGACACTGTGGCTTTACGCCTCCCTTCTCATACAATACATGCATTCCACCATTTGGACTAGGAGTTTTTCAAGCCTTTGGACATCTTCTGTTTGAAAGCGTGCAGACAATCGGTCTTTAACAGCTCACACCACATGTTAACGACAAAGCTTTTTGCTTCTGTCTTGAAAGAAACCAGAGGAAAATCAGCTACAGTCGCAAACACAGCGGGAGGTTTCAGTGGTACGGAAATTTTACCCAAGAAACGTTAATTTCTGATACAGCATAGGGAACATTCAATGGCGAACATCAGCAGCCGTTTATGGATGCTGAAAACTGCAACAAGAGTCGTACTGTCCACTAACCCGATCAGAGGACTGAGCACTGGGGTGACATTAAGAGGCAGGTGGAAGAAACATTGTCAGCTTTTCAAAAAAATACGTTACATCGGCTTCAGAAAATAACTGTTTCTCCTATGCATTTTCAAGATAAAGACAGCTCTGAACGAAGGAATTTGCAGTTGATTTTGTTCACAATATGCAACACATAGTACCCTGAGCACTGTGTCCGAGAAAAAAAAAATCGTTTGTGCTCAGCGTGTTTAGCACCTAGTTCTACGCAAGCAGGATGTCTTCTTGCTCTCTTTACCCTATAAATTGGATGTGACGTGAGTAAAACACTAAGACCACAGATTTTATTGTTATGTGTATTTTCTGCGTATCTATAATTATTTTCTTTCATTTCGGATGTAGATGAAATCGTTGATGTACAATATAGTTTTCCAGAAACATATTATGTGCGATTTCAATCTAAATGCGTCTTAAAGGCGAAATAAGGCACTTAACCCCGAGTGACCCTACATCTCTTTCAAAAATGAACATTTTTTCTGCTGCAGAACACGAGTGGGTGGGCTGGCGCAACGACACGCCTGGCATGGAAGGCAGTCCCGTGGAGATGCTGTTTGAGTTCGACCACGTGCGCAACTTCTCGGCGGTGCACCTACATGCCAACAACCAGTTCAGCAAGGACGTGCAGGTGAGGAGGAAGCGAGGCGAGACACAAGCCGATCCATTTCCTACAAATTTACGGTATATACAAGACTTGGCCGGACACGAAAGTGACAGAAGTGCCGGTGGTGAAGTGTTTTGGGGAGGAAAGTGTTTCTGGTCAGTGTCGAGCGAGGCAGTGACCGTTTATCATTAGTTTCCAGGCAGCGGTTGGTGAAACGAAAAGTGTTCAGAACGGGAATCTGAGAGTTTTGGAGGCGAATTCGTATGTGGAAGCTTTTAATTTCCTTTCAGTTTTTCCATTACTTATTCCCGGATAAAGTGAAGTAATGCTCAATATATTGTATCTATTAATATTTTCATGAGAGGCATGAAAGGAAAAGACAAGATAAATTTTGGACGCAGAATTCAAAAACCAGTGGATGAGTACGCGGCAGAATATACGACAGACAAATTCATGGTCTTACGACGACGTTTTTCAAGATGAAGAGGTTTTGCCATCGTGCAGTATATAACTCAGTCCCCCCCCCTCCCCCAAATACACTCCGTTTCTGCAACCTGAGATGTCCGTCAGGTATAGAGCTTGATCGAAAAGTTTCAAAAATTACTCTGATTTCGTAGAGTAAAAAAGAAATCACATTCCGTGAAGACTGCGCAAAAAACTGTTGTACATCACCTCCCCATATTTGGCAAAATGATGCATTGCGCGTTCTGTGCAGTCTATCTGTGCGACGAGGGAGAACCATTTACGAAAGTAGACCAAATTTGTTTTCGCATAGAAACTTGAAAAGAACGGTATAATTTTAAAAATGTGGTGTTCATAAGATGTGTAAGAGGCCGATAGAATTATTGCTTTTGCTGTTATTACAAATAATTTCACCCCAACACATGTAAACCAGCAATTGTAAAATAATAAAACTATCTAGTTTTATATACAAAGTTCCCTTGCACATCTTTGAGTTCCTTCCTGGAAACGCCTTTGCAGTCACACTCATTGAGTCATCTTCAGTGAATGGCCACACCGCTAATGCACGGCAGTGATGTTTCTGCCCAACTGCGGCTGCACGTACGAACGGACGAGAGCCGAGTGCTAATCCTGCTGTTTTACCTCTGGCAGTGAAGTAAAAACATAAGAAATAATCGGGGAATATGTGCTAGTAAGCCTGTTTAGAAGTATTCTATGCATAATGCACCAATTATAGACCTCCCTTGCGCTTTTTACGCTAATGGCACATGTAGTGAAAAACAACGAATGAGAAAGATATTTTTGCAGGTACATATTTCTGCCTTGAAACTTGTTCAGCAGGCAAATCACAGAATTAACAAGAACACAGACTGCAAATTTGAGTGCTTTAAGATTTGTTTTCCACTTCAAGCGAAAGAAGTTAAATATCATTACACATTACGCTAAATATTAAATATTAATGTCTTAATTTAGGCAGTAACTTTGCATGTCTGACTGACACGACATCACACGCTTACATGCAGTAGGAAACAGAACATCAGAATTGTGTGACTCTGCATGTAATGTTCACATGCATTCTCCAAGTTTAAACTAGGTGACATGAACGACTTCAGGGTTAAGGCAGCCGTTAATTATCAAAAATCGACAAATTTGAATTACTGAACAATGCTACAGTCAACGTATTATAATACGCGGCAAGTTTCAAAATTAAGAAACGAGGTACTGCGTAAGTAGTGCTGTGAGGATGGCTTGTAAGCCGTGCTTTGGTAGCTCAATCGGCCGAGCACCTGCATGCGAAGGGCAACGGTCCCTGGTTGGAGTCTGAGGCCGATACACAGTTTTAATCTCACAGGAAGTTACGTATCGGCGCACACTCCACTGTAGACTGCCTTTACCTTTCCTGAAGCCAAACTGATCATCATCTAACAGAGTTTGAATTTCAGAATGAAAACTGGAACAGAAGAGTATCGAAGTGTGTGAGATGTGATGCTACAGAGGGAAGTCGAAAATCAGTTGGACTGATGAGATAAGGAAGGATGTGGTTCTCCGCGGATTGTGCGAAGGACAGTGCATATGGTAAACACCGACAAAAGGAAGGGTCTGGTTTGTAGGACATCAATGATTAGCTTCCATGTTACTAGAGGGAGCTGTAGAGGGCAAAGGATGTAGGAAGGCTAACGTTGGAATAGATACAGCAAATAGTTGAGGACGTTGGGTGAAAAGGCTTTTCACGAATGAAAATGTTAGTGCCGGGGAGGAATTCGTGGCGGGCCACATCAAACCAGTCGTAAGACTGGTGACTGAAAAGGAGAGAGAGAGTGAGAGAGCGAAAGAGAGAGGGCCATCAGAGCAGGTCATCGGTTTGGCCACGCTACAGAGCAGACTCCACCATGTGTCGATCTCCGTCATGGGGATCATCGACGCTCTCTCGTTGGAACTGTCATCACTGCAGTGGGCTTGCTAACCACCAACTGTTGCCAGGCGACTTTCGTCATCTCGCCACTTTTGCTCCACTGCTATTTCCACGTGACCGTGTGGCAGAGATTTCGCCATCTCCTCCTGGTCCTAGGTACGAACTGAGGACTTTCCAGACATGAGCCATTGGGATCTACCGACGCCAGGTGACGCTCTCCAGACACGTAGACCTCAGACAGTTGAGCTGATGCAATGCAGACTGTCCCTAATGTGAGACAGCTGCTAGCAAGGGCCGGCCGGAGTGGCCGTGCGGTTCTAGGCGCTACAGTCTGAAACCGCCTGCCTCGGGCATGGATGTGTGTGATGTCCTTAGGTTAGTTAGGTATAAGTAGTTCTAAGTTCTAGGGGACTGATGACCACAGCAGTTAAGTCCCATAGTGCTCAGAGCCATTTTTTTTGCTAGCAAGGACGCAGCACAGTCACACGAAAGAGAAACGCTGATACCGGCGCTCCTATGGCAGGTTCCCGTCATGGGATTCATTGCTGGGAGGTTGATGCCGCAATCCGAAAACTCGCCAACATCCTCTGGCTGATAAATTAAGCCATACCAGTAGCTCTGCAACTACAATTCCGCAGCCGGTGCAATAACTGTCTTTTCAAGCCATTTTGACGGGTTTCTGGGGGCCGCGTATGTGACTTCAACTGGGAAAAGACCTGTCCACACGCGTATAAAAGCTGCCCGCCCGGACAGGCTGAACATGCCGAGAAAGCCGGGCTTTGAATCGGCGTCCGCTGTGTGTTGTCTGTCATCGCGAACCCACCAGTGTTCTTCCTGCTGCAGGCTGCCGCTGCCAAGGGTCCAACCGATGCCCTCCTAGTCACTGAGTTGCGAGCGCCCGCCAACCCCTGTCAGTCGCCTCATCTGGTCGGGACACGGTCACCTTACCAGGAACCTAACAGAAACATACAGCAGCCGCATCTGCTGCAGTGCCACCAAGATGCGCCCACCATGCACGGCCATTGCATTACTAGGGTAGCGGGTACTGTCAGCTTTATGATCCCGCCTCTCGCCATCGTGGACCGTGGGATCGACACCTGACTTTGCCCGTTGGACATGGACGCTGAGGACCGATGCTGTGCTGCACCACCAGAGAAAAACGAGTACATGTGACTCCTATTGCTGCTTGGAGTGGTAAAGAGTCATCTTGCGAGCTGTTTCACCATGGCCGTCCTGACCTCTGACCTTGCTACTCCATCGAACACATAAAGCCGAGTTGGAAGAGCTATGACGTTCCCGCCTACTAGAAGAACCGGCTCTTCCTCCTCTCTCTAGCGGTCATTGATCCCAAACTCGCTTCATTTTGGCGCCAAACATGGAGCATGCGTGCGAACCGCTACATTTTGGCATAAGGCCATGTACATGCTACCGAGCTCCTAGCGCCTTGTCATCCCCCGTCACACGCCTCAGCCGGGCCTGACATTGACACACGGCTTACTGCAACGTTACAATTTATAACGACGGAAGCAAGTTAATACACTATTTTTGTTTTGTCTTGTATAGGTCACTTTCTTTCCACATTCATCTTAATTAATTCTTTTTTTCTGTACAGGTACTGTTAAGTTGTATTGTACACATTCATAGCTTTAGTATTGCGCTAAGAAAAATAAGGGAAAAAAGAAATAATAATAATAACCGCGCGTGGTAGCCGAGCGGTCAGAGGCACCTTGCCACGTTTCTCGTGGCTCCTCCTGTCGGAAGTTCGAGTCCTCCTTCGGGCTTGGGTATGTGTGTTGTCCTTAGCGTAAGTTAGTTTAAGTTAGATTAAGCAGTATGTAAGCTCAGCAGTTTGGTCCCATAGGAACTTACCACAAGTCTGAATTTTGAAAAGATAATAGTGTATTGCATCTATTTTGTGACCTACTCCAGTTTAGCACGAGGGGAGGTTTTCAGAAACCAAAAATACGAGGGCAGTTCAATAAGTAATGCAACACATTTTTTTTCTCGGCCAATTTTGGTTGAAAAAACCGGAAATTTCTTGTGGAATATTTTCAAACATTTCCGCTTCGTCTCGTATAGTTTCATTGACTTCCGACAGGTGGCAGCGCTGTACGGAGCTGTTAAAATGGCGTCTGTAACGGATGTGCGTTGCAAACAATGGGCAGTGATCGAGTTTCTTTTGGCGGAAAACCAGGGCATCTCAGATATTCATAGGCGCTTGCAGAATGTCTGCGGTGATCTGGCAGTGGACAAAAGCACGGTGAGTCGTTGGGCAAAGCGTGTGTCATCATCGCCGCAAGGTCAAGCAAGACTGTCTGATCTCCCGCGTGCGGGCCGGCCGTGCACAGCTGTGACTCCTGCAATGGCGGAGCGTGCGAACACACTCGTTCGAGATGATCGACGGATCACCATCAAACAACTCGGTGCTCAACTTGACATCTCTGTTGGTAGTACTGTCACAATTGTTCACCAGTTGGAATATTCAAAGGTTTGTTCCCGCTGGGTCCCTCGTTGTCTAACCGAACACCATAAAGAGCAAAGGAGAACCATCTGTGCGGAATTGCTTGCTCGTCATGTGGCTGAGGGTGACAATTTCTTGTCAAAGATTGTTACAGGCGATGAAACATGGGTTCATCACTTCGAACATGAAACAAAACGGCAATCAATGGAGTGGCGCCACACCCACTCCCCTACCAAGAAAAAGTTTAAAGCCATACCCTCATCCGGTAAAGTCATGGTTACAGTCTTCTGGGACGCTGAAGGGGTTATTCTGTTCGATGTACTTCCCCATGGTCAAACGATCAACTCTGAAGTGTATTGTGCTACTTTTCAGAAATTGAAGAAACGACTTCAGCAATCTGAACGAACTTCTCCTTCTTCGTGACAACGCAAGACCTCACACAAGTCTTCGCACCCGAGAGGAGCTCACAAAACTTCAGTGGACTGTTCTTCCTCATGCACCCTACAGCCCCGATCTCGCACCGTCGGATTTCCATATGTTTGGCCCAATGAAGGACGCAATCCGTGGGAGGCACTACGCGGATGATGAAGAAGTTATTGATGCAGTACGACGTTGGCTCCGACATCGACCAGTGGAATGGTACCGTGCAGGCATACAGGCCCTCATTTCAAGGTGGCCTAAGGCCGTAGCATTGAATGGAGATTACGTTGAAAAATAGTGTTGTGTAGCTAAAAGATTGGGGAATAACCTGGTGTATTTCAATGCTGAATAAAAAACCCCTGTTTCAGAAAAAAAATGTGTTGCATTACTTATTGAACTGCCCTCGTATTTTAATAATGACCACGACGTTAAAATTTGAGAAATTCGGGACTGTACGGAAGAGGACCGACTGTCAGCCTTTCGGCGTAACATCCGTGAATGAAATAAGGAGCGAAGAAGTACCCTCGACCATACACCGTGCCGAGTCTTACAAACTAGGGATGTAGATGTGTACGAAAACACTAGAAATGAAATGAGAATAGTATGTTTCCTGCTGGTTCGTGGATTATAGAACTTCATGCTTACGATCTTTTCAGGTATTCTCGCACGCGAAGGCGTTCGTGAGCGTGTCCGAACAACAGCATGTGTCCACGGAGCCGGTGGCCTTCTCGTACGTGGCTGACCTGCTCATGGAGCACCCGCGTGACGTCACGGTCAAGCTGCACCATCGCGTCGGTCGCTTCCTGCGTCTGCAGCTCTACTTTGCCGCCTCGTGGATTGTCCTTAGCGAGATCTCTTTCGATTCGGGTAAGTTAATTTATCAATAATTACCTCTCTTATGACATAATAGGACCTTCCTCTACCTCTGGCCCTTATACACTGCTGGCCATTAAAAATGCTACACCACGAAGATGACGTGCTACAGACGCGAAATTCAACCGACAGGAAGAAGATGCTGTGATATGCAGATGATTAGCTTTCCAGAGCATTCACACAAGGATGGCGCCGTGGCGACACCTACAACGTGCTGACATGAGGAAAGTTTCCACCCCATTCCTCATACACAAACATCAGTTGACCGGCGTTGCCTGGTGAAACGTTGTTGTGATGCCTCTTGTAAGGAAGAGAAATGCGTACCATCACGTTTCCGACTTCGATAAAAATCGGATTCTAGCCTATCGCGATTGCAGCTTATGGTATCGCGACATTTCTGCTCGCGTTGGTCGAGATCTAATGACTGTTAGCGGAATATGGAATCGGTGGGTTCTGGAGGGTAATACGGAACTCCATGCTGGATCCCAACGGCCTCGTATCACTAGCAGTCGAGATGACAGGCATCCTATCCGCATGGCTGTAACGGATCGTGCAGCCACGTCTCGATCCCTGAGTCAACATATGGGGACGTTTGCAAGACAACAACCATCGGCACGAACAGTTCGACGACCTTTGCAGCAGCATGGACTACAAGCTCGGAGACAATGGCTGCGTTTATTCTTGACGCTGCATCACAGACAGGAGTGGCTGCGATGGTGTACTCAACGACGAACCTGGGTGCACGAATGGCAAAATTAATTTTTTCGGATGAATCCTGGTTCTGTGTACAGCATCACGATGGTCGCATCAGTGTTTGGCGACATTGCGGTGAACACACATTGGAAGCGTGTATTTGTCAACGCCATACTCGCGTAACACCCAGCATGATAGTATGGGGTGCCATTGGTTACACGTCTCGGTCACCTCTTGTTCGCATTGACGGCACTTTGAACAGTGCACGTTACATTTCAGATGTGTTACGCCCCGTGGATGTACCCTTCATTCGAACCCTGCGAAACCCTACATTTCAGCAGGATAATGCACGACCGCATGCTGCAGGTCCTGTACGGGCCTCTCTGGATACAGAAAATGTTCGACTGCAGCCCTGGACAGCACATTCTCCAAATCTCTCACCAACTGAAAACGTCTGGTCAATGGTGGCCGAGCATCTGGCTCGTCACAATACGCCAGTCACTACTCTTGATGAACTGTGGTATCGTGCTGAAGATGCATGGGCACCTGTACCTGTACACGCCATCCAAGCTCTGTTTGACTCAATGCCCAGGCGTATCAAGGCCGTTATTACAGCCAGAGATGATTGTTCTGGGTACTGATTTCTCAGGATCTATGCACCCAAGTTGCGTGAAAATATAATCACGTGTCAGTTCTAGTATAATGAATTTGTCCAATGAATACCCGTTTATCATCTGCATTGCTTCTTGGTGTAGCAATTTCAATGGCCAGTAGTGTAATACGCCGTAGTGTAACACGATACATTAAACATTGTGTGCGAAACTGAACGGCACCCAGCTGCACTCCCAAAACATGCACTGATAACTCTTAAGTGGAACCGGCAACCCAGCCAGGACCCAGAATAAAACATCAACTGTTTTGCTCCCGTCGGAGGTTCGAGTCCTCCTTGGGACATGGGTCTGTGTGTTGTCTTTAGCGTAAGTTGGTTTAAGTTAGATTAAGTAGTGTGCAGGCTTAGGGACCGAGGACCTCAGCAGTTTGGTCCCATAGGACTAACCACAAATTTTCCATAAACTGGTTTTACTTTCCTTTATCCCTCCTTTCTGTTTAAGCCGCACCGTTTTTTTCTGCATTTCGTCGATCTGCGGAAACATAAAAGGCGCACCTATCATCCAACTCACAGACCGAGCTCTTTCTACGAAAACTGTTCGCTTTAGTACGATGAAAAATAAGCATTTCAGGTTATCAGAATGAGATTTTCACCCTGCAGCGGAGTGTGCGCTGATATGAAACTTCCTGGCAGATTAAAACCGTGTGTCCGACCGAGACTCGAACTCGAGACCTTTGCCTTTCGCGGGCAAGTGCTCTACCATCTGAGCTACCGAAGCACGACTCACGCCCGGTACTCACAGCTTTACTTCTGCCAGTATCTCGTCTCCTACATTCCAAACTTTACAGAAGCCTTCCTGCGAACCATGCAGAACTAGCACTCCTGAAAGAAGGGATATTGCGGAGACATGGCTTAGCCACTTCCTGGCAGATTAAAACTGTGTGTCCGACCGAGACTCGAACTCGGGACCTTTGCCTTACGCGGGCAAGTGTTCTACCATCTGAGTTACCGAAGCACGACTCACGCCCGGTACTCACAGCTTTACTTCTGCCAGTATCTCGCCTCCTACATTCCAATCTTTACAGAAGCTCTCCTGCGAACCATGCAGCACTAGCACTCATTTTTAAAATTCAGTCCAAGATACCAACGATTAAAGTAAGATACTATCTTAAAACAGTGTGTTATGTAGTGAAAGGCAAAACAGAGACGATGTGCTCTATGTTTACGAGGCCATGAATCTTGAAATTTTCGCAGAGTGCTGAATACTTAGTGATATTTCGGGAATGCAGTCGTGGGCCGTTTACTACCACTCACTACGTTACGTTTTTACACCTGCAAGACATAATCAGGTGAGCAGTCGAAGATTAAGATCGGCTTACCACCTGGCAAGATTTAGTATCGCGGCAAGTACTTTTCAAGCATATCTCGTAATTGTATTTGCAAGGCGACCGCTTCGCATTTGCGGCCATGAAGAATGCGGGGAAACGCACACAGTGGGCTAAAAGCGTGTGCGAGGTAGATAGCTGATGACAGATTTCGGCGACTCCCCTGAAGATGTTTGACCGGTGCACGGATGAAATAACGTATTTGATGGGAAACGACGATCGGCTGCACTTCCGGAACATCATCGGGATCATCAAATCTTATACCTCACCCATATAAATTCCACAGTGGCAATGATATGGAGAGTATTATATCTTACATAATCACGCAAGATACACTGAAGCGCCAAAGAAACTCGTATAGGCACGCGTATTCAAATGCAGAGATACGTGAACAGACAGGATACGGCGCTGCAGTAGGCAACGCCTATATAAGACAACAAGTGTGTGGCGCAGTTGTTAGATCGGTATCTGCTGTTACAATGGCAGGTTATCAAGATTCAAGTGAATTTGAAAGTGGTGTTATAGTTGGCGAACGAGCGGTGGAACACAGCATATCCGAGGTAGCGATGAAGTGTGGATTTTCAAGTACAACCATATCACGGGTGTATCGTGAATGTCAGGAATCCAGTAAAACATCAAATCCCCGACATCGATGCGGTCGGTAAATGATCCTGCAAGAGCGGGACCGACGACGACTGAAGAGAATCGTTGAATGTGAGGGGAGTACAACCCTTCCGCAAATTGCTGCAGATTTCAATACTGGGCCTCAACAAGTTTCAGCGTGCCAACTATTCAACGAAACATCATCGATATGTGCTTTCGGAGCCGAACGCCCACTACTGTACCCTTGATGACTGCAAGATACTAAGCATTCCGCCTCTTCAAGTCCGTCAACACCTACATTGGACTGTTGATGATTGGAAACATGTTGTTTGCTCGGTCGAGCCTCGTTTCAAATTGTATTAACCGGATGGTCTTGTACGGGTGTGGAGAGAAACTCATGAATTCATGGATCCTGCATGTCAGCTGAGGACTGTTCAACCTGGTGGAGGCTATCTAATGGTGTGGGGCGTGTGCAGTTGGAATTATATGGGACCCCTGATACTTTTAGATACGACTTTGACAGGTGACACGTACGTAAGCATCCTGTTTGATCGCCAGCATCCATTCATGTTCATTGTGCATTCTGACGGACTTGGGCAATTCCAGCAGAACAATGAGACACCCCAGCCGGCCGAAGTGGCCGTGCGGTTAAAGGCGCTGCAGTCTGGAACCGCAAGACCGCTACAGTCGCAGGTTCGAATCCTGCCTCGGGCATGGATGTTTGTGATGTCCTTAGGTTAGTTAGGTTTAACTAGTTCTAAGTTCTAGCGCACTAATGACCTCAGCAGTTGAGTCCCATAGTGCTCAGAGCCATTTGAACCATTTTGAACCAATGAGACACCCCGAACGTCCAGAATTGCTACAGAGTGGCTCCAAGATCACTCTTCTGATTTTAAACAGTTCCGCTGGTCACCAGACTCCACAGACATGAACATTATTGAGCATGTCTAGGATGCTTGCTACGTGCTGTTCAGGAGAGTCTCCATCCCCTTGTACTCGTAGGAATTTATGGACAGCCCTGTAGAATTCATGATGTCAGTTCCTTCCAGCACTACTTCAGACATTAGTCGAGTCGATGCCACGTCGTGTCGCGGCACTTCTGCGTGCCCGCAGAGGCCCTGTCGATATTAGGTAGGTGTACCATTTTCTTTAGCTCTTCAGTGTAATTCAACAGTTTTCACGGCTTACTGGCTAACAACTGTCAGATAATGTAACACTGCAAATTCGTTCCACGAGTTCGTAATGAAAGTGAGCAATGTCGGTCGGTAATACGTATGGACCACTTACTTCATGCAAAACAATCATCTGTGTCATAAATAGTAATCAGTTATTGGGGTTTTACTTTTACTCACGAAAAGCCTTCATCTACAGAAAAAGTAAAGATGCCCACTACGCTTCTACGACAAGCAATTGACATAAATTGGCATTTTGTAAATGCTGCTTACAAACGTAAAAAGATTAAGATTTGTAATCCCTTCGAGAAGAAATGTTCGGCAGGTGAAGGAAATAGGATGTGTCCTTTCCAAAGCCACCATCTGACCGTTTTATAAATGGGAGTCCTTAGTCTGACCATTGTGCAACCTCACTCAGTCTTTCAGATGCTCTTAAAAAATAAAGGAAATGACCGTAAATCAGTAGGTGTGATGTACATGTACAGCAAAACGAATGATTACAAGTTCTGAAAAACTGGACGATTTATTCAAGAGAAAGAGCTTCACAAACTGAGAAAGTCCACAACGCGTTGCGAAACCTCTGCTCCTTATGCAAGCAGTTATTCACCTTAGCACTGACTGATAGTGTTGTTGGACGTACTCCTGAGAGATATCGTGCCAAATTCTGTCCGATTGATACGTTACGTTGTCAAAATCACGAGATGGTTACGCGGATACTGCTCGAAACGTTCTCAGTAGGGGAGAGATACAGAGCCTTGCTGGCGAAGGTAGAGTTTGGCAAGCAGGAGTACAAGTAGCTGAAACTCTCGCCGTGTGCAGGCAGACATTATCTTGCTTAAATGCAAGCCCAGGATGGCTGGCCACGAAGGGCAATAAAACGGGGCGTAGAATATTACCGAGTTACCGCTGTGCTGTGAAGGTGCCGCGAACATCAAAGGGGTTCTGCTACGAAAAGAAATGGCACACCAGACCACCATTTCTGGTTGGTATTATCCCACTGCTGTCCGGGGCGTCTCAGACACGTCTTTGACCTGTAATATCATTGAATAAAGTACAGCTGTCTTCAGTTATGAGTCACGCTTTAAACTGAGCCCAGATGACAAGCGGAGACGTGTCCGGAGAAGCCCCTGACAGCGGTGGGATGCCAAACCGACTGTCGCCCGCCATACCGCCCGACAGCTGTGAGCGACGACCTGGGATGTCGTTTCTTCTTATAGGAGGACCACTTTGGATGTCAATCGCAGCACCCATCAGCACAGCGGTATGTCGACGATATTCTACACTCCATTTTGTTTCCCTTCACGGCAAGCCACACTGGGCTTATATTTCAGCAAGACATGCCCGCCCATACACGGTGAGAGTGTCTACTGTTCGTCTACAATGTTTCCAAACCATACTTTGGCCAGCAAGGTCACCAGATCTCTCTGAAACTGAGAGCATTTGGGGCATTCTGAGTAGAACCCTGCCACCACATCGGGATTTTGACGATATAAAGCGCCAATTGGACAGAATTTCAAGAGGACATCGAATTACTTATTATAATTAGAGACTCAACAGACAGCATCAAAAAAAGTCCCAGAGAGCATCCCAGAGTGCCCCAGAGAGCATCCCAGAGTGCCCCTGGGAGCTGAAACACTAAGAAGAATCGCTTCTCGGCTTTTGGCAAGATCAATGTGTAGTAGTGTTTAATAGATATGGCTGTGTGCGCCGCCATCTTGGCGGGTGACCTTGAAAGGGACTTAGCGCGATCCTCGCCAGGCGCCTCGAGCAGCGGCTAAGTTTTAACTAAGCGCGAACCGCTGGAAAGACCTGTTTCCGGTGCCGCCATTGCGGTTTACCAGGGCTTCCCTTCCTGCCGCGCCCCGCTAGCTTCTAATTATCTGCAGGAAGTGTGACGTATGGCGCAGCTCTTATCAGTATATGTAGGCAGCTACTGCTTGTTTGTGCGCTTTCAAAAAATGGTTCAAATGGCTATGAGCACTATGGGACTCAACTGCTGTGGCCATAAGTCCCCTAGAACTTAGAACTACTTAAACCTAACTAACCTAAGAACATCACACACATCCATGCCCGAGGCAGGATTCAAACCTGCGGCCGTAGCGGTCGTGCAGTTCCAGACTGTAGCGCCTTTAACCGCTCGGCCACTCCGGCCGGCTGTACGCTTTCAGTTCATTCATATTATGTAGCAGCTGCATTTATTTTAACACGAGGCAACTGCATGTTTTACACAGCCATGCAGCGTTCTTATTGATTTCTAGTATTATGATCATATTATTAATTATTTCTGCAGGAGTTCCGACTCCTGGGGAGGTGGGTGGGTTAATTTTCTCATCTATTATTGGAATAACCATTCCATAAGATCCAGAGGTGGAGCAACGTGTTGGTGACATGCCCAGTTTGTAAAGCTTTGTCACTTGAATAAGTTATCCAGTTTTTCTGATATTATAATCATTTGTTTGTCTGTACATGTACATCACATCTGCCAATATCCGTCCCATTCGGATAATTCCTTCGTGGTGCGTCGTTTTCCTTTGTCTTAAAGTGTAGTCCATGATCTTAAAAATGGCGTTTTAAGGGAGGTGTATATTTGAATTGCACAGAGCGCATACTAATTAACAGCGGAGACTGACGCCACAAGTATGCCATAATAAAACGAAGACCTTGCATTAACCGTGGGTCTACAAACAAGCGGATTGCGAGATAATTGCGTATGTGTAGTTGTGAACGGACATTGATGTCATTGTGAAACATTTTGACAGACAGTACAAATGTATGCGATACGTAAACTTCTCAACTAAGTCTTCATCCAATTTGACTAGACTTTCCCCCGTGGCCTGCTTTAGCTAGAAGTTCAATAATACATCAGGAACTTATATTTTACAATTTATTGTACACCTATCAATACTGTTCTCGCCTTGGCAGTGACTTACGAAGCCAATAATGCCCGGAACATCCCATAAATCTTGAGAAAACAGTAACATTTGACCAACTAGGAAACTACTTTGTACTGAAGCCAGTGGCGGCTCGGAATCATACACCTGAAATTATTTTGCAAAGGGCTCGTTAGGTATCCATCTGTGCCCAAGTTTTTGCTTCTATTACGTATTCTATTAGATTTGTTATTGAAAAAGGAAAAATAAATAAAAATTTCATACAGCCTGTACTCACATTACTTCTCCACATGGTCAGCACCCAAATTTAAACCTCTGTCGTACCAGCTTTTTTGTTCCTTGATCAAAGAATGGTTCCGCCTGCTGTGTAATCCAGTCGCTGACAGCATCCTTGAGCCGGAAGAAATGAAAGTTGCTCGGTGACAAGTCCGATTATAGGAAGAATGTCGAAAGTTAATATTCGCAGTATAGGGCCGCACACTGTCGTGAAAAATAATGACTGCTTCAGTAATTATCCCGTCCCGTTTCTTTTGGATTGACATTCTGAATTTCTCACAATTTACTCTCACGAAGATGTTGGAAAAATTTCTTTGCTATCCAAAAAAAATATTAACTACAGTCTTAACAGAATCTGAGTTTTCAGAACTTATTGACAGAATGAGTCTGTGGCTACTGGCCTGACTGTTCTTTAGTTACAGAATTCACAGACAGTACCCATGTATCGTCCGCAGTATGGTTCTGTTCAGAAGTTCATCTTCCTCTCTGTGGTACCGCTGAAGGAATATTAGCGCACACTTTCGACGTTGTGAAAATCTGTTAGATATTCTGCCACCCACACTGCAAAAAAATTATTGTCACATAACCTCTCTAAGACAGAGTTAACGAGGAATGTCCTTCAAATCCGAGGCACATCTTCAGAAACTTGAGAAAAGTAAGCAGATGTCTCGCACGTACAAGTTCATCGAACACATCTGAATGCCTTCGTCACCACTTTCATCACGCACATTTGTGCAGGTAGTCAAGAATTTTCAGCGCCATTCCTTCACAACCCTATCGCCATACGCACAACAAGGCGACATTAATTTCTCCTGCTTGTAGAAAGTCTAATGCAGAACATGTTTCGCAAGTGGCGGAAGACGCGGTAACATCTTGCATTTCAATCGCTCGCTGTTAACACACTGATGAACGCAATAGAGATGTGACTGATGATTTTTCCAACCCCTCAAGCGCCATAAGGCTACAAGCATTTGTTTTTAATAATCAGTCGGATTTATGAAAGCTCGTGTCGGTATTCCTTGTCAACTGTGATACGCCCCTGTATGTCGTTATACCACTGTGTGCTTTGCTGGCGCCCCGCAGCCGTGGTGGTAGGCAACTCGTCGCTGGTGGAGGCGCCGTCGGAGGACCCGCCGCAGAGGGACGAGGTGCAGCAGCCCCCGCCGCCGCCACCGGCCCCGCCCCCGGCTCCGGGCCAGCCTTCGCCGTCCCCGCGGCCGCCCCAGCCGCCCCCCGCCTCCGCCGGCCAACCGCAGCCGCAGCCGCAGCCGGAGGTGGCGTCCCCCGGCTACATCGGGCCCGTCATCAGCTCGCTGTCCACAGTGATCGTGCTGCTGGCCGCCTCCATCCTACTCATCGTGCTGCGCCACCGCCGCCTCAAGGCCGCCGCCGCCAACGCCTCCCCGCTGCCGCCCCCGCACGGATCAACCGTGGCTGCCTTCTCTCCCGGAGATAAGGCGGGAGGCATCAAAGTGGGTAGCAGACCAGCACCACTGCTTTCTGGCATGTTCACCACTACGATAAGCACTCCCCTTAGCCGTTGTGTCAGCCAGAATGTTTAGTGTGTCCTTGGCAGCAATACAGTAGCCGTAGGCTGCTGAGGGACTGTCGATGTAATCTGCTGTTGCTTGTTGAAATATCTGAGGTGTTTGGGGAAACAAGGGAATGATGAAAACATATGTTAGTTCATTTCCTTTTGCAGTCTCCTGAGATCTGAAGAATCAGCGGTCTGTGGCCGTGCGGTTCTAGGCGCTTCAGTCTGGAACCGCGTGACCGCTACGGTCGCAGGTTCGAATCCTGCCTCGAGCATGGATGTGTGTGATGTCCTTAGGTTGGGTAGGTTCAAGTAGTTCTAAGTTCTAGGGGACTGATGACAACAGATGTTTAGTCCCATAGTACTCAGAGCCATCTGAACCATTTTTGATAAGATTCGATGATGACATTGCTATCTTCTGGAGAAGTAGAATAGAGTTACAGGATCTGTTGAACAGAATGAACATCCTAATGAGTACAGAATACTGGTTGAGAGCAGACCGTGAAGAAGATAAAGTAATGAGAAGTAGCAGAAATGAGTATATTTAGCAAGAAAACGTCAAAGTAGCTGACCTTAATCTGAGGAAACGATTTCTGCGAATGTACGTTTCCTAGCACAGCATTTTTTGGTAGGGAACAGAAAAGAATCGAAGTTTATAAGGAGAGGTGCTATACTAGAATGTTGAAAATCAGGTCGACTTCTGAGGTAAGGAAGCAGGAAGTAGAGAAGAATATATTGAAACAACTGACAAGAAGAAGGCCAGGATGACAGGGCATGCGTTAAAGCATCACGGAATAACATCCTAGGTACTAGAGCGTACTGTAGAGGATAAACACTGAAGTGGTTGGGTGGAGGGGGTCAGACATAGATTGGAATTCATGCAGCAAATAATTGAGGACGCAGAGTGCATGTGCTTACTTTGAAATGAAGAAGTTAGCACAGCAGGGGCATACATGGGAGGCCGTACCAAACAGTCAGAAGACTGATGACTCAAAAAAGACAAAAGACTAGGCACCTGTTATTACCTCCCAACAGTGAACCGCAGAACTCCTACAAATCGCCCATACGTATAACACAATGAAGACGGCAAAAGCAGCAATAACAACATCAGTGGCATCTACCTACAATTTAACACAAGATGTGTTAATTTTTGCTCAATTTTTTTTTGACAGGAGTAATTTTCTCTTTTTTCCCTTTTCTTTACTAATTAATAATGAAAATACCTATTACAACTCAGATGATACTGCGTCACGTCACTGTAACTACTTATAGTATTAGATTGCACCTACTTACCATACAGAACTATAACTCCTGCTGCGGTGGACTAATTGAAACAGATTAGAAACAGTAATGAGTCTGGCTTTTTGTCTGCAACAATTCAAACCCCAAACCATCGCAACCTCTTCCCGCAGGTACAGCCGGGCATTTCCTTGGGCATTGCAGAGGGCGATGTTGTGGAATCTACCTCTTCCATAGTTTGTCAGTTTCCTCATCCCCAAGGACAACTAATCTGTTGGTAGAGAAAATACGAGTAGTTGTTGCCGCTGAGAGGCGCAGTTCTAATTCCTTGGGTGACGTGTCTCGTCCCATGGTTGGATTTCGACTCTGATGTTACTATCGCTGCAACTGTTGACCACGGCTGTATTCACTGTGTTGCACCTCGATGTTCCGTCGCAGCATCCCGCAGTGCATTATACTGGGGGAGGGGGGGGGGGGGGGGCTGGCGATGTTTTCTATGACCCGCTAAGTTGCCTCGCAACGCACTGTCTCCTTTATAATCAGTCTTCCGTGCCGATTCAGTTCCCGACAATCGGTATCAGCGTATATGCCCATTTATATTCACCATAAACAAAATACGTTGGGAAGTTTATCTTCGCCCAGTTCGAAGTCAGTAAGCGACGTAAGACCCATGACCCGTCAAGAAGTAACCGAAACAGGTGAAGAAGATGGAGAACTGTGCCACTATGTTCTTCTGTCATTCAACTGTACAACATAAAGCGCCCTAAGTAGACTTTTATGTCACATTTATGGGTCCACCCGTCAAACACCTGAATAACAACCATTCGCGGCGCCTGCAACCGCGACACGTGCAGAAAGAGAGTCGGCGAGTTCTGGAAGGTACCGACAGGCATGTGGGGGCACACCGATTCCAGTGCCGTAGGTTTCTCGAGTGGGGATCCGTGACGCGAACAGCCCGATCGAGAATTCTCGGTTGGGTTTAAATGCGGTGAATTTGGTGGCAGAGGAATACGGTAATCTTATCCTGTGCTTTTCAAACCGACCACGTTCACACCGGGCTGCGTCCCACGTCGCATTGTCCTGCTAGCAGTTGCCATCGCCCGAGGAAAAAAAAACTGCATGTAGAGGTGGATGTGATCTCCAAGGATAGGTACATACTTGAGTTCATGCTTTTTTTCCTCTAGAATGACGAGATCATCGGGGGAATGATGCCAAAACATTCCCAGTCCATAACGATCGTTCCTGCGGCCTGGAACCCTCCCACGACTGTTCCAGGTGTTTGCTTTCGGTCCTACAGAGCACAAAGCGCGATTTAACTGAATAGGCCGGCAGTCGCTACTCAATGGACGTCCAGGTGCGGCAATGGCGTGCAAATTCCAGCCTGACGTTCGTTGAGGGTGCACTGCTGGTAGCACCGTAGTTCGTCTGGACAGTCACTTGTTCAACAGTTGCACGTCTATTTGCCCGTACACGTCTCTGCAGCTGTCGTTATATCCCCCATTGAGCACCACAGTTTTCTCGGCGCTGATTTTGGATGGCATCACTTTGCCATGCACGGTATGCTTTAACCACGGCGACACGAGAGCAGTTTACAAACTTAGCGTTTTCTGAAAGGCTCCCACTTTTGGCCCGGAAGCCGATGACCATGCCGTTTTCGATATCAGATAAATCTTTTTTTCCTAATTACGATGATGGCTGTAGTGATTTCCGCGTCCCCCTGACACGCTTTATATACCCTCCACAGCCAGTGCTGTGAATGGTTATTGCACGCTGACGTCGAACATACGTGGTGGCGTCATTAATGTGAGCGGACCGCGTAAATGTAACTGCTTCCGAATTTTCCATTTATAATTTGCCGTGCTCTGGATTTGGGATTAAGTATGTCGTTACGAATGACTTGTTGGGGGATACCGGCAGCTGTATGACTTAACAATACGGCCAGGCGGTGGGCGGTGTCTGACAGCCGCTGAGCGGCGACGGCGGCAGATGGCTCAATCGGCGACTCGGCTGCTCCTCGGCCGCCGCGCCGCCGCACGCGATCTGCCGTGATGTGTCCGTCCGCTGCAGCCGCCTGGCACGCCAAGCCACTGTATAATGGCTCTGGGATTACCAGTAAACGCACTCCTCCAGGGCCGCTCACCACCATCGATCTCCGTTCGTAAAAATCTCATTTACTTGTCTCTCAACCTTTCCCGCCTGGAAGCGGGGCGCACAGTGTTATAGGCAAATTGAAAAACAAATTACAAACAGCACTCCACCTTCTAGCTATTATACCAGAAAGTTCTGATTCTGGGATGAATTAATGTAGCAGTGTACGGAGTCTAGTTTTTCAGATTATCCTTTCAAATGAAACGGAGACCGCTATTCTACGTGTTTAGTTTCACCAGTGACGTAACTTAACGTAAGAGTCGGCAAATCAATAGACGATGCCATCAACCATGCCCTACAGTTGTTTATACTACAACTCAGAAGTACAACATGGCAATAATTATTGACATTGCGGGGATATTTGATAAACTCTGGTGACCCACAATGTTTCAGAGGTTAAGTCATCTGTAGGTACCGCAATTACTGTAAAGATCGAGTAGTCGATTGGCAGATGGAGAGCCAGAAATTAATTAAAAGAACTACCAAATGCTGTCCTCAAGGGCGATCTGCAGCCACATCTTCTGGGACATAACACTCGAACCCCTCCTGCTACTTCCAGATGGGGATGACAGGTCAGATGGAATTGCCTCCTACGCACATAACCTACTAGTTGTTGTCACCAGATAGAAGAGAAAGCCAGTGAAATATTACAAACGATTACACAATGGTGTCACAACAATAAATTCAGTATAGCCGAAAACAAAACAACATTCATATTACTGAAAGTACCACTCCAAAAGAACCCGTCAGTTAAAATTTGGGCCAGAAACATCAAACAACCACATGTTACGCGCCATCTTGGGGAACACATAGACGAGAAATTGAGTTGCTACAAATATATAATGCTAACAACTGACAAAGCAGAAGAAATACTACATAAACTGGTGAGGCTAACTTCAAAACAGTATAGACTACCTGTACCAGTCATACGGACAAGCCACTGTGCGCTCTTCGAAGCAATACTCAGCTTCGCATCTAACGCGTGGGCACATAGACTGGACCTGGTCACCAACAAAGCGTCAGTTAGACGAGGGCGGGGAAGTGTCCCAGCTTCGGCTATCTGGAGCCTTCGGCACCAACTCAATGGGTGCACTGTGTGTGGTGCTCGGAATATGCCCCATAGATATCAGGATCAAAACAGAACTGCAAGGTACAGTTTAAATCTGGGGAGACTTGATAAGGTACACAAACAGTAATTGTTGTACCGATACAGACGACACGTTACTTTAAAAGCTGGGGTTTGGATATGTGGCAAGGTGAGTGTGATGTAGGTGATAAGGAACGTGGACTTCACGACGTTTTCCCTGACGTAAGGGAGCGGTTGAGAATGAAACTTATCGACCCCAGCCGCAGGTGTGGTACATGTCTTAATCTGACAGACACCTACAAGCACATGCAGGGAGGAATGATCCCCAAAACACACTGTCTTCTTCTGCGAGCAATACGCGAGCAGCAGATATACACTACACTTAGATCACACAGATATAGACATACATATATACACAGCAATAAGATACAAAGAACAGTGAGCACAATTAAACGTATTGACAAACAGTATTTCTGAAACAACACGTAATCAGTACCTGGGGACACGACATAACAGACATGTGTATATGCAACGTAATAACAATCTCCAGAGGGCGGGCAGCAACACTCCCAGTTTCAGCGAAAACAATGACAGTAAAGAGGAACAGGAGGAGTAAGGTGAGATCTAACATTAAATAAGCATTAAAAGCTGACCATCTAGCCGGGAAAGCAAAAAATGTTGTACAAGGATGAGAACATAAAGTTAATAAATAGGGTTAGCAATAGTATTTCTCCACTACTAACTAAACTTTTTTGTTGTGAATGGCGGTCAACACCTCGAAGAAACCATTCCGAGTTATCCACCGCCAGTGACAGTCGGTGGTGGCATTAACAAATCTCACCTCTGTCCTATCATCATTTTATTTTCTTTTTAAAACAACAAAATTTTATTTATATTTGAACCATAAATCATTGTTATTTTAAAAAGTATTAATCTCTGTAAATGTTGTAGATAAATACAAAAGAAAAGAAAACTGAAAAAAAAATTAAAAAGAAAAGTGCAGTATGTACGACCTGTTTTACAACATCACGTAACAGGTCTATAATCTGTCAATTAATAATAAATAATAATCTGCATCTACATCTACATGGATGCTATGCAAATCACATTTAAGTGCCTGGCAGAGGGTTCATCGAACCACCTTCACAATTCTCTATTAGTACAATGTAGTATAGCGCGCATAAATGATGAACACCTATAACTTTCCGTACGAGCTCTGATTTCCCCGCCGCTCGGCATGAGCCGAGCGGTCTAGGTCGGGACAGTCCTGGACTGTGCGGCTGGTCCCGGCGGAGGCTCGAGTCCTCCCTCGGGCATGGCTGTGTATGTTTGTCCTTAGGATAATCTAGGTTAAGTAGTGTGTAAGCTTAGGGATTGATGACCTTAGCAGTTAAGTCCCATAAGACTTTACACACATTTTTTTCTGATTTCCCTTGTTTTATCGTGGTGATCGTTCCTCCCTATGTAGGTCGGTGTCAACAAAATATTTTCGCATTCGGTGGAGAAAGTTGACGATTGGAATTTCGTAAGAAGATTCGTCGCTACGAAAAACGCCTTTCTTTTAATGATGTCCAGCCCAAATCCTATATAATTTCTGTGACACTCTCTCCCGTATTTCGCTATAATACAAATCGTGCTGCCTTTCTCTAAACTTTTTAGATGTACTCCGTCAGTCCTATCTGGTAAGGATCCCATAACGCGCAGTAGTATTATGAAAGAGGACGGACAAGCGTAGTGTAGGCAGTCAACTTAGTAGGTCTGTTACACTATCTAAGAGCCCTGCTAATAAAACGTAATCTTTGGTTAGCCTTCCCCACAACATTTTCTATGTGTTCCTTCCAATTTAAGCTGTTCGTAATTGTAATACCTAGGTATTTAGTTGAATTTGTGGCTTTTAGAGTAGACTGTCTTATCGTGTAACCGGAGTTTAACGAGTTCCTTTCAGCACTCATGTGGATGATCTCACATTTTTCGTTATTTAGGGTCAACTGCCGGTTTTCGCACCAGCAGCTTAACGTGTTCTGCTGTATTTTCTAGTTTGCAGATAAATTTGCCAAGTCATAAGGGAACGGAAGGTAATTGTTATAGAAACTCTGTTTAGGTACCTCCTGCAAGGACTTAGTCCACTAAACCCTCAGTCCCTCCCTGTCCGCTCCTTGCCCACATCCCGTTCTCAAGTCACCTTCCCTGAAGTACAAGTGAGCGGAAGTGGTGACAGTTCGCCCTTCTGTTTCTAAGTTATTTAAATTTCCTTACGGAGATACATGGTGAACTACATTTCCAAATTCCCCTTCGTGTTCAACAATACGAAAATCTATTTGTTCCGCTAGCCTGGTCTGAACTTTATTGGAGGGTTCCTCTTGCTCTATTGATGGAATAAAATTAGTCACCAGCATATAACAAGGCATACTTTTTGTTGTTGAGATAATGAATCAATGCCGTGTTATTCATAAGGAATCGCTCTGGTGCCTCAGATATTTTGCATACAGTCAATTCGTTTATCTATGGTTAATCGTACTGTTACACGGATTACGATCTGCAGTGCTTTAGTCACCACGTCAAACTCTAACGATAAAGTCTGCTAGAATACAAGAACGTTTATGATGCTACATCTACACTAGACTTTCCAGGGTATTTTTTTTATTAATTTTATTCAATATGTCATATTAAATCCAATTTCAGACTTCTTAATATTTACCTTAGAATTATGTTTGAAGTTGCAATGAACACATCTCACCACCGCAACATTTTTGGTGTACCTGGTTTTCTTGTATTCTGTTTTAGGGTCTTTAATGTAAATTCATTGAAAACATAATATTCCTCTTTAACTACCATAGCCTCCATTGTGTCTTCTTCATACTTCAGCAAAGCACCTTCTGAGGCCTTGGGAAAAGAAAACCTCCATTCAGCCGTCAGCCACAGGCTGCCTGCATTCCTTGCCAGATCTACTACCCACTTCGAGCCGTCAAAACACACACTACTGCCTATTGTATATTATTCTTGTCAGCAAGTTGGATGCAGCTGTTAAGCTAATTGTTCAATAATTCTTTCAGTTATCAGCTCTTGCAGTCTTTGGAATTGCGTGGATGATATTTCTTCGAAAGACAGATGGAATGTCGCCAGACTCAAACATTCTACACACCCACATGAATAATCGTATTGTTGCCCCTTCCCCCAATGATTTTAGAAATTCTTGTGCATTATTTCATCTTAAGTCCTCTAAAGGTCTCTTAAATTCTGATGCTGATACTGGATCCCCCATCTCTTCTAAATCAATTCTTCTTCCATCACGTCAGACAAATCTTCCTCCTCATACAGTCCTACTCTTTCCATCCATCCACTCTCTCCTCTGCATTTAACAGTGGAATTCCCACTGAACTCTTAATATTCCACCCTTGTATTTAATTTCACCGAAGGTTACTATGACTTACCTATATGCTGAGTCAGTTTTTCCGACAAAAATTTCTTTCCCGATTTCTTCACATTTTTCATGCAGCCAATTCGTCATAGCTTCCCTGCACTTCCTACTTATTTCACTCCTCAGCGTCTTGAATTTCTGCACACATGAATCGCCCTGAATATTTTTGTACTTCCTTCCTTCATCGATCAACTGAAGTATTTCTTGTGTTACCCACGGTTTCTTCTCAGTTACCTTCTTTGTACCAATGTTTTTCTTTCCAACTTCCGCAGTTGCCCTTTTTAGAGATGTCCATTCCCTTTCAGCTGTACTGCCAACTGGAATATTCGCTATTGCTCTACCTATTGCCTTAGAGAACTTCAGGCGAATCTCGCCAATCTTTAATACTTCCGTATTCCACTTCTTTGAGTATTGATTCTTCCTGGCTAATCTCTTAAAATTCAGCCTACTCTTCATCACTCCTAAATCGTGATGTTAGTCTATATCTGCTCCAGGGTACTCCTTACAATCTAGTATCTAATTTCGGAATCTCTGTTTGATCATAATGTAATCTAGCTGAAATCTTCCCGTATCACTCGCCCTTTTCCAAGTGTACCTCCTTCGCCTGTGGTTCTTGAAAAGAGTATTCTTACTAGCTGAAATTTATTACATACCTCAATTAGCCCTTCTCCTCTCGCATTCCTTGTCCCAAGCCAATAATGTAACCTTTTCTTCTACTCATTCCCCTACAACTGCATTTCAGATCCCCATGACTATTAGAATCTCATCTAGCTTAACATACTGTATTACACTTTCGGTATCCTCACACACCTTACCTCTTCATCTTCAGCTTGCGACTTCGGCATGTATACCTGGACAATCGTTGCCGGTGCTGGTTTGCAGTCTATTCTGATAAAAACAACCTTATCACTGAACTGTTCACAGTAACATACTCCCTGTTCTACCTTCGTGTTCATAACTAATCCTGCCCCAGTTATACCATTTTCTGCTGCTCTTCATATTACCCTATACTCATCTGACGACAAAACTGCGTCTTCTTTACATTTAACTTCACTGGCCCCTATTATATCAACACTGAGCCTTTGCATTTCCATTTTAAGATTTTTTACCTTCCCTACCACGTTCAAACTTATCACATTTCAAGCCTCGACTTACAGAACGTTGTCCTTTTGTTGGTTATTCAATAATTTTCTTGTGGTTACCTCCCCTTAGGCACTCCTCTCCCGGAGATCTGAATGGGGGTCTTTTTCGGAGTCTTTTCCGACTGGAGAGATCATCATGAACCTTTTTCATTTACAGTCCACATGCCCTATGGGTACACGTTATGTATTATTAACGCAGTGGTTTCCGTTGCCTTTCGCTTCCAGATGCCGTTGATATTTGCTGATTCTACCGCCTTTAGGGGCCGTTTCCCACCCCAAGGACGAGAGAGTGCCCTGAACTTCTGTCCCCTCCTCCGCCCTCTTTGACAAGGCCGTTGGCAGAACGAGGGTGACTTCTTATCCAGGAAGTCTTTGGCCGCCAAAATAGTTTATTAATCATAATTAAAGCGTTGGCGGGTTTCGAACCTGGGGCCGAGGACGTTTTGATTATTAATTAAAGACGCTAGCACTAGACCACAGGTGCAGAGTGGATGTGGATGTGTCAGATGACGATCAGTTTGGCTTTAGGAATGGTAAAGCCACCAGAGAGGCATTCAGACTATGCGGCTGATAATGGAAGCAAGACTAAAGAAAAATGAAGACATATGATTTATCACCTGGAAAAAGCGTTCGACAATGTAAAATGGTGCAAGACATTCGAAATTTGGAGAAAAATAGGTATAAGCTATAGGGAAAGGAGGGTAACACACAATACAAACAAGAGCCTAGACGGAATAGCACGAGTGGACGACCAATAACGAAGTGCTAGGATTGAAAAAGGTGTAAGACAGGGATGTAGTTTTTCACCAGCCTCTTCAATCTGTACGTCGAAGAAGCAATGATGGAAGTAAAAGGAAGGTTCATGTGTGGAATTAAAATTCAAGGTGGAAGGACGTAAATGATACGATTCGCTAATGACATTGCTATCCTGAGTGAAAGTGATGAAAAAGTAAATGATCTGTTGACTGGAATGGTCTAATAGGCACAGAATATGGATAGAGAATAGATCGAAGAAAAGACGAAAGTAATGAGAAGTATCAGAAATGAGAAAGGCGAGAAACTTAACATCAGGATTAATGGTTACGAAATAGGTGAAGTTGAGCAATTCTGCTACCTAGGCAGCAAATTTTAGCGATGACGAACGGACCAAGGACGACATCAGAAGCAGACTAGCGCTGGCAAAAAGGGAATTCCTGGCCCTGAGGTCTCCTAGTATCAAACATAGTTCTTAATTTGAGGAAAAACTTTCTGACAGTGTACGTTTGGACCTTACCATCGTATGGTAGTGAAACATGGACTGTGGGAAAACAACAACAAAAGAGAATCAAAGCAGACTACATGCGAATGTTGAAAATTAAGTGGACTGATAAGGTAAGGAATGAAGAGGTTACGCGCAGAGTCAGCGAGGAGAGGAATATGTGGAAAACACTGACAACGAGAAGGAACAGGATGATAGGACACCTGTTAAATCATCAGAGAATGACTTCCATGGTACTAAAGGGAGGAGTAGAGAGCAAAAACTGTAGGGGAAGACAGATTGGAATACATCTAGCAAATAATTGAGGACGTAGGTTGCAAGTGTTACTCTGAGATGAAGAGCGTGGCACGGGAGAGGAATTCGTGGCAGACCGCATCAAACCAGTGACAAGACTGAAAAAAAAAAATAGAAAATCTGCGTCGTGTTCCATGTGCGAGCACTTCGTCACAAGGTTGTTCATGATGTTTCGTGTAACAGTCATTACGTGAATAACTGAAAAGATTAGTAAACCACATGACTTAATGACATTAGAAAAAACTCACAAAGAACCATGTAACTCAACGTTATTTTAAAACTATATTCCTGAAGGAAATAGGAAGGTAACTTTAGTTTCATGTGTAGTGGAAAGGAAAGTTAGCCAAGCACTTTCGTAGTTTCGAAGTCGAATGTGAGCGGCGGCTCGGCTTAACAGCTCTTGCTGCAGCGCCGATCAAAGCCACCTGCGGCTACTTGCAGTGATTGCGTTGCTGCTCGCCTTACGGCGTCAATCAAACCAACCCACCTGCCAATAGTTGCGCCGTGACTGCTGAGGCCACAGCTGCTGCTCTCGCTGCCTGCTGTGTTCCTGTAACACAAGCGACTGGTATTCGGTAGCTAGCAGTTCCGAAGCGAGTCCTTTCGCCCTGCCACATTCTACTTTAAAGCTGAAATTGCTTTTTTTGTATATAAAGCCTCGCAGCCTGTACATAACTTTGGAATGGAGGGTCTCAATTACCAGTAGTTACACTTCATTGTGTTTCTATCCGTATCCGGTGAAAAAGTAAATAGTAGTGTTCACCAGTTGGTTATTATAGTATATCTTCTTGTAAAAATGCTACTTACCATCCCGAACACTGATATTACACAAAAAGACTGTCGTCAGTTAAGAACATCTAGTGCCCTGCATAAGACACACAATTTCTATACTCTACAACCTAAAAGTCTTCTCGCTCGGGTAAACCCTGAAACACGTTTCTACACTGCTGGCCACCGTAAATGCAACACCAAGAAAGACAAGAGGCAGCACAACAAAATTTATTTTGTAGATAACATGTTGACCAAGTATCAAATGATTACGTTTACAGACGTCGGTGACATGTGGTTCCTGCCTGAATCAGTAGCCAGAGTAGCCGCCATTGTTGGAGATCACCGCTGCCACACGTCTCGGCATTGAGTCAAAGAGACATTGGATGTGTTCCTGGGGTACAGCAGCCCAAGCAGCTTCCACACGTTGCCAAAGATCATCTGGTGTGGCAGCTGGGGATGTCATCTGGGTCACTCGTTGAGCAACCATGGACCACATGTTTTCTATCGGCGAAAGATCCGGAGAGCGAGCCGGCCAGGGAAGCAGTTCAATCTGGTTATTGACGAAGAACCTTTGGACAATGCGTGCCATGTGTGGTCGCGCATTATCCTGTTGAAATATGGCTGTGGCCGAGCCCTGAAGGTAAGGAAGGACAACTGGCTCCAGCACCTCGGATATGAAGCGCCGGCTATTTAAAGTACCGGCAATGCGTACTAGAGGCGTGCGAGAGTAATAGCCAATACCGCCCCATACCATGATACCCGGTGCAAGACCAGTGTCGCGGTGCATAATGCAGCTGTCCAGCATCCTCTCTCCACGGTGTCTCCACACTCGAATCCGACCATCGTGGTGCTGCAGACAGAAGCGTGCCTCGTCAGTAAAGACAACGTCATTCCATTCTGCCGTCCACATCAGTCTGTCATCACACCATTGGCGACGGAGACGTCTGTGGTTCTGCGTCAATGGTAGACGAAGCAATGGACGTCTTGCGGACAGACCACTCTGCTGTAAACGGCGTCGAATGGTACGCGCAGACACTGGATGATCCGTTACAGACGCAATGTGCTGTGCTATGGTTCGGGATGTCACTGAGCGATCCGTCACTGCCATGCGCACAATTTGCCTATCAGCACGTGCAGTGGTGCACCGAGGTGAATGCGATCGACCACGCTGGTCCGTCGCACCCTCCTGCATTTCCGCATTACAGTTGTTTGGTTTCGTCCAACACGACTAGCGATTTCTCTGTATGATAATCCACAATCTCGGTAAGCCACTATCCTACCTCTGTCGAACTCGGATACTTGATCAAACGATGTTCGCTGTTGTCTACGAGGCATAACTGATCGTCTTGTGAAACAACCACAAGGTAAACACACGTGCCGAACGTACACTCGTCGAAATCGCCAAGCCTTAAATGGCACTATGAGGTGGCGCCACAGGCGCGCGTGATGTGCGTCTGCGCTGAAATTCTAATCAGTTGCATATCTCATCGCTGCAAACCCATGGTGTAATTTTCACTTGATTCGGATGCTTCCTTCAGGGTATAGCATTTACGGTGGCCAGCAGTGTACATACATTACTTGAAAATTTTTAACTAACAGCTGACACCTGCTAAGAACCAACTGCCAATTGCTATGGAAAAACCGACAATTGCTACGGAACACCTTACCAATGATAGTTTAAGGAAATGTAGAGGACTGGACGAGTTAACTGAAACTTAGCCTGTGCACAATCGCTTTGTATGCATTCTACATTTCATATAGTATGGTGTTTGACGAAGATTGTGGTGGAACTGGTTAGTGTGACATTGTACGTATTACGTTATCATGTGGGCAAGACATCATTTCAGTGATCAGGATCTTGGGCGAACAGTTGGATGGCTCGAAGGCGGTCAAACTGTTACTACTGTGGCCATTGAAAGGGGCGTGTTAAAAAATATCATCTCACGATTAAAATATTCCGCTGAATATGCGAGCGATCGCAGACGCAGCACCATACCGCAGGAGGATCGATAGGCATCCCCAGTGAAGAAAACGAAAAGACATCACACTCCTAATCAGATCGCTGCAGACCTTGAAACAGTTACCGGTTCATGTGTCTCTGCCAGAACCATTTCGCAGCGATTAAACAGGCTGTCTTGTATGCTCGGAAGCCTGTCAAATGCACCCCAATTCATCGACGCCATCACCAAGAAAAAGTTCCTTGTTACAAGAAATATGTTTTTAGGGGTCAGCAACTGTGATCCAGAGTAACGTTCTGCGATGAGTACCGTATCACCGTGGCAAGTGTTTCTAGCTATCAGTTAGCGTGGAGAGAGAAAGGAACTCGTTACACACCACAGAATGTTCATGAACGTCATCAGTATGGTCTAGATAGGAGTTACTTACAGTAACTAACAGTACCACTGCGTATCCTTGCGCGAACTACCGATGCAGCACAGTGGTGGTGCAGGAAGATTATTCTGCATCATGTCCGTCTGTTTTGAAATGCAGTGGAGCCCGACTTTCCGTTTACAGACGACAATGTCCGCCCATATAGGACCTCTGACATGATAGACGTACTGAAGAGTGAAGGTATTAAACGTATGGAATGTCTGCGTGCTCCCAGCACCTAAACCCTGTGGAACATGCCTATGATGCTCTTGGTAGACGTGTTTCTGAACGAAAAACCCCTCCCCGAATAGAATATGAATTAAAAACCGACTTCAGAAAGGAGTGGGACAATATCCTGCAACGCCTCCTCAACAGTTTGGTAGCCACCGTGAATAAAGTTGCAAAATCCGCATTACTGACCGAGGAGGGATTAGAGTCTGATATCGGCCTTCTTGTTGGCAGTCTGACTTGCCTCAAACATTAATGTTACTTGTCTCTGTTATCTTGCTTCCCCAAGCGGTAAAATCTGTACCAATTTTGGTTTAAATATACCACTCAACCTCTATTATGTATGTAATAAGTTTCATGTCGTCCACCATTGGTTGCGATTATGTCTTTGTTCCTTAGCATATTTTCTCCTGATATTCTTTTGTGTTAATCTTGGCTGGACAAAATATTTCTTTCCAGTCAGATTTGGTGTTTCTCCAACTTTGTGTTAGTTTTATGACCCTTCTTCTTCATCTCCATCCTCATCATTAGCACTGGTTAATCAGCGTACCATTTGACTGCGTTATTGACGCCTGTGAATGGGATCGAGTACGATGCTGCCGAGCTTAACCAGAATGGCATCTCTTGCTTTCAGTTCCCCTTCTTAGAAAAACTGCGGAGTAGCTTAGACGTACCATAGCAGCTTCAGTTACAAACGGCGATGGTATGAAAATACTACTCATACAGGCTTGTGAACTTTGTACAAAATTTTCCTTGATATTTACTACAGAAGCGTATTACCCCGACATCATTGTTCGTTTTGATGTTCGCGTGAAGTCTGGATTCAAAGGATAACTTGATTAAAATATTATTGCCAATGTGTTGTGTATTCATAATGTTCATATATTAAATTCCTGTCAACATTTTTGAGCATACAGTACACTAAACAGTATTCGTATAGTGAATGAAGTAGTTGTGGTTATGTGCTTTTATTACTTTCCATATTTCTCCACGTTATATAGTACATAGAATCCATACCATTCTGCAGAACTTATTCACAATTCATAGACGAAATGAGGACAAATGAACTCTTCGTGAGTGGGTAAAACATATTTGCACATGTCTCACTCTGCCGTCAAAAGCCTCGTCCCGTCTTCGCGTGACACTTTCATACCCGACAAATTATCATCATTCTTGACACCTTGTAATGCTTGTCTGCCCTTATGAATTTAAGCCCCTTACTGCCCCTTAAATGGAAAAATGAACTATTTCACGTCAGTTTAGTTTATTTTCAATAGATTTTCATTTTCATTACTTGTAGCCCTCTGATTTACACCGTATATTCACACTGACTTTTAAATTTCTTTTCGTAGCAGCACATTTAAAACGCTCCCAGTTCCTTCATTGTCTGTTCTCGCTCCAAGCAATATGACATCGATGCAATACTATGCTGCAAAATCTGGAAACTTGTACCTTGATACCACACAGACAGAAAAAATTTCTACATCAAAAACAAATTAGTATAGAGTAACGAAATTTCTGGATTACATTTGTCTGCATATCACGTTTAAGTGATTAACTTTGCAAGTTCGCAGGTTAACGTAAGAGCGAGATAGCCATTGAAAGTGCTGGTACACTAGTAACCAATGTAAGCGCAGGAATGTCGAATGTAAGCGTGCACACGTCCTTATATTGGTTGCCCAGTTGCAGGATGTCAGTTTGTGGGATGGAGTTCCATGCCTGTGGCATTTTGTCGGACAGTACAGGGACGGTTAATGTTGTTTGTGGATGGCGCTGGAGTCGTAGTGCGATAATTTCCCCTATGTGCTCGATTGGAGACAGATCTGGTGATCGAGCAGGCCAAGACCAAAAGCTGACTCTCTGTAGAGGATGTTAGGTTACAACAACGGTATGTATGCGAGTGTTATCTTCTTGGAAAACAATCCCTGGACTGCGGTATGTATGCGACCGTTATCTTGCTGGAAAACTTCCCCTGGACTGCTGTTCATGAATGGCAACACAATGGTCAGATTGATAAAATGTTACAGTCAGGGCGCATCTGATAACCACGAGGGAGCTCCCATTGCCATAAGAACTTGCGCCCAAGGCGACAAGTCCAGGTGTGGGTCCAGTGTGTCTAGCACACATATAGGTTGGTTGCAGGCCCTCAGCTGGCCCCCTTCTAACCAACGCATGAACAGCAGTGACAACGAGACGGAACCAGCTTCCCCCAGAAAGCACAAGAGCCATCCCTCCTGCCCTCCAATGAGCACTCGGTTGACGCCACTGATGTCGAAAAAGGCGGTGATTTGGGATCAGCGGATTGCACGCTGCAAGACGTCTGGCATGTAGCTGTCATTGAAGTAACCGATTCGTAACAGTTCGTTGTGTCACTGCCATGCTAACTGCCGCTCAAACTATTGATGCAGATGCAGTACGATGCACAAGGGCCATGGTCTTCCTGTCGTTAGTCTTCTTGCGACCCAACATTCTGGTGACAAGCGCTGCCAGTAGTCATGTACAGTGTCTACATTCTGGCTTCCTGAAGTATCGCAGAAGGAATATCCAGTTCCTCGTTGCCCTATTACACGACCTCGTTCACTCAGCGTTGTGGTGATGATGGCGTCTTTGTCACCTTAAAGGCATTTTTGGCTAACATCAACTCCAAAGTAACTAACGCTCACGACTGTTACGGCGCGTATTTAAAGCGAACCCGATTTGTATCCTCATTGTGGTGCTCCTGGCACCACTCTAATGCGATTATTTAGACATCATCTATCAGACGAAGAAACACTTCTACTTTCTTTTATGTCACACATCTCCTTCTTGGTGTTGCGGTGTCAGGAAGTCATCCGATGTAAGTGAACGTTGTTTCACTGATAGTAATCCTCGACCAATTTAAAAATTGTCTTTAGTATCTGACGATGCAAAATAATGAGCCATAAGACGGAAATGAATGTTACAACGGCTCTGGATGTTTAAGGCAATGTTTCGATTATAATTAATCATTAAGGGAATGGTCGGGGAAAGTAACAACTATCGTCATCTTTACTATCTCACTCAGTATTGTTGTAGTCATAGCGATCATCATCATAGAGAAATGGAATTAATCTTACACTGCCTGAAAAGAGAAAAAAGAAAAGTAAGCACAGTGAAGGGAGCAGGAAACGAAATTAATATTCATAAGTTGAAAGAATGTAGAATGGATTGGATGCATGCAATGATTGAGTTGGAAAGGGTGTCATAAAGCCTTAGCATCGTCTCCTGAGTTAAGATGGCCACAATTGTTGTAACTGGTCCTTTATGTTCCGAATATTGGCACTTGGACTAAATTGGGATCCCAGCTGGTCCTACTCACGTTCTATCGGTACGACATCTCGGGATCTTGCTGGCCACAGGACTAGCACAACATAGCGCAGTCACTTCATAGAGATAAGTGCCGTATGTGGACGAGCACTATCCTGTTGGAAAACGGCACTGCGATACTGTCACGAGAGATGTAACACATGAGGACGTAGGTGGACACCGGCAGAACGATACTGTCCCATAAGACGTGGGATGAGGACACAGGATACTCTTGACGTACCGTTCGTCAGAGTTCCTGCAGTTACTACCAGCTGTAACCATTTACACACCTGATAACTTTCCACTCCCTGGCACTGGGAGTAACATCGTTATCCCTCTCAAAAACAATGGCGCTTTGGGACCTCTCCCCATGTTGTCGCCGTACTCGCTGACGATGGATGTCCGCGGTAACGCAGAATTGCTATTTTACGTCGAACACTGTGCGACGCTATTCCTTACAAGTCCCGACTTTCCAATTACGACACCACTCTGAACGCAGCCATTTGCATTGTGTTGACGGAAATCTATGAATGGGACGGTAATTCCGTCGTCCGGCTACTGCAAGGCACGGAGCTATGATGCGAAACGACAAAAAAGGTTCTGTGAAGATGTTACCTGTTCTTCCGGACATGCAAAAAAGTCCAGATACCATCGGCAGCAGCTCTCTTAGAATATAATGATATTCCAATCAGGACCCTCAGCTGTCGACAGGCATTGATATACTCATGCTACTCATGCGAACAGTTGAAAATGACTGCCCCGACTGGAGCGCAAACCCAGTGTCTCAAACATACTTCACAACGCGCAAACAATTAAGCATATGCAGAACACTGAGTACGAGGCGACTGCAGTAGGTTTGTTTTTTGTTTTTTCTTTTTTAAATGGACTTGTAGTCCGGGGTGATATGTTACAATACAGCATCACCGGTCTATTGCGGTCTAACTGTGTTGGAGTAGGATATTCATAACTTTAATATACAGAGTTTTTGTTATAACCGCCTGCGAGAAAGTAAATGCTGATATTCATAACTTTAATATACAGAGTTTTGGTTATAACCGCCTGCGAGAAAGTAAATGCTGAGCTCCGGAAATGTATGGTTTCATTTTCTTTTTCGAAGTCAGTTGTAACTACGATAGCAGTCAGTTTTAAACAGAAATTCGTACATAACAATGTGGCATTTTTTTTATCCGAATGGAAAATGGAAATGAGCGTACGGCATTATGGGCCCGGAGTCCCTCATTCGGGGAAGTTCGGCCGCCGAGGGTAAGTACTTACTGCTCTCGACTTGCGCGTCGGAGATGGGTATGAAATGATGATAACAACACCACACCTAGTCTCTGAGCGGAAAAATTCTCCTGCCCAAGCTGGGAATGGAACCCGGGCCCCTTGGCGTGGCATTCCACCGCGCTGAGCACTCAGCTAACGGGGGCGGATTGTTTTATCCAAATTATTGTCACAGGAACTATTTTCCTCACAGATTCAGCAGCAGAAGATGTCTCTTATATCCCGTATACTAGTCTACTAATGATCTTAACTGATTTACTCATTCAGTTAAAGCGACTTCAGTTCCCATCAAGGTCTCGTTGGCAACAAAAATGAACGAGGTTCAAGGTCCGAGAAAGGAGGGGAAAATAGACGGTGGGGCGAACGACATAGGAAGTGCGATGTAGTAGTAGACAGTCGAAGAGAGGAGGGGGAGGAAGAGATGGACAAAGAGAGTGTGAGAGAAAGTGAGTGATAGACAGAGAGACTGGGATCGTGGGGGGGGGGGGGGGTGGGGGAGGGAGGAGATGAGAACGTATATCCAATTCCCATATATTTTTAGCAATTGCAAAGCAATTCCGTGTTCGTTAGTCATTTATACACCCGTCGATGGTGCATAATTGTAGGACGTTAAATTGACACCTAACCATTTTTCTGCTGGGTGCTTCGCTTATTTGACAGGCAGTGTACATACTGCTGTCGCGCTTTGTATGTTATCCCGGATATTTTACGCCATTCTAATTTTCACCTCCTCTACTGCTGCTGTATGCTATTTTCATTTGATAGATTCCGTTTTTATCTCACACAATGTACACCATAAGAGCTTCTTTGTTGGCCTCTGTAGGTGCAAACAGTGTATATACGTAAAATTACGACAGCCTTATCAAACTTCTGAAGCTAGTAACAGTCACTATATTCTATGCTGCATTAACAGGTAATTAACGTTTTATACTTCCGCGACTCGTGCCTTCCATTACTTCTGCATGAATTTTACCCTTTCTTTTCACTGAGAAAGTGGTAAAATGATTTCGTAGTATATGACGAAGAAATGGGCTGTAAGGACAATGAAGATCAGTATCTTAAAGATTTTTGATGACGTTGTATGAATTGTTAATTGATCGAAAGAGTTCACATACACTGGACGGATATTCAAGGATATCCAGCGAAATGTTTATCATGTCTTCGTTTCATGTGTTAATTCTTTCATTGTTCTAGTCATTATTTGTCGCTTCTGGTTTTTCCACTCTCCTGCTTTTTCGATGCCAAGTTAACGTTGTTATAATAGGAGATGAATCTTTCTATGCTTTCTTTTAGTGATGGCTGACCGAACATTTCAATTTCAGCTTATTTTGTAAGAAGATATTTACATCGTACTCCATCCATATAACTTAACCATTTTTCTAGGTAGACGTTTCCATTAAGAAATTCTTCGTAAGAGACAAAATTTAATAGCAGTAGTGTGTTTCTTTGAAGAAAGTGTAGCCTCCCATTCCTATTCATGTCTGCATGTAGCTTCCGTCATCTAATGTAATCTTACTTCGTCTCCAGAAGTTGTTCAGTTTATCTACCATTACGTCAGTCACAGTTGTTACATTAAACTGATTTAAACTGTTACAGTAAACATTCTCCTTTTATTGTTTGAGACTACTTTGGTCTTGATATTGGTTATCCATTCTATTCCACTCAAAAGGTCTTTCAAGTTTGCCGGCCGAAGTGGCCGTGCGGTTAAAGGCGCTGCAGTCTGGAACCGCAAGACCGCTACCGTCGCAGGTTCGAATCCTGCCTCGGGCATGGATGTTTGTGATGTCCTTAGGTTAGTTAGGTTTAACTAGTTCTAAGTCCTAGGGGACTAATGACCTCAGCAGTTGAGTCCCATAGTGCTCAGAGCCATTTGAACCATTTTTGTCTTTCAAGTTTACATTTATCTCGGCCATTGATCTTTGTTCCTCGTCCAAAACCATTTCTGTTTTCAAATCTGCTTTGACTTACCTTCACTGAATTTTCGGCGTAATAATTAAGTAACAGCGATGAGTATTAATGTGAGATCTGATGTATCATCTTTATTAGCAATTATTTATTTCTTTTTCAAAATTAGTTACGATCGTTTTGCAAAAGGCATCATTAATTGCAGGTTTCGAAAAATTTCTGGGCTCCTAACCTCTCAAATCACCAAGCTCTCACTGAGAAAGACGAAACTTTCACTCTTGGTGTCTACGCTACAGTAAATTTTATGGCATTGATGGCTCCGACAACCCCGAAGGGTTGTTCATCCGCCTAACTGGAAAAAGCTTTCCTGTACTTTGCGAACAGTTAGTTTTGTCCCATGTGGCAAATTTCGACAAGCTGCTTGTTGCTCTTGATGAGTACGTTCCACTGGGCGCAGTCTCATACACTATCTTATCAGGTAATCGGACACACCAAGGTAATGCGGAATTCACCAGTAGATGTCATCAGAGACGGACCCACAATGTAAATAGATGAGAAGCAGTGATAGCAAAATGGTTAAGTCAGTAGAGCTCATTGACCTCGAATGTGGACTAGTCACTGGGTGTCATCGGAGAAACAATGCCACCAGGGACGTTTCCAACACTCCTAAAGCTGACCAAGTCCACTGTTGATGTGATTGTGAAGGGGAAACGCGAAGTAACAACTATGGTTAAACAAGACCAGGATGACCTCATCTGCTAACGGACAGGGACCGTCGACGATTGGTTGTAAGAAGCTCACTAAATCAGCACTTGTGAGTTCCAGAGTGATAGAGCAGCTGAGTTAGTTGGGGGGGGGGGGGGGCTGTGAGTAGGGAAATAAAAAGAGACACACTTGTCGAGCAGCTCTTTCTAAGTCAACATTTCTGTACTCGGGACTGAGAAACGCTTTAGGCTGAGTAAAGAGTGACGGCACGAGACACTGGATCAGTGGAAACGGACGATCCCGACTAACGAAACGCGCTGTATCCTGTGACAATGGGATGATGAAGGTTTGGATATGGCGACTTGCTGCAGAAAGTTACCGGTCAACTGTAAACTACGGGGGAGGAGTTGTTACAGTATGGAGACTTTTTCGTGGTTAAGATGGTTCAAATGGCTCTGAGCACTATGGGACTTAACAGCTGAGGTCATCAGTCCCCTAGAACTTAGAACTACTTAAACCTAACTAACCTAAGGACATCACACACATCCATGCCCGAGGCAGGATTCGAACCTGCGACCGTTGCGGTCACGCGGTTCCAGACTGACGCGCTTAGAACCGCACGGCCACACCGGCCGGCGTGGTTAAGAAAATGCTAAATTTTACAGTGATGTGTATTGAGTACAGTAGAGGAATAGTTGGAAGACGCTGTTTGAATCATCATGACAATGTGCACTGCCATAAAGTAACATTTGAGAGACAATTGTTTCTGGACAAAAAATATAGATACGTGATTAATACAGATGTCGCTGTTTCCCGCTTGCCGTTTTCCATTGCTTGTTCTCTGTCTACTCTACATATTGTAGATACGTCCGCCTGCTTAGCCTGGTGGTAACGTGCTTGCCTCCCATGCAGCGGGACCGGGTTCGACTCCCGTCAGGGTTGGAGATTTTCTCCGCTCGTGGACTGGGTGTTGTGATGTCCTCATCATGATTTCACCCTCATCATCGGCCGCAAGTCGCCCAATGTGGCGCCGACTGAAATAAGACTTGCGCTTGGCGGCTGAACTTCCCCGAATCGGGACCTCCCGGCCAACAATGCCATACCATCATTTCATTTCATTGTAGATATCTAATTTGCAATGCTTCATCTACCTCCCGTTTCCACTTTCGTGATGGTGTCTTCTTCTTCATCCAGATGCTATCCACTGCCACACTCGTTTCGATCAGAGTGTACTACCCATCATTTCAAGATCTCAGTATAAAAGAGCCGTTTTTGTATGAACTGTGTCAATTATAGGTTTCACAACTTCCATTTTCCTTGGTATTTTCCCATTTGTTATGCGATTCAATGTTAATAATCCGCTGCTCCTCCTCCAGTGAACCATTTCCGATGCAAGAAGTCTCCGTTTATTTATTTTGTTAATTTTCCAGGTTTGTGGACAGAAAATTCGTGAAATGGACTGGCCTGCCCAGAATCGTAACCTGACCCACTAAAATACCTTTGTGGTTGGTTGAAACGCCGCCCATCACTACTCTCTCTAGTTCCGATTTTTGAGAAAGAATAGTCTCACATTCCTCCAAAGACAGACACCTCGTTGAAAGTTTCCGTAGCAGAGTTCAAACCGTCGAAGGGCGAGGAGTGGAAACAAACCACATTCATCTCAAAGAATAGGTGTTCGGATATTTTTTTATCGGATAATGTGCATCTCCTCACTCTCGCTGTCGAGTCTGGGTGCCCTCTACACTGTCGCGGCTCCACTGGCGATATGGTAGGGGAAGGGCGCGACAGCAATCCGAGTTGTGGTCCTTAGTGTGCCACCACCGCTGCCTCAGCAGAGTCCCTGCTCCCGTTGTGACGGTACAGGGGCTGACCACCACAACTGGGGTCCCCAGCCGCTTCAGCAGCGGGGCCGAACGAATACCCTAGAAAATTTCAAAACTATCATACGCTTGGAGAGCCTAAAATCACTATTCCGTACGCTGTTGTTGTCCACAGGAGCTGCAAATGCGCGTCAACGTTGCGGCCAACGGGAGGGTGTATGGGCAGCTGTCCCTGGACGACCCCGAGCCGCCGGCGCCGACACATTACCAGCAGCCGCTGTACGGACAGCCGTTGCCGCTCAACGGCGCGCCGTATAATACGGGTGCGTACCTCCTCCGCCTACATGGTTGTCTAGCCACAGTGTGTGCTCATTATACTTTTACGTCTGCAGCCTGTAGAATTTGGCACATTAATAACGAATCGGGCTTGGACTGGGTATTCCTGGGATCAGAAGGAGAAGTCTTTGTAAATAACGTGAGCGTAAACACTTAGCTTTAAATACGTTTGAAACATGCTACTACTGCCGTGCCTCACTGCCACTATTTTAACGTATCTGATACAAATACATTGTATCCATTTTAGTAAGAATTTATCATCATCACTTCCTACTGTTTCAGCAAACGAGTTAAATCTAGCATTAGTATTATGCTGTCATGAGCTTTCAACTCCATCGGACCAGGAGTAGAGAAACGGTGTTGACATCCAATGAGCGAGGAGTACCTAGTGAGACTTTCGATACATTACCCTTCAGTGCCTCAGTTTACTAAGGTATTGAAACAGAATCCCACCCGGAATGAGCTACAAGGACGTTCAGTAAGTAAAGCTCCTAAGGTGATGCTTACAGTCAGTTTCTACTTTCGGTAATGTCTTCAAAGTCAGGCTAACACAGCATATTCTACTAACTCGATGTGTATTTGATCCTGCAGTGCGCCTAAAACGTTGTGTTTGCACAAACTGAACGGGATTTAGCACTCTCTTGTAACCTTTACGATATTCTTAATTAATTATATATCTGCAAGCTCTCTGCAGATAATATGGGGTTTGAAACTTCCTGGCAGATTAAAACTGTGTGCCCGACCGAGACTCGAATTCGGGACCTTTACCTTACGCGGGCAAGTGCTCTACCATCTGAGCAACCGAAGCACGACTCACACACGTTCCTCACAGTTTTACTTCTGCCAGTACCTCGTCTCCTACCTTCTCATTCGGGAAACATACCCCAGGCTGTGGCTAAGCCATGCCTCCGCAGTATCCTTTCTTTCAGGAGAGCTAGTTCTGCAAGGTTCGCAGGAGAGCTTCTGTAAAGTTTGGAAGGTAGGAGACGAGATACTGGCAGAAGTAAAGCTGTGAGGACCGGGCGTGAGTCATGCTTCGGTAGCTCAGATGGAGCCGGCACGGTAGCTCAGCGTGTTCGGACAGAGGGTTAAAAAACTGAGTTAATCGATCATCAAAGAACTTAATCGGATGTCTTACGACGTCCGCCCCGAGCAGATACAACGAACAAACGCGGACAAAATGAGAATTTAAAAAGAAAAAAGATGGTAGAGCTCTTACCCACAAAAGGCAAAGGTCCCGAGTTCGAGTCTCGGTCGGGCACACATTTTTAATCTGCCATGAAGTTTCATATCAGCGCACACTCCACTGCAGAGTGAAAATCTTATTCTGGAAACATCCCCCAGGCTGTGGCTAAGCCATGTCTCCGCAATATCCTTTCTTTCAGGAGTGCTAGTTGTGCAAGGTTCGCAGGTGAGCTTCTGTAAAGTTTGGAAGGTGAGAGACGAGATACTGGCAGAAGTAAAGCTGTGAGGACAGGCGTGAGTCGTGCTTCGGTTGCTCAGATGGTAGAGCACTTGCCCGCGTAAGGTAAAGGTCCCGAGTTCAAGTCTCGGTCGGGCACACAGTTTTAATCTGCCAGGAAGTTTCATATCAGCGCACACTCCGCTGCAGAATGAAAATCTCATTCTGGAATATGAGGTTTGTTCAGTAAGTACTGCAACACATACATTTTCTGAAAGCAGTTTCGTTTTGAGGAGGTTTCCAGTACACCATATTGTCCCCCACTACTTTGGCTGTTTAACATAGTCACCTTTCTGTGCGACGGCCTTACGCTACTTCACTGGGAGGGTCCGTATGCCCGCATGGTACCAACATACTACTCGAAGTCGGAGCCAACGTCTTGCTACATCCATAACTATTTCATCATCCACGTACTGCTTCCCGTGAAATTAACCCTTCATTGAACCAAACTGATGCAAGGTGGAAGGTGCAAGATCTGGGCTGTGGGCGGTAGGAGGGATGAGGAACGACAGTCGAAAGAATTTTTTGAGTTCCTCTCGAGTGCACAGACTTTTTTACGCCTTTCGTCTGCGTGTTCATGGCGACAAGCATGCGCAAGAGTTGTTTCTTCAATTTCCTGGTGGTAGCAAGTAACTGAAAAAGTGTCATGGTGATTTCTCCGTTGGTAAAAGATTCAGGACTAGTTCCCCATTCGGATCTCCGGTAGAAGACATCCAGTGGATAGGTGTCCATGAGAAAAAGACTGAATAACCGACGACTCGATGACATTCTACGACTCGGCGCATGGATTGTCAGAAGTTTGAACACCGTACGGAAGTTCAAAAATCTGAAAAGCTAAATGCTAAGACCCAATCTGCATATAGTTGGTGTAAGTAAAATGAAATTAGAGGAAGGCAAGGATTTATGGTCAGATGAATATGAGGTAATGTCAACAGCAGCAAAATACTGTATAAGAGGAGTGGGATTCTTTATGAATAGGCAGATAGTGAGTTATTGTGAACAGTTCACTAAAAGGGTCGTTCTCATCAGAATCAACAACAAACCAACATCGACAGCGGTATTTTACGTATACGTGCCGACGTCGCGAGTCGAAAATAATGAGATAGAGAAAGTATATGAGGGTGTTTAACGGGTAATTCAGTACGTAAAAGGAGATGAAAATCTAATAGTCACGAGGAATTGGAATGATGGTGTATACGAAGGAGAAGAAGAAAGGGTAACGGAAGAGTACGTGTTTGGTATTAGGAATAGGAGAAGAGAATGACTAATTGTGTTCCGCAGTAAATTTCACGTAGTAATAGCGAATACTCTGTTGAATAATCGCAAGAGGAGGAGGTATATTACGAAAAGGCCGGGCTATACAGTAAATTTTCAGTTAGATTACATAATGGTCAGGCAGAGATTCCGAAATCAGTGATGATGAATAAGCTGATGTTTAAGAGACTAGTAATGAACAATCATTGCCATAGAAGTATGATGCGGGAATATTAAGGAATGAAGAGTTGCACTGGAAGATCTCTGAAGCGGTAGATACGGCGATAAGGAATATCTCAGTAGGCAGTCGAGCTGAAGAGGAATGGACATCTCTTCAAAGTGCAGTCACAGAAGTTGGAAAGAAAACAGTCGGTACAAAGAAGGTAACTGCGAAAAAACCATGGATAACAGTAGTAGTACTTCAGTTGATCAACGAAAGAAGGAATTCCAAAAATGTTCAGAGAAATTCCCGAATACTTTCTAAGACACTTAGGAATGAAAGAGATAGGAAGTGCAGAAAAGCTAAGAGAAAATGGCTGCATGTTAAACTTTAAGAAATTGAAATAGAAATAATCGTCGGAAGGACTGACTTAGCATATAGAAAGGTCAAAACAACATTTAGTGGAATTAAAAGCATGTGCGATGACATCAAAGGTGTAATTTGAGTTCCACTGTTAATTGCAGAAGACAGAGTGGATAGATGGGAGAAGTACACTGATGGCCTCTATGAGGAAGAAGACTAGTCTGATGATTTTATAAAAGAAGAAAAAGGGGTCGATATGGAAGAGATAGGGGTTCCAGTACTAGTATCAGAATTTAAAAGAGCTTTGGAAGATTTTAACATCAAACAAGGCAGAAGGGATCGATAACATTCCATAAAATGTTGCAAAATCATTGGGGGAAGTAGCAAGACAACCACCATTCACGTTGGTATGAAGAAAGTATGATTATGGCGATATAACATCTGACTTTCTGGAAAACATCATCCAAACAATTTCAAAGATTGCGGGAGCTGACAAGGGCGGTAATCATAGTACGATCAAGCTAACAGCTCTTCCATCCAAGATTCTGACAAGAATAATATATAAAAGAATGGGAAAGGAAACAGAGGATCCGTTAGATGAAGGTAAGTTTTGCTTTAGCAAAGGTAAAGACATCACAGAAACAGTTGTGACGTTGCGGTTGATAACAGAAGCAAGTCTAAAGAAAAATGAAGAAACGTTCATAGGATTTGTCGACGTGGAAAAAGCGTTCCACAATGTTAAATGATGCCATGTGCTCGAAATTGTGAGGTAAATAGTGGAAAGCTGTAGGGAGAGACGCGCAATATACAATATGTGCAAAAGCCAAGAGGTAACAAAAAGGTAGTAAGATAAGGACGTAGTCTTTCACCCCTACTGTTCAATCTATGGGTGACAATTTTTGAACTGTATGAAATAAAATTGTCATAACTTCTGAACGGTTTGCATCATGGCATAACGGGAATTAGTATGCATATGCACAAGTGCTTTATTGTTGTCGGCCATTTTCATTGTGACAGGTTTGTCAATAAGCAAATTAGCACATTTTGGTGACTGATAATCCGCATTTCAAAATAGAGAAGTCTCTTCACCCTCAACGGATGACTGTGTGGTGTGAAATGTCCTGTCACGGATTTTCCGTGATCCCAAGGTCACCACCGAACGGTACGTGAAGCTGCGACAAGATGTGGTTTATGCAAGGCGGAGCTCGAACCCATAAAAACGGGAGAGTATTTGATGTCCTGGAGCAGCACTTTTGGAACCGCGTTCTGGCTGTGGGGTACCCACAGTCCACTGGCATGAGCCTTTATTGGCCGCCATGTTCACCGGATCTGAACACCATAAACTCCTTTTTGTGGGGCTATATTTAAAGACAAGGTGTACAGCAATAGTCTCAAAACCACTGCTGAGGTGAAAACAGTAATTCAGCAGGTCATCGACAGCATCGATGTTCCGACACTTCGGCAAGTCATGTAGATTTGCGCTATTCGTCTGCGCCACATCATCGCCAATGATGGCAGGCATATAGAACATGTCATAACTTATATCCGAATATCTTTAGTGACGTTAACATGTTGAATACAGTATGTGCACTTTGTAGTTTGTAACTAATTTACATTTTTTCATATAGTTGAATAATTGCCACCCTCTATAAATCGAAGAAGCAATGACGGAAATAAAATGAAGGTTCAAGAGTGGAATAAAAATTCAGGGTGAAAGCATATCATTGATAAGATTCGCCGATGACGGGAATTACAGGATTAGCGGAATGGAATGTACAGTCTAATGAGTACAGAATATGGATCGAGTGTAAATCGAAGGAAAGCGGAAGTAATGAGAATTAGCAGAAATGAGAACAGCGAGAACTTAACATCAGTATTGATCATCACGAAATAGACGACGTTAAGGTATTCTACTACTTCAGCAGCTAAATAATTCATGACGGGCGGAGCAAGGAGGACATCAAAAGCAGACTAACACTGGGAAAAAAGACATTCCTTGCGAAGAGAAGTGTAGTAGGATTAATTTGTGAAAGAAATTTATTGAGAATGTGCGTCTGGAGCAGAATATTGTATGGCAGTGAAACATGGACTGTGGGAAAACCGAAACAGAAGAGAATCGAAGCATATGAGATGTAGTGATATAGAAGAATGGTGAAAATTAGGTGGACTGATAAAGTAAGGAACGAGAAGATTCTCTGCAGGAGCGGGAAGGAAAGGAATATACGGAAAACACTGACAAGAAAAAGAAGGGACAGGACCGTAGGACGACTGTCAGGACATGAGAGAATAACTTCCATGCCATTAGAGGGAGCTGCAGAGGTAATAACTGTAGAGGAAAACAGTGATTGGAATGCATCCATCAAATAATTGAGGACGTAAGTTGCAGGTAATACTCTTAAGCTGAAGAGGTATGCAGAGGAGAGGAATTCTTGGCGGACAGCATCACATCAGTCAGGAGACTGAGGAACCCTTCACTCCCCCCCCCCCCCCCCCGGCTACGCCCCCTGGAAAAAAAAACACCAATCACGTCAAAGTTAATCGTTGCATCATTAGAGAGGATATAAAATAGAATAGCCTCTTCATGGTCCTACAAGGTCGGCGTCATGCCTTTACCGGCTGATGGTGGAGCATTGAACTTCTTCTTAGGAGAAGTGATGGTGTTGCGCCTCTCCATGGACTGGCGATTAGTTTCCAGTTCGAAGTGATGAACTTACGTGTCATCGCCTGCGATGATATTGTCACGTAAGGCGGAAGTAATTACTCACAAATGGTTCTTCAGTGCTCTTCATGGTCTTCTGCTAGGCGGCGAGGCACCCAGCGAGCACAAGCCTTTAAGTACTGGTGAACGAGTATGTCGTCATTACCAACAGAATCATCCAGTTGAGCATTGACGTGTTTGTGATTCGTCGATCACCTGGAATTAGAGGGTCCGCATGTTCCAACAATGATGAAGTCACAGGTGGCTGCAGCCGGCTGGAATGTGGGAGATCGGACAGGTTCGTGCGACCTTGTTGCGATGATGCCAGACGGCTCACCACGCTTTTGTTCACTGCCATGTGTCCGTAGACATTATGAAGCGCCTATGCATATGTGTGGTGCTCTGGTTTTCACCAAAATAAGCTCAATGACGGCGCTCTATTTGGAATACACCTCCGTTACAGAGACAATTTTGAAGGCTACGCATAGTGCCACTACATGGAAACATAGGGTCTTAGGCGGGCATATTCCCCGTTGTCCCACAACAAATTCCGTTTTTTCCAAAAGAAATTTGTCTAGATGAAAAGTGTGTTACATCACTTACTGAACGCCCTTTGTACATTACGCCGTATTCGTAATAAAGGAACTTCTACATAAAGAATGGAGGATATGAGAGTGGTAAGAATTCTTTTCTTATTGGCGGGAAGACTGTAGTGAAAGATTCTTCCGAGAGATACCCCCACTATACACAGTTTTGATTTTTTAATTGTAGACGTGACTGAAAGAACTGTTAACACGTTTCTCTCAAAGTCCTTCCCCGGCGATGTGATCTTGTGTTTCACATGGAAGTCAGAACACAAACAACGGTTGAAGCAGTGGAAAGATGCTAATTTCCTGCGAATCAGAGTGAAGTCAAAGTTTGTTTCTCTGTCGGTCATGAAGAGATATTTTACCATGAATATCTTTTCGATATCGAATCCATCTACTGCTAAAATCTGGAGCTTTACCTTACCTTTCACCATCTAAATGAAATACGTAAAAATACAATATGAGTAAAGACATTAAAAACATAGTACACATGTGTATGCACGTTGCATCAAAGTGAGGACCTGCCATTTCTGTGTATGTCTATCATCACGTTATGCTTTTTTTTAGCCATTAAGTCCACAAACTGTCATTTCATTGTACTACAGTATTTGCCATGCTGTAACCTCCAAAGGTGTGTCGTAAACTGACAACTGAATCAGCTGATGTCCGTTTTCATACGAGTGCCATGCTATTGCTAACAGATTACTAACATCAGCTGGTGTCCATTTGGTACAAGATGTAAAACATTCACGAGTTCTATCTCACACCTTTATTTTCTAAGTGTACAGGTGTATGTGAGATTCATAACTGAATCTAAGGGAAGTTGAACTGAAAACTACTACTAGAGACTCATCTGCTTTGCATTTTTTTACATCACAACGCAATTTGGCAGCTCTGTATCTTTCTAATATCATATGGCTTGATGACTCAGTCATTAAGAGGATACATATGGTTAGCTTTTGATGGTGAAGTGGTGACAGTTGACCCTTATGATGGCCATAAATTGGGTAACTCCTGTCGTGTACAACACAAAATCAGTTACGTGAACTCGGTTCAGTGTCCATACGCACATGATTGACGGATCCTTGCTGAGGCTGCATCTATTCTAAATTTTTAGTATTGCTTTCGCCGTCCTAGACTCTAGACAAAAATGGAATACAATCTTACCGCCTTCCCAGTGCACGATCTCTTATACTAGGGGTGATTAGTAAGTAATGTAACAAATATTTTCGGCCAGTTTCGGTTATGGATCATCAGTCCGTATAGTTTCAGGAAGGTTCTCATACGTGGCTTCGCTACAAGTAGCCTTCGAAATGGCATTTGTAACGGAGGTGTGATTCAAGCAGTTTCTTTTGGCGGAAATCAGAGCATCGCAGATATTCATAGACACTTGCAGAGTGTCTACGGAGAGCTGCTATTGATAAAAAGCACAGTGAGTCGTCATCGCAACAAGGTCACGCAAACTGTATGATTGACTGCATGCCGGCCAGCCGCACATAGATGTGACTCCTGTAATGTAGGAACGTGCGGACACTCTCATTCGATGTGATTGATGGATCATAAACTCTTCGCTGCTCAACTTGGTACTGCTGACACACTCGTCCACCACTTGCGGTCCTCAAGGGTGTGTGCCCTCTATAAAACTTATGACGCAAAACTGACGTCACATGCAAACATGTGGGTTCCTCGCCACCTAATAGCAGACCATAAAGAGTAACGAAGGACAACCTGTTTGACACAATGGAGGATGCACTCTGCGGGAAGCATTACGTGGATGACGAGGCCATTAATGCAGCAAGACGTTGGCTGCGATGTCGATCAGTGTAGTGTTCTTTGCAGGCATACAACTCTCACAATAAGGCGACGTAAGACCGTCGCGTTGAAAGGAGATGTGGAACATCACAAGGGTGAGGAATAGTATCGTGTAATGGAGCCCTGAACAAAATGGATCTGCTTTCGAAAAAAAAAAAGTGTTGTATTACTTAATGAACCCCTCGTAGTATGTTTCTTGCCATGTATGCTCATCTTCAGCACGGAAGTGTGGTAAACAACAAGAGAGAAAGTAACGAATTGGAAAACGACTGTCGTTTAGGTCTCGTGTCTCGAAAAGTAGCAAGGAGTATTTGCTATTCTCGCTGCTTTCAAAGCCTGTGTCAATGAAGGCACATGCTGTTAGAAGCAACTCCAGTTCGACTTGAGCTACCGCCTTATGGTACAGTGAAATGTTTACATGTGACGTCAGTTTGCGTCATCAGGTTTATAACCAGAACGATATCGTTCGAGCCGTCACACTCACTCTCTGTGACCAGGTGCAGCACGCGTTACGTGCACGTGGTGTCCAGTATCGAGCGCGCGTGACGGTGGGCGTGTGGTTGTGTTGCACAGGTGTTCCGGACGTGGTGTCGCGCGAGTACGCAGTGCCGCTGGTGAGGCAGACGCCGCCGCCGTCGCGACGCCCGCCGCCCTTCGCCGGCTCAGAGCCGCCGCCCGTGCCTCCGCCGCCGGAGCAGTACTACGCCGCCACCGAAATATGCAAGGTAACGTACATTCCACCGTCGATGGCTAATGTTTTTCGAGATTCTCCATTAACTCAAGTAACCCTTCTGACAATTATGTAGAAATCATAACAGTAGCTACATCCGCTTGTATGTACACTGACGGAAAAATTGCAAAAAATAATTAATGCGGAGTAATGGAATTTCGGGAAAACATTTGTCGAGGTCGTGTATTTAAGTGATTAATATTCCAACATCACAGAGAAATTTGAGCGTGAAATAAGCCTGTGTCAATACGGAAAACTGGTACATTAATAACCGGTGTAACCGCCATGGTGTTGAATGTAAGCATGCAAACGTGCATGCATTGTTTCCTACTGGTGCTACATGTGAGTTTTGGGAATTGAGTTCCATGCGTGTTGCATTTGGTCCGACAATACAGCGGCGGTCAATGCTGGTTGTGGATGACGGTGGAGTTGTCATCCGATGATGTTCCACACGTGCTCGATTGGAGACAGATCTGGTGATCGAGAAGGCCAAGGCAACGTGTGGACACTCTTTAGAGCATGTTGGTTTACAACAGCGGTATATGGGTGAGCGTTATCCTATTGGAAACTACCCCCTGGAGTGCTATTCATGAATGGCAGTACAACAGGTTCAGTTACTGGACGGACGTAAACATTTGCAGTCAGGGCGCGGTGAATAACTATGAGAGTGCTCCTGACGTCATACGAAATTGCACCCCGGAGCAGATGTAGGTCCAGTGCGTCTAACACGCAGACAGGTTGGTGGGAGGCGCTCAATTTGCCTCCTCCTAACCAACACTAGGTCATCATTGGCACTGAGGCTGGACCAGCTTTCATCAGTAAACACAACAGACCTCCCCCTCCCCGGCCCTCCAATACGTTCTCGCTTGACACTGTAACCTCCCCCTCACTTATTGACCTTAATGACAGTGAAAAATTAAACCGCGTGTACCTAATGGAAATTTGGGAAAAGCAATCGTCACCGAAGTCAATTTGTCGGTAAAGAGGGAGGAAAGGGTTACATCTAAATGAAAGGAAAAATGCAAATGAAACTGGTGGAAATTAGTTTTGAAAAGGGGTAAATTTAATAAAGAAAGTAAATGTGCGGCCGTTACGTTAACAATTAACTAGCGGTAATTAGATATTTGAGATTTGGGGGAAATTACAGTCGCCAGTCCTAAGGACAATTACTATAGTAACTGAAAAAAGAAAGGTTATTACACATATAATTAGCACTAGAAGCGTGGCAACTGAAGGTTGCCACGTGTAGTGTGAAAACTGAAAGTTTGTCAGAAGTAATAAATTTCGCTACACTCTGACTTAATTTAGCAAAATAATTAATAAAACCGGAAAATCGAAAGTTAATTTAGTGACTGAAGTTAATAGTGAGCTTTCCTTCTGAAGCACATCGAAATTCAGTAAAATACGGTTAGTCTTGGACTACCTCAACAATCATTTCAAAAGCTACTTGAATCTACACAATTTAGAAATAAGAGATTTAACTTTGAACTTGAATTAAATGATTCTGAACAATTAACAATAGTAAAATTTAGTCGTACCAAGCTGAGCTACAGTCACAGGTAACTAAAATACGGTAACAAAACTCGCACTCTTAATTTGTGCTTGTGAAATCTAAATATTGCAGCCAACCATGAATACCTTAACTGAACTTTGAAATTAAAGCAGTGAAATCGAGTGATGCTGGCGTTTGAATTTCAACGACACTCGGGCTCATTTCGGAAAAGGAAGGGACCCTGCTTGGCAATGCAATTGGGACCATGAGCAACAAAGGTTCATGCTAAGTTGCTGTAATTTTGTGATGCAACAATTTTAAAAGTTTGAAAAGCTGAGGTCTGCCATACAGTTCTAAATATTTACGTGCTTCCAGTCTTTTTTGTTGGCTGATTGAAGGTTTGAAGCCGTCGATCGAGGAGGTGGCGACAGTCACTCATTGTCGGCCGTCGCTGTTGCAGAAGCTGGATGTTGGCGCGCCTTCTTCTCGACACGGTCACCAGACGAAACGGGCTCTTAATGTGCGCCAGCTAATGCTTCCCGTCCGCGACACCATGTCAGAAACTATCATCGCAAGTCGAGCGCAATTACATGCTGCCAAACCCCGAAAGCGCGGCAACTCGCGGGAGCTTCACACAACACACCTGCTCCACTGCACCACCCCAGCCAGACTCCCCTCTGCCCGCGCTCCACGCGACAGAGTTAACACTACCAAAGATCCTAAACACTTTGGTTCTCCACACGACCTATAGATGTATTCGTTCGATAGCATAGTTTTCCCTAGGCCAGACCCAGCGTAAAAATACAAATAATATTTACAAAACAAACCAATTATACATCAACAAAAATGCATAAATATATACAAATAGTAAAACAATTACAATATACAAAGACACAGACATGTTATATCTTCAGGTAACAAAATAAGGAAAAAATTTGCAGTGCAATAGATGGAATTAGGAGGATATGCATTTCCGGCGTTACAACACCACTGAAGTCTCAGACGGCGGTGGATTGGTTCAGTTGAATGTACGCTATAGTGCGTCTGACTCGGAGCTGTCCTTGAATTAATCGATTCATAACCGCAGTGTCACTGCAGTGCCAACAGCTGCACACATTGTTGCAGCAGATGCAGTGCGATTAGGCCAGAGCCATACTCCGCTCACGACTGTCTTCCGTCTCGATAGTGCCACGTGGCCGTCCGGAGCACGGTCTTCTCGCGACCATACATTCTTGTGTCCATCGCTGCCAGCAGTTATGTACCGTGGATCTATTCCTGCCAAGTCCTCCTGCAGTACTGCAGAAGGAACATCCAGTTCCTCTTAGCCCTATTACACGACCTCGTCCAAACTCAGAGAGGTGTTGATAATGGCGTCTTTGCTGTCTTAACTACGCCACTGGCTGAAATTTGAATAGAAATCGTGTTTCAGATCTGAAAACACGCCTTCCAACCTTAGTTTGTATCGCACAGCACCTTCTTGGTGTTGCGATATTCTTTCCGTCAGTGTATTAGGCCGCATGAGCGGCATATACCGCGCTGATAAACAGAGAATACGTTGCGATGTGGCCGCACAATACGACAACTTTCCCTTCCCTGTTAGGAAAGATAGACCGTATTTGCTGTGATGTTCTGAGTTTCTCTTTCAGATGTTCTCTTGGAAAGTTGATTCCGAAACATGCTGCACCGGATGTGTTCTGTGTTTAATTCTAAATGGGCTATCGCGTCGTATGATACACCTTTATTTCCTCTTCGGGTCTCCTACCTACGTCACTTTCACTTAGTCATTACGTAAGTTGTAGTATGTGCACTGTTTCCCACAGGACATCTGCAACGTGTATGCTTTAAGTCCACAAGCTGCACTGTATAATTCCCGGTAATCTGCGTTTCGCACCGAGCCCGCCACAGGAGTGCACGATATAGTCAAGACCAGTCTCCTCGAAACTGCTTTTCTCTGGCCCTAATGAAGCTACCCTATTGTAGAGAAATCAAGAAGTTGTCAATAATCGTTACCTGCAAGTTAATTGATGGAAGGTGGGTTACGCCTTAGAGGACTCTACTGTGGTAAAAGTGGTTCTGCTTTTAATAGCTTAGTGGTCATATTGCTGCAATTCAGTACTGAGCACCCTAGGAACATATTACCATCGCCTTTACCATATCGTTATAGTCATAATAATACCCACTGTGATGGTGGTAGTGAGAGTGATAAGACAGGGCTGAACAATGTGCGAACCTATGAATTTGACTATTTATTTGTTACAAACATTCCTCTTGGAGGAACATCCGCAACTGAGCGTTATACCAGAGGTTGAAAGTACTGCTTCAGTTGTAAAGTTCTTTTATTATGACCTGAGCGGTTTCGAGCTCTTATGAGCCCATCGTCAGGTGGCGTAACTTGGTGCTGTGGCCCCCGAGCGCCGTGGTGGACGTGTACTACGCGCGGTGTGCTACCTATGAGAGTAGAACAGGACTCCCTGTTCTATTTACTTGCTAATCACATAAAATTTCAGTTTACAAAATTTCATTAAAATGTTTTTCATTGTGGAGCAATAACCTGGATACGCAAAACAACCAAAAAATTTATTTACAAGATAAAGCATCCTGAAAAATTACAAATGCCCAAGAAATTAAAGAGAAATTTAAACTCATGATGATTGCACAACTCCAAAAAGTAAAGGTAACGATAAACAACAATATTAAAATCAGATAATGATTTAACATTATTAAAAAAACAGAACGCATTGTATAAAATATGTAATATTCAGCAACAGTTAAAATATTAGAACCAGAAAATAAATTATTACAGTGAATGGAAATGAAAACAATCACATAAAATTAGCCGTTAGAATACACAAGAAGCCCGCATCTCGTGGTCGTGCGGTAGCGTTCTCGCTTCCCACGCCCGGGTTCCCAGGTTCGATTCCCGGCGGGGTCAGGGATTTTCTCTGCCTCGTGATGGCTGGGTGTTGTTTGCTGTCCTTAGGTTAGTTAGGTTTAAGTAGTTCTAAGTTCTAGGGAACTGATGACCATCGATGTTAAGTCCCATAGTGCTCAGAGCCATTTGAATACACAAGAAGATCAATATCTGTGAACAGAGCCCGCGGCCCTGATGAGGTTATCAAAACGTGGCATGTGTCGAACAGTCTGTTACTCAGATATGTATGCAATGGTAAGACACAGCCAGTTTCATTCACTGATCAGCGTCACATAAATTTACGATCAAACTTAAAGCTTCTGCTTAGCATCCGTCTCATAAGTATTTAAGAGCAGTGTTAATTAATATAGTCAGTCTCATCCAATCCAGAGCGATTGTATACGTCCACTATATAGTTCTGCCCTCTACTTTATGTAAATACGTCACCGTTTGTGCCACAGGCAGGTTGACAACATTCGCAACAAGGAACGGAGACTGGAGAGAGCTGCTTGCAAAACAGACACACACACACACACACACACACACACACACACACACACACAAGAATACACAGCTAAAGTCCAACTTCAGTCCTCACATTCCAGCCGGCGTGCTGCACACTCTAACTTATTGAAACCACTCCAGACGTACCGCACTTGTTTCTGTCAAAGAGCGCCTGCTCCTTCGCGACCACCCGTCAGTCAACGGCTACCCAACGCTTACTCTTTGACTGTTCCTCTGTCGCTTCTGTTGGTCACCATCCTTCCGTCTGTGATACTCGAGGTTGTGTCTGATGTACAGAGCGGCCTCCCACATTGGCTCCGGACCATGCTGCCGTAGTGTTGCTGTGCTAGCAGCGCCCTCGCTCTTATAGTGCTGGCAAAGCCGCAGCTCTGTTGCCGCGGACTTCTGAGGTCTAGTGAAAGCGCAGTTACCAATAATACATTGATCACCATTCGCTCATTGTCACTGAAAATGACTTCCCTACCACCATTAGCAATCATTCATTTTCCTGCTTTTCAGAGAAATACAATTTTCCTCGTTTGAGATCGTCTATTAAACGTCCACCCTAATAGCTCAATGGTCAGCGCTTTGGAGTGCCACGCACGGGGGCCCGGGTTCGATTCCCGGCTGGGAATCCCCTCAGTGACTGGGTGTTGTGCTATCATCATCATCATCTCACCCCACTGTGCACGCGCAAGTCACCCAACGTGGCGTCGCACTCAATAAGACTTGCACTTGGCGGCCGAAATTCCCGCCTGGGAACTCCCGGCCACTGACGCCATACGTCCTTTCCATTTGTCTATTAAACATCGTCTGTTACCAAACATTGGACACCATAGGGAAAAAACACGAAACATCAGTTTCAACGGATGTTATGGGGAAGCTTGATAACAAACTGAAGTTCACGCCGCGCTGGACTAGCCGAGCGGTCTTGGGCGCAGCAGTCATGGACTATGCGGCTGGTCCCGGCGGAGGTTCGAGTCCTCCCTCGGGCATGGGTGTGTGTGCGTTCGTCCTTAGGATAATTTAGGTTAAGTAATGTGTGAGCTTAGGGACTGCTGACCTTAGCAGTTAAGTCCCATAAGATTTCACACACATTTGAACATTTTTTTGAAGTTCACGCGAAACAAGAGTTTACTTTGACAATACAGGGTGTTTATACACTCATGTTCAGGAGAAACATAACACACTGACGTTAATATTCACAGGACATGTGCATTAGTATGTTCTGTAGAAATGATTAGAATTTGAACCACGTCGGCCTGCGAGTTCAACGTCAACATCGATATCGCGACTCAACACCACCTACCGGTACAATTTGCCTGCGACTCTCGTTGTCGCTGTAGACCGAAGGTAATGAATCAGTGTGACATGAGCAGACGCGCAGGGTGCCTCGCAGACATATGCGCTAACCGTATTGTCAAATCAGTGACTTGGAAAGAGGGCGCATAATTGGCATGAGAGAATGTGACGCATCCGGGAAACTGCTGCTCCTGTGGGCGAAGTGTTTCGGCAGTACAACGGATGTGTGCAGAATGGTTCACGGAAGGCTCTCGAACACGACGAGATGTGTCAGGACGCATTAAACAGAACACCCACCAAGAAGATCGACACTTCATCCGAATGGCATTGCAGGACAGATTTGCACCTTCCTCAGGTCTGGTACAACAGTCAAATAGTGTAACACATTGTACATTATAATGAGTGACAATCGTCACCATTTATTAAGAAATGGGTTATGTGCCCATTGTTCTTTTCTCTACGTACCTCTGACGAATGTGCAGAAACATACAAGATGGCAATGGTGTATGGAACGACATCACTGGCGGCAGTATTGGCATCAGATAGTGATTTCGGACCAATCTAAGTTCTGTTTGTTTGTAACTGGTGGCCGCATTTTGGTTCGCTGCAGATAGGGGGAGCCTGCCAGATCACCAGACTTCTCGCCAGTCGATAATGTGTGGGATATGGTGAAACAAAGCGTTCAGCACTGTGATTCAATGCCAACTGCTGAAGGAAAACTATGAAACCAAATGGATGCAGCATGGATGGCAGTACCGCAGGACGCCATTCGCGCTTTATACACGTCGATGCCGTCACGCATGGAGCAAGTTATCAAGGCCTATGGTAGACCTTGTGCCTGTTGGCAACAGGTCACATGCTGAATCGAGGTGACTGAAGTGCTAATCATTTCTGCAATACATGTCCCGTGAATAGGAACGTCCTATCTCTAGTCAATCAAGATTTTCTGTTTCTTTCTGAACATGAGTGTAAATTAATTTTACAAGAGTAGCCTTTAGTTGTGAAAAGGGCAGATAACTTGCATACGTGTATCGTACAGCTCTGAATGCAGTACATCCTTAATTCTTACTACCGCTTAACGCTGTTAGTTCCCGACGTTCACACTAGGTGGGCATGCCTGGAACAGTTGTTCCAACAGATCGCCTGGAGTAAGTAGCGGTGCAGTGTGTACGCAGTGTTGTTTATGGTTTCGTGAAACCAGTTCAGAGACAGTTCGGAACTAAATGTCGCCAGCCAACACCTCAAACTATTATGAATTTGTACAATTGTTTCACCGAACGTGGCTCTGTATCACCCAGGGTGCGCCAGCAGTCTTTTACGCAGCAGTAACTGAACAAGTTCAGTAGTCTCACATTCGCAGTCCACAGTAGCTGGAAGTGCTTGGATATTATGTAATGCCTCAGTTACAACAGGACATGGGCACAGAAGTTATTTTCCACGAAGATCGCGCGCCTCTACATTATCATCGTGAAGTTGCCTCGTATCTCCGTTGGAATGCGCCAATTTGGATTGGACATGGTGGAACCATATCCTCGCCACCACCGTCACCTACTTTAACCCCACTGGACTTCCGTGTATGGGTTTACATTGAAGACCAAGCGTTTGTTCCTCCTATTTCTGGAAACGTAGATGATCTGCGACAACAGATAACACAAGCAGTTTTCGCCCATACTGAAGACTTGATTCATAGTATTTGGCAGGAGACTGGTTAGTTCCGTGCTGGATGCAACTGCTTCGTGCTAACGCTCGTCTACATACACTCTGGAAATGGAAAAAAGAACACATTGACACCGGTGTGTCAGATCCACCATACTTGCTCCGGACACTGCGAGAGGGCTGTACAAGCAATGATCACACGCACGGCACAGCGGACACACCAGGAACCGACGTGTTGGCCGTCGAATGGCGCTAGCTGCGCAGCATTTGTGCACCGCCGCCGTCAGTGTCAGCCAGTTTGCCGTGGCATACGGAGCTCCATCGCAGTCTTTAACACTGGTAGCATGCCGCGACAGCGTGGACGTGAACCGTATGTGCAGTTGACGGACTTTGAGCGAGGGCGTATAGTGGGCATGCGGGTGGCCGGGTGGACGTACCGCCGAATTGCTCAACACGTGGGGCGTGAGGTCTCCACAGTACATCGATGTTGTCGCCAGTGGTCGGCGGAAGGTGCACGTGCCCGTCGACCTGGGACCGGACCGCAGCGACGCACGGATGCACGCCACGACCGTAGGATCCTACGCAGTGCCGTAGGGGACCGCACCGCCACTTCCCAGCAAATTAGGGACACTGTTGCTCCTGGGGTATCGGCGAGGACCATTCGCAACCGTCTCCATGAAGCTGGGCTACGGTCCCGCACACCGTTATTCCGTCTTCCGCTCACGCCCCAACATCGTGCAGCCCGCCTCCAGTGGTGTCGCGACAGGCGTGAATGGAGGGACGAATGGAGACGTGTCGTCTTCAGCGATGAGAGTCGCTTCTGCCTTGGTGCCAATGATGGTCGTATGCGTGTTTGGCGCCGTGCAGGTGAGCGCCACAATCAGGACTGCATACGACCGCGGCACACAGGGCCAACACCCGGCATCATGGTGTGGGGAGCGATCTCCTACACTGGCCGTACACCACTGGTGATCGTCGAGGGGACACTGAATAGTGCACGGTACATCCAAACCGTCATCGAACCCATCGTTCTACCATTCCCAGACCGGCAAGGGAACTTGCTGTTCCAACAGGACAATGCACGTCCGCATGTATCCCGTGCCACCCAACGTGCTCTAGAAGGTGTAAGTCAACTACCCTGGCCAGCAAGATCTCCGGATCTGTCCCCCATTGAGCATGTTTGGGACTGGATGAAGCGTCGTCTCACGCGGTCTGCACGTCCAGCACGAACGCTGGTCCAACTGAGGCGCCAGGTGGAAATGGCATGGCAAGCCGTTCCACAGGACTACATCCAGCATCTCTACGATCGTCTCCATGGGAGAATAGCAGCCTGCATTGCTGCGAAAGGTGGATATACACCGTACTAGTGCCGACATTGTGCATGCTCTGTTGCCTGTGTCTATGTGCCTGTGGTTCTGTCAGTGTGATCATGTGATCTATCTGACCCCAGGAATGTGTCAATAAAGTTTCCCCTTCCTGGGACAATGAATTCACGGTGTTCTTATTTCAATTTCCAGGAGTGTATATATAACGTCTTAACGCAGAAGTTACGCCAGCTGAAGTGGAAGACACTTGAGTACATTCCTCATGGAACCAGTCTCTCCCCATGCGATTATCACGCCTTCGGTTCCTTAAAAAAGACGTCAAAGATATGGCGGTTCCTGTCAGACTAGGATATGCACCAAGCAGTTGTGGACTCCACGCAGCAGCAAACTGTGTCTTACCAAACGGGTGTCTTCAACTTGGTGCGTCTGTGTGATGATTGCATCTATGCTCATGCGATTTTACCTGACTGACATACAAATTATGAGCTGTACGGACTTTGGACGGAAACTTTTTGATCGTCCCTTGTACATTCACTCACTGCTCATTGTAAAATTACCTCGATAACCGTTTTACAGGTAAAGAATTAAGAGATAAAATGAAACTGAAACGCTTCCTAGTTTGCACTCAACACACTTGTGTGTGATTACTGCAGTGTTTACTATTGCTCGCAAATGCAGTGCGTTTCTAGATAATTCAGTGGCTAAGAGCGGACTTGATTTGTAAGGAACAGAGTGAATAAGCGATTTTATGTAAAAATATTTTCGTTTATCACCTAATAAACAATGTCATAGTTCGCTATCTGGGGCATAATAGCAAGGTTTCTTTCAATTTTCTTAAAATAATGAACTGACATATTCAGCTACGATAGAAACTAATTACCGTTAGCGTTTGTTACTCGTCCCCCAGCGTAATAAAAATGGTATGAAACCTGAAGGTAATAGGAGGGGCAATGCTTCGAATAATAACAACCTGTCGCCTTGAAGTACAAGTAATTAGTGAATATCTATAGCGTGCAGCAGAAACCCGCCATATTTTAATTGTGGTTCACTTTATTGAGAATGCAGCAGAAGTGGATTTGAATTTACACGCTTCTCACCCTCAGCGTACTTTTATCAAAACACATGGATGTTGGTTTACAGGTGACTAGCTTACGATAATAAGAAATTCACAGTTTAGAAAGTGTGAAAACGATGTTTGCACTTGAAACTTGTATTTAACTGCAAGTTAGTGAAATTAGCGGCCGGAAATTTTATTCTTAACGTTTTTCTACGCTCACATGGTATTCATTAGTATTCAAGTCCGCCGGCCGTTGTGGCGGAGCGGTTCTAGGCGCTTCAGTCTGGAACCGCGCACCACTACGGTCGCAAGTTCGAATCCTGCCTCGGGCATAGATGTCTGTGATGTCCTTAGGTTAGTTAGGTTTACGTAGTTCTAAGTTCTAGGGGACGGATGACCTTAGACGTTAAGTCCCATAGTGCTCAGAGCCATTTGAGCCATTTTTGAGTATTCAAGTCCGTTGGCCACAACGCAAATTATCTAATCTCTACGTATGTCTTGGCACATTTTTATCAATAGTTGTACACACAGGTGGGAAAATACTGCACCCAAAATAAAATTTCTCCGCCTATTTATAAATCCCATGACTTATCGTAATATGTTATAAGTCTTTGTATTAATCAGTAAGTTTCATGGCACAAAATGTACAATAAATTCGCCGTTAAGAGGTTTGTAGAAAAGGTACGTGTGGATTTACATTTGTTTCTACGCTGTTTCATAAGGTAACATATTAATGTTGTAAATCTGTAAATGCTATTTTATCCCCCTCCTCCGCTTCCCCCCCTTCCTTCCCACCCTCTCTCTCTCTCTCTCTCTCTCTCTCTCTCTCTCTCTCTCTCTCTCTCTCTGAAGCCTTATTTTTTATATGAAATGCCTACACAAATTTAACGCCTCATCACTTGAAGTGCTGTAGCTCTGTATCGCAGCAACTTACACGCTCGTGTGTCTTGTACTACTCTGTAAATGTGTCAGAGAACGTACTGCGGGTGGATAATTTGTGCGTTGCGCAACGAACTTGAGTAGACAACATTGCAGCAACAGCGTGAAAATCGATTAATTTCAATTAAGAAAGTTGGCCATATCCGGGATTATAGCACAGTCGACGTCACGTGACAGCGGTGGCCTCTGGATGGCTTATATATACGGCGCTCGCTCGCGTTCTCGTTGCAGTTCGCCGCTTGTCCTCGGAGGATGCCTTCCGCAGTCGAAGGCGAAAGTTCAGGGGAGAGTTTTATGTATGGACCACGGCATCTCAGCCTGGAAGTGTTAAGTGATGGCTACGTAACATGTATTTTGATAGGAGTATACGGGTGATATTGTGTGAATTCGAAACTGGTAACGCTGCTTTTACAGCAAAGTAAACCAAAGCTATGTTTTGGTTGGTTGCTGCCGTGCGCTATAAACATTCAGTATCGCATGACATCCATTGTTCTCCACCAACCCTTAGTAAATTCGCTATTAGAACTGACGTAGTTCTACGTTTTTCTAAACTTGTTAAGAAAACAATAAATTGAAGGCTCCTGTTCATGAAAAATCAATATCTATTAAAAAGGAAAATGTGATCTTAGCAACGATTAAGACTGTTAGATTAACATTGGCCTCTTAAACATAATGCTTGGTACTAACTTATGAAATGAAGATAATCTGCTTTAGCAAAAGATGTTTTTAAATAAGATAATGATAAATTACATCAAACATAAAGAAAAATTAGACAATAACTTTCAATAAAACGATGACAGTAGGTACATGAACGAATCAAGTAAGAATTTATTTCAATTCATCACAGTCGAGACGTACCTTTTACTCAATGAAATTCCTTTGCACACGTGTTTTTGTCATTTAAAACATGTTTTGGTAGCTTTAGTGCCTTTATGGAGTGGACACCATAACCCTTTTTGGCTCAGTCGGTCCTGCTAGGACCTACAATGCAGAGTCCTTGACATCATGTTGAAATTTTTTTGAAAAGAACTTCGTTCAAAAAAAAAAAAATAAAAGGTTCAAATGTCCCCTAGAACCTAGAACTACTTAAACCTAACTAACCTAAAGACATCACACACATAGATACCCGAGGCAGAATTCGAACCTGCGAAGTAGTGGCCGCACCGTTCCAGACTGAAGCGCGTAGAACCGCTCGGTCACAACGGCCGGCGAACTTCGTCCATTGCAGTCTATAACTCTTTGGAAAAATCTCAAGAATTCATTTTTCTCTGTTTGATCAATGCCATGCCAATTTTTTTTATAAAATCTCAATGCACCATCTTGCGATTCATATTTGTAACGCGTTCTTCCACAAAAATATCCCAATTCTCTTAGTGTATCTTGGTTTTCTTCAAGAACTTTCTCTTACTGTGTCTCTTCATTGTCTTCTATTTCACTGTCAGTTTCATGATAAGATATTTCGGTTTCATTGCCATTAAATCGGTTGCAATGAAAAGTAGTTAGTGTATCCAATGAGTTAGTGTCTTAACCAGCTACAAGTACCTCCAAAATTTGATCAGCGTTCAAACGTCGCTCCATTCTGTCTGAAATTTGTCATGACAAATAATGTTTAAAAGTTAGTGGGGTAGATTTTGACCCAAACTGGTAAGAACCCACGGAAACGATGGTCATTGCTTAGCACACGTCTGCACAGTGCAAAAGCACAGCCGGCACAAGGTTACATGGAAGAGCAGTGGCAAAGTTGCAGTAAGAACGGAACTGTAAACGAAAGAGTGACGGGGCAGGGGGGGGGGGGGTAATAATTCACCCCAAAAAATGGTTCAAATGGCTCTGAGCACTATGCGACTTAACTTCTGAGGTCATCAGTCGCCTAGAACTTAGAACTAATTAAACCTAACTAACCTAAGGACATCACACACATCCATACCCGAGGCAGGATTCGAACCTGCGACCGTAGCGGTCACGCGGTTCCAGACTGAAGCGCCTTTAACCGCACGGCCACACCGGCCGGCAATTCACCCCACAAATGTAGTTAAGGGTTAATACGATTACTGCAGTAATGTACACAAGTAATTAGCTTCTTATAAGTGTCCTTTAATTTACGTCTATGTTCACAAACTTTTTGTTAACAGATTACCGGTCTCGGTCTTTAATGACCATCATCAGATCTGCAGCAAAAATAGGAAAAACATAAATACACTCGCAAACTCTATACAGCTTAAGAACAATACATAGACCATAAAGAAAAGTAGTACTGACAAAATTTACATTTGTGTGCTTTAAATATGAAGAGGCATACCGGTTTCATAATAACAAAGTCCTAATGAACTGGAGCCATAGTGGCATCGTCAAATGTTAAATGCGGAATCAGTACCAGCATCGTCAAACACATATAAATAACATCACATGCACGAGTCATGTTGTCAGTGGTACTACTGTTTAAAACAAGCTGCCGTACAGTAGCCACATGGTGTTTGTGTTTTGTGACCACAGACATAAATTAAAGGAAACTTACCACATATACAGGTCACTGTGTTTTCACGACGATGTCGCAGCTTGTGTAATTAGCTTCTGTCCTCCGATGTTCCTTGCTCGTCTCGGCGTGCGGGCTGCGAGAGACAGCTAGAGACGGTGAGTGTCGGCGGTTGCAGGGCGGGGAGTCTTCGCCGCCGCCGGTGCCGCCCCCGCTGCCGCCCCTACCGCCGCTGGCGCCCGGGTCGCCGTACGACGGCGCCGCCACGGGCAGCGACTCGGCGGGCCTGGACGAGCTGACCACGGCCACCGAGGACGAGGCCGCAGACGGCGACGGCGACGAGGAGGAGGACGCTGCGGCGGGCGCGCAGCCGCTGCCACTGTTCCCCAGGGAACACCTGCGCGTCGTCGAGATGCTCGGCGTCGGCCACTTCGGGGACGTGAGTAGCGAGCAGTGTGACACCAACGTCACAGGCACTGCTGCAATTCCCTGAGCAGGCGCGCTCATTGGCTGCATCTCTCTCCTGGGCATTAAAACTGCAACACCGGAAGAGGCAACGAATGACAGATTTTACTTATGAAGTTAGTCATTGTATGTATACAGGATAGGAGGAGGCAGACATGAGTTAATTTGAGAGTGGTTACCAGATAAACAGAGCGCGAAATGAAGTACATCGAGTCGAAGTGAGAGTGAATGACACATACAAATACGTCATTCCATCCCGCTTCCGCCTAATGCGAGAGATATTTAATCTAAGTGGCAGGCTTGTGGTGGTGTGTCAGCCTCTCGGTAACACGTGGCCAGATGTTTTCAACGCTTGAGAAATTTGGTGGACTTGCTGGCCAGGATAACAGTCGAAAAACCTCTGGGGTGGGTCAGGACCGTACAGCAAACATGGTGTCTTGCGTTATCTTGCTGACAACTCCACAGATAGGTCGAAGATAGGTCACATCTACCTGTTCAAATATGTAAAGAATACACTTGCCAAAAAAACTGCAACACCCTCAAGAACAACGTAATTTTATTGACAGGTGAGCTGACAGGTAGTTTATCATTATATGAGTGTATGACAGTGAATTCAGACCAAAGGAGACCCACATGTAACAGTAAACGTTGTGCAAAATTTAGCATCAGTCTACAGAGTACGCTCCGTGACAACAACTCAGACATGTATTCTCGCATGCCAGGCGTCAGGTCGTGCACGTGTCCTAGCAATTTGGTAATGGTTTTTGCAGCCCTGGAGGACGAGTACCCACTTCATCCAGCTCCATACGTGTCCAACTGGGTAAAGATCTGCTGACGTCGCTGGCCGAGGCAGATGATATACAGCATGGACTGGTTTAACGCCCAAGCGACACAAGCTGAGAGGAGCAGCGGAGGCGCCACAACTGTAACATTTCTATACAGGGCAGACCACAATTAGTAGCGGCCGCTTGTGGCGGCAAGCTGAGGGGGGTGCCATGGACGTAAAAGTGCAAGATTAGTGTGCCGTGCGTGTTACAATAAGTAGCGAAAACTGACACGGGTGAAAATGTACGATGGGAAAGGGAGAAGCGAGGGACACAAAGTTCTGGAGCCGGTCCTGTGTACACCACAAAGAGCACGTTGCCTCACAGCACTTGTTTGTGGACGTTCATTGTCCAGCTGATAAACCACATCATCTATCTGTCTACGAAATTGCTGTGACACGGTGATAGCATATCAAAGTAGTGACCACTGGTTACTTTACGCTGCAGAAACACCGTGGCGGCTATCTGCATCCCCCCTTCGCCGCTCAATGAAGAATGGGTTGAGACTTGTTTGTTATGGGTGATTGCACTCTGAAAAAGGTAGGTCACAGGGTCTACGCTATACCAGTGTAACACTCATCACTCACATAACGAACAGAACCTACTATCGTAATTGAAGTCAACAGAGCACCGTTTCATTTTCCAGTCAACTGTTTCATGATACCAGAGTAGCCATGGTTGTCTCACTGTTCTACATCTACATCTACATCTACATTGATACTCCGCAAGCCACCCAACGGTGTGTGGCGGAGGGCACTTTACGTGCCACTGTCATTAACTCCCTTTCCTGTTCCAGTCGCGTATGGTTCGCGGGAAGAACGACTGTCTGAAAGCCTCCGTGCGCGCTCTAATCTCTCTAATCTCTCTAATTTTACATTCGTGATCTCCTCGGGAAGTATAAGTAGGGGGAAGCAATATATTCGATACCTCATCCAGAAACGCACCCTCTCGAAACCTGGCGAGCAAGCTACACCGCGATGCAGAGCGCCTCTCTTGCAGAGTCTGCCACTTGAGTTTATTAAACATCTCCGTAACGCTATCACGGTTACCAAATAACCCAGTGACGAAACGCGCCGCTCTTCTTTGGATCTTCTCTATCTCCTCCGTCAACCCGACCTGGTACGGATCCCACACTGATGAGCAATACTCAAGTATAGGTCGAACGAGTGTTTTGTAAGCCACCTCCTTTGTTGATGGACTACATTTTCTAAGCACTCTCCCAATGAATCTCAACCTGGTACCCGCCTTACCAACAATTAGTTTTATATGATCATTCCACTTCAAATCGTTCCGTACGCATACTCCCAGATATTTTACAGAAGTAACTGCTACCAGTGTTTGTTCCGCTATCATATAGTCATACAATAAAGGATCCTTCTTTCTATGTATTCGCAATACATTACATTTGTCTATGTTAAGGGTCAGTTGCCACTCCCTGCACCAAGTGCGTATCCGCTGCAGATCTTCCTGTATTTCGCTACAATTTTCTAATGCAGCAACTTCTCTGTATACTACAGCATCATCCGCGAAAAGCCGCATGGAACTTCCGACACTATTTACTAAGTCATTTATATATATTGTGAAAAGCAATGGTCCCATAACACTCCCCTGTGGCACGCCAGAGGTTACTTTAACGTCTGTAGACGTCTCTCCATTGATAACAACATGCTGTGTTCTGTTTGCTAAAAACTCTTCAATCCAGCCACACAGCTGGTCTGATATTCCGTAGGCTCTTACTTTGTTTATCAGGCGACAGTGCGGAACTGTATCGAACGCCTTCCGGAAGTCAAGAAAAATAGCATCTACCTGGGAGCCTGTATCTAATATTTTCTGGGTCTCATGAACAAATAAGGCGAGTTGGGTCTCACACGATCGCTGTTTCCGGAATCCATGTTGATTCCTACATAGTAGATTCTGGGTTTCCAGAAATGACATGATACGCGAGCAAAAAACATGTTCTAAAATTCTACAAGAGATCGACGTAAGAGATATAGGTCTATAGTTTTGCGCATCTGCTCGACGACCCTTCTTGAAGACTGGAACTATCTGTGCTCTTTTCCAATCATTTGGAACCCTCCGTTCCTCTAGAGACTTGCGGTACACGGCTGTTAGAAGGGGGGCAAGTTCTTTCGCGTACTCTGTGTAGAATCGAATTGGTATCCCGTCAGGTCCAGTGGACTTTCCTCTATTGAGTGATTCCAGTTGCTTTTCTATTCCTTGGACACTTATTTCGATGTCAGCCATTTTTTCGTTTGTGCGAGGATTTAGAGAAGGAACTGCAGTGCGGTCTTCCTCTGTGAAACAGCTTTGGAAAAAGGTGTTTAGTATTTCAGCTTTACGCGAGTCATCCTCTGTTTCAATGCCATCATCATCCCGTAGTGTCTGGATATGCTGTTTCGAGCCACTTACTGATTTAACGTAAGACCAGAACTTCCTAGGATTTTCTGTCAAGTCGGTACATAGAATTTTACTTTCGAATTCAATGAACGCTTCACGCATAGCCCTCCTTACGCTAACTTTGACATCGTTTAGCTTCAGTTTGTCTGAGAGGTTTTGGCTGCGTTTAAACTTGGAGTGGAGCTCTCTTTGCTTTCGCAGTAGTTTCCTAACTTTGTTGTTGTACCACGGTGGGTTTTTCCCGTCCCTCACAGTTTTACTCGGCACGTACCTGTCTAAAACGCATTTTACGATTGCCTTGAACTTTTTCCATAAACACTCAACATTGTCAGTGTCGGAACAGAAATTTTCGTTTTGATCTGTTAGGTAGTCTGAAATCTACCTTCTATTACTCTTGCTAAACAGATAAACCTTCCTCCCTTTTTTTATATTCCTATTAACTTCCATATTCAGGGATGCTGCAACGGCCTTATGATCACTGATTCCCTGTTCTGTACATACAGATTCGAAAAGTTCGGGTCTGTTTGTTATCAGTAGGTCCAATATGTTATCTCCACGAGTCGGTTCTCTGTTTAATTGCTCGAGGTAATTTTCGGATAGTGCACTCAGTATAATGTCACTCGATGCTCTGTCCCTACCACCCGTCCTAAACATCTGAGTGTCCCAGTCTATATCTGGTAAATTGAAATCTCCACCTAAGACTATAACATGCTGAGAAAATTTATGTGAAATGTATTCCAAATTTTCTCTCAGTTGTTCTGCCACTAATGCTGCTGAGTCGGGAGGTCGGTAAAAGGAGCCAATTATTAACCTAGTTCGGTTGTTTAGTGTAACCTCCACCCATAATAATTCACAGGAACTATCCACTTCTACTTCACTACAGGATAAACTACTACTAACAGCGATGAACACTCCACCACCGGTTGCATGCAATCTATCCTTTCTAAACACCGTCTGTACCTTTGTAAAAATTTCGTCAGAATTTATCTCTGGCTTAAGCCAGCTTTCTGTACCTATAACGATTTCAGCTTCGGTGCTTTCTATCAGCGCTTGAAGTTCCGGTACTTTACCAACGCAGCTTCGACAGTTGACAATTACAATACCGATTGCTGCTTGGTCCCCGCATGTCCTGACTTTGCCCCGCACCCGTTGAGGCTGTTGCCCTTTCTGTACTTGCCCAAGGCCACACAACTCCTGCTACCCGTGTAGCCGCTTGTTGCGTGTAGTGGACTCCTGACCTATCCAGCGGAACCCGAAACCCCACCACCCTATGGCGCAAGTCGAGGAATCTGCAGCCCACACGGTCGCAGAACCGTCTCAGCCTCTGATTCAGACCCTCCACTCGGCTCTGTACCAAAGGTCCGCAGTCAGTCCTGTCGACGATGCTGCAGATGGTGAGCTCTGCTTTCATCCCGCTAGCGAGACTGGCAGTCTTCACCAAATCAGATAGCCGCCGGAAGCCAGAGAGGATTTCCTCCGATCCATAGCGACACACATCATTGGTGCCGACATGAGCGACCACCTGCAGATGGGTGCACCCTGTACCCTTCATGGCATCCGGAAGGACCCTTTCCACATCTGGAATGACTCCCCCCGGTATGCACACGGAGTGCACATTGGTTTTCTTCCCCTCTCTTGCTGCCATTTCCCTAAGGGGCCCCATTACGCGCCTGACGTTGGAGCTCCCAACTACCAGTAAGCCCACCCTCTGCGACTGCCCGGATCTTGCAGACTGAGGGGCAACCTCTGGAACAGGACAAGCAGCCATGTCAGGCCGAAGATCAGTATCAGCCTGAGACAGAGCCTGAAACCGGTTCGTCAGACAAACTGGAGAGGCTTTCCGTTCAGCCCTCCGGAATGTCTTTCGCCCCCTGCCACACCTTGATACGACCTCCCACTCTACCACAGGTGAGGGATCAGCCTCAATGCGGGCAGTATCCCGGGCAACCACAGTCGTAGTCCGATCAGGGGATGCGTGGGACGAGCTGGCCGTCCCCGACAAACCCCCATCCCGACCCCCACAGTGATGCCCATTGGCAACACCCTCAAGCTGTGTGACCGAAGCCAACACTGCCTGAAGCTGGGAGCGAAGGGATGCCAACTCAGCCTGCATCCGAACACAGCAGTTGCAGTCCCTATCCATGCTAAGTACCAAAAACACGCAAAGAAATTAAGAATTAAACTATGTAACAAATGAGTGAGCTAGGAGTATACGACTTGCTGCTGCAGCTGCTTATCCAACGGCGGCAGGGAGCTGTCTTGAGTAACCTGGCCAGATGCGTATGTGTTCTTAGTCCTGTGGCAAGCAGACGGTTCCTAATGGTCCTTGATGACACCGTAGGTGATACATGTGGGCGCAGATTTCGTCCGTTGATGGTATTCGGTCAGCTACTGCTGCTCCCCCAATGCTTCGATCGTAACGTGCGCGTGTACTACGCGAATGTCCAGAACCTGGTCTATAGGTGCGAGAATGTTCCACAGACCACAGCTGAAAGTTCCAACACACAACCGATGCCTGTTACACAACATGTACAGCAATTCGTCGATAGGTCCATCCATCTTCACGCAGCTCCACAGTCTACCCCATTCAGATGGCTTAAGCTATTCAAGACGAGTGCGTACTCGTCGGTGGTGCATGGCTGTAGCTTAGAATGAATGTTGCAAAACTGCTCACCTCTTAGCACAGTTACTGCCTGCAGCATCAAAACAGAGGGCGCACAGACACTTCGCCTGAGCGCCATCTGATCCCCGATGACCGTTACACTTGAAACACTAACAATGCAACCCCTCATTATGCACATATTCTGCCGTGATGCCACTGAACACAATCCTTGAGACTGTTGAATTTTTGTATCCAGCATTGTATAATGTGTGCTGTCAAAATTAGCTACTGTGCTAATACCTTGAGTTGTGTACTGAGTAGCCCATAATACGACACCATGCGATTGGCCCCTGTGACGATGGCGAATGGACTCTCGGAACATTCGTTCATCTCCTGCACGGCTTGGTGGACAATATGTTTCTCCTCTTAGGAGCTAGCGGAGTGGGACCATTGAAATCTTGCATGGCATTGTGTATGACACTCCTGAACCGACAGATTAGATAACCACATGACCGTCACGGGATCCCGACCAACTTGTGCAGCAATATCACGGAACCATAAAGCGCGGTCCTGTGGCAAAACTCGTTACACATGATAGTAGATGTTCCTTCTCCTTACCAGAAGCATAAAACGGTGTGTTCTCAATTAACAAACATTCAGAAATGATTTCTGGCTGCGTAATCCTTCCTTATGTATTGACTGTAGATGGCGTTCAGTCAACGTAGTGTGTTTGCACTTAAATACTACTCACTAGGATATTCAGTTTCATTTGTGCCAGTTTGCCGATTGCTGCACTCTGTCTCCTGAATATTGCAGTTCCGATGGCCAGCAGGGTACATATGTCAACGGAGCGTGGTTGAAACCATTGTGTGTGGACTATCTTCATCGAACATGCACCACATTTTGAGAGCGGCACACTAATTCGTCAAATGCACAAAACAGGCTGCCTGTAATGCTACAAATCATGATAAAATTATTTGAAATGAAGTATTAAGTAGCAGCTTTCACGTAGCGTACTGTAAAAGACTTGAAGATTGCCAAGCAGCAACGTCTTTCAAAGCCTTTCCACGAATAAGAAAATTTAGGAACACTATCAATAAACGAGCCAATAACATGTTCAACGGCAGTTTTATTCTACGCCCTGCTACTGAAGGAACTATTTCCAAGTAAACACACAGAATAATTTCGGAAGTGCGTTCCTGAACAACGAACGCATGCTGCCGATCTGATTCAGGATCACTAACATTTTAGTAAGACTCTTTACGGGAATTTCGGTGTGGGTTACTTCCAAAAATCTTCGGGTAGTTCGTTCAGCTTGCTTATCTACTGAGGTGACGTTTCCGTTATAACAGTACACTTTCACAGATATTTAAGGAATATTGGCTGAGGATTTCATTCAATGAAACCGTAAATCGTGTTTGTCATTTGACTCCCACGCCTTCGAGCTAGCCTGTTTGTAGCAAGATCAGCACCCTTCAAGCAACGCAGCCAGTAATATGGGGCGTGGATTTTATGAAGTGGGTGATAGGTATTTGGCTAACAGAGCGTTGACAAGAGGAGTAAGGAGGTAGGGCTTATACTCGTAACCTGTAGGAAGAATAGTTTCCTGCATTGAGCAGGAGTTTCCCAATGGAAAAATGGTTCAAATGGCTCTGAGCACTATGGGACTTAACATCTGAGGTCATCAGTCCCCTAAAACTTAGAACTACTTAAACCTAAATAACCTAAGGACATCAAACACATCCATGCCCAAGGAAGGATTCGAACCTGCGAACGTAGCGGTCGCATGGTTCCAGAATGAAGCTTCTTCAACCGCTCGGCCACACTGGTCGGCTGTGTGGAGGGGGAAATAGAAGTTTTATTAAGCTGGAAGAAGCATTAGTGGTCCACTGTCAGTGTAGAGATATGATCTATAGAATTCCGATGTACAGGTTTCGCGGACGCATAAGATTTCAGGTGAAATGCTAGAAGTCTTAGTGGAGGTGATGACTTGAGAAACGGACTAGCAATACATAAAGCCGGTTGACAGATATGATTTGCGACGGATAGAGGATGAGACTGAAGAGATTTTAAATATAATGATAGAACGTTGAGATCATTAGAAATCAAAGCAGCTTGCCTTCAATGTAAATAATGTTAGAAGCAAGGGATAATTTTTTTTCTAGCAGTTTCAGTGGTTAATTATCGCATAACTGTATTTAACCTGATTTGGAACTCTTACTACTCTCAACGAAGTGAAGAGTTTTCTCAGAAGAACACTGGATGCTGTCTGAACTGAGTGTCAGTTTTCCCTAAGTGTATTTGGCCATATTCTATCGCTTCTTTTCACAAAAGAGAAGAGTAGTCCATAAAATAACTACTCGTATCGGTACTTAAGAGTGGCGAAGTTAGTTTGGTCTTACTAAGAGTGAGTTTCGAGAATGGTTCGCTCGCAAAACAATCCAACATCGTGACCACTCACCCGCGACGCTGATGCTATTGCATGCTGCTCTTTAATGTACTTGTAGTTCTTGGACCGTCCACTGTTTCTACTTTGCTTTTCTTCACAGTTTAGTACACCTTCCTGTTTTCATGCTTGGTCTGTGATGAGTTATTGACGGTCAGTCCATTGGGCCGTCTTACCACTAAATCTGAGGGTGGAGCGATGGGGAGTTTCAACAATCACAGCTAAACCAAGACCAGGGGATCACCTGTACCAACAATCAGGGATAGTTGAGAATGGCGGACGGTGGTTGTAACAAATCGCATGACATCAGCGGAAGGATTATACACTCCTGGAAATGGAAAAAAGAACACATTGACACCGGTGTGTCAGACCCACCATACTTGCTCCGGACACTGCGAGAGGGCTGTACAAGCAATGATCACACGCACGGCACAGCGGACACACCAGGAACCGCGGTGTTGGTCGTCGAATGGCGCTAGCTGCGCAGCATTTGTGCACCGCCGCTGTCAGTGTCAGCCAGTTTGCCGTTTCATACGGAGCTCCATCGCAGTCTTTAACACTGGTAGCATGCCGCGACAGCGTGGACGTGAACCGTATGTGCAGTTGACGGACTTTGAGCGAGGGCGTATAGTGGGCATGCGGGAGGCCGGGTGGACGTACCGCCGAATTGCTCAACACGTGGGGCGTGAGGTCTCCACAGTACATCGATGTTGTTGCCAGTGGTCGGCGGAAGGTGCACGTGCCCGTCGACCTGGGACCGGACCGCAGCGACGCACGGATGCACGCCAAGACCTTAGGATCCTACGCAGTGCCGTAGGGGACCGCACCGCCACTTCCCAGCCAATTAGGGACACTGTTGCTCCTGGGGTTTCGGCGAGGACCATTCGCAACCGTCTCCATGAAGCTGGGCTACGGTCCCGCACACCGTTAGGCCGTCTTCCGCTCATCGTGCAGCCCGCCTTCAGTGGTGTCGCGACAGGCGTGAATGGAGGGACGAATGGAGACGTGTCGTCTTCAGCGATGAGAATCGCTTCTGCCTTGGTGCCAATGATGGTCGTATGCGTGTTTGGCGCCGTGCAGGTGAGCGCCACAATCAGGACTGCATACGACCGAGGCACACAGGGCCAACACCCGGCATCATGGTGTGGGGAGCGATCTCCTACACTGGCCGTACACCACTGGTGACCGTCGAGGGGACACTGAATAGTGCACGGTACATCCAAACCGTCATCGAACCCATCGTTCTACCATTCCTAGACCGGCAAGGGAACTTGCTGTTCCAACAGGACAATGCACGTCCGCATGTATCCCGTGCCACCCAACGTGCTCTAGAAGGTGTAAGTCAACTACCCTGGCCAGCAAGATCTCCGGATCTGTCCCCCATTGAGCATGTTTGGGACTGGATGAAGCGTCGTCTCACGCGGTCTGCACGTCCAGCACGAACGCTGGTCCAACTGAGGCGCCAGGTGGAAATGGCATGGCAAGCCGTTCCACAGGACTACATCCAGCATTTCTACGATCGTCTCCATGGGAGAATAGCAGCCTGCATTGCTGCGAAAGGTGGATATACACTGTACTAGTGCCGACATTGCGCATGCTCTGTTGCCTGTGTCTATGTGCCTGTGATTCTGTCATTGTGATCATGTGATGTATCTGACCCCAGGAATGTGTCAATAAAGTTTCCCCTTCCTGGGACAATGAATTCACGGTGTTCTTATTTCAATTTCCAGGAGTGTATTACACGTTCTTCAGCGAAACAACATCTCAGTTTCACATGATACCACGTATTCCCTACATTTCTAGATAATTCATGCATACAGAGGCACAACGGCAGAGAAATTCACAATAATTGTATTAGAGGTCTAAAATCTTTTACTTCTTGGTGATGTACTCCTACGGGCACATCTTATCATGGTACGTGTTCTGGTCTTTAAGATCAATGATGAGCTGAACTCGTACCTTGTTCGTATTCAAATTAACTGTCAGCAATATTAAGACAGACAGGTAACTCAAGTAACGTTCTGGTTAGACTTTTTGTTGCCGAAAAAGCGTAATATATCACAAAAATATTACATGATAAAATTTTGCAAGTTTATCAACACATAATTAGTTGAAAACTTTTATCCTAAATTAATGACTGGTTTTTCTATTCAGTAATTCTTAACAGTTTTCTTTGTGAAAGAATAAGTGCAACAAAGAGAATGGCATTGCAGCTTCGTTTATGAAGTCTATACGTGAATGACCCTTCAGTATTCCAATCAATGGAATCTGTAGTTAATTGTCTGAATTAAGGATTAATGGTTCATTGAAACGTTTTGTCTGTTGCAGGTACACTTATGCGAAGTGAAGCAGTTTCCAGAAGTTCTCGACAAGAATCTCTGCACGTGCAAACTTGTGGCTGTGAAATTCCTTCGACCGAATGCTTCGGAAGCTGTAAGGTACTACAAACTAGCTGTTAAGCAGCGCTATTTAGACTATTTTATTTACAAATACACCGCCTCACAGAAACAATGAAGTAACCACGAGACATGCTCGATGTCAATGTAGCTTCTGACACGTACAAATCGTCCTCTGGTACGTGAAGAGTAGGAGTAGCAATTCTCAATGGCAGAAAGAATGGCCACTAGAGTGCATTACTGTTATTCATGTTTGTTGTAAGCAGGCCTGGTAGGGTATATAAGGGCACCGGCGACATCATGACATGCGTGATCACTGTGAAGGTCATGGAGAAGTCGCGTTCTAATGTGAGACTGCGTTTTCGACACCTGATAAGAGTCTGAACTGGTGCTCATCGTAGATCTTTATTCGGGACGGATGATGGAATTATGCGGCTTCCGGATATGTGCTACATTTGGATGTGACAATTATCCTACGTTGGACTAATTAGAAAGTGAGGGCAGGCATGTTTGTCAAGGTTCTAATCGAACATTATCTGACCACCTGGAAGGAGGATCGCCACATTATGCACCAAGCACATCGCGACCCCTTCACATCTTTCACGACTGCGCTTTCCATCCGAAAACAACTAAAGGATTTCCTTCAACATTTTGTGTCATCCCACGTTATTGACTGCAAGTTGGCAGCAGCCGGAATAGGGAATTACCCTCCCATTTGTTGGCTCCCGTTGACACCATTACACGAAATGGCTGCGTTTGGAGTGGTGTGTGACCCAGAGGACTCGTAATGAATGGCGTCGCATTGTGTTCAGCGTTGAATCTGCAACTGCACTACGCCGGACAACTAACGTCGGTGAATATGGTGTCTATCTGCAGAGAGGTCTAACTATTCCAGTGTTTTGGAAAGGCAGAGCGGCGTTACTCCTGTGTGAGGAGCCTTAGAATGTGATTTCAGTTAACGGTTGGTAGTGACTGACAGAGCTCGGACGGCTGAATGATACGTCACAGACATCCAGCGTCCTCATGTTTTATCTCTCATGCCACTTTCTGGCAGGAGAGCGCTTGCCTGCACGTGGCACGTTATTCTGTGAACTGTTTCGTTGATGTTGGCCTACTCCCGTGGCCAGCAAGATCTCCACAGCTGTTTTCGATAGATCGTGTGTGAGACCAGCTCGAGCGTAGAATTTGTCAGGAGATGATACAGTATCTTTGACACCCTTCCCAACCGATTCAGTTGCAGCATGCAGGTCAGAGGAGGTGCAAGCTCATACTGTTGAAAGGGCTCATACAGCAAAATCGCTTGTAAATTTGACTCGATTTTCTGACCACTGAAATGTTATCATATGTCCTCCCAGACGGTGGTATTTCATTTCGTTTCCTTCTCCCCTCTGGTTGTTCCACATTCTTGTCAGGCAACGTTTATAGCAGCAATATCAACTTCATATTATGGATTACAGCTATATAAATCGTAAATAATGGAATTATTTAAATATGACTTTGTTCACATGAAATATATAAATAAAAAATTATTTTCAATATTTCACAGAAATTAATATGATCGATAAACTGATGGCGTTGTCGAAAGTTGAGAAATCTTGATACGTCTTCCTTAGCTCACCGACGTCTGAATACGACACTTACTGGGAACCACCTAGCACAATTTTTGGAGTGACGTTATTATTTCTGCGGCCTCTTTTGTAAATTAAGTTGTAATATATCATTAAGTGGGGTAATTACGGATATTTGTAAAATCTTATATGCAAGACCCATTGAAACCATTCATCATTTTTAAGACGATTTAAAGAGTAGAAAAGGTTTCGAGAGAGCTTTGTGGTATTTGTGTATAATCTACTTTCGATTATACAGCTCATGAGGAATTTCAAAAACCTATGAGGCTGCACCTACGTCTCTGAATAACACAATACGTATTATTGAACCATCTGACCACTTCTGATGATCTGTCTATAATTTACGATTGAACCCCCCCCCCCCCCCCCCCCCCCAATACAGTTGGACTGCTAAGTGACACCTAGACACGACTGAAGAACGTTGAATACCCTAGTTTCTTTATCACACTATAACTGCACTATTCCCTTAGCGGGATGAGGTCGGTTGAAAGCCATACCACATTGTACTGTTTAGTGATAACATAAAATATATAAAAGAATAAAAGATTCAAGCTAATTCTTATTATAATGATATTCATTGACGATTTATGAACAGGATCATACACAGTTGTGGTCTTCCAAAAGAGGTGATCCTGAAACGGTCACGATGTTAAGAGTTGCTCTGTGCGATACTGCATTAGTTGGTAAGCATCGAAATTGCTAACCGTTAAATTAGGAGAAAGAGGGTGACTTTGTAGGTTTATAGGTACAGGGAAGGTAACTGTGACGAAGCAGTGGGTAACAGAAAATATTCTTCGACTGATCAACGAAAAATATTTAGGAAAACAGACGGATACATCAATGTAAGTCACTTAAACAGGAAGTGCGAGATAGCCCAGGCGCAAGATCTGCAGTAAGAAAACCAAGAAACTGAAAATAAATTATCTTCCGAGGTCATCGTACAGAAAAGTCAAAACAGCTTTCGGGGAAAACAAAAGTAAGGACGATAACGCAGACAGCGGATGCCATGTGGAGGACTTGCATGAACACGTGATGGAAGAAGAAATTGGAGACCGAAGGTATTCAGTATTAGAATTTAACAGAGTTTTCGAAGGCCTGATACCAAATAACGTGGAAGAAATAGAAAACATACCTTCGGAACTTCTAAAATCGTTGGGAAAGAGCAGTAGCTGAAAATCTATGCAGGTTGGTGTGTAGAATTGATGAGACTCGAGACAAAACATAAGACTTCCGGAATAATATAATATGAGTAAATCATAGGGAAAGGCGGGTGATGTGCAGTATTTAGAACTCGGTAAAGGAAGGATGAGAACGGATGAACAATAAAAATGACCTCAGACAGTGTTTCCGGCTTTCACCTCACTAGGACGTAAATAGTATACGAATAAGTCCAGAATATACACTGAAGAGCCAAAGAAACCGGTACACGTGCCTAACATCGTGTAGGGCCGCCGCGAGCACGCAGAAGTGCCGCAATACGACGAGGCATGCACTCGACTAGTGTCTGAAGTAGTGATTTAGGGCTGTCCGTACATCCGTGAGAGTACGAGGGGGGACCGATGACCTCGCTGTCTGGTCTCCTTCCCCGAAACAACCAACCAACCAGTAAGAGGGGGTGGAGATCTCTTCTGAACTGCACGTTGCAAGGAAACCCAGAAATGCTGAATAATGTTCATGTCTGGAGAGTTCTGTGACCAGCGGAAGTACGTATTTAAACTCAGAAGAGTGCTCCTGGAGCCACTCTATAGCAGTTCTGGACGTGTGGGGTGCCTCAATGAACTGCTGGAATTACCCATGTCCGTCGGAATGCACGATGGACATGATTGGATGCAGGTGATGAGACAAGATGCTTACATACGTGTCACCTGTCAGTGTCGTATCTAGACGTATCTGGGGTCCAACATCACTCCACGTGCACACGCTCCACACCATTACATAACTTCACCAGCTTGAACGGTCCCCTGCTGACATGCAGGGTCCATGGATTCATGATGGTGTCTCCTTCCCCTTCCACGTCCGTCCGCTCGATACGGTTTGAAAGTCGTTCAGTCATAAAGGGTCCATCAGCAGGCCTTCGGCCCCGAAAGCTCATATCGATGATGCTTAGCTGAATAGTTCGCACGCTAATGCTTGTTGATGGCCCAGCACTGAAATCTGCAGAAATTTGCGGAAGGATTGCATTCCTGTCGCATTGAACGATTCTCTTCAGCCGTCGTTGGTCCTTTTCTCGCAGGATCTTCATCTGGCCGCAGCGATGTCGGAGATCTGAAGTTTTTCCGGATTCCAGATATTTACGGTACACACGTGAAATGGTCGTATGGGAAAATCCCCACTTCATCGCTACCCCGGAGAAGCTGTGTCCATCGCTCTTGCGCCGACTATCACATCACATTCAAACTCACTTAAATCTCGATAACCTGCCACTGTAGCAACAGTACCCGATCTAACAACTGTGCCAGACACTTGTTGTCTTATATACGCGTTGCCGATCGCAGCTCCGTGTTCTGCCTGTTTATATATCTCTTTATTTGAATACGCATGCCTACGCCAATTTCATTACCGCTTCAGTGCAGATTGAGGACAATCTGAAGAAAGACGAAAGTAATGCTCTGTATTAGAAATGAGATCAGCGATATGTATAACATCAAATTGACACTGAATTGACGAAAGTCAAGGGACACCTTCGAACATTGTGTTGGACCCCCTTTTACCCAAGGGACACAAGGGACTCGGGTCGGTCGTCTGCTACCGTAGCCCATGCACTCCATATCTCGCCGCACTATCCCAAAGGATGCATTCGTTGTGCGTTTGACATTTGTTCTGCTGTTATTTCACTCTATGTTGCTTGTCTCTTAGGACTGACAACTCTACGCAGAAGCAGGTGCTTCGGTCGTCAAGTGAAGGCCATCGGCTACTGTTTTGTCCGTTCAAAGAGATAATGCCTGAAATCTGGGATTCTCGGCACACTGTTGACACTGTGGGTCTCGTAAGAATGAATTCGCTAACGGTTTCCGAAATGTTATGTCCCATGCGTCTAGCTGTAATTATCATTCCACGTTCCAACTCTGTTACTTCACGTTGTGCGGCCATAATAAAGTCGGATATCATTTCACATGAATCGTCTGTGTGCAGATGATAGCTCCGCCAATGGACTGGCCGATTACACCTTGTGTACACGATACTACCGCCATCTGCACATGTGCATATCACTATCTCATAACTTCCGGCACCTCGATGTAGTGTCCATGAATTTGATAAAATGATGACATTCCGGTACCTTGGAAGCAAAATAACATCTGACGTGTGAAGGAAGGACGATGCAAAAGTCAGACTAGCACAGGCAAAGAGGGCATTCCTCGCCAAAAGAACTAAACTTAGCATAAAAGAAAGAAATTTCTGAGAATGCACGTTTGCAACATAGCATTATATAAGGGTTCTTAATGCACCGAGAGTAAACTGGGAAGGAACAGAATTGAGATGTTTAAGATGTGAAGATATACTCGTAGATGGGTATTAACAATTAAGTGGATATTTAAGAAGAGACATGCGGAAGCTGTCAGCCGAATCGGCTAAGAAAGAGTCGTATGGAAAGCACTGACAAGAAGAAAGCGCACAATGACATCACATGTACTCAAACGTCAGCGGAATCTTACATGATACTAGAGGGATCAGTGGGGATTGAAAACTGTAGGAGAAGACAGCGACTGGAAGAAATTCGACACGTAACTGACAACTTTGAGTGCATGTGGTGTCTGGTACAGGAGAACGTGTTATGGCGCACCAAACCAGTCAGAATACTGATGATATTGGGGTAATCTGGGAGGTTGGTTGGTAGGTGACTTGAGGTAGAAAAGAGAGATTGGGGAATTAATGGGATCCTTTGTTTGGGAGAGAGAAAGGGAGAAACGGGGTACATTTTACAGAAGAGATAAAATGGACAAGTGATATAAATTTCCGATAGCAAGAGAATATATGGAATGTACGTGCACGTAGAGTCTAAGATATGTTGTTATCAATACGGCCTCATACTATGTGTGATTGAATTTGAGGTCGTGAGAAATGGAGAAGTATTCTATATGGGAGAGGTATAACTTAACTGCTAAATGATTTTTGTAGGAGAGGGTGAAAATATGCAGGAAGCATAACTGAGGGGTTTGCGAGGAATAATAGAACGTTGCAAGAACAGGTATACAGGTTACCCGATAGATGAGGATAGCCAAGATTAAGATTTTGTAGGTATGGAAAATAGTCGAGGATTAATCCCGGTGGTCGAGGGGTTAGTATATTTATTCTCTTGTGGTCTTTCTTTCAGGTAGTTTGTAAATTCCATATTTATTGACTGTCAAAGCTATTTCAAGGCATTTTGTTTTAGAAGGATTTCTGATTAGGATCAGTGGATTGCTCCAGGACTTGAAATGGAGGGACTGAAGATGGAGGAACTGAAGATGGAGGGACTGCTGAGATTTCTGAGGTTGGAACTGATGGCGAAGAAGACGACATGTAAAAGAGATAAGCGGCGGGAGGGGCCTGAGGCAGGACCGAATGGCGTACAGAAGCTCAGCGTCATGGAGCACACTCGCAGTGGGAAGGGTCTTCCTGGAGTTGGTGTTGTTAATGCTGACAGAGACAGCGTTGTTGGATAGCTCAAAGATGAAACCAGAATTCCATCCGTGGTAAGAGTTTGATTTGAGGATAATTACCCAAAATTAATGGATTTTTCGCTTATTCAACCCTTGAAATGGCTCATGTTCAGGAGGTTGATATCGGAAGAGATGTTTGGCCAGAAACCGCGCTGTTTTACAGGAATGCGTAGGTAGTGGTTCCTCTCTTTATAAATGGGTAAATGAGTTAGTGAGGGGTTAATTACCTCCTGCTTACCACTATCAACCTTACGCTTCCACGCAATTTATTCACGACTTGATGCTCTTGTACAGTCACAAATATCAGTATATTTAGTCATAAACAATGAAATTATAAACAACCACTTAAATAAACGAAAGATAATAATGAAAGATTGATGTCCAGTTTTTCCAACCACCCAGTTGCTTTATACTCAGCTTGAAGTACTCGTAGTTCTGATAAGGAGCTGGCGAAATCACTTAAAGGACAGTTTTGAATTACTTAGGGCGCTATCTGCGCCATCTCGTTCCAGTCACAGCCTGGAGAGTGTCTCGCCAAGCTCAGCTGTAGACAGAAGTAGATATACTCCCTGTTCCATGTGTGACAGTTCCGTTTACAGGATGTGACATGAGGATGACTGAAGCCCAGATGACAGATGGTTGCCTTCTACATTCTTAAGGACCTGCTGGGGTGAAGATGAATATTCCGATAGCTATTCAGTCACTGGATGGATAGCGCGGGATAACAGGATGATAGCAGGTCTAGTGGCTAGTTTTCAGCTGCTTAATATAACCTTGCTGAATGATATCCTGTATTGGAAGAGACTAATTTTTCTATATTTTGTCCAAAGTCGAGCAAGCACTTGATGATTTCTCACATGAGGTCGAGTGATGTTTCGCACTTGGAGCCGCTGAACAGGCACAGGCATAAGCTTACCAGATACATTGTGCAGGGTCTGCCCAAAGTGAATACCTGCTAAGTGAATGTGAGAACTATGAGCCGTACGGCTGAACAGGAGTCAATGGTTCTCAGAGCGTTTGCGAAGTCTCCCTTCGATGTTCGTGTTAATTTTAGCAACAAAATGTTACGACCTGTCACATTTTCAACTGTTACATGGTGCCGGTTGGTAAATGAGTAGGTGTAGATAACGGCTAGGTACATCTGATTTTAATCCGAAGAGTTCTGTAGCGGTATCGCGTATATAAAACAGTCAAATGTCCATTAAGAACAGCTGACACTTCGTTGAATGCTGCGTTCTATTAACTGCAAAGAGCGGGGATACAAAAGCGTAATAAAATGTCAGATAAATACAAACTAAACACAGATATTATCAGGTACACCATATCCTCTCCATTCTTAAAGAGGATTACCAGCTGAATGGAGGGTGCAACTGCGATGCCATTAGGAGCATACACAACGGGGTACATATTTTTCCATCTGGTCCTCATTTGCTCAACATGGGCTCATATCCACATATGGCTGCAATGGATATCGTCGTGTTACAGAGACATATGACCTAATCTTGGCACTGTGGTTCCTTTGTTCTTGTTAACTTCAAGGAAACGGCAGTTATGTAAGGTATTTCATCTCCCATCGCTTCCAGAAGTCATGCGTAAGTTTCTGTCGGTAATGGTACTGCTTCCTTGGGCCTGTGTCGTCGTAGCGGTACGCACAGTTAGGTACTACGTTCAGTTCTTTTCCAATAAGAAAAAGCGTTCGAATCAAGGAAGTGTAGAGATCGCCGTCAGCTTGTACAAGAGGTCTGGAGTTGATCAGAACCTCAATGACAACAGGTGCAATGTTAAGGCACTCGTCTGTCATTGTGACCCTCCCGAAAATGAGCGATACGGGTGGCTTACAAGGATGGTGCTTCTTACGTAAGAGGGGCGTTCGGTAAGGCAACACTTTTTTTTTTATGAAAGCTGGCTTTTTAGAGTCAGGAGTACAATACACCGTACTATTCAGCAACTTTTCGGTGCAAGAGCGTTTTCAACATAATCTCCGTTCAATGAGAAGACCTGACGCCACCTTGATGTATCGGCGTACTTATTCCGGCGTACTTATTCCTTGCGCCAAAGAGAAGGAAGTCTGCGAGACACAGACTGTACATTGGATCGTGAGAAACACTACCATGAAGTTTTGTCAGCTCCTCTAGGATGCGCGGACTGGTTTGTGGCCTTGTGTTATCATGGAGAATGAGAAGTTTGCTTGCTTGCCTTTTTGTGACGGCGAACACGCTGAAGTCGATTCTTAAATTCACTGCGGGTAGCACAAGATGCTTCAGAGTTAATCGTTGCTCCATGGTGGAGGACATCGCACAGAATAAGCCCTTCAGTCAACATTATTTCAATTCAATGAGAAGACCTGACACCGTGCTGTATCGGCGTACCTATTCCTGCGGAGTACACCTTTCTTTGGGCAAAAGAGAAGGAAGTCTGCGACATACAGGCTGTACATTGGATCGTGAGAAACACTCCAATGAAGTTTTGTCAGCTCCTCTGTGATGCGCAGACTGGTTTGTGGACTTGTGTTATCATGGAGAGAGAGAAGCTTGCTAGCTTGAATTTTTTGTGACGACGAACACGCTGATGTCGTTTTTTAAATTTAATGAGGGTAGCACAAGACGTTACAGAGTTGGTCGTTACTCCATGGTGGAGGAAATCACACAGAATAAGCCCTTCAGAGTCCCAGAAGATATTCGCCATACGTTCACCGTCTTAGGGTGTGGCTTTGAACCTTTTCTTCGTAGGAGGGTTGTGGATGAACTCTCTTCGGAGGAGAGTTGGTGTGGTGCCACTCCATGGATTGGTATTTTGTTTCCTGTTCGCAGTGATGAACCCACCTTTCGTCGCCAGTGACGAGTTTCAACAAAAGTTTGTCACGATTAGCCTAGAAATGTGTAATCAGTTTTGCACAAGTGGTCCTTCGTCGCTCTTTATGGTCTTCTGTTAGGCGGCGAGGAACTAAACGGGCACACACCTTTGATTACCCCAATTGGTGGATGAGTGAGTGAGCACTACCAACAGAGACTTCCAGCTTTACAGCAAGGTGCTCGATTGAGATCCGTCAATGGCCTAAAATGAGAGTGTCCGCAAGTTCCAACATTGCAGGAGTCACAACTGTGTGCGGCCGGCCAGCACATGGGACAGTTTGAGCGACCTTGATCCAATGATGACAGACGCTTTATCCAACGACTCATCGGGCTTACGTCCACTGACTAGTCCGCGTAGACATTCTGGGAGCACCCGAAGAGACGCGATTGCCGCTCTCTGCTTGTAATGTTCCTCCGTTAAAGACGCCATTTTGAAGACTACATGTAGCGCAACCATCTTTTGTAACTTCATGAAACTATAGGGGCTCAAGCAGGAATATTTCAAAGTGTCTCACACCAAACTCTACATTTTTTCAACGAACGTTGGCCGAGAAAAGGAAAAAGAATTGCAATACGTACTGAACGCTCTTGTATAACTACAAGCGTTGAAGCCACGTAACGAGATTTAGTTCCAGGCATTAGATAATTTAGTTTTATGTTTCGCTGCATTTTCTAGTAGAGGGAAAGATGAGAGTGAGTAGCGTGTGCTTTGGCGTTCGGCAGACTCCGGCTGCAGGAGGAGGCTTGCGCGCTGTGGCGGCTGCGGCACCCCAACCTGTGCCAGCTGCTGGGCGCCAGCGCGCCGCAGGACTCGCCCGCCTTCCTGGTGGTGCAGTACTCGCAGCTGGGAGACCTCAACCAGTTCCTGCAGGAGCACCTGGCCGACACCGTCACCTCGCCGCCGCCCTCCTGCCGCGGCCGCACCCTCAGGTACCGTCAGCAACAACCCGAAGCGCCAGCCAGGGTGGCCGAGCGGTTCTAGGTGCTACAGTCTGGAACCGCGCGACCGCTACGGTCGCAAGATCGAATCCTGCCTCGGGCGTGGATGTGTGTGATGTCCTTAGGTTAGTTAGGTTTAAGTAGTTCTAAGTTCTAGGGGACTGATGACCTCAGAAGTTAAGTCCCATAGTGCTCAAAAAATAAATAAATAAAAATAAAAATAAAACAGCCCTAGGCCCACACGTTTCGTTGTTTTCTTAATGCAGAGTTTGTTGTTTATTTATTTATTTAACATGGCTACATTAGGGCTATCAGTCATATTGTGTTTAATGCACGGGTTCTCCAAGTTTGCCTCTAATGGAACGCTTTGAGAATCCTGGTACTTTGATTGAACATGATGTTTAATTTGAAGATTAATGAAATAAACAAAATTTTGGAAATGAGGAAAACTTATTTTATTCAGTGATTACTTCAGTTTCAGATCATAAGCAATAACACAAAAATCATAGTAAAATTTTGAAAAATAAGGATACTGTTCAAACAAACACGCCACGTTACTAATAGTCTTTCGTGCAGCACTTATTCACTCCTAACAGAACAACAATATTCCACGGAACACAGTTTGGGAAACTATGATCTAGCCAGTCATTCTGCATACACTCTAAGAAAAACGACGTGCCACGAAGGATTTAACCGAATGGGTCGGAAATCGGTAGATGTGATGTACTCCTACAGACAGACAAATGATTATAATTTCCAAAAAAATATAGTGTAATTTATTCAAGAGAAAGAGCTTCACACATTGACCCAGTCAATAAAGCATTGTTCGAGGTCTGGCCCTTAAGCAACCGGTTATTCGGTTAGCACTGATTGATCGAGTTGCTGGATGTCGTCGTGACGGATGTCGTGCAATACTCAGTCCAACCGACGAGTTAGATCGTCATAATTCCGAGGTGGTTGGAGGGCCTTGCCATAATGCTTAGAAACTTTTCAGTTGGGGAGAAATCCGGCGAGCTTGCTCGCGTATGATGTCATTTCTGGAAACCCAGAATCTACTCTGTAGGAATCAACATGGGTTCCGGAAACAGCAATCGTGTGAGACCCAACTCGCTTTATTTGCTCATGAGACCTAGAAAATATTAGATACAGGCTTCCACGTAGATTCCATTTTCCTTGACTTCCGGAACGCGTTCAATACAGTTCCGCACTGTCTCCTGATAAACAAAGTAAGAGCCAACGGAATATCAGACCAGCTGTGTGGCTGGATTGAAGAGTTTTTAGCAAACAGAACACAGCATGTTGTTCTCAATGGAGAGACGTCTACAGACGTTAAAGCGACCTCTGACGTGCCACAGGGGAGTGTTATTGGACCGTTTCTTTTCATAGTATATATAAATGACCCAGTAGATAGTGTTGTAAGTTCCATGCGGCTTTTCGCGGATGATGCTGTAGTATACAGAGAAGTTGCAGCATTAGAAAATTGCAGCGAAATGCAGGAAGATCTGCAGCGGATAGGCACTTGGTGCAGGGAGTGGCCACTGACCCTTAACATAGACGAATGTAATGTATTGCGAATACATAGAAAGAAGGATCCTTTATTGTGTGACTATATGATAGCGGAACAAACACTGGTAGCAGTTACTTCTGTAAGATATCTGGGAGTATGCGTGCGGAACGATTTGAAGTAGATTGATCATATAAAATTAATTGTTGGTAAGGTTGGGTGCCAGGTTGAGACTCATTTGGAGAGTCCTTAGAAAATGCAGTCCATCAACAAAGGAGGTGGCTTACAAAAACACTCGTTCAACCTATCCTTGAATATTGCTCATCAGTGTGTGGTCCGTACCAGGTCGGGTTGACAGAGGAGATAGAGAAGATCCAAAGAAGAGCGGCGCGTTTCGTCACAGCGTTATTTGGTAAGCGTGATAGCGTTACGTAGATGTTTAGCAAACTCAAGTGGCAGACTCTGCAAGAGAGGCTCTCTGCATCGCGGTGTAGCTTGCTGTCCAGGTTTCGAGAGGGTGCGTTTCTGGATGAGATATCGGATATATTGTTTCCCCCTACTTATACCTCCCGAGGAGATCACGAATGTAAAATTAGAGAGATTCGAGCGCGCACGGAGGCTTTCCGGCAGTCGTTCTTCCCGCGGACCATACGCGGCTCGAACAGGAAAGGGAGGTAATTACAGTGGCTCGTAAAGTGTCCTCCGCCACACACTGTTGGGTCGCTTGCGGGGTATAAATTTAGATGTAGATGTAGGCTGGACTTGGCAAGTACGAAGACATCAGTTAAAACTGTCGTCGGCTACGAGCGGACGTTATCTTGCTTGAATATAAGCCCAGGATGGCTTGCGATGAAGGACAGCAGAACGGCGCGTGGAATATCGGTATCATACGGCTGTGCAGTATTTGTGCTGCGGGTCGCAACGAAAGGGATCCTGGTGTGAAAAAAATGGCACGACAGATAATCACTCCTAGTTGTCCGGCCGTATGGTGGGCAACAGTGAGGTTGACATTCTACCATTGTCTGGAGACTCTCCAGATATATCTTCGACCTTTAATCTTATCGACGGGAGTAGAATTGCCTTAAGCGATGAGTCTTGCTTCGAAATTAGCCCCGATGACCAACGAGCACGTGACTCGAGTATCGCAGACGCCAGAGGAACACCAATATGACTGTCGCCCGCCGTATGGCCCGACAGCAAGAACTGATGAATTGGAGTGTCATTTCATTTCACAACAGGATCCCTTTGGTTGTCATCCGCTACACCATTACGGCACATCAGTATGTCGATTACATCGCCCCGTTTCGATGCCTTAATGGCGATCCATCCTGGGCTTACTTTTCAGCAAGATTGTGCCCGCCAGCACACGGGGAGAGTTTTTACTGCTTGTCTTCGTGGTTGCCAATCCATAACTTGGAAAGCAAGGTCGCCGGATCTCTCCTCAATTGAGAATGTTTGGAGCATTATGAGCAGGGCCCTATAGCAAGGCCAGGTTCTGACGGTCTAACACCCCGGTTGGACAGAATTTGGCACCATAGCCCTCAGGAGTACATTCAACTATTCTGTCAATAAATGCGAGGCCAAATAACTATTTGCATATGGGCCAGAGCTGGACCAACACATTGTCGACTTCGTTAATTTGTGAAGTTCCTTCTGTTAAATAAATGGCCCAGTTTTCTGAAGTTGTAATCATTTACTTCTCTGTACACGTACATCACACCTACCAATGTGCGTTGCATTCAGGTAATTCCTCCATGGTGAATGACTTTTTTTCGGAGTTCATTTTCTTGTGGCATATAGGTAAGGATGTAAGGTTAAAGGAAACCCTACACCAGGAAATGCTTAATAGTGTTTGTTGTTATCGCTAGGGAAGGCAGATTTGTTTAAAGCAAAGACCAGCTGTATTCGATGACTTCAGTGCCTTCTATAAGATCACGCTGACTTGTATTTTCGTTTATTAGCGAGTGAATTGATGGAAGTACAACTGATAGGGCACATGCAGAAGTATGCAATTGTGTTGTGTTCTTACATACAAATTCGTGTGTATTAACAGTGATTGTGGAAGGTATTTTTTGTGTGCCAAGTTATTGACTGTATTTTGTAAGGAGTAGAATTTCATTCGCGATGTTATATGAGAGAAAGGATTCCGTTTATAGATGCAAGGCTAGTATCTTTGGGTCATGCAACCTATTAACGAGAGAATGATGAGAAAATCGTACACTTTAAACCAATAAGAGGGATATAAATGAATCAGACAGCATGAAAGTGGTAGTAGATGTGACAAGAGAAAATGTGATTCAAAAACACTGTGAACACAGAACAGCCACTGTAACTGATGTTCACATTGCCAAACAACAAAGTAAAGGTAAATAAATAGCTAAAAGCTGTAGTACTTACAGTGGGAAGAGAAACACAGTTTACATAACGTGATTTTGTAATCCAAGGTGTGTTTGAACTGAGCACACTAGCAGCAACTGAGGTGAGAGAACTATTGACATTGAAAGAGAAGTGCATCAGAACACAAGCAATTAAGAGAGAAAGGATTCCGTTTATAGATGCAAGGCTAGTATCTTTGGGTCATGTAACCTATTAACGAGAGAATGATGAGAAAATCGTACACTTTAAACCAATAAGAGGGATATAAATGAATCAGACAGCATGAAAGTGGTAGTAGATGTGACAAGAGAAAATGTGATTCAAAAACAGTGTGAACACAGAACAGCCACTGTAACTGATGCTAACATTGCCAAACAACAAAGTAAAGGTAAATAAATAGCTAAAAGCTGTAGTACTTACAGTGGGAAGAGAAACACAGTTTACATAACGTGATTTTGTAATCCAAGGTGTGTTTGAACTGAGCACACTAGCAGCAACTAAGGTGAGAGAACTATTGACACTGAAAGAGAAGTGCATCAGAACACAAGCAATTAAGAGAGTAGAAAAGGCAGTGACGTATTTGGTTGAATAATACAAAGAGAATGGCAGATAACTGGTACAAGATGAGAGCATTTGCCTTACAGAGGGAAAACTGAATCCCAATGGGAAAGGCGCCGTTCTAAATTGAAGAATACTGACTCCCTGTTGGAACTACATTCAAAAAGTATAGCCCCTACTTCAAATGTAAGGCTAGTTTCGGTGCTTGTAAAGATAATCCCCGTGTACAAGCCCTGGCGCACACATCGGTACCAATGGAATGCCGTGTCAGCCTCTCTGAATGGCGTCATAGGACACTTTATGGAGCCAGCACACCATATTCCCAGCCGTTGTCAATTTTCGTTGCCTGGAGCCGCTACTGCTCCGTCAGGTAGCAACTGTATTGGCTGAGTGCACCCCGTTCCAGACTTCCCAAAAATGAAAAATCCCTAGCGTTACTGGAAATTGTACCTGGGTTGTTCGCATGGCAGCCGGCCGCGCTAAACACTCAGCTACGGAGGCGGTCAGTGTCCATCCTTAGTGATATCTTAAGTGCTATCTGTACTGCCATCGAAAGTGGAACTTAACTCGCGAATCATCTCTGCCTTTCCTTACGATTATGAAACGTCGTTTGATTTTAGTAACAGTTTACCTGGAGTTGTTAAATACACTCAAAAGCTAATTTTTATTTAGTCCTTCTTTCTACAGCTATCTTTCTATTCTATTTGAAATACTCTTGACAGGTCTCCTCTCCACAAATACCTAGGCGTATTAGAATTCTTGCAGCGCATGAAATGCATGCATTCATAGAAACCTACGTAGGCATAGTCAACTTTACCACTCATGTACTGCCTATATCAGCCATACCACCAAAACCTGCTCAGAGTGGTTAACAAGTCGATATACACTCCATGCCAATTTGACGTTTTCTGTAAGCGTCGTCATTATAAAGCACTTTTAATAATTTCTATATCAAGAAGGCGGCATGAAACAAATGTCAAATTGGCAACAAGCGTACTGCATGTGTCGATAAGCAAGTGGTTAGCATTTCCGCACAATCCCACTAAGCAGCTAGGAGTAACACTACTTAGCCGGCCGCTGGTGGCCGAGCGGTTCTAGGCGCTTCAGTCTGGAACCGCGCGACCGCTACGGTCGCAGATTCGAATCCTGCCTCGGGCATGAATGTGTGTGATGTGCTTAGGTTAGTTAGGTTTAAGTAGTTCTATGTTCTAGGGGACTGATGACCTGAGAAGTTAAGTCCCATAGTGCTCAGAGCCATTTGAACCATTTAGTAACACTACCTACATTCTGCATACAATGAAAGATTACACATTGGGTTCCTGATTTAAATACCGCATTTAAATATTGGCTCCTAGAGATATTCGTATTAGACCCCCTGCAAGAAGGAGGAAAGTACACCAGGACATGCTGAAATTTGGAAAATGCAGATCGAGGTCCATGGAGACTGAGATTAATCGTTTCGCGAGAATGCTGCTCGCTCTGGTCGGGACCCCACGACTGGCACGCAGATACGGAATCCATGCGACGAGGAGGGCGTGCTCAAAACTATGAAGGATCCCAGCGATCTCACAAGCGATCGTATAGGATTTTGGAGGCACGTTCAGTACCTCCATACAGGAAATGGGATTGCCTTCTGCAAGAAATATATGCGCGTGGACAGTGCGACGACCTCTTCGAGCGCCACGGACTGTCAGGGCGTCTACTATTCCCGCAGCTTTCCTTGACCACCGACAGTGGTGCGCCTAACGAAAACGTTGGAAAGAGGGCTGACAACACGTTATCCTTTCTGATGAGCTCTGTTTGTGTGTGCAGCATCACGAAAGGATGTACCCGTGTGTGGAAGCTCCCCGAAGACTGAACGTTTCCAGATTCTGTTTGTCATTCTCATACGGGTCCAGCACGTAATGTGATGGTACGGAATGGCAGTGACTAGACATCACGATCACGTCTGGTTTGCAAGGTCGATAATCTCGACAACAGCCGTTCCATTTCAGGTCAGTGGCTTTGTCCAGTCTTCGACGTCTCTGCGACGTTGTCTCTCACGAATAAAACGCAAGACTGCATGTAGGTCGTGCAATTCTGACCTTATTCGGCACAGAAGATATTCGGTTGTTGTCCTTGCTAGCTTGTTGTCCAGATCCCTCACCCACTGGAAACATCTGGTCGTGGATTATGGGGAGAACTGACATACCACCACTCACCAACTACTGTAATTGGTGAACTCTGGCCTGACATGGAAGCAAGACGTAGTGATGTACACGCATTTATCACCCAGGCTCAGTTCTGTTCGATACCTGTCTGTAATAGCGCGATTTTTGCCATAGGTGAGAGCTTTGTTATTAGATTTTACGTCAATTATAGCCTCAAACCAAGTACATGTTTAATGATGTCTTCTTCCTGCCACAGTTTATTTGTTATACGTTATATGTGTGTGTGTCTGGGATCTCCTCTCAAGCCCTGGACAGTTTCACCCAAAATTTGCAGACAGAAAACAAGCCTCACAAGTATCAACACTGTAGGGTTTATAACTTCTTAATTCAGATAGGAGCAGAGTCGTGTGCGTAAGGGTGCCCTACATCACAGGCAAGTTTATTGGGAACAATACCGGCCTGCCAAATGGACCTGCTTCACATAGCAGACTACATGTTAGGTGCAACAAATAGTCATCGGGGCTGCAACATGTAGGCTGCTGTGCATGGCAGGTGAGTTGTGCTGGATGAGTATAGGCCTGCTTATGGACACAGAGGGGGCGGAGAAGGAGACGAAGAGAGAGATAGCGAGAGTAAGGAGGAGGACACAAGCGGATAGAGGTGGGAGGATGAGGTGGACAGAAAGAGGAAGGAAGAGGAGGACACACAGGGGGAGGACTGTTCAATGTATGTGTCAAATGCGTTTGCAGGCAGAGCTAAAGGGAAAAGACAATATACACAACAAATAAAATTTCGTTATTTGCTACCACTACTAACATTGGAATTTATTTTGTGTGGACTGTAATTGCTAACCAGCAGCCTATGGGGCTGTATGTGGAAGGCAGGTTCGTACCAGTTGATATGTTATTTCCTAGTTGTATGAAGTGGTTATGAGTAACTGTAAGTGAAGTAAATTGTTAAAAAGAAGTTTCATGTTTGTTACCAATGCCGAATCTGCGCTGCATACAGAACGTCGTAAACGATAAACAACAAGGCCTACTTTGGGCAATCCGTTTTCTGCGAAACAATTCACCATTGTCTGAAGCATTATCGGGACATTACATCATAAAAGAAATGTATTCAAGAAAGTGGATCTCTATAACATTATTCATTTAATTTTGTTTCCTTTCCCGTGAGACAGGAAGACGAATAGCACATCTTGAATGTTTGAATATTCCCACAAGTGTATCTATAACACTTAATAATACGGGCAGCTGCAACGGTTTCTTCCCATGCTGTCTACTTTGGAGTTTTCGAACGGCCTTAGCTTCCTTTTTCCATTTGCAGACGTCAGCACATGTGCGAGTTGGAAATTTCAAATACCTTTATTTGAATGTTGGAAATGTGATTTTTTCAGCTTTAAACAGATCGCTTCTATCGACGGACTATAAACACCAGCTGATGTAAATATAGTTTTTTGAAACCAGTCGTGTCTTTGAATAAAGATTTTTAATAGTCGCAGCACTCCTTCTTATGTAACATAGATTACTTCGACCGTGGATGCCCTACATGCAAAATGTTAAGTTCTTCTTACATTCTTCGTGTATGTATATCAGATGCGAGCGTAGTAAGATGTCGTTTCCTTTACTTTCTGATAGAAAAAAATTGAACTAGTAGACAGCGGGTCGGTTGAAGGACACATAGATTCAGTTTTTCTAATTTTGCTCTCCTTATTCTCATCAATGCTCTTTCGACGAATCAATTGATTAGCTGACACACTCACCTCTTTTCTGTCTTCATTATCTCTCAACCTAAATTAATTCAATTTTCAGTACTTGCTATTAGTTGTAGCCATTAATTCTCTTTGATATAAGAAAAATCTCTACGACACTGTTATATAATGTGACGATAATTTATCAAAAATTTAAAAAGTTAATTAGAGTGTGAGGACGTGTTCTAAATACGGCTACCAACACACACAGGCACACTAATTGAACAACGTCACTGAAGTGGTACTGGTGCTATGTCAAAAGCTAAGCATCACCATTCGTCAATTGACAACTCCAGTGGTCAATTGGGAAAGCGCGTCTATGAATTACTATGCCCACGATGTAATTATCTTCAGATGAATTTTCTCGTTAAAAGCAGGCAAAGGTTTAATAAAGGTACATTACGGCTTTTTTTTTAAAAGTTTCGTGCATAGAGCAGAAGTTGGGAAGATAAACATATAAACTATGGTTAAGAATTCCATCAACGGAATTAACAGAGAGAGAGAGAGAGAGAGAGAGAGAGAGAGAGAGAGAGAGAGAGAGAGAGAGAGAGAGGCTGGGGGCAAGGAGAAACAGAAACAGAAATAAATGAAAGCTGGTTGGCATTAAATATTCTGAAGACGTCGGGGATGTGGAATATTGGGGATGTGAAATTATGCTACCCATTTGTCTGCTAAGTGACGGCCATAAAAGGGAAATTTAGTACAATATCATAGTAGGCAACGCAAAGTGGGACATAACAATGTGTACAACAATTGTAGAAACGTTGCATACAAAGTTAGTAGGTCGTTGCACAAAGTAAATAACTTCGCAATTAACAACAGATGGGCTATACTTTCTCCTTTACAATGTACCTGTTGATAACACATTCAAGCCATGATGCCTATTTTTGCGGAAAAGTAAAATTTACACAGTAACTAAGAGGAATAACAGTTTATATTAAGGCGACTGTTAGCACAACTCTTTATGACTGGTGACACCTCTTCCATAAACATGATTAATGACGCTTATACGTATGGATAGCTGTTAGAAGCAGTTACTATTTGCAGTAAACCCATTACATTCACAAACCTTTAAATTCTTATCATGTTTTCCACTTGACGGTCCTTAGGCAGATTTACACATACAGAACGGCATCCACCGACTCACCCAAGCATGCTAGTTAAGCTGCATGTATCACCGCATGCTAGTTAAGCTGCATGTATCACCAGAAAATTTTTATACAACTTTTTCGATGTTTTTTTTCTGTTGCAGCTACGGATGCCTGATATACATGGCTACTCAAATTGCAGCTGGGATGAAGTATCTAGAATCTCACAATTTTGTTCATAGAGACCTGGCAGCAAGGTTCGTAGACTACTGTGATCAACATTTGAGCAAAAATTGCATGTGGAAACTGAATGACAGGGAATACATTTGCTATTAAGTTACTCCTCACTGCATATTCTGTTCGCTTGATTTCAGAAACTGCCTCGTTGGTCTGTCCTATGAAATAAAAATTTCTGACACAGCGATGTGTAGAAATATCTACGCCGGCGATTACTACAAGGTAGATGAATGGGCGCTATTGCCCATAAGATGGATGGCCTGGGAAAGTATTCTAATGGTAAGGGTAAAACAATTGCATTCGATTCTAACGCACAAAAAAAAATGTTTCTAGCTCTCACATGAATGTATTATTTGAACCAAACAATCAAATACTCTTACTGTCGACCATATACATGGACCTTTCGGACACCATTTTCAAATTCAGTGAACGGTAAACTTCATTATTCTAGTCAATAACGAACTCCATGAGTCAAAAACTCAGAGAACAGTGGGAGAAATCTGTGATGTTTATTCTGTGTGTGTTTCCTTACAGTTAACTGACAGTGAACTGGAGAAATACTGTAGAACATCCACAATTTTGTGCTTTCTGTTTGTAAACGGACAAATTTGTCTTTAAGTTTACTTCATCGATACAGAAATACAACAGGTGTGCGGACATGTAATTTTATGAGGCCATTAAAACTCAAGAAAAATAAATTACTGTACTGCATATTGATAATTATGAAGACCAGATTCTGCTATGGAGTTTACAGGATACATTAACAACAAAGTTTAACCCTATAAGTTATCACTGTTTGAGCATGTCACCTATAACGTTACTCCTTCGCAGACATTTTAGTTGACTGTAATCGTGTATACTAATGGAAATTAACCAGGCAATATTTCGTCACCTTAAGGGTTACGTTTTGAAAAAGCAGGAGTCGAAACAACAGAGTTATAGGAACCAGCAGGAGTATGATTCGTGGTCCTATGATTAAATACGGTCTGTAGCCTAATTAGGGAAAAGTAATTCCAGGTAAATATACTGAAAACTAATTACAGCAAGTGATGTATTAAACACTAGAATTAGAAATCTGTTTGGAAAACCGAACAAGTCTCTATATTACTACGAATATATTCACTATATTATATAGGAAAGGAGCAGTGCTACTTCAACGTACATAAATGCTTATAAAAGTAGCGATATATGTAAAAGAAAGTATTCGTGATCATTTTGATTGAAGTAAATGATTGTGGGTTAGTTGGTGACGTCAGGTCTCTGTCTCCAGAGCTCATTCTTTCAGCCCGAAATGTATAACCAGTGATTTGAAGAAGACTTGACTCGGAGGAAGACTGCAGCGGTAGGCTTAAAATTATGACAGTTGAAGAGAACATTGGTATAATAAACTACTCAGAAACTTTTACACGAGTGGAAAAATCAATTTTTGTAAGTGCTTTTAGGCAACACGTGACTCTCTTTCATGTACCTCTCACAGCGTCGTGGAGAGAATATTTCTCTACGAATTTTCGCTGCCGAATGGAGAATGAAAAATGTCCTTCTAAAATCATAGTTCTAGATGTCTTGCTTGTCTCTTGATGCTATATACGAGCAATAATAAACATCAAATAAAAGAATTTTAATAACTGTAATGATTTTTCAGGGTAAGTTTACTACAAAGAGCGACGTTTGGTCCTTTGCTGTTACATTATGGGAAATACTAACATTTGCCAGAGAGCAGCCTTTTGAAGAGCTGTGTGATGACAAAGTAATAGAAAATGTGTCGCACATCTACCAAGACGATGGACAGCAGGTAATGTTCATAGTATCCCTACCGTAGATCTCTGTACGTCACAGATACAGCTATTAAATGTGGCATGGGACGCCTTCATTAAACTGATATATTGTTTCAGATGTTCCTACCTCCGCCAAAGAATTGCCCCAAAGAAATATATGACCTGATGTGCGAGTGTTGGCAGAGGAACGAATCCAACAGACCAAACTTCCGAGAGATTCATCTGTTTCTACAACGGAAAAACCTTGGTTACGAACCGGAAATGAATTGAATTGTTAGCATCACAGACTAATTTTAGAGCTGGAGCTAATGAAATTATCAGTACGTGCCTAGAAGGGAGGGTAGTGTTATTTACTGCATATACCCTCTTTTTGACAGATTAAGCTTGAAGTTTTACTGGAAGAACTGTGAAGATTCTGCTCAAGCAATATGTGATAAAGCACTGGTGGAAGAATAAGTCAATAGACAGAGATAGTCATGCCATATCATCCATTTTCTTTCGTTTAAAAGGAAGTGTCAACACTATATCATTAACAACATAATTGTCAGTTCAGGGCTTAAAAGATATTCTATCCATGCAACAGAACAATCTCACATATCAGACGTTTATAAGGGAAATAGTTTTCAGGTGGTGGGCTGTTATAACAGAGAAGTGACGGTTGAGAGTACTATGTGGACTACTTTCGAGTTGGAATAGTGCAGAAGTTTAGAAATGGTATTTTTGGATTTTATGGAGGATAATGAGTGTCAGAATTTTCGCCGTGGCGCTAGTAAATAATACTGGATCCCTCCATTAATGGGGGAAAATGCCAAGTTTCCTTAAACACTTAGACAATACTTGTGATGGAGTGATAAACATCTTCATTTTTTCTCTGACAGATATTTAGCATCAATAAAATTAGTAACGATTTGTTAAGTTTTAGCTAGCGATATTTTATAACAAGCTAATTTTGTACGAAATCATCTTTAAGCACAAGAATTTCATATCACTTCTTCTTTTTGCAGTTTTGTTTAAGTGAGAGCCCTCAGAAGACTATGACTGATATAAAATGTAAATCGTTGTTATGTTTCCACATGCTACTGTCTCCTCCTTATTTTCTCATACTATTCGTAACTATCTTTGTGCCTTCCGTCTTAGAAAGTGACAATACGGATTTTGCATGGTTTGTAACAGTGCTTGAATAATGGGTTTTAACTCCAATGTATAGTCTGTTGAATATTCACTTGATTATATATTTCCTAGCCCATGTTATTTTTGTATGTCTGGAACGTTTGTTATTTCTAAGTGTACAGCAAACGTATCTACTGGTGTAAAAAGTCGATGTAGTTCATTTTGATAATTTTGGAACAGTAAACTTTGAATCATGTTGAAAGAAGCTAACACCTTGTATTCCTTCAGTCTCCTACTGCGTTTCAGTGACTCTGAGTCAAATTCCGTTTGCTGAAGCCTAGGATTGATGACATAAATCATTAAATGATTTTTTGAAATATTGATCTGCGTGATAAGGAACCATATCTTACTGCTTTGAGTTTGCAAACAACCGCTTTATGTACTGTGTCCCTTTTACAGATTCATGAAATTCATGAACCTTTTAGAAAAGATCCTGGCTAACAGTGAACTGTACTTAGACTATAATTTATCAAAGAACTCATTTTTTCGTAGTTGGCCTACTAGGGTAGTGTAAACACTTCAAACAACAATGAACTATATGTGTAATTATATATGGCGTAAAAAAATTCTGTGGAGATATGTAACTGGATATTCAGCATGATTACCTTTGGGCAGGCCATGCAGATTTTTCAGACTAATCCCACGTACAAAAAAAAGGGTACTAGTATAAAGCAGATTATTTTGTAACTATTGTTTGATGAAAGTGGTTATGGGTAAACAAAAAAAACAGTATTGTGAAAAATCTATAAACGTCAAAAGGCATGACAATTAAAAACGCATAGAAGGTAGGATAAAAGAAACTGAACGGACGCAACAATGATAATATGACATAAAATTCAAGAAACAACAATAAAACTAGCAGTATTAAATACCAGATAACATTTCGTAAGTCATATTGATACACAGTTATGGTTAGGTGGAGGAGGATCGAACAACATTATTTAGATGCTGCACCACTGGAAACAGCTAGATTGAAATAATGCAAATTATTTTATTAAAATGAAGGTGAACAAAATTTTTAAGAAATCAGTAAAGGTAAACAATATTATACGTGTAAAGTAATGACGAAATGTATGAAACAAACGTAGCTGACTTCATGAAAAATCAACCATATTATATGAAAGAGCACTGACAAACATTATTACATATCTGGTGAAATGTAGTAAATTTTAATGTTAAAGAATGTTTATGGCATACAACAGCAGCCAGCTACACTTTGGATTTGGCTCATTTTACTAAAGGAAGCACCATTGCCGGCTTCAAAGTTATAAATTCATCAACAGACGGCTTGTATGCTTTTATAAGAAGTCAAGTTAAGTTAATTTGGAGGTGTGTTGCCGTAGGATAAACAGTTCTTTTAGGCAGAAACGCAACTTTAGTGACACGTACCATGTGTTTTGACTCACTTATCTTGAATGAAACCACATAAAATGTAGTTATAAGGTGAATGTATCATTGATAGATTTACAACACTGGTAAATTAGGCTAACAAAATTATTTTTTAAGTTGTAAAAAGACGTCTGCCATTGAATAGTGATGTCAACAGGACGGAACAGATCTATTATATGTCTAGTGCCATAAATGTGAGTACATTGAGTACAGAAGTAACAGTCACTATCATTTGGTAAGTAACTCAATACGAAAACAGAAGTTTTATTTGCAGTTGAGTGCGCTTACGTCAAAAAGACGACTAATAGCCATGGAAATGGGTTATTCACGAAGGAGCATCAGAATATGTCGAGAATAGATAAAAAGGCAATGATGAAGTAAGAGATAGAATGAGTGCAAATGAGACGATGACAGATGGAAATGAAAGAAAATCACGAAAGTGGGTCAAAGAAACAGTGCACAGCAGTCACTTCATAAAAGTGCACACGTACCAGCAGTTACAGATTATAATTACAAAGACATAGCGTAACAGGCACCACAACAGTGCGTCTAATGTGAAATTAGAGGTCAAAGTTATGTTAAGCTCCGTCTTCGCTGTGTGAAAAACTGACATTGTCTCATCATTTTAAATTCCAGTACACCTCAATAACGGCAAAGGGAGCAACCTAAAAGAATGAATGCGTCGAAATGAATGGTAAAATCACTCTCGGCAACTGGTTTAGTTCAGTGGCTCCCAAACTTTGAGAGCATGAAGCAGATCGAAATCAAATGTCAATCAATACCCCCAAAAAAGGTTGCCACTTAAGTAAACTTTAGATATAAAAAGAAAAATAACGTTCTTGTTTTAAAAGTGACGAATAATTAATGACCGGTGAAGTGGTTAAAAACCCACGAGCTCTCAACCAAGTACCCTTAGATCATTGTCAAATTGTGTGTTGCTGCTGCTGCTGCCGTCTTTATAGAGTCGTGCTACCTCTTCTGACATCCGTACCATAAATATCTAGAAGTAACGTTCGTTCGAATTTTGTCCTACAAGTAACACCTACAAAATGTCTCTGTATCGATCAGTGGCGACCACACTAATCTTGCTGACGTCCAGTTCAATCAAGCAGTAAGACAAGTCATAGGAATGATCAGGACAACTCCCACGCAGTGGCTACCCGTTCTGAGCGACTGAGCCGCTCCCCAGACCAGACGGTTCGCTGCTCTAAAATCTCAGCTTCAAAAATGTTCTAATAAGCCAGCATTGCATATTGACGACGATTCTGTCCAATTTACCAAGGAACATATGGAATTAAAATGGAAATTAAGAAATACCTCACTGAGAACAGTAGAGCTTCGTAAACTTACTACAGATTAACATTGGCGATCATAATGGAGACAAGAGTTCAGAAATTTTAACCACGTAAAAGATCGTACAATGAAGGTCGCCGGTTTCGACCAGAATAGAAGGATATGGTTCACCCTGTACAGAATCCTGTTCACCCAGTACAGAATCCTGTCCTCTGGACGGGGAATATGCACTAAATTGCTGTTTCAGTGGAGAATGTCCAAAAATCTTTCACGTGAAAAGAATGAAGCTATAAAACAAACAATCTTCCTCATAAACTTAGAATGCACAAATACACGGTCTGAAGGGTCGCAGAAGGAAATCCCGAACTTACGCCTACATAATTCGTTTGGCCGAGAACCAGTGTTTGAGATATATTTGTATTCCTGTTCCCATATGTTACCATGTTTGCATACCTTCTGTTCGTTATATGTTACGTACCTGTTATTGGAAAAGCAATGAGTAATGTTCATACGAAAATAAAATACACAATTAAAAGTATACCAGCTGGACGTCACTGGTGCCCTCTCCAGCTAAAAGGCGATGTTAAGATTACAACAGCGCCGGACCCCGTTTAACCTTCCGAAGCCCTGGTACCAACCTGTGCTTTGCTGCAGACATCCTCTGTACTGGGGGTGTTGTCAGAAATTTTTATCTCAATCGATTCTCTTATTGCCGTATCCCGAAAATTTGGAAATTTGTGTTAAGGACTATGGGACCAAACTGCTGAGGTCATTGGTCCCTAGGCTTACACACAAATTAATCTAACTTAACCTAGAATACGCTTAGGACAACACACACACCCATACCCGAGGTAGGACTCGAACCTCCGGCGGGGAGAGCCGCGCGAACTGTGACAAGACGCCTTAGACCGTGCGGCTACCCCACGCTGCCCAAAAAAAGCATTGACTCGTATAATAATAAATGTCCCACTGCTCGCAACTCGTTGTTTTCCAGAGCATGTTTCGCTACCGCTGATTTTTCGGGATACTACAGGCGGACCCACCACTCGTGTTGCATTTCCCGCTGTCAATAACTCGCAAAGTATGTTCGACATAAAACTGTTCTCACCCACATGGTATTTTGTATGTTACTGGTCCTCTTAGGGCTACATAATCTTTCACAGGCCTCAAGAATTTTGCTGGAGGCCTGGAGATGGAATCAGTTTTATGCTTTCTTGGGAGCCATCTAACGTCTACTGTTCCTGAACCACGGACCAGTAAAAATGTTTTCTTTTCGGGAACGCACTGTTGTTCAAATGGCTCTGAGCACTATGGGACTTAACATCTATGGTCATCAGTCCCCTAGAACTTAGAACTACTTAAACCTAACTAACCTAAGGACATCACACAACACCCAGTCATCACGAGGCAGAGAAAATCCCTGACCCCGCCGGAAATCGAACCCGGGAACCCGGGCGTGGGAAGCGAGAACGCTACCGCACGACCACGAGCTGCGGACGGAGCGCACTGTTGTGAGGACCTTCTAATGCATCGCGCGAAATCCATTTTAGAAGCCGAAAGAACCCATCCATTTACGGTAGCTATTCCAAGGAAACGGCTACAATAACCGACAAATTTCGTAATCCATTTCACTGACACTCGTAAGCAGAAGCCCTGCGGGAAGAACGCAAGCAAGCTTGAGCTTTTGCCATGTGTGGCTCAGCAACAGGAAAGTTTAGCCGGTTGTTACAAGAGTCATAAAACCGACTGAATTTCCAGGCATCGAGCAAACATTCGACAACTCATGAGACATGTGAAAGATGATATAAATCTCAGATCCAGAGGAACATACAAAATACTGTGTATTATTTCGCACTGACTGTGCCAGCTACTGAACAGTGTCACGCGGAACACAAGTGGTAGTTCCACCTTCGGTATCCTCAGAAATTAGCGGTAGGAGAAATTGCTCTGAAAGACGGACACCGAATTGCAACCGACGATACATCTGTTATTAAATGGATAAATGAGTTTTCTATATAGCGTTAAAAAAAGAAATGATTCAGATAAAAATTTGTGACAATCTCCTCAATAAAGACGACGGCCTGCAGTTATGTACGGTTTGGTACCCTGCCATCAGAAGGCCGAAACGAACGGGCCAGTCTTGCAACCAGAATATCATCTTACATGGGGCCGGACTGAGCACCAGCAATGCAAAAGGAGGAATCACGCCTACATAAGGACTACAACAGCCACTATTCGACAGTCATTACTTGAAAACTGCTTATGAGCACTCTTCCAAAAGCTACTGGGTTTTAAAGAATTTAGCCATAATTAATAATTTCTCACTAGAAGAAAGGAATTTTTTATTTACCAATGTGTAACTGAGGTCGGTGGCAGACACGGCAAATAGATGCACTTCCTACACCTTCTAGGCCACGGTCGGATCAAATATATTAATCGCAAAATCCAGTCCAGCACCCAGCATCCCACACTAATCACCATGCTGCACCACTGCATCCATATTCCACCTTCTCTGCAACCTCATGGTTGTCCATCCCCACCCGCCTGAATTTCAGCCAACTTCAAACACGCAACGATGAACTCCGTCCCATTATACACCCCTCTTTGCAACCCTAGTGGCAACGCTCCATCATCCTTGCATTTTCTTCTCTCATCCTACCATCACATCAATGATGTATAGTCGCTACCCTCTACTCCACAGGGTCCCATGGCCATACTCGTCATTTTGCCTTATCATGAATATGACCATTTTATGCACGATTAGGATCAACGTTACACCTCATCGTCATTAACATTATTTGAGTCAATATATTTTAACTGTAACATAAAATCATCAAAACGTTGAGATTATTAAGTATTGCTCACCGATGTGTTTTCTTTAAAAAAATATTTATGTTGTCTCTTTCTTATTTATTTAGACATTTTTTTAAACATGTGTAACTTTTCGCTGAAAAGCGGCTCTACCCGATGCCAATCTGCCGCTCCGTGGATAACTGAAAAAACAAAAAAGGCCAAAAAAAGTAAAAAATACAAGTCACCACTTGGCAGTGGCCGAGGAGCACTCACCCAAAATCTCTCGTGCAAATCGACAGAATTTTATCCTTATATATCTCCGCGAAACTATGCGTTCGTTAATAATCCTCACGTGAATAAAATCTTTTTGGGTATTAGGCAACGTCATTTTGAAACTAAAACCATAAATGAAACTGAAGTTTCGACTTCCACTGCAGCGGTTCTTTTAAGGTCATCTGAACTTGTTTCAGAGGATCGCGATGTCCATATACCGTCCTATTTCTACCGTCACGTGACAACCGAAGATAGTTTCCTGGACGTTACTGGGACGTTCAGAGTCAAAAAGCCTCTGGAGCAAGATGTAGGCAGCGCATGGCGGCATGTTTACGTTGATGTATCCGGGTACCGTGGAGCTGCTGACTGGCGAGTCCTGTGTTATTCGCTTACCTTACGCGAAAGCTGTCAGCAACTTTTACAGGCAAAGAGCGGCCGTACGATCTAAGATCTGTATACGCCCGCGAAGGATCGCATAATGCGTTTACGAACTCCAGTGTGGTTACGGAGACGTCTGTCTTTACGGAACCGAGCGCGATTAACACTCATGTCGGAGACTGATCGCCACCTAGGTGGCAATAACTGAACACTATCTAGACTGTGGTTGACACATCAGTTTTCAAGATATCCTCATACTTGCCCCGGATCCGTGGAATCAGCAGCCGAGTGTAAAGGAAACCTTTGGAATAAACGCCTCAACAACACGAGAAGAGTGGATGGCTAAAAGCTGCCGACGGCCTGGCTGCCACTCATCCCAGTCCAACATGCCGCGTGTACTCTTCGGCCTGTAGTTCATCAAGACCAGGATATGTCAATATAAACAAACATCTATAAGAGAACCGACGTGTGTTATTGAAATCTTCCTTCAGGGAAATACTGTCCTTGCGTAGGAACTGGTGTTTCACTACAGGCCGCAAGCTACCTGCAAAAACATCACAAGAAGCAGCTTTCTGAGTGGTCACCTCTCCTTAGTCGTCTTTATTTTGAACAGTCCAACGACACTCAGGAAAGTGACCTCGTTTGTCATGTGACAACCGAGGCAGGACGGTACGTACGGAAATATGTCTCCGTGTATCAGCAGTTTAATAAGATCCCTGCAAAGACGGTCGAAACGTCCGTTTAAATTCTGGTTATTATTTCAAAATGACCCGTTCTACTGCCCAAAGGAATTTTATTTAAATTTCAGCTCTATTTGATTTTAGAGACTGCCAAAATAGTGATAGTAAAGATTATTTTTTTAAATATAGCTTAAAATTGTCAATAAACAATAATCGTTACCCTTTGTGACTTTAGCACCCACAAAATTTCGTTTTATCCCTCTGCAGTTAAACATTCCGAGTTTGGGGGCCACAGGTTTTGTTGCATATGGCATATCAGTTCATATGGACAGTAGTGATGATTCAGGGGAGACAGTGGATGGAAGGAAGTAGTACCTCGGGACAAGGAGGCAGTCCTCCATGCAGTGTGATCGAAGCATGGGTTGATGATCAGATTTAGACTTGACGTCCCGTCGATCGCTTTGTTCACTGTGATTAAAGCTTAGCTGTGAAAGTAAACTCAAGAAAAAAATAAAGTTCACTTTCAACATCTAAAGCAAACTGTAATTTCTCGCTATCGTTTGTTACCTGAAGGTATCCTCACACTGGCTACACGAGCTGCCGCATCACCAACCGATGAGCAGTCCTGATTGGCACTTGTTTGCGGTTTACATGGGGCACATGCAAATCCCAAACGCAAAAAAGAATGGTAGGAAGAAAAATAAGAGCAAATATGATGAAAATGAGGCGCTAAAGCATTAGAATTGAAAAAAGTACATTTAAGTCAATTGAATGAATAAACATAATGATAAAATTTTTTTCATTAGATTCAGAAATAAAAACTATTCACGGAATTTGACGATAATCGAACCCCCGACCTCCAACAAGACAGGATTACAAGCTAACGCAATTTCTCGTCCCCAATTTTTTTGCCATTGTCTTTATCATTTGGTCTAGGCCAAGGCCATAGAACTACCCTTGGTGTTCATCGCTGAATACTTAACTCACCGCTTTTTTATTGCACAGGCCAGCCAGCCCCCTGCCCGAACAGCCTGACCTATCGTGCCAGCGTCCCTGTGCCAAGCCAATATATGGGGAAAGATCATTATCTATTGAACTTTGATGACCCTGTTTCAATGATTAATATCAGCCTTCAGAAATTTGGCTTCACGAAGTGTCGTGCGAAGTTTATCTAATGTAGTTCCATCTCTGACTATTATCGTATACAGGGTGTATCATAATTAATGGCGTAAATGCCTACAGTTGAAAGTACACAATACTAGAAGCAAAAAAAGTATCGGTAAACATAGGGCCGAAAATGCATACCTTAAGAGTTACGAGCAATTTTTCATCTTCGATATTGTGAAACAAATCTCTTCTACTGCAAGTTCTTTGCTTTCCGTATTTTGGGAAGTGATAGTATGGACCAAAACAAGAAAAAAAGGTCCAGTAAACATGTGCTCTAAAATGCATCCCTTAAGAGCTATGAGTACTTGTTCATCTTTGCTACTTTGAACCACAACTGCAAGTGCTCGTAACTTTTAAGGTATGCGTTTTACACCACATGTTTGCTGGAAATTTTCATATTATTTTGGTCCATACTACCACTTCCCGAAATATGGAAAACAAAGAACTTGCAGTAGAAGAGATTTGTTTCACAGTAACGAAGATTAAAAACTGCTCGTAGCTCTTGAGGTATTCATTTTCGAACCTATTTTTACTGAGACGGTTTTGTTTCTAGTATTGTGTACTTTTAAGTGTATGTGTTTACGTCATTAATTATTATACACGCTGTATGTGACACTGAATCGCGCCTTGTGCGATAGGATCCAATGGCAGTAGTGTTTGATTAGTGCTGTACATAAAACGTGTTTATTTTGTTTTATATCGTTGTGCTTGTGTGTTGTGACGTGCGAAAAAAAAGAGCCAGACACAGGATTCAAGCTCCAAACACATCAACAAAGAAAGCTGGACTAGTCGTAGAAAGTGAATCGACTAATAATTATTGTTGTAGCTATTTGGCAAAGGCGAACGGTTCGGGTCTAACGTTGAACTCTCTCATTGAAGGAAACCACCTCTAATGCGTTAAGTGTCAACTATCACGTAATTTTAATCGGACTACATGTAATTTATCATCATATTAACTCGTTAAGCACATTCGAAAGTGTAACAGATATAAGAATCTTTAGAAAAAATGCCACTACTTTAGCTCAAAACACTGTCAGTCAAATGTATACGCGTTAGATGCAGATGAACTAGGAAAAAACATCGACAATACTGCTACGCAGTGCGTTTTATCACGCATCGCAGAGTAACTTTTGCAGGATAATTGAAGATGTATATGTAGAGTAATTAGGAGGAGATGGTATTGTAGTAAGGGTCTTTCTCGTTAGGCCTCGAATCATTTAATCTCACTAAAAAGGAAAGTAACGCAAGTTGCAATTAAATACTGTAACTAATGACACGCTCTCACATTGTCACAGTAACCAGGAAACGGATGTTTTCTGCATCATCTTGAGAAGTCCACAAATCAAGGGCTGCAACACCATATCATCAAGAGAAAATAACAAGTTTGGTTTCAATGTCCAAGTACAGACATGATGCTATCAAATACCTTTTTAACTCGTCTAGAGAGTCAGTTGCATACCAGATTCGATATGCCAGTAAACATCAACATGTGATAATAATCGGATCAAGCGCAAACCATGTCAGTGGAATCCGAAGACTAAAAGTAGGAATCGTAGCTACAGGATATCTCACACATCCCCGATTTAAGCTACCACCCCAGTAGATAAACAGATATGTTTATTTTTTTCTTCATTTGGCCCTGAGCCATAGTACACGTCAGGTAATGATATTGTTATAAAGAAGGTCCAGAAGAGCTGCAATGTAACTATCAGTCATTATTTCACGACGCGTCTGTTACGACCTTCATTGCATTTTCAAGGAACTTGCGAATACAGTGTTTGTCAGATCATTTACGTACATAATACACCTTGCTTATTTGATTCATTATGAACTGATATATACGTCTACGTGAACTTGACGTCCATATTACATCGATAGTAAACTGCCACGTAACTGTCAGTCCTCAGTTGTTGGTAGAATTGCATAATTGTAATATTGTTGTGCTTAATGTATGTTCTGACAGTACTCTGCCAGTTCTCTTACTATGATCTTACATGTTTCCAAAGTATATGCAAACAGACAGCAATGATGTTACACTATGTGATCAAAAGTATCCGGACACCTGGCTGAAAATGACTTACAATTTCGTGTAGCACTCCATCAATTACGCTGGAATTGATAACAGCTCCCAGTCTCGCAGGCATACGTTCACTCAGGTGCTGGAAGGTGTCTTGGGGAATGGCAGCCCATTCTTCACGGATTGCTCCACTGAGGACAGGTGTCCATGTCAGTCGGCGATGCCTGCCACGAAGTCGGCGTCCCTAAGGTGTTTTATAGGAGTCAGGTCAGGACTTTGAGCAGGCTAGTCCATTACAGGGATTTTACTGTTATGTAACCACTCCGCCACAGACCATGCATTATGAACAGGTGCTCGATCGTGTTGAAAGACAAAATCACCATCCCCGAATTGCTCTTGAACAGTGGGAAGCAAAAAGACGCTTAAAACATCAGTGCAGGCCTATGGTATGATAATTCCAAGAAAAACAACAAACGATGCAAGCCCCCTCCATGGAAAACACGACCACACCATAACACCATCTCTCCAGAATTTTACTGTTGGCACTACACACGCTGGCAGACGGCATTCACTTGGCATTCGCCATACCCACACTCTGCCATCGGATCACAACCTTGTGTACTGTGATTCGTCACTCCATACAATGTTTTTCCACTGTTCAATCAGCCAATGTTTACGCTCCTTACACTAAGCGAGGCGTCGTTTAGCAATTACCGGAGTGTTGTGAGGCTTATGAGCAGCCGCTCGACCACGAAATCCAAGTTTTCTCACCTCCCGCCTAACTATCACAGTACTTGCAGTGGGCCCTGATGCAGTTTGGAGTTCCTGTGCGATGGTCTGGGTAGATGTCTTCCTATTACACTTTACGAACCTACTCCATTGTCGGCCTCTACTCTTTTATGCTGTTCGTGTCCCTATACGTTTCCACTTCTCTATCACATCGGAAACAACTGACGTAGGGATATTTAGGAGTGTGGAAGTCTCGCATACAGGCGTGTGACACAAGTGACAATCAACTGACCACCTTCGGAGTCCATGAGTTCCGTGGAGCGCCGCACTCTGCTGTCTCACGATGACTAATGACCACGGAGTTCACTGTTGTGGAGTACCTGACATTAGGTGGCAGCACAATGCACCTAATTTGAAAAACGCATGTTTTTGGGAGTGTCCGGATACTTCCGGCAGTTACATATTAAACACAGGCGTGAGCTGCCCCTGTTCGTGTTCTATATTTCAATGAAGTTTCTACGGTAGAATTTGTGTTTAAAAAATGTATGTTCGTTTAATATTCTTTTTGGATGGTTAATCATGTGTATCCATTTCTTCAAGAAGTCAAGATGAAGAAAAATATCAAATACAATACGTTTAGTATTTATAAAAAAGCTATCATTATGGACAACATTACAAACGTCAACTCCTGTCATCATAAATCACACGAACTTGTGTATTTCCACTCAATGATTAACAGATTAATTAACTTATCGCTAGAAGAACAAGCAACACGAAAAGAACTAGACACATTCACAAATATAGTATCACTCCGGACGTAGTCGCAAAACTATACACCAAGCTCATCAAACCCAAGTATAGCGCTGAACACAATCAAATACACCTAACATGGCAAACTTAAACTAATCGTGAAACAAAACATATAACGACAATTTACCTAGGTCAAATATCTATCTTTATAGATGCTCTGTTGGAAAGCACAAATGTACAGCCAGCCTTTCGTATTAATAGTAACCTGAAAATTAAACGACCTTCCGGCAGTACAAAACCCGCAGATATCATAACCCAAGTATATATAAAATCGCTTGTAACGTTTGCAAAATTAAATATTGTATGTTGTTGTAAGTTATTTGCTATTTATCGAACTTCAATGTAATGTATGCAATCAATCTCAAATCTGACAAGAACTTCATTCATTTAAAATGTCGCTTACATAGCGATATCACCATCAACAAGGAAACTTACTTCTCCTTGTAGCTCCTGCGGAGCATTCTAGCTTTCGAGAGACGGTGTGAGCCGAAACCCGCGCCGAATAAGCGTCCCATCACCTCATGTCACAGGTAGCGCTAGGATGCTACTGGCTGTCATGTAGCCGAGCGGACGCAACTGGGGTTTTCTGGACAGTATTTAGCTTATTGTTTGTTTTCACATGCTTCTTATATGAAGTGAATTGTATCTGTGTATTTTACTGTGTAGACTAGTGTTCACAAACTTACTCATAGTTTGTTATGTAAATTTTAGTGTTTTAACTTTGGGTGAAGTGATTCTGGTGCGTGGTACCCACTAGAATTTTCGTAGCAGCAGAATGTAGATGGCATCGAGTGACTTCATGGGCTGGTCTTACAGTGGTTCACAACCCCACGACAGGCCACAGCAGTCAACCAACCCCACCGCCCCCCCCCCCCCCCCACACCGAAACCAGAGGATCCTCCCCCCACCACCCCACCCCCCGCCCCCGGGAACGTCTCATATCAGACGAGTGTAACCTCAAACGTTGGTGTGGTAGAGTAATTATGATGTACGCATATGTGGAGACAGTGTTTGCTCAGCAATCACCGACATAGTTCAACTGAAGCGGAATAAGGGGAACCAGCGCGCATTCGCCGAGGCAGATGGAAAACCGCCCTAAAAACCGTCCACAGGCTGTGCGGCACACCAGACCTCGACACTAAGCCGCCGGGTGGATTCGTGTCGGGAACCGGCACGCTTTCCCCCTCGGGAAACAGCGCGTTAGACCTAGCGGCTAGCCGGTGGGCTAGTGTTACATTACTTGTGATGCAGACAAAAACTGATTAAAGGTGGATAGGGACTGTGTCTGTGGTGTACGGATGCAGGAGGAAAAGGCCACTGTTTGTAAACAGGTGGAAGCCATGCTGGCCACGATCAGGTGGTTTCCCTGAGCTGTGGTGGCGTTCGGGCTCCTGAAACAAATGTCTTGGCACCACTGGGTCCTGTAGCCTCAACTGAGAACTGTGATTCTGTTGTATCTTCCGCTTCGTAGCTTCCAGCAGATGGACACTTACCTGACGGTGACGGGCTAACAATGGTGGGGGTCGCGAATTTCTCGGCGGAAGGTGTGGACAGGCGAGTAGGATGGGACTGTTTGTTTCTGAGATTCAGTGTTAGACGGGTGATGGAGCCCCTCAGGGAAACAGCGGGCATATGGGAAAACAGGGTCAGAGATTAGTCAGTTTGCTTTCCAGGAGTCTCGTAGGAGATGTGAAGCAGGCTCTTCCAGCAGCGATTGACTGCACTGGGCGCATCAGGCTACAAATCGTGACTCTTGTCTACGCGAAACGCGTTTTGTCTGGGTTCAGAGGCCATCAATCATTCATACCGACTACTGAGTGATTTCTTGAAGACAGCTAGCCTCGTTTAGGGATTTGGAGCCGAGGCTCAGATGATTCCGTAATGATCCTAGATGCGGATTTCTCGACCACTACTGTCGGGTGGAGAATTTTAGGACTCCCGCCGTCAATAGGTGAGGAGTGCTCTACACGCAGGTATCAGGTAATACGATGGGAAAGTAGGTGTGGCATGCACATGTGGGTTTTATTAGGGTAAAATTCCCCCCCCCCCCGAAGCCACTTCTGATCCTAGGCAGGGAAGCGTTAGTCATAGCAGATCAGTGGAAGAAAATGTAATACAGTAACAGTCAACTACAGGAGTTTCTGTTGAAAACTCTTGGAACTAGCAGCTTTTGGAAACGGTAACAATGCCCAACTTGTACACTTGACAGAAACCTGTCTAAAACCAAATGTTAATAGCAATGAAATTCTAAACTCCGATAACACTGTGTATCACAAAGATAAGTTGAACTCTGGTGGTGGAAGTATTTTTCTATCAATAAAAATCAAACATCTAGTGAGATCAGTGCAGATTTCGCATTCGAAATAATTTGCATTGAGATAAATGTTAAAGATCAACGCCTGCCTCAGGAGCAGAAGAGGCTGAACCTCTAACGGGAAACTTGGAGAATATTTACTTCGGGTAGATTTCCTGCTTTTGTTATAGCATTATGTGTAGATTTCAACCTACGAGCTATAGACGGGAGATTCAATTGATTAGAGCGGTTATTAGGGACGGCAAATAGTGCGAAACTCTGCTGTATGTCTTTTCTGTAAACTACCTTCGACAATTAATCGAAGAGCTAACTCGGTAATGTCTTAGATCTGCTGGTGACCAGCAGACGAGAACTTTGCGGCTCAGTTAGCGGAGACCAGGGAATCAGTGATCATAAAGCCGCTACAGTACTACAAAATTCAGATATACATAGGTATTAAAAGGAAGTTAGCAAAAACTTTCTACTTGGCAAGTGCGCCATGATGCAGAAATCAGACTACCTGAACAGTAAGCACGAAAATTTCAGCTAAAGCACTAACGGTGTAGAGTATTAATGAACAAAGTTCGAGAGCATTGTGCAATACGCTGTAGGAAGAGAACGAGGAGGAGGAGCACGAGCAGGAGCAGTAGGAGACTAGTGTTTAACGTCCCGTCGACAACGAGGACATCAGAGAGGGAGCACTAGCTCGAATTAGGGAAGGATGGAGAAGGAGGGCGACAGTACCCTTTTGAAGAAACCATCCCGTCATTTGCCTTAAGCGATCTAGGAAAATCACGGGAAACTTAAATCAGGATGGCTGGACGGAAGTCCAGTGTGCGAACCACTGTACTACCCAGCTCGGTCAATGTACTAGAGACCAGGGGTGTGTAATGCGCTGCCCGCGTGCCGCATGTCACCTAAACCAAATTTCAGTGCGTCGCAGGAAGTGAGCATCTATCACACAATCGGTAAAAAGAAAGATAGAAAGAAACAGAAACTTTTAAAAAATCCCACAATACTCCATTCATGTAAAGTTATGATAAAATATTCTGAAGTAGAGACTCCCACCACGTGATGCTCTTCTCCCATTTCTCCATCCCATCTCTCTCTCTCTCTCTCTCTCTCTCTCTCTCTCTATCTATCTATCTATCTCTCTCTTCTTTCCTCTCTTTTCATTTTTCGTCATTATTGTCAGTGTTAAGTATATTATGTGTGGCCCACAAAAATCGTCTTCTTCCAGTATGGCCTAAGAACCGTAAAAGGTTGGACACCCCTGCTTCAAACTGTGCAACGCACCCACATGCTGGCGAGATTTGGAATACAAGAGTAGAGATGGGTCGTTCGTGAACTAACGGGTCCAAAGGAACGGTTCACCAAGACGAACGGAACGAGCGAGGAACGAATTCTAAGCAACGGTCTCTCATAGTTCACTTCGGTCGCGGCTTTCTACTTATAGTTCCCGGGAACGGGAAACGGTCGGTCTCGTTCCCGCAACGGCGCGTCGGCCGGTCTCGTTCCAGCCTCGGTCCCGTTCCCGTCTTTCTAGGTCTCGGTCTCTCTCGGCCGGACTCGTCCTGCTTCGCGTGGCCATTTCAGTTCCAGCCATTTCAGTTCCACTGCCGACTGCTCATAGTTAGTTTAGTATCGAGTTGCTGTTGTTTGTTTCGTTCGCTTCGCAAGCCCATTCTAGATCTGTTTCAAAACTTTTTTAAACTCTGAACTTCTGGTTCTTTTCGTATTCTATTCAGTGTCCACGACAGGTAATTTTTGACTGGAAAATGATATTGCGAGTTCGTCGCTTCAAATGTCGACGTATCTTATACATTTTAATGTAAGTATAAAATGGAAATGGGAAAGAAGTACACCCTCATTATGTCTTCCTTTCACGTTGGTGTGTATCTTTCAAGCGTCTTAATTTTACTATGCTATTTTTATAAAAAGAATTTTATTGTTAGTTAGAACTTATTGCTCCGTATGACGCAGTATTGCGTGTTATAGGTGGGCCTCTTCATCCGAAATTATTGTCCTGTGTTAGTAATGATTTCGTTCTAGTGACATATGATACGTAATATCTGTTTAGTCTCAAAAATGGCTCTGAGCACTATGGGACTTCAGTCCCCTAGAACTTAGAAATACTTAAGCCGAACTAACCTAAGGCTATCACACACATCCATGCCCGAGGCAGGATTCGAACATGCGACCGTAGCGGCCACACGATTCCAGACTGTAGCGCCTAGAACCACTCGGCCACTCCGGCCGGCCCTCTTTAGGCGCCGCATCTGTTAAGGACATCACACACATCCATGCCCGAGGCAGGATTCGAATCTGCGACCGTAGCGGCCGCACAATTCCAGACTGTAGAGCCTAGAACCACTCGGGCACTCTGGCCGGCCCTGTTTAGGCACCGCATCTGTATGTTGTATTATACACCTTGGTATTACGTTTTAAATTTACCGCCTTCTTTTGTATTTTTACTCCGTCATAATTTTTGGATAAATTAATGCACAGATATTGCTCATAGCAATTCTATCTTAATAATGTTTTATGTGCAATGTATTTATAAAGTTTTAGTGGCAATGTATATCCGGTTTACGATCTTTCATTCTTACCAGCAGCTGCACCATCTAATGAGGTGCTTCTGTATTAAGCGTTAGTACTTGCACACGACGCTGTGGTGCACTATGCTAACTACTAAAGCCCCATCTTATTCTATAATTTGCTCCTGTGAACGTGTACGAGTTATGCAGCTCTTGGACTCACGTCCATCTACAAAGGTAAGGCCGTATCTTCGGCAATATGACTGCATTTCTCAGTGTCCAATCACTGGTCCATTCTCTTATCTGCTTTTACTATTTTATATTTCTAGTATTTACTGAGTTTAACGAAGGCGATGTTGGTCTGATGTACTCAGCGATGCCCGTTAGCTTCACTGTCTAAAGGATAGTCCTAAGAAATACCAAGTTAAGGTATTTGTTCTTTCAGTATTTAATCTGTTTATACTTGCTTTTAGGTTATCCATGTTTGTACAACGCAATCGCGATCCATAAATAGATGTATTTGTTGTCTGTTTTCTATGTAGATCAGCCTGAAGATGTCTAAATAAGGTGAAACGCATGGTTGATAAAAAGTTTTGTGTCGAACCGCCAGAGAATTCTGGAGTCAAGCTTGATGCTGAGCAGTCTTCAGGAAACGCATCGGGGATCTCATTGTGCGGTTAAGTGTTGGTTTCTAGGAGTCAAGTGGCCACACGAATACTGTAACACCCACTGGTACTTACGAAATTTCGTGAGTCATTTGGAACTTAGAGTTGAGAACTAGTTGAAGTTCAACATTTCCTGATCATCAGCAGGGGTGAAGTTGCTTTTTTATGTTGTACCTTTCAAATTCATACTGGTTATGGTAGGAAAATCTTCTCATGAATTCGCCTGTCTTAATATGCTGATTCTTAAGTGAAGTGTAGGTAATTGTGTGTTAGCGCATATGTTGTATTAACAGAATAGAATCTGTTTCTCGTTTGCTAGTGATGTTTAGATAGCATTTTCATATTATGCTACAATTCTAATTACGCTCATACGCATGCTTGACTAAATTCGAGAATTACTTTTCTCTTATTTCATACTTGGTAGTTGCTATGTCTGAGTGATTCAATAAAACAGTACATTTAATTTAAGCCTTTGGTGTCGTCTTCATGAATTATTCACTTGAATAAATCCCTTTTGTCATTTATTATTATTTTCTGGTTTTATTGCAACTTGCTTGACTTAATAATTAGCATTACATGCCAATGCTTAGATAATTAGATTGTGCAGGAACACAGGTATAATTATTTTACAGCGAGGTTAGCTAGTCGGCATGGAAGGAAATGTCTTTGGTTTGACGTTATGGCGACGTCGAGCCAGATTTCTAAACCGAGACGCACAATACACAATTATGGCTGGTTTAGGTGAGGGATGGGAAAGACCTGCTGTGGTTCAACAGCCGTCTCGGATGGTTGTTACGGAAGCAATGAGAGCTTCACCGCATCTTTAAACGCAGTCGATGTCTGAAAGAGAGACAAAAACGAAGCCAAAATTAGTGTAACGGCATCCATGCTTGAAGCGTTAAACCGATTTGAAAGGAAAATTCTATCGACTTGATAGAAAATCCTAGGAAATTTTTTTCTGATGTTAAATCAATAGACGGATCTATACCCTTTGTCCATACTCTCCGTTACGATAGTGGCACTAAAACGGAAGACGATGCAGAAAAGACAGAAATATGGAACGTCTTTTTCCAAAACTGTTTCACAGAGGAAGACTGTGGTTTCTCCTTTAAATAGCCACAAGGACGACAAAACGATAGATATCGAAATAAGTGACCTAGGGATAGATAAACAAATAAAATCACTCAAAAGAGAAACTGCCTCTAGACCTGACGAGATACCATTACTTTTCTACACAGAGTTTGCAAACAGACTTGTCTCTCTTCTACTAACATTGCACGGTAGGCTTCTGGACGAATAAAGTGTTCCTAATGATTGGAAGAAAAAGCACAACCCATTTCCATTTTCAATAATGGCCTTTGGACAGACGCAAAGGAAAGAAAAAAATTAGGTCAGTATTTCCGATGTCAGACTGTAGTAGAATTTCGGACATGTTTTATGCTAGTGTATTATTACCTTTCTAGAGACCGAAAATCTCCTCTTTGCTAGTCAAATCTCAAAACAGCGATCGTGTGAAACCCAGCTTCTTTCGTTCAGCTACAAAAACCAGAAACCGGTAGATACATAGTCCGATAGAAGCCGTGTTCCTTGACTTCTGGGAGTCATTCGATACAGTTACGTATTGCCATCTATTGAACAGAATATCAGAGCAACAGTTTCTAGCAAACATACGTATTCACAACGAAGAGAAGTCTTCAGACATAAAAATATCTTCGGGCGTATGTCAAGGGAGTGTTATAGGACCACAGCTCAAATTGGTTCAAATGGCTCTGAGCACTATGGGACTTAACATCTGTGGTCATCAGTCCCCTAGAACTTAGAACTACTTAAACCTAACTAACCTAAGGACATCACACACACCCATGCCCGAGGCAGGATTCGAACCTGCGACCGTAGCGGTCGCGCGGTTCCGGACTGAGCGCCTAGAACCGCTAGACCACCGCGGCCGGCGGACCACAGCTCTTCACTGTACATATAAATGACCTAGTGGACAACGTCGGAAGTTTTTTGAGGTTTTTCTCGTATGTCTTTTCAATGTGCTTTCATATACACGGAAGTTGCAGCGCTAGAAAATTGTAATGAAATGCAAAAAGAGCTGCAGAGCAGTGGCAGTTGACTCTCGACATACATAAATGTAACGCACTGCGAGTAAACAGGCATAAATTCCCATCACAGTTTGATTACACGACAGCAGAACAATCATTGGCAGCCCTCACTTCCATAAAGGTCTAGTATTACAGATACACAGCGATATAAAAGACCGCATGAAACTAATGGCAGGAAATTAGAATTATGTATTGATACCTTCGGTTGCTGACGGGCGTTGATATACAGGGTGTTACAAAAAGGTACGGCCAAACTTTCAGGAAACATTCCTCACACACAAATAATGAAAGGATGTTATGTGGACATGTGTCCGGAAACGCTTAATTTCCATGTTAGAGCTCATTTTAGTTTCGTCAGTATGTACTGTACTTCCTCGATTCACCGGCAGTTGGCCCAATTGAAGGAAGGTAATGTTGACTTCGGTGCTTGTGTTGACACGTCATCAACACAGATTTTCTGTGAACGTTTGGGGAGGCATTGTTGGTGATGTCTTGATTGGGCCCCATGTCCTTCCACCTACGCTTAATGGAGCACGTTATCATGATTTCATACGACACAACATGTGGTTCATGCACGATGGAGCTCCTGCACATTTCAGTCGAAGTGTTCGTACGCTTCTCAACAACAGATTCGGTGTCCGATGGATTGGTAGAGGCGGACCAATTCCATGGCCTCCACGCTCTCCTGACCTGAACCCTCTTGACTTTCATTTATGGGGGCATTTGAAAGCTCTTATCTAAGCAACCCCGGCACCAAACGTAGAGACTCTTCGTGCTCGTTTTGTGGACGGCTGTGATACAATACGCCATTCTCCAGGGCTGCAACAGCGCATCAGGCATTCCATGTGACGGAGGGTGGATGCATGTATCCTCGCTAACGGATGACATTTTGAACATTTCCTGTAACAAAGTGTTTGAAGTCACGCTGGTACGTTCTGTTGCTGTGTGTTTCCATTCCAAGATTAATGTGATTTGAAGAGAAGTAATAAAATGAGCTCTAACATGGAAAGTAAGCGTTTCGGGACACATGTCCACACAACATATTTTCTTTCTTTGTGTGTGAGGAATGTTTCCTGAAAGTTTGGCCGTACCATTTTGTAACACCCTGTATATCAACGGGGACAGGTGAAAATGTGTGCCCCGACCGGGACTCAATCCCAGGATCTCCTGCTTACATGGCAGATGCTCTATCCATCTGATGCACCGAGGTCACAGAGGATAGTGCAACTCCTGGGACTAACTCGAGCACGCCTCTCGCGAGACCAACATTCTCAACTTATATGTCCACACAGTACATTCGTGGTGTCCCTACCCAACACACTCATTACTCGTGGAAGACATTCTTACCAAGTCCCGTAAGAGTTCAAAGTTTTCCATCAACAAAGGAAGTAGCTTACAAAACCGACGTTCAACTAATGTTGCTCTTCAGTATGATATCCACACCACATAGGCATGAATGGAATATCCAGTTATTACACTACCGGCCATTAAACCTGCTACACCAGAATAAATGCAGATGATAAACGGGTATTCATTGTACAAATATATTATTCTAGAACTGACGTGTGACTACATTTTCAAGTAATTTGGGTGCATAGATCCTGAGAAATCAGTACCCAGAAGAGCCAGATGTGGCCGTAATAACGGCCTTGATACGCCTGGGCATTGGGTCAGACAAAGCTTGGATGGAGTGTACAGGTACAGCTGCCCATGCAGCTTCAGCACGATACCACAGTTCTTCAAGAGTAGCGACTGGCGTATTGTGACGAGCCAGGGCAGCAGTCAAACATTTTCTGCATCCAGAAAGGACCGTACAGGACCTGCAACATGTGATCATGCATTATCCTGCTGAAACGTAGTGTTTCGCTTGGATCGAATGAAAGGTATGACCCGGGTCGTAACACATCTGAAATGTAAGCTCCACTGTTTAAAGTGCCGTCAATGCGAACAAGAGGTGAGCGAGACGTGTAACCAATGGTACCCGATTCCATCACGCTCGATGGTACGTCAGCATGGCGATGACGAATACACGCTTCCAATGTGCGGTCACCGCGATGTCGCCAAACACGGATCGACCATCATGACGCTGTAAACAGAACCTGGATTCATCCGAAAAAATAACGTTTTGCCATTCGTGCACCCAGGTTCGTCATTGAGTACACCATCGCAGCCGCTGCTGTCTGTGATGCAGCGGCAAGGGTAACCGCAGCAATGGTCTCCGAGCTGATAGCTCATGCTGCTGCAAACGTCGTCGAACTGTTCGTGCAGATGGTTGCTGTCTTGCAAACGTCCCCATCTGTTGACTCAGGGATCGAGACGTGGCTGCAAGATCCGTTACAGCCATGCGGATAAGATGCCTGTCATCTCGACTGCTAGTGATACGAGGCCGTTGGGATCCAGAATGGAGTTCCGTATTACCCTCCCGAACCCACCGATTCCATATTCTGCTAACACTCATTGGATCTCGACCAATGTGAGCAGCAATGTCGCGATAGATAAACCGCAATCGCGATAGGCTACAATACGACCTTTATCAAAGTCGGAAACGTGATGGTAAGCATTTCTCCTCCTTACACGAGGCATCACAACAACGTTTCACCAGCCAACGCTGGTCAACTTTTGTTTGTGTATGAGAAATCGGTTGGAAACTTTGCTCATGTCAGCACGTTGTAGGTGTCGCAACCGGCGCCAACCTTGTGTGAATGCTCTGAAAAGCTAATCATTTACATATCACAGCATCTTCTTCCTGTCGGTTAAATTTCGCGTCTGTAGCACGTCATCTTCGTGGTGTAGCAATTTTAATGGACAGTAGTGTAATTGTACGTCAGTATCCCTACAATGTCCAGTCACATTAATGTGACCACCTTTCAAAAGCCTGAATAACTTCCTGTTACTTGGCGGACCTCTGCGAGTCTTGGAGTAAGAGATTCAGTCAGGTTCCGGGAGGTACCGACAGGGATTTGGAGACCGTAGCCAGTTGCGCTACGATTCTCTGGCGAGGATCCCGATTAGGTGATCTGCAGACTCTCGACTGGGTTTAAATACGGGGAGTCTGGTAACCAGGAGAATATGGTAAACACATCCTTGTGCTATTCAAGCCACACACGTACACTGCCGGCTTTGTGACATGCTGTACTGTCCTGCTGGTAGATGCTATCGTACCGAGGAAAATCACACCACATAAGGGGGTGGACATTGTCCGCAAGGACAGATGCGTACCTATATTAATCCGTAATGCCTTCCTGAACGACGAGATCACACAAAGAGTAGCCCAAAACATTCGTCAAACCGTACCACTCTCTCGTTCGGACTGGATCCTTCCAACGATTATTGCAGGTGTTTACTTCCTGTCCGATGGAGAAACAAACGTGATTCATCTGAAATGTCTCCTGCTGACACTCCGTGAATGTCCAGTTGTGGCACTCGCACGCTGATTCCAACCTTAATAGCCAATGAAACGCAGTCAACACGGGTGCGTGAACCAGGCCTTTCTGTGGAGGCGCATACACAGCAATATTCGCCGAACGGTCGTTGAAGGGACACTGTAGGTAGCCCCATGGTTTATCTGGGCGGTCAATTGAGCGAAAGGTGGACATCTGTTCCTCCTTACACATCTCGGTATTTGTCGTTCAGCCCTGTCATCTATAGCCCGATGTGAAACACAGCTGCCTCAGCACTGGTTTTGGATATGCACATCATACTATTAATTGACCGAAGTCACGGGATAGCTATATGCACATGTACAGATACCAGTAGTATCGTATACAGAAGGTGTAAAGTGGTGGAGCTGTCATGTGTACTCCGGTGATTAATTTGAAAAGATTCCGACGCAATTATCGCGTACGACGGGAATTAACGAACTGAACGTGGAGTGGCAGTCGGAACTAGACACATGGGACATTTCAGCTCGGAAATCGATAGGGAATTCAATAGTCCGCGATTCACAGCCTCAGTCGTGTGCCAACAATACCAATTTTCAGGCACTTCCCCTCACCACGGACAACGCAGTGGCCGACGGCCTTCCCTTAACAACTGAGAGTAGTGGCGTTTGTGGAGTGGTGTCAGTGCTAACAGACAAGCAACAGTGTGTGAAATCTGGCGTTAATGGGCTACGGCAGCAGACGGCGACAGTGTTTTTGCTAACAGCACGACATCGCGTGCAGTGCCGTTGCTGGGCTCGTGACCATTTCGTTTGGCTCTAGTCGATAGAAAAACCGTGGCCTGATCAGGTGAATTCAGATTTCAGCTGCTAAGAGCTGATAGTAAGCTTCGAGTGTGGCGCAGACCCACGAAGCCACGGGCTTAAAATGTTAACAGCACACTGTACAAGCCCGCCATGGCTCCGCAACTGTCTGAGCTATGTTCACATGGCATTGACTGGGTCCTCCGGTCCACCTGAACAGATAATTCCCTGGAAATGTTTATAATCGGCTACTTGCACACCATTTGTAGCTTCAAGCCATTCATGTGCTTCATGTTCCCAGACAAAAAAAAAAAAAAAATAAAAAAAAAAATGGTTCAAATGGCTCTGAGCACTATGGGACTTAACATCTGAGGTCATCAGTCCCTTAGAACTTGGAACTACTTAAACCTAACTAACCTAAGGACATCACACACATCCATGCCCGAAGCAGGATTCGAACTTGCGACCGTAGCGGTCGCGCGGTTCCAGACTGAAGCACCTAGAACCGCTCGGCCACAACGGCCGGCGTTCCCAGACAACGCCGTAATTTCTGTTGATGACAATGCGCCAGGAGACCTATCCACAGTTGATCCTTATTCGTTTGATGAACACTCTGAACTATTCGAGTGAATGATCTGGCCTCCCAGGTCACCCGACGTGGGACATAATCTACAGATCAGTTCGAGCACAAAATCCGACACCGGCTACATTAGTGCAGTTATGGACGGCTATAGATGCAGCATGTCCCCATTTTACTGCAGGGGACTTGTGACAATTTGTTGCGTCCATGACACGTTGAGTTGCAACACCAAGGCGGCCAAAAATTGGTCCAACGCAATATGAGGAGATATCCTATGACTTCTGACTCTTAAATGTACCTTAACTACGGCGGCACACGAACAGTTTACAAACTTAGCTGTTTCGAAAATGATCCCACTCTTGGCCCTAAAGCCAGTGTCTATGCCCTTTTGGACTTCAGACAAATAGTTTCGTTTCCGAGTTGTGACAACTATTGCTCCCGAAGCTCTTTAAGTAACCTCCACTGCAAATTGCCGTCTTTGAGTGGTTATTCCACGTTGACGTCGAACATAGGCGGAGGTCACATTAATGTAACTCGACCGTGTAAGTTGAACAAAATTATTGGGACTGTCCCTGAAGGATTTTAGGAGTAGGTTAACTGCATATGGCGAAACGTTGCGTGAAGAGTAGAAAGCATAAGAACTTGTTTCGTGAATAGTGTAATGCACTTTGAATTTTCAAAGTTGCAGCCTAGATTCGATCTCATGTTTTTAACGGTAAGAGAAATCACGGATGTAACGGACCGGAAGGAGACTCCGAGCCGGCCGCGATGGTCTAGCGGTTCTAGGCGTGCAGTCCGGAACCGCGCGACTGCTATGGTCGCAGGTTCGAATCCTGCCTCGGGCATGGATATGTGTTATGTCCTTAGGTTAGTTAGGTTTAATTAGTTCTAAGTTCTAGGGGACTGATGACCACAGATGTTAAGTCCCATAGTGCTCAGAGCCATTTGAACCATTTGAGACTCCGATGTCACAGGTATGGGAAACGTAATGCTGAAACAAACTCCAGTCTCGAGTGTACAGTGAACCATTAGATTCAGAGGCACAAGATGGATGAACCTTTCAAAGAAATTTCATAAAAGTAGTCAGATGATGATTGTAGTTGACACTCTATATTGCAGCCAGTTGCGCATAACGACGTGGCTAATTGATCAGTATACTATCTACATTTACGTGTGTATGTGGAATAAAAGGGCGTTACAGATATTTGCTTAAAGATAATTGGTCGATGCCATGGTGTGTGGTGCCTAGCTATTGGTGACTGCTGCACTCACAGCTTATTGATTTAGGAACAGCATGGAGAAGCGACGAACCATCCCTCCAGCCAAGCTGACAGCAGAATATATTTCACAAAACAATTGGAAAACATTAAGAAACAGAACGGCTAGTGACTTAATCCTATCATATCGTGTTACGAATCCAGTCACAATCATTACTTCAGTTCACTCCGTTCCGTTGTTCAGGAAGGGAATAAAGCACCTACAGATACGTTTAATTATCAGGAAGGCAAGAATATTGGTCAAATGCAAACCGACAGTTTGCGCAGCGCGTTAATACAATATTAAGCATTAACAAGAAACCTCAAAGTGTAACGCCTGTTTCTAGTATGTTGTCGAACCAAGGTCCACAACTCAGCAGACCCTCCCATATACCCTTGAAACCCTATTGCAAAATACCTATTCATAAACTAACTAATCTATCCGCCTTCACCGTCGATTAATATTCTAAACTGAAAATCATTATCGATACAGTATGTTTCAATGTAACTGTAAAGCATGTGCTGCAACCAGTGTACATTCCACAACATAAGAAACACGTAATAATCAAATGAAATTAGAACTCAAGGAACATAGAATAAAAAAGGTATGCCAGATTGGCTTAGTGCGCTGTCATTGGTCAGCGACTTGTTACGTCACCTGGCAGCCAGACGGCAGCAGTCTCCGTTTGTAGAATATGAGTGATTGCAAAATAACTGTTTTCACGTGTCTTCTCTTCTCATATAACGTAAAGTTTCGCGCTCACAGGGTTGAACACACTTCATGTTAATATTATATACAAGGTTTCCGAAAGAAATGCGTTAAATATTAGTAGCAATGATGATATATCGCCACGCAAAACTAGTGGCCGATGTTCGCATCCGCATTCATGCTCGTGTTTTAGGCATCTGACTACGGTAAATGTTTTACAGTTGGGTACGGCCGATTTTACACATGTTTTTGTAAATAAAAAGATAGTAATCGTCGAACGTACCTTACAAAGCTGATGCAGAAGCTACGTCGAAGATGCTGAAGGCGACGCTGACCAGAGCCGATTCTTCCTTGCCGAATTCCGTTTCATTGCATCAATTTTGGCTCTTTTGTTTAAATGTCTAATCCGTATAAAAGTTCTTGTTCTGACATATAACTGAACTATTTTGCTATTAAGTTCGGGAAATTTCGCACTTATATGACCTGCTAAGGTTGCCATCTCTCTATGACAATGAGAAATATTTGATCCATGAAAAGCAGCAAATATAATTTCTAACTCACGTATTTTAGCAAACCAGTCATTAGAGGGAGAAATGAGGCCCCCCTTTTGAAATAATGGTAATCCAGTCTTGCTTCAGACTTAGTTCTGTATCAACAACACACTGCCCTGCTGTATTTCCCAAAGAACTGTCAACGTTTTTGCACTTGAATGCTATATATCCTGCTAGATATTTTAGAGCATCCTCATTCACGTCTTCACTGGTACACACTGAATCACTGAGCTCGAAATGTAAGAGCAAGTTTTCGTCATCTGTAGCGACGTCAAATGATTTATCAGTTACTCTTATACATAATTCACTCGAGAGAAAACGTGCAAAATCTTCCTCAGTTTCATCAGCTGGTGTCGGGTAGTTTTCAGAAACAGAATTCTCATTTCTGTCCTCTGAAGTCGAAGCACCAGAAGACAAAGGTATTTCACTTGCACTTCCAGTCAGTATCAATAAACGAATTCTGTTTTTCACCTCGAAAGGAGTGGGATTGTTGTAGAAGACACCAAGGCCACGGATTCTGGAAAAGAAATTTTCCAGACAATATTGATTAAGTCTGGCTGTCAATATATAAGTAGCTCCGGAATTTTTCATATCATTGTACAATCCAAAAAGTGAATTTATTGATACAATGAATCCCTTCTGAAATGGGAGAAGACTGTTTCTTTTTCCTACTCGCATACTAGAGCACATTTCAAGAAATCTTTTTAGAGTGTTTTCCTGACTTCTGATATGAAACCCGTAACCACTTCTAAGGGGAGCTTTCTTATCTTGAGGGTATCTCGAATTCAGCACATCGAAAACATCGTTCACGAGCTCAATGAAGCTTCCTTCGCGATTTTTCTGCAGAACGTATCTCACAGCTTGGGCAGTGCGACGTGAAAATATCTGTGCAGCCCTTCGGACATTCTGACGATCACGTCCACTAACGTTAAGATGAACCTCCGATATGTGGTGATTGATCGAGAGGTCGCCTTTCTGATGTCGAAGAAGATCTTCTATAACCATTTTTGTAATCACAGTACCATCAGGCAAAGTGATTCCGTCATCAAGAAAATGATTTCTTAATAACTTACGCAAATGTGGAACATCAAAAACAACCCAAACCTTTCTGCTGTGATCAACAGGGTTTGAAAAGAATGTCTTGGATGTAGACACACCAAGTTGCTTCCACACATTCATATTTTTTGGTCCCATGTCACACGTAACAGCTACAATACGGATTCCTGCTGTTTCAACTTCTTTTATGACATTCTGCAACAAATCACTAGACATTGCAACATCAAAGTCATAATACACTGGCTGCTTCCATTTTGAAAACAAGCTGCGAACCATGACAACTTGGACACTGTTGTGTGGTCCGAGTACTACATCGTCGGACGAATCATAAGTCACACGACCGTCAATGCTCATCTCGTCGAAGCTTAGGACACCAATCGCCTCTAATGATGTGAACATTTCTGACCTACTTTTAATTAACTCCAAAACTGGTTTCAAAATACCTGGTCGGCACTTGAACTGTTTCGTCCGTATCTGGAGTGTTGACCTGCAGGGAAAAGGATAATTCTTCCTCCTCAGGTAGGTATATGCTTTAGGAGACAAAGCTCTCAATGTGAGAGCATTTGCAATGTCCTCTGAGCACCACTTTACTTGCTTCCTCTTCTTTAACAGACAACGAATTTGTCCTGGTGTGAAACACTGAGAAAGTGTACTTCTCACATCCGAGCATACACATTTGTGCTTCTTAGTGTGAGACACATTAGGTTTTACAGATGTAGCTTGCTTTATAACTTCTTTCATGGACTTAATTCTTTGTTCCAGTCGAACATTTTTAATCTTCAGACTAACCAATTCTTTCTTCAGTGCTTGAAATTCCTGGTTTTTAAATGAAATTAGCGGATCAGTAAAAACGTCTGTGTTGCTGGATTTGTCCAGCTTACTTTTCTTGGGAGATAAAGTTTTCAACGTTGAGAGAGCTCTTTTTTTTACTGTTCTAGTGTCACAGCGACGTTCTCTCTCTGTTAGAACACTACCGGTAACATTCGCGGTGCTGGGACCTGGAACTTCGAATACATTTCCGTGCCAGTTTGGTATTTTTAGAGACGGAACAGCATTATCCTGTAGCAGTTTCCGTGTAGGTAGACCTAACAATTCATTCTGCAAGTCTCGTTTGTAATCGCCTTCACAAAAATGTTCAGAACAAACTCTTGCATTATTAACATTAATTTTGTCCTCTCGTTTACAACGAGCAATCCACTTACGCTATAGTTCAACATTTTTTGGAAAACGATGATAAATTACGCCTTCAGTCTTACGTCCACTATTACTACATTCAGCAACTGCACAATACGACGTATTTGTAGACATAATTCCAAGAACGAAGCTACAAGACTCACGGAACAATTCCTTTCCAACTGAACACTCGGCAGGACAAGAATTACACACAAACTAACATGTAACACGAACTCGCATGCACGCCTTCGATAGAAACACTGAGACACACCGTTGTAAACAGACTGCAGTAGCTGCCAGGTGACGTCATAGCTCGAGATTCATCATGGCGGGAGGTAGCATTTACACTCCCCTGTTAGAACTCAACTAAATACTACTTTCTGTTAATCTAAATGCTACTTTCTGTTAATATGTAAAAATAAGCTTTCCACTGCAAATAAATTACGTAACACGTGGCATTGTATCATAATGTAAAGCACGCTCTTTAGAATTCTATACCACGTTTTGGATAAAACTAGCTGCATTGACTCTGATTATAGTCGAACATCATCGCTAAACTTATCCCCAACACACATTGCAAATTTATAGTTGTTAATAAGTAATGGAACACTTACACATACAGCTGCGAGAACTGTTGCACAGCCTACTGTCTTTATTGGTTATAATGAGCGTGATGATTCAAAATTTGTTAATCAGATAATTAGTAAATCTGTTATGCATTCCTCTTCCAACGCTGCACTTTCACAAGAACATCAGTACTATTTTCTTGTACTTCGCTTTCCGCAAAACAATGGAGAAGTGTCGCGTTGTTGGAGGAAAAGTGTAATCCTATCTTTTCTCTGCGACGTCAGTTGTTTCTGCCGACTCTTCTCTGGGCGGCACCAGAAAAGAACTGGTCTGGTAATAACTGGGCCTACCATGTTGTGTTTTCGGCATTATTGTTCCGAAATTTTAAAAATGGTTCAAATGGCTCTGAGCAATATGGGACTTAATGTCTGTGGTCATCAGTCCCCTAGAACTACTTAAACCTAACTAACCTAAGGACATCACACACATCTATGCCCGAGACAGGATTCGAACCTGTGACCGTAGCGGTCACGCGGTTCCAGATTGAAGCGCCTAGAACCGCACGGCCACACCGACCGGCGAAATTTTAAACTGAGCAACTTCAGTAAGTTTACGTAAGGCCCTCACAAATAGTAATTGAGCAGTTACTCACCTGCTCCCGTCAAATTCGTTGTATTAACATAAACTGAAGAGCCAAAGAAACTGGTACACCTGCCTAATATCGTGTACGGCCCCCGCGAGCACGCAGAATAGCCCCAACACGACGTGGCATGGACTCGACTAATGTCTGAAGTAGTGCTGGAGGGAATTGAGACTATAAATCCTGGAGGGCTGTCAACAAATCCGTAATACTTCAAGGGGGTGGAGATCTCTTTTGAACAGCACGTTACAAGGCCTCCCAGATATACTCAGTATGTTCATTTCTGGGGAGTTTGGTGGTCAGCGGAAGTGTTTCAACTCAGACGAGTGTTCATGGAGCCAATCTGTAGCAATTCTGGACGTGTGGGGTGGAATTGCCCAATATTGATGTAGGTGATCAGACAGGATACTTCTACGTACGTGTCGCAGCGCGGGATTAGCCGAGCGGTCTTAGGCGCTGGAATCATGGACTGTGCGGCTGGTCCCGGCGGAGGTTCGAGTCCTCCCCCGGGCATGGGTGTGTGTGTTTGTCCTTAGGATAGTTTAGGTTAAGTAGTGTGTGAGCTTAGTGACTGATGACCTTAGCAGTTAAGTCCCATAAGACTACACACACATTTGAGCATTTGAATGTACGTGTCACCTGTCAGAGTCCTATCGAGACATATCAGGGATCCCATATCACCCCAACTGCACACACCGCACACCATTACAGAGCCTTCAGCAGACATGCAGGGTCCATGGAATTATGAGTTTGTCTCCATACCCCTACATGTCCATCCGTTCGATAAAATTTGAAATGAGACTCGTCCGACCAGGCAACATGTTTCCAGTCATCAACGGTCCAGTGTCGGTGTTGACGGACCTACGCGAAGCGTAACGTTTTATGTCGTGCAGTCATCACGGGTACACGAGTGGGTCTTTGGCTCTGAAAGACCATTTTGATGATGTTTCGTTGAATGGTTCGCACGCTGACACTTGTTGATGGCTGAATACTGGAAACTGCAACAATTGGCGGAAGGGTTACATTTCTGTTACGTTGAACGATTCTCATCGGTCATCGTTGGTCCCGTTCCTGCAGGATCTCTTTTCAGCCGCAGCGATGTAGGAGATTTGATGTTTTACCGGATTCCTGATGTTCACGGCACACTCGTGAAACGGTCGTACGGGAAAATCCCAACTCCATCGCTACCTCGACTATAACACCACGTTCAAACTCACTTAAATCTTCATAACCTGCCATTCTAGCAGCAGCAAACGATCTAACAACTGCGCCAGACACTTGTTGTTTTATATAGGCGTTACCTGCCGCATCGGCGTATAGTGCCTGTTTACGTATCTCTGTGTTTGAAAGTGCATGCCTGTACCGGTTTCTTTGGTATTTCAGTGTAGTTCATGAGTCTGCTATCGCCGCCAACAAGGATGACGTGTTATAATATTGTTTTAAGGAGCATTTTCCACGAAGACAATCTCTCGCTCCGAATTATTTTACGCTTTAACAGTAAATTTCTTAAATTCGTGTCTTAATAAGTTGTTTCACCAGCACAACTTTCTTATATTGCCTGAAAACCGAATAAACCCGAATGAAAATCTGACGGCACTCTCATTTTACAATTTCACCTCGTGTTTCTTGTTAGCCAAAGACACGTGAACTAGTAATGGTATGTTGTGTTTCGAAAAGAATTATCTGATTGTGGACGTAAATAATTACGAAACGTAGAACGTGCCAGCGAGGAAATGTGGTTTTTTTGAGTGAACGGGGCCTAGAGTTTCAGAAAACCGCCGTTAGATGTCAGTCTATGTCTCAGTTTGCAGTCAGTCAGAGGAAAGATGGCCTTCCCTCGAAAGAAGGTGTTTTATGTGCTGCGGTTGACAAAGAGCGACTCAGTGATTTCCGTCCAGCATGCTTTTCGTCGTTGTTCTGGCATTGATCCGCTTGCACCCGAAAACATTCGTCGTTGGTATCGCTAGTTTGAAGAGAAGGGATACCTATGCAAATGTAAAAGTCCACAATCGCCCTCGCACTACTGATGATTTGGTGGAAATAAATCGGCAAACGTTTGAGCGGAATCCACGGAAGTCCACTCGCAGTACAATCAGAGAACTGGCACTGCCGCATTCGACGGTCTGGCGAGTATTAAGACTGTAATCAGTGCAAGCTCTTTGGGCTGACGGTAAAAGGAAACTGGTTAACTTCAGCAGTGCTCTGCTAGACAACATGAAGGCGATTAATTTTTACCTTGGTTAATTTTTGGTTATGAAGCAACATTTCGAGCTAGAAGTAAAATAAACCGACGTAACGAACAAATGTGGCGACTCCAGAAACCTCATGACAAAAGACACCTAAAGTGAACTTTTTTGTGACATTTTTAGTGAGAAAGTGTACGACCACTTCTTTTTTGAGGAAAACACGGTGACTGGGATGAGCCATCCTCAAATACTGCAGAACAGGCATTTTCCACAACTTCAGACAGACTCCAATGACTTCATTTTGCAACAGAAAAGAGCTGCTCCAAACTGGCGCAACAACGTATGTCAGTTTCTCAATGATACTTTGGCTCGACGCTGGATAGGGCGTGCGGAACCCCAGGCCAATGGTCTGCATTCATAGCCTCCAACATCGCCAGCCATGAACCCTCATAAGTAAAAAGTGTTCATCTCGCCTTTACTTCGTGACGTAGAAGAACTGAAGAACAGAATAATAGCCACCAAAACTTCTATAAAAGCAGATACAATGTGTAAAGTTTATGGCAAATTTAGCTGCCGTCTCGATGTTGTTCCTACTGCTGCTGGGAGACACATAGAGCTTCCTTGATAGCTGAGCTACAGTAAGTATATGATCGCAAGTATCCGGATACCTGGCAGGAAATGACTTACAAGTCCGTGGCACTCTCCATCGGTAATGCTGGAATTCAAAATGGTGTTGGCCCACCCTTAGCCTTGACGACAGATTCCACTCTCGCAGGAATACGTTCAATTATGTGCTGGATGTTTTCTTGAGGAATGGCAACTCATTCTTCACGTCGTACTGCACTGAGGAGAGGTATCGATGTCAGTCGGTGAGGCCTGGCACAAAGTCGGCGTTCTAAAACATCCCAGATGTGTTCTGCATTATGAACAGTTTCTCGATCGTGTTGAAAGATGCAATCGCCGTCCCCGAATTTCTCTTCAACAGTGGAAGGAAGAAAGTGCTTAAACATGAATGTAGGCCAGTGCGGTGACAAAACAACAACCGGTGCAATCCCCCTCCATGAAATACACGACCACACCTTATACCATCCCCTCTGAATGTTACTGTTGGCACTAAACATGCTGGCAAATGACGTTCATTGAGCATTCGCCATACCCACACCCTGCCATCGTATCGCCAAATCGTGTACCGTGATTCGTCAATCCACACATCGTTTCTCCACTGTTCAATCGTCCAACGTTTACGCTCCTTACACCAAGCGAGGCGTCGTTCGGCATTTACAGGCGCGATGGGTGGCTTATGAGTAGACGCTCGACCATGAAATCCTAGTTTTCTCACCTCCCGCCTAACCATCGTAGTCCTTGAAGTGGACTCTGAAGCAGTTTGGAATTCCTGTGTGATTGGCTGGATAGATGTCTGCCTATTACACATTACGACCCGTTTCAACTTTGGTGGTCTCAGTCAGTCAACGGTCGAGGTCAGCCTGTACCCTTTTATGCTGTACGTGCCCCTTCACGTTTCCATTTCACTATCACATCGGAAACAGTGAATTTAGGGATGTTTAGGAGTGTAAAAACGTCGCGTACAGACGTATGGCACAAGTGACAATCATCTGACCAGTCCTTGAGTTCCGCGGAGCTCCCCTTTCTGCTCTCCCACTATGTCGAAAGACTAGTGAGCTCGCTGATGTGGAGTACCTGGCAGTGGATGGCAGCACAATGCACCTAATATGAAAAACGGATGTTTTTGGGGGTGTCCGGATGCTTTTTATGTCATAGTGTATAACCTTAAGATTTTGTGAGTATTTTAGAATTCATCCTATGTTTGTAATACGTTTTTTATTCATAAATTTTTAGTTTTGAAATCAGTTCATTCATTTTGAAACGTTCTATATGTTCCATTAGTGACCGTTCTTAAAGCACGGTTACACGAAAATGAAATACGTGTGTGACATTTTTGGCGTCCGGCCGGCTGGTGCATGTCTTTTTATTTGACGTCTCTTCGGCGAATTGCGTATGGATGATGAAAGAATGAGGATAATGCACACATTCAGTCCCGAGTGGAGAAAATCCCCGATCCGCCTATGAACCGCACCTGGGGCTCCGTGATCAAGAGTAAGCTACGCTAATCACAAGAGCACTACTTGCTGACGCCTTTAGATCGAAACGTAATAAACATAATTACAACAGCCGAAAAAAAATTTTACGAACGAGCTAAAATTAATAATAATACAAGAAAAACAAAAAGCGATACATTGATCGCTCTCGAGGATATGTCCATGTCTAGTATTCAATAACGTAACTAGGCTTTGTCTGCTACTTAAATTCAGCCGGCCAGGATGGCCGAGCGGTGCTAGGCGCTACAGTCTGGAACCGCGCGACCGATACGGTCGCAGGTTCGAATCCTGCCTCGGGCATGGATGTGTGTGATGTCCTTAGGTTAGTTAGGTTTAAATAGTTCTACGTTCTAGGGGACTGTTGGCCTCAGAAGTTAAGTCCCATAGTGCTCAGAGCCATTTGAACCCATTTGAACTTAAATTCAGACATCGTTCAGTCTGTGCTATAGGGGACCCCAAAGTCCATTAAGTTTTGAGAATACAATACTTCACGAAATAATGTAGATGGTGAGTTAAAAATTAACACATATGCTTGAAATAACATGATGGCGCTTTAGAGGGTAATAATAATTAGCATAGCAACTGAGTTTTATAACAAATGTTGAATATATCGGTCGTCGTTCATCAACAATATCTGTACTCGATGGATGTTGTTGTGAACAGCACTGTACAGCACATCTTCAAGTACGGTGAGAAATTTCTGTAGGATGTAATCCAGAATCCGTAATGATGTCGGATGTTCACAGTAAACATGCGACTTGCGGTAACCCCACACCCACTAATCATATGGACTGAGGTTCCCAGCTAGGCTAGGGATGATATGATAATACAACTTATCGATGTAATTCGCATCCGTCATGCTGACAGTTTGAAAAGCAACACCCCGCGCTTCTTCGAAGGAAAAGGGTCAGACCTCGACTTTCTCGTGCAGTGGGGTTTCCACCGCAGATTAGGATTTTCAGTAGCCCTAATTCTGCAGCTGAAGGTACTGACAGGCCCTCGAAGTGTGGGATTGGTTTCGATAGTCCGTAACATGTTAGACCACCAGTCGCCATCTCTCCCAATTTTTTGAAGTTCCCACACCGCAAATGCTCTTCGTGTCACAAAATAGGTGGCAAATAGCTCATAATGATGCTGGATATTTTACGGATAGCATTGGAGTGTACGTTTTAGTGCCTTTTTCTTGTAAAATCAATATGGCTCAAATACTGGCGTATCTGACTCCCTCTCTCACTACAGCCCATTTTGTACACGATTCTCCTGCGGTGTCACTGACGTGTTGCTGTCCAGCGCCAACTGTTGGGCAGTTCATGCATTTGTTTTCCTTTCAATAAAGCCCAGTGTCATTTCAGGCATGTACATCAAGTTCTACCTCTCTACCTGCATTAATCGTTGAATTAGTGCCTTGTTCAAATGTTAACGGGCTTTTGGGTCACCCTGAATTAAAAAGTGGCATTAATAAGTAGAGAATCTTTAAAATACAGAAGTCTATAGAATCACATATATCTGTAATATGTTGCGTTGCAGTGTTATTCATTGGTTTGGTATTTAACTAATTTGTAAATGAAAGTGATGAGGTTATTTCATAACAGCGACTAATCACAAAATAGTTTTTCTCCCACCTAAAGATTTAGTCAAGTTGCTAAAGAACTTCAAGTTAACGTTGTGTTAAAGTGTTGTCTGTAAGTTATGTAAGTGTCACTAAATCACAGTTCATACAACAGATTCTATACAACCAATGATTATGATCAAAACAGTTATCTTTAGCAAAATGATCATTAAAACCACTGAATATCAGCCGCGCACAACACTGACGTTTGTTACCTGAAACAATATTCTTCGCAACTCGTGCGTATTTAATTTCGGCTGCATACATCAGCTAGAAAAGTTTGTTACATGGATCGTGCTATGAGCACTGTTTTTAAAGAACCAATCTGATTCGAATTATTTTCATTAAAATGAGTTCGGGACCACCGGTGCACATTTATTTTTACACATTCTTATTACCTTCGGCATTTATGTCTGCAGAGTTGCGTAATTTGAATTTGCCGCTGAGATAATTGTTAAGATGGCGGCAGACAATTGATAGAGACTTTATATTGTTAGAGCAAATATGATAAGTATTTGAAACGCTTATTAAACTTTCCTTTCGTGTTGTGCAGCATTTAGACTTCATCAAGCAAACATTTGATTTTTTTCTAAGGAAAACACAGACAAAAACGCGATACAAAACGCTATCATCAATGGGTGCGCTCCTTGCAGCGGAAAGAAATAATTAACACAGATAATGCTTATTGAGAGAGGAATTTAAGTTACAAATAATTATTCACTCGTCTTTATAATAATAATGGACTCTATTCTCAAGTAATAATTAACAAATAATTACAATTCCTTAACAGACCTCAGTTTGATATACGTCTTGCGTCCGCAGCCTACAAAAGCCAACCAACAAAAGGTAAAAACAAAGGAAGACCAACGCAGATCATAAAAGGAATTTACAATTATCATTGTCTTCGTGTGATACACATCGATATGTCCAATCACATCATAGAATATTATATAAATAATTAGCATTTATTTCATTGTTTTTTCATATGTCGGATAGATAATGTTTACAAGTGTTGGAGGCATAATTTCCTCTCGTCGCACTGTGGCTAAAATTTATCTCGTGGATGTTACGAACAATAAGAGACAAGTTACTGCATTGAAAAACTGATACACAAAAACATAAAACTTTTCCTGAAGTTTTTAACGAAAGTTACAGACATGTAAGATAGAGTGAATCAAAGAAACAATTTGGTCTAACTTGCACGGAGTAAATCTAATGGTTAAACGATTCCCGGAATTGTGAAAAACCTCTACATTTTAAGTAGGAGGGGCGAAAATATTTCGACCACATAATCGGAATAAACAGTTCTCGACTAACCGTGATAATGCTTTATATATAATATGTGCAAAAACCAAATATTGGATTTAATGAAAGTTAGACAGAAGTACGTTAGAAAATGTGAGAAGCTTAAGGGAGGTGGTATGTCAGGGAGCATTATAGTGCACAAACCTTTCCCACAAACGGAGCTTGTGCGGAACGGTGGAGTCTCTGGGATAAAAACAAACTCATGACACCGTTTTTTATGAGTAATAATCAAAGTCTTGTGCTTACAATAGATTGAAGGTTACTTTTCATTCACAAAATTGCACACAGTTTACGATGTCTGTCGCAGCTGATGTGTCTTTTTCACATGGACAGCGTACAGTGACACCTGTCCGGTGATAGCTAACAGGCGGCGCTTTGGAGAGACAAGTTTTATATCCATCTTTCTGTCGAAAATCAAACGCGTGAAACGGAAAATATATAATTACCAGCTAGTAATAAGGGGAACTATTCGATTGGAAATTTCCACTCTAATAAACTGCAATTAAATCGCCAGTGCTAATATTGAAATTTGTTATATTTGGTACCAAAGTAATTTACTGTCAGTAGAGCGTATGAAGCTATTACTAGCCACATGACTCAAAGTGACTAGGAAGGCATTTTTGTTATAAGTGCGTTGAAAAGCACGGTAATGATGTTTAGCTTCGTGAAGAAGTCTAGAAAAATAGGTACACCGTACTGCGTAAGTCTACATAACAGCAGTTCAAAACTGAATTACACACTCAGTGGTACAACGAAACTGAAGGCAAATAAGATAATAAAACATATTACATAGAAATATAGTTTATTGTGCTTCGATGTGGTTCAAAATTGTTACACTAAAGGCACATCTATATGAATGTTTTCGTAATAAATGAGGAGCTTTAATTAGTTGCAGGAATAGACACCAAAAAGCTAGACTCATAACTGTTTAGTTATAATTCCAGACCTACTGCACCTGGTATGAGTGTGCACTGAGGCAAAACTTGAGGGGAGGAGTGACCTGTAAGCGTTTGTTCTAGGACCATTTCTTTTCAAGGTTTATTCAATGATCTGCCTCTAAACACAATAACCTTCAAAAAGATGCTATTTGAATGTGATGGAACGATTTACCATGTGGGGTAGAGGCTAACTTCAACTCGCAACTTAAATGCAACAGAACACAATGCAAATAAGTTTCTAACACTGAATTGTATGAGATAGTTATGTTATTATCATAGGTCGAACAAGTAATCGGTGAAGACTGACAATCTAAGTTTTAAGCATTACACACAGGCAGCACAGGCATATCTGCGAATTAGTTACAATACATAATGCTAAATAAAAATTTAAATATTTATGAAGTCTTAGTTCTTGTAAGAAATGAATGTTTATCATTTAAGACAGGGTTTATTAACTTATACTCCGTACATCTCACAAGTAATAATATTTTCATTTTATGAACTAATAGACCAGACAATAATATTAACAAGTACTGGGTACACAAAGCTCTAGAAATTGAAAAGTGTGTCCACCATAAGAGGGCCACAATATGTGACGTACGTATCGTCCTAGGCTAACGGCGTACACACTGTTCTCAATATAGAACACCTGAACCATTACAGTATATCAGTTAACCTATATAAAATATAAAGTGGACCATAATCATATTTACTAAAGTTGTGTTGCTGAAAGTCTTATTATTAAAAGAAATCAACATGCCTAACCCCTAAATTCCGAGCGCAGTGAGTTCATATCTCACCAATGCTGTGCTAATAACCGGAAGGCTACATGATTTTGAGCGCCAGTGCCGGCAGGTGCTGATTCAACTTGAAGCTACCAACGCTTCTTACAAGTGCTGCATCCTCCTGAGAGTTTCCGCTACCTATAAAGATCCATGTTTTTTTATTTTTACCATTTATTCAAAAATTAATTCAGGCGCTAAGGCATTGATTAGCACATCGGACAAGACGTTTCTCACCCCCATGACACATAACGGTAACACGCTGGAACACCACCTTCAAACCTTGTTCATGGCCTCGAATGGGCGAGTAACAGAGTCCACAAGTTACTCATTGTCTGTTAGATCCAGTGGACGTACGCCAAATTGATGGCACACTTCAAACACTGCTCTGAATAGTCCCAGGTATTTCCTACGGGATTAACATCAGGTAATTTAGCAGGCCGATGTGGCTGCCATAGGGTGCCTGAGTGTTCCTCAAACCAGTAATGTATACGTGTAGCACCAGGAATAAGGCTGTAGTCGTTGTGGAAGGTGGAAGTGATCACAGGATGCTCTTCATGATGATGTAGAACAGTGGCTCCCAACCTTTGTGAGGCTATTGATCCTGAGTGCAACAAGATTGAAAGGTCCCCACCCCGTTATGAACATTAACTAAACTTTAGACTAAACCAAAATTTACTTTACACAGTTTTATATATAAAGCGATGAAACATAAATGAAATTAAGTTTCTGTAGATATTTTATCAAACCACGATGTAGGGAAGCAGCCTACTCACGCCGTATAAAATTCACATCAGTCTTTCCATTGTGTGCCAGCCAGTCCGCTGTAACTAGCTCTGACATCATAAATGTTGCGCAATACTTTGAAAATCAAGTAAATAACCTGAAACGTTTCTAGCATGTCAGGAGTGATACTAAATCAATATGTGTTGAATATCAGTTCAATAACTTTAACCATTTTCGAAATTTGGACGTTTTTCTGTAAAAAAATCATTGGTGCTACAGAAAAGAGCTAGAAACTTAAAAATTTATACTTAGATTCCTTTTTCATAATAATTTAGTAGATACAGTATTCTGGATCTCACAAATTAAAATTTTAGTTGAAATTCGTGATTTTCTGGTTTTTGTCTTAAAAATTAAGGAAGCAAGATAGATTAAGTAGGCGAATAAATAAAGCTAGGATGTTTAAATTTAAATAGAAGGGAGATCCGGTATAATCATGGAGATGCGAGAAGTTTCAACAATAACTATAAAACTATAGCGATAGCGTATCTCCAAAGGGCAAGTTCAGAGCTCGTCTACTGCGTGTAGTGTAATTAAATTAATTCTCTCGCCCAATATATTTGACTTAGCCACGTCAGACTTTTATTATGATTACTTACCTGTGTGCTGATTGCACATTTAAATTGAGAGCTTCATCGGCCATCAGCAAAGGAAGCAATGATTTATTCGATAACTTAAAGTGGTGCATTACTAGCCCAGCGGCTAGTTGGGGGAGCGGATTTGATCAGGCATTCCCTTAGCCGTCCGCACCGCACCTTTATATATAAGAACGCTGCGTTAGAAGAAAGGCCCCAGTTCTCTCGAGACGCTGATTAGTGCACCACCTGTGCCGGGAGTCGCGTCGCGTCGGTATCATTGCTATAAACAGCCTCGGATGCCGTAATAAGTTACTCGGGATACACGTAACCATGAAATCGTTTTCGAGTGAAGTGCTAATTCTGGGATGACTTTAATGATCTATCTTCAGTTTGTGTATGTCGTATTTTCACGTGCCGCCGCGGGACAGACATTCTACCATTATTTAGCGTGGCGTTTGATGAACATTATCATCGAATTATGGCGAGCATTCACTTAAACATTTAATTTGAACAGTTATAGTTGCATCAGCGCATTAGACTTTGAACTGCTCTCTTAGTTGGATTGTGTGGATTCTTTTTGGTCTGTGACTTTCAGAATATAGTGAACATTTTAGAGAGAATGGTTTTTGATTATGAATCCCAGACAATCTCCTAAGTCCTCAGAGCTATAAGCTGTAGCTATAAATGTATTTCTCAGATGAAGTGGGCACTAGGATTTCTAATTACAGGCTTCACATTTTGCTAATCACTTTCTGGTTGCCAATATTGTAGTTAGAGAGCCAGTGTTGAGAACGGCAAACAACAGCATAAATAATAGGAACATTTTATACCAACAATTATTCCACCCGCCGCCCCACATATGGTGCATCGGCTGGGAAATCAAACTGAGTAAAAGTGAAAGTGATTTTTAAATATTCGGATTCGGGAGTGAAATGCGACACGCAACTGAGTAATAGAACAGTGATACTGTTACGTGTGCATGTGGACGATACAATTGGATTAACAACGCATCTGGATTGACGGAGCTGGCACTGAGTCTACCGGCGCTGCCGGCATAGCGAGAAGCCAGTTTCGCCTCACTGCAGCAACCGGAGCCGTGCCTGCAGTTGCGGTCCACGCAAACACATAGCAGCCGTCGAAGTGCCGTCTGCAGTTCAACGTGCCGTGTCACATCAGTAATCCTGGTACGCCGCGCCGGCAACGCCATACGTCGTGCAGATGGAACTAAGTTAAGTGAAAAGCTGTTAAAAATTTTACTAACCTGCACTAAAAGACTGTCGGCGATGGAACCGCCAGAAGAAACTGAGGTTAAACTTAAATCAGAACCTATGTCCGTTGAGGGAACTGTAAATCCAGACAACGGTTCAAGTGTAAATATGCATGTTAAAGTGAAATATAGAAGTTAGATATGACTGATCAATCAGAAGTTTCATTTAGTTTTGATGATTCTGGTGTTGGAGCTAGTTTTCCGTCATTTGAGTGTGATAAAAAGCCAGCTAGTGAGCAACCCAAAGATACTGGGGCTATTGATTTAAATGTTATATTACAAGCAATAGCTACCAGTAATGCTAAAATGACAGCTGAATTAAAGTCTGAAATAACTGAGGTCAAAAGCAGTAATGCAAAAATGTCAGCCAGTAATACTAAAATGACAGCTGAATTAAAGTATGAGATTGTGGTCAGCCAAACTAATTTTAATAAACGATTGGAGGTAATGTACAATACCTTCAAGGCTGGTTGCAATAAGTTGAAAAAGGATCTGGACAGTTTGAATTATAAAATTGATTACAGTCATGTGGATATTAAGAAAAAGGATGCTCAACAATGTTCTGAAATGTATAAAACAGTAAAATCCGAAGTTGCTGAGGTTCGCAAAGACTTCCAAATGGAAGATGCGAAACTGGACCACAAGTTAACAGAAAAGATCGAGACGGAATCTGAACTGTGCTCAGATAGGTTTAAAGATGTTAATATAAAAGTAAACATATGTCAAGCAGAAGTAGATGCAATCAAAACTGATACTACTCATATTGTGCAAAGAGTAGATAATTTTGAGATGAGAGAAGAAAATATTAGTACTAACATTGCTAACATGGAGAGTAAAGTAGCTTCAGTAACTTCTGGTAATGGTAGTATACAACAAATTGTAGCTGCAAACGCCGCTTTTATCGGGTGTCGGCAATTCTTGCGGTTTGATCCAGATAAAAATATTCACCCGCTAGATTTCCGGAACGATTTTGAAGATGTAATTCCATCAACTTGGTCTGAACGAGAGAAAATCTCATTTATTAGAAGCCATTTAGCAGATGACGCCGTGCGCTGGTCAGCTGATGTTATGTTGAAGTGTAAAACATTAGCGGAATTTAAAACAGCTTTCATTAATGAGTATTGGTCTAGTAATAAGCAAAATGAAGTGTTGAGAGAATTTTGGAGTGCAAAACGCTTCAATGCAGGCAAGGAATCTATTAAAGAGTTTGCTAGGTCATCATGGATCTCACGTTTGTCACATTTGGCCGAAAATCTAAAACCTGAAATGATAATACTAGGTCTTGAAGCCAAACTGCCATGGTATTGGCAAACTAGAATTATATCTGCCCCTAGAGACAATCTTGATCGTTTCATAGAGCGTGTGGCTGCCAATGAGGAGCAAGCACGTAATAACAGAAATGCTAATAACACTAGTAGTAATTTTAAGAACGAGCAGAATGGCAATGTAAACATCAGAACAGTAGGTGTTCGCCATCCTAAGAGAGGTAGGAATTGGAGAAATAATTATCAGAACCAACAATGGCATCCAAATCATAGTAATTTTGTTCCGAACAAAATTATGCAGGTAAACAACAGTGCGGAAAGCAATGCTGTGCTAGTTAACTATAATGGAAATAAAGGAAACAGTAGTAGGCCGAGGCAGGAAAACTAGTTCCCGTCTATGAGGACACTGGCGCTCACCAGTCGGTTATTTTTCCTAAGCCAGTAGTTACAGTAATTGGTAAGACAGATCAGAATACTCAGACTGAACATATGGATGAGGGGTCGGTAGCATCTAAGGATGCAGCAGAATTATTAGATCACTCACAGTATTTCATAGATACCGTGTTAGAGACGCTTTCTAAGAGGGAAGAGAAAGAGAAGGCGCAGCAGTGTAACGGTAGGGAAGAGCTACAAAGTACTGAATTTTCAGGTGAAGAAGCAGAAGAAATTCATGCTTATATTTACGATGAGGATGATGCGCTCTTATCTAAAGTGCCTGTGCAGGATGTTGATACTGTACTAATAGATTTAGGACAGGAGGTAAGTGAGAATGTAGAGGATAGCCTGTTGGGGGTCGATGAACCCAGTAGCTGTGAACTGTTGTCACTTGAGAAGGAACCCGACGATAATGGAGAAAGTGGTTTAGCTGTAACTAGTGTTATGCCCGGTCTGGAGGCGCAAATCGCTCAGACTACAGTAATATGGGTCATATTTAGCAAATAAATGTAATGAAGTCGTGCGGTGGTTCGATTTAAATTTAATAGACCGACTGGAAAAAGTAACTGAAACTGTAATTCAGGAATCCCCTACACACTTTGACCTAAATGTAATGAAGAGAGATGTCGATCACTTTAGTTGGAGACAAATCCAAAAGGAACTATTGGATGAGTTTGTGGAACCACCTGTACAACCTAGAATAAGCCACCCTATAATAATAGTGAATATGTTGGGTATCAATGTACGTTGTATCTTAGACAGTGGAAGTGAGGTGAGTGTGATATCTCAGTCCTTCTTTGATGCATTACCTGGTAATGACAAGCTTACAGTAATGAGGGTATCAGGACTAAGAATAATTGGTGCTACTGGCAAGGTGTCAAAAACGGTAAAACAAGAGGCTTTGCTGCCCTTTAATATTAATGGTAATTTAATTGATCATCCATGCTTAATTGTAAACAATCTCAGTATTGAGGTTTTAATTGGCATAGATTTCTTGTCGAAATATCAGAGTGTTGTTGACTTTGAAAGAAGCCAGTTAAAATTGGTCTTGCCATTAACCGGAGTAATTACGGTACCTTTTATTGATAAACATGTAGTAACCAATGATGAAACTTGGGAGCTGCCTATACGAGTTCTGAAAAATAGGAGATATTGGGACGAAGGTGTTAATCTTAGTAAAAGTAAGCTAAACACAAAAGAAAGAAAGAAGCGTCATGACGCAAAAGCTGTACCCACCAGTTTTAAAATAGGTCAATTAGTCCTTGTCAAAACCAAGGAAAAATCAAAGAAAATAAATGCAGAAACAAAGAAATTCATGTTCGTATACCAAGGACCTTTCAGGATCATAGGAAAACCACATGCCAATGCATATAGGCTAGAGTACCCTAAGAGTAAAAAGATACTAGGTATCAGGAACGTGATCGACCTAAAGAAGTTTATAGGTAGTGAATGAATTCTGTAGGTGGGAGGTTGTTCTGTAACCTCTAGACAGTGTGGCAGCTGTGCAGTCCCAGCTGTGTGAGATCTTCTTTACTTTTCAGGTCTCACTCACTCTTCATCTTTCCTATCTACAAAAATTTCGACCCCTTCTTTCCAATATGAAACGGCAAACAACAGCATAAATAATAGGAACATTTTATACCAACAATTATTCCACCCGCCGCCCCACAACGACCTACTGAGTCAGTGAGTCAATGAGAAAACGTGTACTACCTACTTCTAGCAACTACTGTTATACGGAATGATGAAGCACTTCTCTGTGCACCCAGAGTGCTAACGACGACGCATTCTCAGAAAGGAAAACTACCCATCAAAATGGTTCAAATGGTTCAAATGGCTCTGAGCACTATGGGACTTAACATCTTAGGTCATCAGTCCCCTAGAACTTAGAACTACTTGTACCTACCTAACATAAGGACATCACACACATCCATGCCCGAGGTAGGATTCGAACCTGCGATCGTAGCATTAGCGCGGTCCCAGACTGAAGCGCCTAGAACCGCTCGGCCACAACAGCCGGCTAAACTAGCTATCCACATTGAGCTTAGATACTTGTTACAAAACATAGTTGCCTTCCATCATTCCTCTCCCTGGTGACACTTGCTGCACCTACTCAAGAATCTCTATTCAGCACCGAGTTAAAATGGGTGCAGTACATTTAGTCAGTCACTTGAATGCTGGACTCCTTACTTCTGGACTGGCAGAAATTGGTAGACTTCAGACTGACAACTGCCACTAATAATAATAATAATAATAATAATAATAATAATAATAATAATAATAAATATATATTGGCCCAACATTAATGTAGCTGCCATATGTAATTACTGCTACCATGTGACGAAATTTAGTTCGTGTATTTGTACGAAGTGAATAGTGAAGGAACTTCTGCTGCACTGCGGGAACTACTTACAATTCGGAGAAGGTATTTTCAAGAGATCCTTAAGCATAAGCATAAGCACAAGATTGGTACTGCTGGCATAAAATCTATGGGCTGTGTGGACGGATAATTTGTCGTCCCTGGATAGCCCTGTCAGTAGAGCATTTGTCCGCAGAACTCAAAGGTACCGGGTTCGAGCACTAAACCGACACACTATTTCAATTTGTAAGGAACTTTCAAGTAGTTAATGTCTGATATTGTAGTTGAAACGACCGTTAACTACGGAAGCACTTTGAGAATGATTATGCAAGCACGCAAGGAAAATAGCGTTTTCACGTTGCCGAAAACAGGTGGCATGTCCAGTTCGTAGCTTCGCGGATCGAGACGTCTTCTGTCAGTCGGCTGAGGCGACAGAAGGCGCGGAGTGCGGCTGGCTGTCGCGCGGGTTGCCTATCGATCTCTGCTGCAGGGACGCCTTCTGTTGCTGCTACAACCCTCCCACTCTTATCAAGAAATCCCTCCCTTAATGCTTTCCTAGCGGAAATTAAAGATCCCAGGATAAGAATTCGAGTTACGTTGCTGTTATATTTTCATTTATCCTCGCCTGCGATAACAATTTACGTTTAAATTTAGTGTCTTACGATTTCTGAAGCGGATCATCTGTTTGCCGAAGACAGAACGATTCGACCGAAAGAAAGAAGTTGGCGCGTAAACAAGGGCGTGATGAATTTATTCCTGTGAAGAAATTCATTTCATCCAGAGGTTTGCAACTATTGATCTGAAATTTCGAAACAGTTATTAGTATCTTCCACTGGCCAGAGACATGCAAATAGAAGCTTTCGTGTGGGGCTTTATGACACTGTGCCGTAAGATATAAATGAATTTATAAGGAGATATACATCGGTATGGGTGTCCTTTGTTTATGTGGTAAGCAGTCCAAAGGCAGGTTTAATGTAGCTCTTGACACTATTCTCCTGTACAAATTTCTTCATCTCTTCATAACTCTCGCAACACATGTGCGTTCGAACATGCTTAGTTATTCAAACCTTTGTAGCCCTTCCAATGCCAAATTCATAATTCCGTGATGTCAGAGAAAGTGTCCTATCAGCTAACCCCTTATTTTAGTCAATTTGTGCCCTACGTTTCTTTACCCTCTAATCAGATTAAATATCTCTTCATAAGTCATCCGATCGTCTCACCTTCTTCTGCATTCATTTGTGCACCCCTTTTCAAAAGCTGAGTATCTTCCAATTCTTACCTCCATGGAAGTTAACACTCCACACAAATGAAATTGTAACACATTTATCTCCTGTTTCAACAAATGTCTATCTCTCAGAAAAACCGTTCTTGCTGTTGTCAACCAGGACGTGTATTAGCCTATTGGCTGCACATGTGTACTATGAATCAGCATACACCTATATCGCAGTGGTACCACTCTTAAACTTACATTTAAGACACATTTTAAAGGCTGATTACATATTCTTGTTCATTTAACACTACAACGCAGTTTACCAAAAATATATTTGCGCTATATCCTATAAGCATTTGCTCGATTAAACCGATTAATAGCACATTAGTTTCCTCGTTTCCGCCATACGCCTACAGGTCTCAGAGTTTAAAAGGGAGAGTTCTTAAAACTCGATTAGGAACACTATTCTTATGTAAAATATTAGAACGATATTAACTGTTAATTACGTAATATAAGTCACAATTGTTATAAATAGTTGAGTGAGGAACAGTTACTCAGTAGTGTGAGCAATGTGACCTTCTTAGTTTTGTTGTTACTTGCTTCTAAGACCTGCACGCACACTCTTTCAGCACTTACGTTCCAAAGAAGATCAGCATTTGTAATTCAAATGAGGCAAAAGGGCATGATCGCTTTAATGTTGATTTTGTTTGGGAACACAATGTGCATATTATAAGATATCTTTGTGTCGACGATATGATATCACAGTGGTGTGTCAGGTCAAATTAAATACTGAAAAATGTTCATACCCTGGAAATCAAGAACAACACCAAAATGCCAACGCCATCTGCTGGTTTATATCCCTGGAACTAAAGAAAAATATACGTTGTGTTTCAGTTACAGAAAACTGTAAGTTACGGCTGTAGAGAAAATTTTGGAAATATTAGGCCTAAAATAATTATAGAATCATTTCCACGCTCTTGAAGAAGTTATGTAGACCTACAATAATGCATTTAGTCATCTGCACATAAGAAAAATTGTGTTAACACGTAACCTTATTAGTGTTAATACTAAAAAAATATTATGAACCATTTCATTTTGTTGCTATGCTGAAAAAAATTGTGTAGAAATGAACGTGTAGCTTAAGTGTCGAACAAAACAAAAGTGAAAGGAACGGTTTTCAAACGTCCTCTTACGGGAAGCACTGCCAATATCCTCAAACGAAGTCAGCAGCCGTTAAGGTTGTGTTTACAAGCGCTATAATGGTAGGCATGCTGGTGACCACTGATAGTACCTTGTATGACCCCAGGCTATGCATTGCGCGGTACACAACTGAGCGAATCTTCAGCCTGCATGAATCATCTGCACTTACTGATGAATGAAGACATGTAACGTTGTCACTGCTGCGACGTACGACGTCCATCACATTCAACAAGCTCCTAAGTTTACCTTCATTTACGCCAAATCATGTAAGCCATCTACATGCCTCAGTATTTTTATCTATTCCCTTCGCACCTTTTATTTAAAAAAAATCATTCTATTCTCCTTGGCGGTATTCTAATCCGATAGCAGAAAATAGCAATGGAGTTGAGTAGAACTATACATAAGTGCCTCAGTTGTGTGCAAAACACTTTCGCCACGTGTCGGAAGTCGACTGCCCGCTTCTGTTGTTGTTGTTGTTGTAATCTTCACTCCAAAGACTGTTTTCAAGCAACCCCTCAGGCCAGTCTATGTAAGCTTCTTCATTCTGCATAACTGCTATAATCTAAATCATTTTAATCTGCGAACTGTATCGAAGCTTTGGACTCGGTCTACAATTTTATCTCCAACAACACACAACCGACGATTCCTTGATTTCTCAGAATGTGTCCTACCAACGGACCCCTTAGATTAGTCGAGTTATTTCATAAATGGCTTTTGTTCCAAATTCAGTTGAGTAGCTCCTCATTAGTTACGTGGTCCACCTATTTCATCTTCAGTATCTTTCTATAGTACCTCGTTACCTAAGCTACTACTCTAGTCTGCACTGCTTATCGTACACGTATCAGTTCCGTACAAGGCTACGCTCTAGACAAATATCTTCAACAATATCGCCGTGATCAAGGAGGCAATCATTCCACCGACGCACCGGGTTGAAGATACCAGTTTGGTAAAACACCGTGTCCTGCTGATTGAAGATCTGCTCAGGAGTCGGCTGCACAACCTCGGCCACAGGAACCGTCGGTCCTTCAAGGCCTTAAGGGACTGAAGGCGTGATCATAGAATGGGGAGTGCTCGGGACAGTATCGCGGTTCTTCATTGTCTCGCAATTTTGAGCTGCTGTAGCTAAGCGTTACATTTGCGATATAGGGACGAGCGATATCACGAAGCAGCAGCATCTCTTGTCGTGTAGCATTCCACAATGGTAGTTTTCCACGGACATGCTGCCCACACATCCCTTATTCTTCTATGGATGTCTGCCTGTGTTAGTCCTTTGGCATCCAAGAGAAAAATAACACGTTGGTCCTCTTTGGGTGCGTTTAGTGATAACATCGTCATAGTTCACGTTGCCGCATTTGATCACACGCACATCGGGACGACACGCATATCACACTAATCCCTTCCCAACATGAAGGTGCTTATATACATGCATCGGAGTTGCCAGAGCTGCAAGACCACCCTCAGACGGAAATTTTTGATTGCCCATTTTACTAATAAATAATCAGAAATTCATGTCTTGCTATTGCCGGTCTACATTTTACATTCTCCTTACTTCTTCATCAGCTATTTTAATGCTCAAATAGCATATCTCCTCTACTTTTAGTTTCTCTCTTCTTAACCTAATCCCGTCACCATCATCAGATTTAATACGATTTCACTTCAATACCCTTATTTTATTCTCGGCGAAGTTCATCTTATAGTTTTTTTTCAAGACAGTATCCATCCCATTCAGATCATTTTATCGTCTTTTACAGAAGTATGATGTTAGTGGCAAACCTTCAAGTTTTCATTTATTCTTGCAGAACTTTAATTCTCTCTCCAAAAATCTCCTTGGCTTTCCCTACTGCTTGTTCAATGTACAGATTGAATAACATCGAGGATAGTTTTCAACCCCGTCTCACTCTGTTCTCAGATACGGCTTCTCTTTCACTTCCTTTGGCTCTTATAACTACGATCTGGTTTCTGTACAAGTTGAACATAACCTTTCACTGTCTACATTTTACCCCTGAACCCTTCAGAATTCCAAAGAGTGAATTCGAGTTAAGCTTTCTCTAAGACTACTAATGCTACAAATTTAGGTTTACCGTTCTTCAGTCTATATTCTAGGACAAGTTGTAGCGTCAGTATTGCCTCGCGTATTCTTATTTATCTCTGGGATCCAAACTGATCTTCCCTGTGGTCTGCTTCTGTCAGTTTTTCGATTGTTCAGTAAATAATTCGTGCCAGAATTTTGTAACCATAACTTATTGAAGTAATGTGTCGGTAGTACTTACACGTGTCACCACCCTCTTCTTTGCAACTTGAATTATTACTGATATGCCCGTATCGATATGGCGCTTGGGTGCAGTTGCGATTCCTGTTGGTGCGGCGAGAGGGCGAGCCACGGGAAGAGACACTTTGAAGGCGGTGCGCGAGTGCGTATAGAGGCAGTTGGCTTTTGGAGGACGTCGAGTATGGATGTCGGAGAGCAACCGTGGTCAAGCGGCCGCTGTCACGCCTGCGATGACGTCGACGGGTGTGGATAGACAGGGAGGTTAACAGTCTCGAGCCGGCGAGAGGCGGGCGCCGGTAACACAGGAAGACGCGGCGTGACGTTGCTGGCGAGGAAAGTGGTGGTGCGTGAGAGCAAGTACCGCATTGTGCTGCGAATCTGTGGTGGCTCTCTTCATCCTCTCAATCTGTTCAGGAAGATGGTGAGCTCCCTTTTATAACTGTTTTAAACGGAGGTATGTCACTCTAAGCTCAAAGGGGATTTATTGATCCTGCGCCAGCTTAATAGCGACTGTTCGGTGAAGCCTAGTCTTTAACTGATATACTGAATTGTACTGTTTTAGCCTTGGTAATGTCTTGCCAAATTACATGTTACTGTGTGCCCTGTTCATGTTCCAATCTGTGGGTTTAAATATATGTACTGTGAATATCAAACATTGGCATGTGTCCTGTTACGCTTGGGCTTCAGTGCAAACACGACCTACGGCGACGTTTCCTGTTAAGGGGTTATCATTCCGCAGTCAGTTGTGTGGAGTTTATTAACGAGTCATTTACATTCAAGATTACGTGCAGTAAAGTGTCACAATGATGCGCCTGTTGACACAGTCATGACTACTTCTCCATGCGGGATCGTATGTCTTAATACTACTTAGTTTTGTTGTAGAGATCTGATCTATTATTTGTATGTACCGAGTTAAGCTGACAAGAGACCTGTGTGAACCAGTGGATTTTGTACCAGCTACTGTGGCTGAATGTATTGTATCCGTCACGGGCCACTGCTTGGGCGCTGATATTGCAAACAGTTTGCCGTGAAATAATTTGTCTCTGCCAGGTGATAAGAGTTTGCTACTGTAAAAATAGATTTTAAACTAAAAACATTATGTTCAAGTGATGTTGTGATTGTAGTATTCCAGTACCAGACTGCTGTGAGACCTTTTTTTAATTACGTGGTAGTATTTAAATTGTCAAGTGCTGTAGAGTTTAGTAAGCCCTGCCCAGGCTATGTTAAAGTAACTTAGGCCATTATCAGTGCACTATTATTCTTAAATATTAAGTACGGTGTCATAACGACAGTTGCTCAAGTAAATTCAAATAATCAGTAACACGTGACGATGTCTTTTGTTTGCCAATAATATTCACGGTCATTTTGCCGTATTCAAGTTGTGCAGTTAAACGATCTATCCTTCCCTGTGAACAATTTTGGCCACCACCTTCGTCCAAGTTGGTTAAGTAACTAGTGTTTCTCTTTTCTTTCGGGTAAATTACATTTTAACGGGCTTTGGATATCGTTAATCATCATTGTATGAGTGATACCTGTCAGTTGTTTAACTTATGCCTTTCCTCTTTGTGGTAAGATTTCAAAGTCCAGGGTTCGTCGCTGTGATGACTATATTAATTATAAAATATCAGTTGACACTGTTGTGCTCGAAGTATCAACATGTGTGGTGCTGGAATTGTTCTTAGTAAATAAAATTGTTTAATGTTAATTTATGAGTCCTGTCCAGCGGCATTCCACACTCAGATCCTACACGTATGTACCACTGAACAGGTAGAAAATTTAAATTGCCATTTTCCTGAAGTCTGAGGGAATTTAGAATCTTTCATATACCTTGCACACAGAGTGGAGTGTTCTCATAGACGGCTCTACCAAGGATCTCACTAATTCTAATAATGTCTATTCCAGGGTCCTGGGTCTTTCGGTGCTCTCTCCTTCTCAGCGTATCATATTTCCCGTCTCATCCTCGTCTACGTCCTCTTCTCTTCGTATAACATTGCCTTCAAGTTCGTTTTCTTAGGTAGAGTTAATATTCCATCCACCATTTAGATTTCTCTTGCTTGCTTCGTACTGGGTTGGCGTCTGAGTTGTTGACATTGTTACAGTTGCTTCTCTTTTTTCAAGAGATCTCAATGATCATACTAAAGGTAGCATCCATTTTTCCCCTTGTTTTACGTGCTCCTACACATTTGCATTTTTGTTAGCCAGTCTTGTACAGATACCTTGCACTTTCTGTTGATCTCGTTGTTCTTAGGTGTCTATACTTACTTTTTGCGTACTTTATATGTTGTACTTTTATATTTTTTCCTTTCGTCGATAAAATTTAATGTCTCCTGTATTACCCCGAAATGTATAAAAATCCTTGCCTTTTTAACTGCGTGATTTTCTGCTGCCTTCCCCATTTCACTCTCAAAGCTATACATTCGTCTTCTACTGTATTCCTTTCCCCCATTACAGTCCAATATTGCCCTACTTCGCATCTGAATCTCTCAACAATATCTAATTCCTCCAGTTTATCTAGGCCCCACCTCCTCGGTTTCTCACATTTATGCAATTTCATCAGTTTCTCTCCGTATTTCATAACCAATGAATTACGGTCAGAGGCCACATATACCCCTGGGAATAGGTTGTAGTTGAAATTACGATTTCAAAATCTTTGTCTTACCATTATATAATTAGTCTGAAACCGAGTAGTGTCCCCGGATCTCTTTCACATATACAGCCTTCTACCATGATTATTAAATCAAGAGTTAGCGATGATTATATTATGCAAGGCAGCTTCCTCTTTTATTCCTTTCCCACAGTTCATGATCTGCTAAAGTTTTTTCTTCTCTTCTTTTTCCTACTTCCGAATTCCTTGAATACCTGACTAATTTCCATTGTCCAACCACATATTTTTTTGAATCTCTTCATCATCTGCTGATCTAGATGTCATAGAAACTTGTAATAATATGGCTCAACGAAGTGGCTTACCCTCCATTCCTGTTTTCGAATTTATTCTCTACATTACACTCACTTCACCAGAAGATCTATTCTTACTGCAACCACAGTTCACTAATTCACATACTATCTAACGTCAACCTATCCGATTCCCTTTTTAAATGCTCTAATCTGTACACCAGAATAAGGGAAGTAGAATGACAGTTCTGTTTTCCCTTATCACGACATCTTCCTCAGCAGTCCATCCCAGATAATTCGAATGGGTCTATTTTACATCTGTAATATGAACCTACACAGTAGAGATGCATGCTGTCATGAAATAAGTAACAGCTGTAATTTACCTTCGCTTTGAGTCGTTCACATTACCAGCCATGCTCTATGCCCCGTAAAAGTTTTGATAGGTAAACGAGAAGTGATAACTCAGGGGGCTAGAACTAACGGTGAATTCTTGTGTTCGTTGCATTTGTAGCATCCACCTATTTGACCATTTCTGTGCTTCACATGTCCAGTTACGGTGGTTGCCACCAGAAAGGTTATGTGAGTACGAATCACGATGTCTATATCATCAGCTCATCAATGCGCATGCACTCCAATAATTTTCGCCAGAGATCTAGTATTTGAGATCTCACCATATTGCCAAGGTTATGCTTCACGAAAATTAAATCTGACTTTACACAGTTTACATATTTTTCCGTAGGAGGTCCGAATCACACTTTCTCCAACAGATTCACTTTCCTATCACTTCTTTTGCAGTTTGAAAAAATGAAATGGTCGTATGGTATTTATTGATGGCCAACAGTCCCCACTTCGAAAAGTTTGGCCGAAGAGTTGTAAGTGTTTTCATATGACGCCACATTGGTGGATCTGCGTGGCGACGATAATGAGATGATGATGACGACAACACCCAACCCCCACGCGGTGACAATTTCAGACCCGTTCGGGAATCGAACCCGGGCCCACAGTGTGGCAGTCAGATGCGCTGACCTCTAAGCTAAGGAGGCGAGCAGCTTTAGTTAATTATCCGTTTGTTGTCGCACACTACTGTTGAAATGGTTCAAATGGCTCTAAGCACTATAGAACTTAACATCTAAGGTCATCAGTCCCCTATACTTAGAACTACTTAAACCTAACTAACCTAAGGACATCACACACATCCATGCCCGAGGCAGGATTGGAACCTGCGACCGTAGCAGCAGCATGGTTCCGGAAAGAAGCATCTAGAACCGCTTAGCCACACCGGCCGCCCACTGCCGTTATTTGGCCGGAGTACGAAAGATATAACTTGAAATTACAGGGCTGCAGAGCAATTCGTAACGGAACTGTGCTGGTTATCAACTAGGACCTACTGCACTGAACAGTAAATGCTGTAGAATATACCAAGTTTTGAATAAACAAAACAAAAAATTGAAAATACTTACATCATATGTCAAAAAACTCCCGAGACTGGTTTTATTCTTCGCTTGTAAGCGATGTCAGCACAGTAATACCGATAGCAGCTTGAGTTAACAACCATAAACAACAAATGAACATTCGGTCATCACTTGTGTGCAGGCAGTGGCTAGAAATGGATGTGCGACCAAAGTGTATCTACGTAGTTGTGTCATAAATTGAAATAGCGGAACATCTCTCAATCAAGTCTTCAAGATATTTCTCAGAATGTTTTGGAGATGAGAAAAATTTGTCACGCATAAATTCTCTCCCGAACAAAAACGAAGATTCGCGGACATCTGAGGGGACTTTATTAAAGAGCAAAATGCGGACCACCCTCTTACGGAAGAAATCACCAGGTATGACGAGATTTGGTGTCACCAATACGAACCTACCAACAAACGACAAAGTGTAGAAATTCACATGAAGCGTCAGGGCGTTGGCTACATAACCGACATTCAAGCAAATATGATGTGTGAGTTGAAAAACATCGCTTAAAAATATTTTTTCTGACAGTTTTACCGGATTGTACGAAAGGTCTAAGCACTGTAATCAAACAGAGGGGGACTGAAATATTAAATCCACCCATTAACTTTCCCCAGTTTTTCTGTTAATTCAGTCTGAAAATGTTTGAACTGACAGGGTTAAACGGCGATGCATTGATGATGGTCTGTCTCCTCCTCCTTCCTGCCACCCCTCCACCTCTCATCCTCTCTTAATCTCTCTCCTCTCTCCCTCTCTCTCTCTCCCTCTCTCTCCCTCTCTCTCTCTCTCTCTCTCACTCACTCACACACACACACACACACACACACACACAGAGAGAGAGAGAGAGAGAGAGAGAGAGAGAGAGAGAGAGAGAGAGAAGAGGGAGAGAGAGAGAAGGCATTGTGTGTACATGCCTTGTAACGTCGAAGAAATAGCATATTACGTAACAATTAATTATATTATGAAAATTAAGACGTATTAAAGATGTTCAAGGTAATAATAATTTCAAGAGCTTTTTTGTAGCTTTGTGTGATCCCAGACATTTAGCGTAGCAGTAAAGTAGTGCAGAGTATTGCGATGACAGCTGAAAAAGAGTTATAGAATATGGATGAAACAGTAGTGAAGCAGCTCGTGACAACAATCGACGGAGTAAAACAACTCTCTTCTTACTAATTCATTATTAACGAGAGAGCTGTCGTCACTGTCTTTATGCAGCGAGAATAAATCAGTTTTGGAGCAGCACATGGAAAAATTTGTCGTCAAGGGCAAAGGTTGGCTGACTGACTCAAAGGTAAGAAATTCTGTAAGAAGTAACTGGTTGCTCTTCCGGATTCGTCAGTTTTGTTATATTCACATGAGTGTGTTTTTTATGTTACTGTTGTTTGTCTAATGAGGATCATCATAGCCGTATATCAATTAGAGAACTATACTACACTATACCGACCTTGCTGCATTCTTAGCGCATTTACGTACTGAGAAAGCGAGACTCATGTTGAAGGAGAGGGCTTAAATTGAACACTGTTCTCTAAAAAATTAATGGTGTTTTGACAAGATGGAACGTGCTGCCTTTATCTGTTGACAGTAGATTTGCTTCTATGAATGGGAGTTTTCGGAGTATCAAAAACATTTCAGCTGTTACACAAAAATGTTTCCAAATCTATTACACTACTGGCCATTAAAATTGCTACACCAAGAAGAAATGCAGATGATAAACGGGTATTCATTCGACAAATATATTACACTAGAACAGACATGTGATTATATTTTCACGCAGTTTGGGTGCATTGATCCTGAGAAATCAGTAGCCAGAACAACCTACTCTGGCCGTAATAACAGCCTTGATACGCCTGAGTATTGAGGCAAACAGAACTTGGATGGCGTGTACAGGTACAGCTGCCCATGCAGCTTCAACACGATACCACAGTTCATCAAGAGTAGTGATTAGCGTACTGTGACGAGCCACTTGCTCGGCCACCATTGACCAAACGTTTTCAATTGGTGACAGATCTGGAGAATGTGCTGGCCAGGGCGTCAGTCGAACATTTTCTGTATCCAGAAAGGCCCGTACAGTGCCTGCAACACGCGGTCGTGCATTATCCTGCTGAAATGTAGAGTTTCGCAGGGATCGAATGAAGGGTAGTGCCACGGGTTGTAACACATCTAAAATGTAACGTCCACTGTTCAAAGTGTCGTCAGTGTGAACAAGAGGTGACCGAGGCGTGTAACCAATGGCACCCTATACCATCACGCAGGGTGATACGTCAGTATGGCGACAACGAATACACACTTCGAATGTGCGGTCACCGCGATGTCGCCAAACACGGATGCGACCATCATGATGCTATAAACAGAACCTGGATTCATCCGAAAAAATGACGTTTCGCCATTCGTGCACCCAGGTTCGTCATTGAGTACACCATCGCAGAAACTCCTGTCTGTGATGCAGCGTCAAGCGTAACCACAGCATGGTCTCCGAGCTGACAGTCCATGCTGCTTCAAACGTCATCGAACTGTTCGTGCAGATGGTTGTTGTCTTGAAAACGTCTCCATCTGTTGACTCAGGGATCGAGACGTGGCTGCACGATCCGTTACAGCCATGCGGATAAGATGCCTGTCATCTCGAGTGCTAGTGATACGAGGCCGTTGGGATCCAGCACGGCGTTCCGTATTACCCTCCTGAACCCACCGATTCCATATTCTGCTAACACTCATTGGATCCCGACCAATGTGAGCAGCAATGTCGCGATACGATAAACCGCAATCGCGATAGACTACAATCCGACCTTTAACAAAGTCGGAAACGTGATGGTAAGCATTTCTCCTCCTTACACGAGGCATCACAACAACGTTTCACCAGGCAACGCCGGTCAAAAGCTGTTTGTGTATGAGAAATCAGTTGGAAACTTTCGTCATGTCGGCACGTTTTAGGCGTCGCCACCGGCGCCAACCTTGTGTGAATGCTCAGAAAAGCTAATCATTTGCATATCACAGCAACTTCTTCCTGTCGGTTAAATTTCGCGTCTGTAGCACGTCATCTTCGTGGTGTAGCAATTTTAATGGCCAGTAATGTATTTTGTTTCAGATAGTTCCGCTGTGCGCCAAATATAGCTGTTGTATTTGGATATCACGCAGGATTCCCTAGAATATTAGAAATGATGTACTCAAAATTATGTTTGCAATCTCCATGTTCATGTCTGTAGACCATCTGAGTTGCATCAGAATCTCACTTAAAAGAAAGTCTGTAGTAGCTCATTACAAATTACGTAAGATTTAAAGTAAAGTTGTTAATGATTTTTAAAAGTAAGGTACGTAAACCTTCAAACAAAATGAAAGGAATGTGGGATGTAGTTGTAACACACAGATGGAGAACAAAAGTGTTACTGACGTTACTGAGAACTTCTGTAATCTCTTCTCGTTTAGGGTGGGTGAACAGAATGAAAACTTTCTTCAAAAGATCAAGCACACAGATTTCCTGTAGAATGGGGTTCAAGGAAGCATGTGGATATGGCAGCTAGAGATAACCGGAATGTTATAATTAAGTCTCTGAATGATACAGATTCATATAGGCGTGATACGATTCCAAGGAAGACAGTTAATATTCGTGCAATGTACATTTATTTTGTACGTTGTTACTTGGGTAACAGGTAACACAATACAAACAGAAATTTAATGAATCTATACAAAAAATGAGAAGAACCATTGAGTTTAAAACTATGTTTTACTACGATTATTGTCTGAGCTTACAAAAATTACTGATCTACTACAAACGAATTGCTATTTCTCTAAATACAACGTAAGGACAGATTCTTTATTCAGCATTTGTAGTGGTTCTTGCTTACCAATCAAAAGATTCTTACTTTTACGGGATAGTGCAAAGCATAAGAAAAAAACTTTGGCACCTACGTTACTCCCATGATTTAAGGGATCTTGATTCTATGAATCATGACATATTGCCAAATAGATTAGATAATCATGGAATTAGTGAGTAAGTGTTTCAGGAGTAGGAAATACAAAGTTGTTCGTACAGCCGCATGAAAGTAAATCTGCAGCATTGAACTGGGGTGACTCTCAGAGATCGCTAATAGGCGTTTCTATATCGTGCCATGCTATAATGACTTGTCGTAAGTTGTTGGATAAATCTTTAAATCCGGTTTAATTGCAGGTGACCAAACTTCTTCCTAATGCTTGTTATTGCTTGTAGCCTACCTAGCGTTTTATCTCTAACGGGCATGATGTTCACAGTACGTTTCTAACTTTCATTCATTTATTTACATCTCCTGTGAAGAGTAAATTTTTCGCTATTAGTTGCAAACCTGGAATAACCCTCCATTAGTATTTCAAAACATTTAGCTTGAAGATACTATTTAATTGAATTTAATTATAATTGCGTAGCCTTCCGAGGGCAGTGTCAGTTGACAAAAAACTTTCTGTGTATCATACCGCGTCATAACGTAAAATACCTGACTGGAGAAACTAACTTCTCGGCTTGGGTTACAGTGGCCTTCTTCTCGGACTATTGATGTGCTTTAGCTATGAAGATTCGCTTTTATTTTATAATTGTCGCCCACTGAGCGTAACGCTACATCATAATTTTGAAAGGTCATAGACGTGACTGGTCACTTGAGGTAAAAAGAGCGAGAATTTAATTGTAATCGGTTGCTACGGTGGAAGATGGGGGGCTCTGCTATTTTGTATCACAACTTCGACCTTTCAAAATTATAACGTAGCGTCATACTGAGTAAGCGCAATGACATAAAATGAGCGACTCTTCACAGCTAAAGCACATCAGTACACTTAGAAGAAGGCCACTGTAAACTTGCCCGAAACGTTGGTTTTTCCAGTAAAGGTTTTTACATGATAACGCGGTGCGATAGAAAATTTTTACCTCAACTCAATTTATTTACTGCGACAGACAGGTATGACTGTTCACGTCAGGAGCAATTAAAAGCATACAGAAGCAGTTTATAGCCCGAGTGCGACAGTTATTGTGATCCATATTGCTTTCAATTTTGAGACGCTGTCGACTTGTCTAGTTTATGTATGTTATCGACAGCTGCACACTTACTGTGTACAGCGTCGTCCCACATGCCTCTCTCGCCTTCTGCATTACTTGTCATTTGAAACGAAATGCTACAAAATTACGTTTGCTTCCACAAATTTTACTCTTTTCGTATTGATACTGCAAATACTCGAAAGCGATGTGGGTACTTCGGTAAGTAGTCCTACATAATACGAGATAAACTATTTCCAACTGTATCAGAACGACGGAATATAGACTCTAGATTTCCTATGATTCTATTTTACTCACGGAATACAGAAGAAAACTTTGAATTGTGTCTGTTTGTGAATAATTTTCTGCTAGTAAAGAGGCAGTGAAATAAAAAAATTGCGTGTAGAGAAAGGACTTGATATCTCTGTTGTTATATTTATAAACACATTATGAACCTAGAGTATGCGCTTACTTGAACATTTAAGTTTGGAAAGCGCACGGAGAAATTAGTCATAAGTTCAAGCCTTTTATTTGTCCTTGCTCTTGGGTACTGCGGAATCCCCGCAAATGGGGAATATCAGGTTTCAAGTAACCCAATTCACACACGTTACAAACACTCATCGCAGATTGTATTACGCTAAAGATAAAAGATACATATTTTCTCTGTTTATATATTTTATTTTCCTTGAACGAATAACGTAATTCTAAGTAATTACTATTGCAATGCAAGTAATTTGATGTGCTAGCATATTGGTGAACGGAGACTCAATGCTTAATTCCATTCATCATAATCGAGGGTTTGGGAAGCTTGTAACTTTGTCATTCATAATGTAAATAATTTTACGTATTTTTCTTGCTTATCCTGACAAATGTCCAGTCAGAGAATTACCCGGCCTCGCACCGGTGCAAAAGCAAGGAGTACTTGCTATGCCTTAAAGGAGATATGGGCGTTCAGAGTACCGTACGGCTGATTGTTGCAAACTTCCCTGACGTAATCACTCTCGTTAAAAGTGTGTGATATCCGTCGTTATTGTGGTTAATAAAAACTCAAGTTATCCTAGAGCTTATTGCACTTTCAGTGCAAAGCATTAACGGTATCCTGCCGCATTGTACTCTTATTTTAGTGTCTCATACTTCTATGGATGATTCAGTGCACACTGGGTTACACATAATATCTTCTCCGCTGTACTGAAAATCCCGAACACCTCATGTTTCCAAAACCAGTAATGTCCGGAACATCCCACTGACCAATGACCTCCGTTCTCCAGATAACATAGGAATCGTGTACCGTGTATAATTTCCTGATTTAGCGAGGTCGAAGTTCTTTAACGGGTCGCAGGTCTTCAGACTTGCTGTAGGCGCCTACTCTTGTGCCAACCTCTTCGTGTTAGACTAACACTAGACCACCTCGTTCCTGATTGTTTGATTTATTTTTATCCCTGCCATCCTCTACAATTTCTGCATTCGGCGGCTCCCTCATTACCAAGAAAGTTGCTTTGCATACGTTCCTTCTTTCGTTGATTATCCAGAGAACCTTATGATGTTTTGAACCACTAGGTTTTCAGCATCCGTTTGTAGCTTCACACCTCAGACGCTTTAATTCACACATTTCCAGGTTACCTGCAACGCATGATTCACTTCCATGCAATGCTGTGTTCCAGAGATAGAATCTCAAAAATTTCTTCTTCAAATAAAAGCTTATGTTATAATCTAATAGGTGTGTTTTTCGAGGAATGCCCTCTTTGCCTGTTCTTATCTGTTTCTTATACCCTCCTTGATTTCTACGTCATTTCAGTGTCAGGATGTCTTTTCCGAAAGTGTTCGTAGAGTGTAGCCATGTATTGAAGTGAAACATGGACAACGAATAGTTTAGTCAAAAAAAGAATGGAAGATTTCGAAATGTGGTGTTACAGAACAACGGTAAAGATTAGATGGGTGGATCATGTAACTAATGACGAGGTACTGAATAGAATTGGGTAGAAGAGGAATTTGTGGCACAACTTGACTAGAAAAAGGGATCAGTTGATAGGACGCGTTTTGAGGCATCAAGGGATTTAGGACTGGAAGGAGGTATGGAGGGTAAAAATTTTAGAGCGAGACCAAGAGATGAATACCCTGAGCAGATTCAGAAGGATGTAGGTTGCTGTAGTTACTCGGAGATGAAGAAGTTTGTACAGGATGGAGTAGCATGGAGAGCTGCATCAAACCAGTCTCTCGACTGAAGACCACAACAACAACACCAAATTTTTTCATGGGTTTACTTTACCTGGAAACGTCAGGATTTATACCTTACCAGATTACCTCAGTGAGTAAACATTACTATTTGTACAGTGAAACTAGCTCTTTAATTATTTTTTTATTAAACACTTACCTGCAGAATTTTTCCTGACAAAGACAACTCCGACTTAATCTATTTATTTATTACCCACAATATACAAGCCCAACGCAATCTGACTGTTATGCATTGGCAACATGGCTTCCAGTAATTAAGATAAAAGAATGGTCCTGAATTACGAGATATGCTAACAATAATACAAACAAAAATGGATTAAATTAAATAAATATGAAACTCCCTACAACCCATTTCAGTCACGATTCGCGATAGTGGAAACCCCATTCTTTTTCGTAAGTTACTTACCTCACAGAAAATCTTCATAACACGAACTACAGCAATTACAGTAAATAGCAACAATAACCAGCTAAATAAAAAGATTCTAACCGCTACAGACTCTAACTTCTGTGAGGCATATGGTTAGCAAAAAGAAAGATTTTATTGAAGAGCAAGCAATGTTATAGAAAATTTTGCCTTATTCGTCTGACATCCAGTTCCAAAAATTGTATAGTTGTCAATAATTCCACTGCCCAAACATTATCAACCACACATCCATCCTCATACATTTCTTATAAACATATTATTTCATCTCACTTCACAATGCATGTCGTACCAGCACAGAGTCTCCACTAAGAATAATATCTCCATACACTTCCCTATCCACTCGCTAACTGCTAGTCCGTCCAACCACAGAATCTCTTGCCGAGAGTGCAGAGCGCTGTCAGCGGTATTAACACTGTCTATAGTGCTACCAACATACAAACAGGTTACTTACAAATATACATAGACAATACATAATAATGATAATAACACTAATAACAATAATTATTATAATAATACGAGGACTGCCCAGAAAGTAAATCACCTCATTTTTTTCTTTGACAATGCTTTCTTGAAAATAATGAGAACTACACACACGAAATAATGGTGTTAAATCTGTTTTCTCACGTAATCTCTAACCTGTGTTATGGCGTTTCTTCTGCGTGTATCCCCTGTTGGTACCAGTTCTTACCCTCAAAAGGTCTTCCACGAATAGCATCCTTTAATGGCGCAAACAAGTGGAAGTCCGATGGATCGAGGTCAGGGCTGCCAGGTGTGACAGCCGTGGATGGTCTCCCCTACCACAGCAAATCGTGGAGCTCCGCCGAACCGCCTTCTGATGACCTCACTCTTCATGTCCAGCTACTAACTGTACTTATGTCGACAGCAGATTCCCCATAGACTTTGCACAATCGTTTGTGAATGTTCCTCACAGTTTCTTTCTCTGCACTGAGAAAGTCAATGACGGCTGTTGCTTGTAACGTACATCACCTACGGACGCCAATTTGAAACTGTCCTGCAGCTACGCTATCTGTCGTAAGTGACAGAAACTTCGCGTGCACTCAGCAGACTTCAAATAATACATACGTAACGTTTCGCATTCGTAGTATTGTTTTCGGCTGAGAAAAAAAATGCGGTGCATTATTTTCTAGAAAACTCCCGTAATATGTCTACTAATTAATATTTGGAATCTAAGAAATTCCAGTCTTATCGAAATTTATCAAATTCCTCATTATTTGACTGTGAGTAATTATCTCGAACAGAATCATGTAACAACGGTACAGAAGCAGTCAATATAGAGAAGAATTTGACTGGCCAGAGGAAGAGCAGTAGATAACAGAGGAAGGATTGCAGATTAGAGAAAGCATACAGAGGGAAGCTATGAACGTTCTCTTCATTCGTCCTTGACCCCGTTCATTCAAGGTCTTTTTCTGGCCGCAGCGATGTTGGGGATTTGAAGTTTTACCGGATTCCTGATATTCACGATAAACTCGTGAAATGGTCGTACGGGAAATTCCCCACTTCATCGCTACCTCGGAAATGCTGTGTCCCATCGCTCGTGCGCCGACAATATTAACATGTTCAAACTCACAGGAATCTTGAGAACCTGCCGTCGTAGCAGCAGTAACTGATCTAACAACTGTGACGGACACGTGTTGAGTTATGTAGGCCGTGCCGACCACAGCGCCGTATTATGCCTTTTTACGTATCTCTGTAAATGAATACGCATGCCTATATCAGTTTCTTTAGCGCTTCAGCGTATGTTATCTCACACAAGGGCCACAGAGAGACACAGACAATATCATAAATTTTCACACTCAGGATACCACGTAATCATGACTTACGTATTTTCATAACTGAGAAAAGGTCTTCCATAGACATATGTTGATCGAACTATTGCAGCATTCTTGCATCCTCATATGGAGACGCGGAAACTCCACCTGTGTTAAACAATGCAAACATCGTGGACAGTTTTCACATAATGGATTTGTCCAAATGGTTCAAGTGGCTCTGAGCACTATGGGACTTAACTTCTAAGGTCATCAGTCTCCTAGACCTTAGAACTACTGAAACCTAGCTAACCTAAGGATATCACACACACCCATGCCCGAGGCAGGATTGGAACCTGCGACCGCAGCGGTGCCAGACTATAGCGCCTAGAACCGCTCGGCCACCCCAGCCGGCTATGAATTTGTCACTGAAACGAGAATTACATTGCATGTCAGTGAGTGACAACCACACATGCACAGCGGCGCTTCAACTCAAACGGCCTAGAAACAAGATGTAAGATTGGCTGTATCCTCAGGACAATTACGAAACTATCCTTGTAATTCTTTAAAGGCCATTATGAATTCTTCAAAAATCGTGTTTAATTTAACGCCCGTGAGCTTAGGGAAGTGGACCGTGCTTGCCAGAATGTACAATTCTACAACGTGATTTGCTTTTTAAGCACACTCCATCAAAGAAGAAAGAAGTCATTTATTACCCTGCAGTGGGCCATGTCCAGTGCGCAGTCAAGTCCACTTAGAATACGAAGTTTTCAATCCATTTTGGGTGTTCCAATTTTATTTCTTGCCTCATAAATTCAACAATAGTGTGTTTCAAATCTAATAATCGTTCCAGGCAAGCCCCTGACTTAACCTACATACTTTGCAGCACTACACAAAGTCTCCATATTCTTCATTCTGTTCTATCGAAAACTGTTCCATCTGAAAGTGGAATAATTTGTGAGACTTGAGAAATGTTACTATTTGTATCACAAATTTCTTCACTTGCTGCATACCTGCAAAGTTAACACAAACAGCTGCTTGATAAATAGAAAAATGAAACCTGTCTGTCGACACTTCTATTTCTTCGCCCTTTCGCTGTCTGTTAAATCTCTAAATTCTTTCTGCATGCTAGTGTAATGTCGTTCCGGAGTAAATTTGCAGTACTCATTGCTTGATCAACTGCATTCATTTTAAACACTTTCAACGACAGATTGTTTCACTGCCTCTTTTTGTGCAAACGACCACTGGACCTGTGAATGTTGTGCATACTAGGATCAAATAGCGAAGGGAAAACAGTGCGGTCGCCACGATTCTGGAAACTGAAGAGAGTCGTTCCGACCTTACATTGCCGCATCGCAGTTCTAAATGAAATATCGTTCTGTAGGGTATACTTCCGAGAACGACCGAGCAAAGCCGAGAGCGGTGGAGCCTCGGCCCGCGTGCAGCCAGAACACCTGGCTCGCATGAAGTTTGACACGCCGTGGCCTGACCTATTTTACAATATCAAGAATTCTCAGTACACAGCAGGTTTCCAAAAGGTTCATTTGACTTCAGCAGAACACAGTTTCTACGTGAATGATGACCGAAACTTGCGATGAACTCTATCTAACATACAGCATACAAAGCTATTATTTTACACGAAATCATTGGATTTAGGAAGGGCATATCTTTTACGTTGTTCGAGGGCGAATTTCTCCGAAGAGTGTAGGAATGTTGAGTGGTACTTAAGATAGGTAAATAAATTAGTGAAATCAATGTTAAACGAAGTAGAAATTAGAAAATAAAGGAAAAACTTAGTTTAGTTTAGAAGAATTACACACTGGCAAACAGCGGACAGAGCAGGAGTGGTAACGTCCGGCGCTTGCAAGTCAGCACGTTCTCCCCACATAAGCGGACACTGTCGATTCAACCGTCAGGGCATCGCCCGACCGGCTCACGTGTTTCTCAGTTGTCACATGTGATCAAAGGCCCTCGCCTACATTCCAAGAACCAATGACCGACGTTAAGAAGATTCTTCGAGTAGCGTTTCAATGTGGCAGAAGAGGCAATGACCGTGAAGTCGTTCACCTCCAGTGAACTGAAAATAAATACGCGAGATGCAGTGGGCCCGAGAAGAGTAGCAGTAGTTTTCAGTCAGTTTCGGTGCTGAAGACCGTCATGCAGGAAGAGACTACGTCGTACACAGAAGCACCAAGTCCGCCGCTGTAATGGAATAGCAAGCAGCAACCTCGGCGCCAGAAGACAGAATTAAAAGGTATTTAGAGTCTGATTTTTACGTACCCGGGTGACTCGTGAGGACGGGAAGGAGACGGCCTCTCATCAGCAGTCACCTGTGAGCTGGGATGAAGATCTGACAGCCGAAGACTGGCAAGCTGGAGTCCGTTGTTCGAGTCCGGGGCACTGGCCTTCCCCCGCCGTGCCACTCCGCTGGCCGACGCACAACACTGACACACGTGGCGGCTTAGAGAAGAGAAACACTAGGACGCCACATCCAAGGTATCACCATCCGATTCACGACTTCGTTCTCAATAGTTAAACGGGCCACCTCACGAGGCGTGTCTCCAGTCAACTGGGCGAGACGGCGATACGAGATACACACCGCCACGCGTAATCAGACGCCGCCGCGGCCGCAGTAGAAGGCTTCGCAAACGACACAGGTGCCGCTCTCCCTGCCAGAACATCCAGTAAGAAAACAGTTGTACAACACTTTCAATAAAAGTTATCTTATGTGAAAATGCTGTTTTATTCTACCTCAATCCCGATCCAAGGAAGAACCCGCCCTGCCCACTCATTGTTAAGAGAGAAAAAGTAATTTATTTAGTGTTTTTCACCCTGACATAATGCCTTTGAATCAAATGCCCTTTGCAGTAATGCTCATCCCGACAATTGACTAGCATCGAAAGAGAAAACCCAGTTACATTTAGAGTTAGAAGTGTTACAACGTGTGTGCACTTACACTGTTGCTACTTTTTAGAATTATGATTAGAATCAGAATGTCACAAATGTTCGTGGTGCCCTCTAATAATCGCATGACGAACATTCAGATGATACTTAACTCATCCTCTACATTTACCAGCATGTCTGGCTTCATTTTGGCAGATAAGCGGTTGTTAGCATCTTGTTTAAACAATGAATGGGGATCTTTTACTTACAATATGACACACATGAAGACATTGTGCACAAAGCTTAAACGCACTGTAAATCGCGCCGAGCAGAAATATGTGCCTAGTGGGTGGATTATTGTTGTCCGCGCGGACGTCGTAGGGGCAGTATGTGGCACTTTTTCTGTTTGTGGCTGCCCCCTGGACAGCTCGCAGGCCAACATGCAGGTGAGTGTTCCCACATGCGCGCAAGTATTTCACTTTCAAGTGCAGCTAAAGCATCTTGTTAATTGCGTTGGAAATGATCAGTGAATCCTGGCATCGTAGGTTTGCTGAAATTTGCGTCTTTCCTAAGCTTCAGAAGTCTCGGGCTAAATGTCGGAGTGTCAACGGCTGCGTAATCTCAGGTGCAGGGAATGTGGTTCTGTATTTAAATGTTCAACAATGGCCGTGGCCAACTGAATTTACTATAGTACAGGGCATCAGTGTCGATGTATTGTAAGGTTGTGATTTTTATAGGCTTACCAGATGAATGTGGAATTATGTTGACGAGGAAATCATTAAAAACTCTGTCCTGGGAAGAAATTCCCGTCATGTGATCTAAAGCATCGTCGAGGAATGTGTGCGGTTGAACAAAATGGGGCTCCTTTTGAACTTTCACATTTAGAGACGGAGCAGACTAGGGCTTTGCCACGGGTTTGAGATCAGTATCCGGAGATGTTGACAGATAGTTAGTTGCCACGAATAAAATTGAGTGCACCTTTCAGATGACACCTAGCGTTCCGGGGCGGCAGTCGCCTTGTCAGTTAACACCTCCTAAAATGAAAGAAGTTCGCAATATAATCGATCAGCTGTTGATCGATGCTGTAATTCGTCCATCTTTGTCTCCCTATGTTCCTCCGGGAATTTTAGTGGAAATTGGAAATTTGTGGTAAGGTCTTATGGGACCAAATTGCTGAGGTCATCGGTCCCTAAGCTTACGCACTATTTAATATAACTCAGTAACTTACGCTACGGACCACACACACACACACACACACACACACACACACACACACACACACACATGTCCGAGGGAGGACTCGAACCTCTGAGACTACCCCACGCGGCAATTTTTAGCGGCAAAGGCCAGATGTCAGGGGTACCGTCTGGTGGTTGACTACCATCAGCTGAATGAACACTTGATTTTAGAATCAGTTACACTTCCTCCTTTACGTGATTGCTTTACTTGATTTTCCGGTGCACAGCGTTTCTCAGTCCTGGATCTGAATCGGGCGTACATCAGATATCGTTAGCAAAAGAGTCAAAGCATTTGACAGTGTTCTGTGTAGATTAGAATTGGTTTGAATATAACTGTGTCCCTTTAGGTTTGATCTTGGGAGATGCAGTGTTGTAACGTCGTTTGGATTCTGTTTGGTACGACGTAAAGTTTAAGAGCGTATACAACTATCAAGATGATGTCGTTGCTTGTAGTGAGTCTTTTGAAGACCACTTAAATCATTAAGTCAGGTGTTACGCCGACTGCGGGCTGCAGAATTAACAGTTAAGCCATGGAAGGTTAACCTAGCGAAGAAGGAAATACACTTCATCCGTCGCACGGCCTCTGCCAATGGGGTAAAGATAGAGAAAGAGCGCACCCGAGCCATTCATCAATTTCCGGTGGCCAACAATAAGAAAGATTCGGCTATATTCTTCGGGGTGACCAGCATTCTCCGAAAATTCTTGCTCAATTTCGCACAGCTTGCGGCCCTCCTTAATCAACTGAGGCGGAAGGGAGTAAAACTTGTTTGTGGCGAATCTCAGCAAGCATCCTTCGACGCTGTTATGGTGACGTTAGACAGCACGCCGGTTTTTGGCCATAACAATTTTTGTGGAAGATTTCGTTCTCCAAACGGACGCTTCTAATTCCGGTGTGCCTTGCGTCAAAATCTTCCGCAAAGTTTGGTATTTTTCGCCTTTTTTCGTCTCTGTTGGAATCACTGGTTGTGTAGAACCTCTTTGGGAGAGAGGCTTGTGGTGTGAGTGTGGTCCGCGATGAGGCGTGGCTCGGGAAGCGAAGAGTCTTGAGTTAGCAGCAGTGCGGGGAAGGTGGTGAGCGGGGCCCACGTATGTGCCGGAAAACGACGTGGCCGCACCTGGAGTGATTGCGCGGCCTAATTGTAATTTAAAGGTTACTGCATGCATTTTGAAATGATGATGGAGTCCCATACTTCTTGACAGAGCTAAGGTGAACGATGTAGGAGACCCGCACCGCCGTACTAGGCCAGGTCCTTCGACCGTGATGCGGATGAAAGATGATGATGATGACGATACAACAACACCCGGTCATCTCGAGGCAGGGGAAAATCCCTGACCTCGCCGGGAATCGAACCCGGGACCCCGAGCTCGGAAAGCGAGAACGCTACCGCGAGACCACGAGCTGCGGATATTTTGAAATAGCCTTGGGCATTTTAAACCTTTTATCGAGCTTGAGTTGAAACTTAACTTTGGGCTCAAGTTTGGCTCTGCTGTATCACCAGTAGTTTACCCTTGATGTTGGATCAGTGTAAATATTATTGAGGCTAGCCCCTGTAATGGATACCCTTTAACAGAAAAAGGGGTCGGACAATACGTTTTCCAGTAACAGTTGAGTAATAATTGTTTGTCAATAAATTTATTTCAAAGGATGTCTGAATTCACGTTAGCCCGGCACCTTACGACTCCTTAACAGTTCCTAACATATCGTGCGTCATACACGAGTACTGGACAAAGAGTATTAAGCAGTGGTAAGGTACAGGGCCAACATGAATTCAAATATCCTTTGAAATAAATTTGTTAACAAACAATTCTTACTCAACAGTTATGAAAAAACATATTGTCCGACGCCTTTAAATGTTTTTTTCTTAAAGGGTACCCATTACAAGACTTACTCGTAATTAATAACATTTATACTGATCCAACATCAAGGGTAAAATATCGCTGATACAGTAGTGCCAAATTTGAGCCTAAAGCCGTTATAACATCAATTAAGTTTCAACTCAAACTCCTTAACCAGAACGTTTGGATTTCCGGCCCGACCTAATAAGACTGGAAGTTTAGCCAGGTGGGCGGTAAGAATTTTGGCGTTCTGTTGTCAGGTGCGTCATATCAAGAGGACGGATATTGAAGTGGACGATGCCATAAATCGGATATTTTCTGAAGACGAGTCGGGTGAATCTAGAAAATTTAACGAGGGATATGTTAGCGTGGGAGCAGTGTTAGAGGAGATCCGGTGTTGTTTGGAAACGTGGGTAAGCAACAGGATGATATTCAGGTAGCTCCGATAAAGTAGCAGCTGTGGTTCAAATGGTTCAAATGGCTCTGAGCACTAGGGGACTTAACATCTATGGTCATCAGTCCCCTAGAACTTAGAACTACTTAAACCTAACTAACCTAAGGACGTCACACACATCCATGCCCGAGGCAGGATTCGAACCTGCGACCGTAGCGGTCACACGGTTCCAGACTGAAGCGCCTAGAACCGCACGGCCACACCGGCCGGCAGCAGCTGTGTAAAGGTGGAGAGGTTCCGGGATGTTCCATTAACAAGGGGATTCTTCGTTTTCGTACATACTACGACAGTAAAGACAAGTTGTGCGTCCCCTAGGAGTTTGTTCTTGCCACGTTCCACTACGTTCATAAGTCCTTGCGTGGGGATCTTTTGAGTGGATATAAGACCATCACGATGAGAAAGCAAACATCTAGCCTGGGCTACCTTAAATGGAGACGTCCAAACGTTAGTTGGCCAGTGCCAAAAATGTTGTTAGGCTAAAACCATTCAGAACACTACGTAAATGGGAACTAGCTTCAACCCGCTAGGAAAAACCTATGGACTAAATTTTTGTCGATTATCATGCTCACGCAATAGGCAAGGAAGTAGGTACCTCTTCGTAATAGTTGATGCCTTTTCTATTTTTGTGTGACTATTTCCGAGCTAGTCAGAAACCTCGGGAACTACGATTGAGCTTTTGTTTCGGGTATTTGCTGTGTTAGGCCAGTCCAGATTATTAGTGACCGATAACGCGCCGGCGTCTGTGTCTAAAGAATTTAAGATATTCTGTTTTGATAATGGGATATCTCACGTAACCACCACCTCCTGTTACTTCCAAACATTTTTTGCTGACCAAGTGAACCGAAATTTGAAGTCAGCGTTTACTATCACAGACCAAGTGGGATTAGTCAACCAGTCGGTTAAATTTTGCATTCAACACCGTTGTGCGTGAAGCTCACAAGGCGACTCCTGCCAGATTGATGTTTACTTACACAGTAAATTTACCCCATCGACCTTGGGGGGGGGGGGGGGCTTAATGATTTGTTCCCGCAGGTCAGTGTCCCGTTAGCACAAAGAAAAACTGGAAGACCACAAAGAAGAATATTCAAATGGCCCATTAAAGAGAGGTCGCTAGATATAATGGGGCGTCCGGTGGGTAGCATGGTACTTTTGAAAATTTCTAAGTTCGCAGCCAAGGAGGTCAGACCACCACTGGGATGATTCCAAGCATCGTGGGGCATTAAAGGATATGTTGGTCTATCGCCCCGGTCAGTTTCCTGATCCAAGATTCACCTTCGCAAAAAGCCAACTCAAAGGGTCATGGATAAACAGGATTCCGGGACAGTAAAACCTTTCGCTCGTCCCGCCTCCACCTGCTCAAACTCAGTGCGGGGATTGTGCCGTGCGGGCACGTTTTGATATCGATAGTTCCCGCTCGTTATTAACCTGTATGGCCGCTATAGCTTCTCGAGCGGTTTGTCGCCCACGGAGGCTGGGCTCCGAGCCAGCATTCAGGCGCTGTAGCGGCAAGAACGCGCTCTCGAAGCGACGGTAGAGCAGTACGCTTGACAGCGACTGGAGTTGCTGAATCTTGAGTTTTTTTGTCGCAGCGGGTCCGGTGGTACTGAGTGTCGGTTGAGACTGTGAAGATTGCTCGGTGGAAAAGAAATCTCTGCGCGATGCACGGAACCAGCATTGTTCTCGGCATCTGAGTTTGCAAGAAGCCCTTGTACGCTGTTGTGCTGGGTTGGGTTCCTGTCTGCCAGCCTTAAGAAGCGGGTAAAGGACCAGTTGATGAATTCTTTGGTTCCTGATTGTTAGCAAACTTGTCGGAAAAGTTCTTGGTGGCAGCCCTTTATCGAGTGTTTCTGAAGTTACGCTTCGACTACCAAGAAAATACGGCCAGTGTCCGATTACCGTGTGCATGAGAACGTTCTGTCGTGCAGCGGCTTTTCTAACTTGCAATCCTGGTTAAACATCTTCATTCTTGAATACTTTAAATGTTCACTCACGCTACGTTTGTGTAAATATATGAGGAAACTAATGGTGCTAAAGCTGTTTAACTAAGTTCGGCGGCACCTACAATTAAAATTTGTTGTTTATTTTGGAATCAAGTGCTGTATGTGCAACTTTAGCCTGTCAAGGTATTTACAGTGCATGTTTGTGTTGTAAAAGCATATTGTTAATGAGTGATTAGTATGTTAGAGGATAGCTTTATGTAGCTGTTGCTTTCGTTGTGGTTCAGCTGATGGGGAAGTCTACGTCTCTAGAGGCGATCGTCATCCACACTTCAGGGAAGGAAGAAAAACTGCTTGGAGCTGTCAGTTGTATCATGCTTTGAATTTGATGCTATCAGGTAATTCCGCTTGGTCTTCTTCATACTCATCTGCAATCAGTCAGATAACAGTGGATGGATGATTTTAATAACCTTTTAGCAATTTTCATTATATTTCTCAAACTTTTAATGTGGAATACACAGGTTAATTTTATAGACTTGTGATATGATTAGACCTCTGTGCGAAGCACCTGTCAATTTTCTTAACTTAATATTGTTCTTAAATTTTTTTTTAATTTCATAAAGTCATTCCTGAAAGTTATGTAATTTCTGCCAAAAGCTTTGTTGTTGGAAATTAATTTAATTAATTCCAGTGTAGCTGATCAGATTATCTTGCACCATTTTCTGTGTTTCAATAAATTGGTTTTGTGTTTTAATAAATATGTTAATAAATTTGTGGTCCTGTATCCTTCCACTCAACACCAGCCCGTTAACACAACGCAGATAGCTCAGGCAGTGAAGGCGGCCACCCGCGCAAAGTGATAAATCGGGGTTCGAGCCCAAGTCTGGCGCGAACTTCCGCCTGTTACGACTGAATTTACTTTAGTGCCCTATTATGGCCAATGTCAGAGTTTCCAATTTGTCATATATATATATATGAGATCAAAAACATATGTTATCTGTTCTTTTAGGAGTGTGGATTTCACTGCACGTACAGAACCCATGGTCTAGGGGTAGCATCTTTGATTCATCATCAAAACGTCTTCGGTCCCGGGTTCGATCCCCGCCTCTGCCTAAATTTTGATAAATAATCAGCATAGGCGGCCAAAGACTTCCGGCATAAGAAGTCAGCCTCATTCTGCCAACGGCCTTGTCAAAGAGGGCAGAGGTGCGGATAGAGGTGGATGGCACTCTCTTGTCCTAGGGGTGGGAAATTGACCGTAAAGGCGGAAGAATCAACAATTATCAACGACATGAGGATGCAGAAGGCAATGGAAACCACTGCATTAAAGACACGTAACGTGTATCCACAGGACATGTGGCCTGTAATTGAAGAAGTGTCATGATGATCTGTCCATTGGCAAGAGATTCCGGAATAGTCCCCCATGCGGATCTCCGGGAGGGGACTGACAAGGGGGAGGTTACCATGAGAAAAAGATTGAATAATCAACGAAAGGATAACGTTCTACGAGTCGGGGCGTGGAATGTCAGAAGCTTGAACGTGGTAGGGAAACTAGAAAATCTGAAAAGGGAAATGCAAAGGCTCAATCTAGATACAGTAGGGGTCAGTGAAGTGAAGTGGAAGGAAGACAAGGATTTCTGGTCAGATGAGTATCGGGTAATATGAACAGCAGCAGAAAATAGTATAACAGGTGTAGGATTCGTTATGAATAGGATGGTAGGGCAGAGGGTGTGTTACTGTGAACAGTTCAATGACCGGGTTGTTCTAATCTGAATCGACAGCAAAGCAACACCGACAACGATCAGGTATACATGCCGACGTCGCAAGCTGAAGATGAACAGATAGAGAAAGTGTATGAGGATATTGAAAGGGTAATGCAGTATGTAAAGGGGGACGAAAATGTAATAGTCATGGGCGACTGGAATGCAGTTGTAGGGGAAGGAGTAGAAGAAAAGGTTACAGTAGAATATGGGCTTGGGACAAGGAATGAAAGAGGAGAAAGACTAATTGAGTTTTGTGACAAGTTTCAGCTAGTAATAGCGAACACCCGGTTCAAGAATCACAAGAGGAGGAAGTATAATAGCGAACACCCGGTTCAAGAATCACAAGAGGAGGAAGTATACTAGGAAAAGGCTGGGAGATACGGGAAGATTTCAATTAGATTACATCATGGTCAGACAGAGATTCCGAAATCAGATACTGGATTGTAAGGCGTACCCAAGAGCAGATATAGACTCAGATCACAATATAGTAGTGATGAAGAGTAGGCTGAAGTTCAAGACATTAGGTAGGAAGAATCAATACGCAAAGAAGTGGGATACGGAAGTACTAAGGTATGACGAGATACGTTTGAAGTTCTCTAACGCTATAGATAAAGCAATAAGGAATAGCGCAGTAGGCAGTACAGTTGAAGAGGAATGGACATCTCTATAAAGGGCCATCACAGAAGTTGGGAAGGAAAACATAGGTACCAAGAAGGTAGCTGCGAAGAAACCATGGGTAACAGAAGAAATACTGCAGTTGATTGATGAAAGGAGGAAGTACAAACATGTTCCGGGAAAATCAGGAATACAGAAATTCAAGTCGCTGAGGAATGAAATAAATAGGAAGTGCAGGGAAGCTAAGACGAAAGGGCTGCAGGATAAATGTGAAGACATCGAAAAAGATATGATTGCCGGAAGGATAGACTCAGCATACAGGAAAGTCAAAACAACCTTTGGTGAAATTAAAAGCAACGGTGGTAACGTTAAGAGTGCAACGGGAATTCCACTGTTAAATGCAGAGGAGAGAGAGATAGGAGGAAAGAATACATTGAAAGCCTCTATGAGGGTGAAGATTTGTCTGATGTGATAGAAGAAGAAACAGGAGTCGATTTAGAAGAGATAGGAGATCCAGTATTAGAATCGGAATTTAAAAGAGCTTTGGAGGACTTACGGTCAAATAGGGCAGAAGGGATAGATAATATTCCATCCGAATTTCTGAAATCATTGGGGGAACAAAACGACCTTTCACGTTGGTGTGTAGAATATATGAGTCTGGCGATATACCATCTGACTTTCGGAAAAGCATCATCCACACAATTCCGAAGATGGCAAGAGCTGACAAGTGCGAGAATTATCGCACAATCAGCTGAACAGCTCATGCATCGAAGCTGCTTACAAGAATAAAATACAGAAGAATGGAAAGAAAAATTGAGAATGCGCTAGGTGACGATCAGTTTGGCTTTAGGAAAAGTAAAGGGACGAGAGAGGCAATTCTGACGTTACGGCTAATAATGAAAGCAAGGCTAAAGAAAAATCAAGACACACTCATACGATTTATCGACCTGGAAAAAGCGTTCGACAATATAAAATGGGGCAAGCTGTTCGAAATTCTGAAAAAAGTTGGGGTAAGCTATAGGGAAACACGGGTCATATACAATATGCACAACAACCAAGAGGGAATAATAAGAGTGGACGATCAAGAACGAAGTGCTCGTATTAAGAAGCGTGTAAGAGAAGGCTGTAGCCTTTCGCCCCTGCTCTTCAATCTGTACATCGAGGAAGCAATGATGGAAATAAAAGAAAGGTTCAGGAGTGGAATTAAAATACAAGGTGAAAGGATATCAATGATACGATTCGCTGATGACATTGCTATCCTGAGTGAGAGTGAAGAAGAATTAAATGATCTGCTGAACGGAATGAACAATCTAATGAGTACACAGTACGGTTTGAGAGTAAATCGGAGAAAGACGAAGGTAATGAGAAGTAGTAGAAAGGAAAACAGCGAGAAACTTAACATCAGGATTGATGGTCACGAATTCAATGAAGTTAAGGAATTCTGCTACCTAGGCAGTAAAATAACCAATGACGGACGGAGCAAGGAAGACATCAAAAGCAGACTCGCTATGGCAAAAAAGGCATTTCTGGCCAAGAGAAGTCTACTAATATGAGATACCGGCCCTAATTTGAGGAAGAAATTTCTGAGGATGTACCTCTTGACTACAGCATTGTATTGTAGTGAAACATGGACTGTGGGAAAACCGGAACAGAAGAGAATCGAAGCATTTGAGATGTGGTGCTATAGACGAATGTTGAAAATTAGGTGGACTGATAAGGTATGGAATGAGGAGGTACTACGCAGAATCGGAGAGGAAAGGAATATGTGGAAAACACTGATAAGGAGAAGGGACAGGATGATAGGACATCTGGTAAGACATGAGGGAATGACTTGCATGGTACTAGAGGGAGCTGTAGAGGGCAAAAACTGTAGAGGAAGACAGAGATTGGAATACGTCAAGCAAATAATTGAGGACGTAGGTTGCAAGTGCTACTCTGAGATGAAGAGGTTAGCACAGCAAAGGAATTCATGGCGGGCCGCATCAAACCAGTCAGTAGACTGATGACCAAAAAAAAAAAAATAAAAAAAGACAGAAGCAGTGTCTTGACTTCACAGGTGCAGTCATCAAATTCTTGGAACTGAGTTACAGCCTCATACTTTCGTGGAAATTTTGCCACTCAGCTATAACTGAAAGGGAGAGCACAAAATTACTTTTGTTGCGTATTTGCCATTTTGGCTCGAAGTTTATTGGCTGATGAACAGGTGAGCGAGGGACCGCGAGAGATAGCTCCTAATCCACATGAACCAGCAACCTACATCTAACGGCTAGGTAGATACGTTGTTTAGACCTTTGAGTTAAAATGTGCTCCGTTCATGTAGTAGGTATAGACTTGCGAAACCGGAAGAACCTCTCGAAGTACCCTGATGTTTTGTGGTTTCTGTGGTACAGTATGATCGTCATGGACAAGAAGTGTTAGATGAAACTCATCTCTTTATTTAGTTCCGGCAAACCACAAAACCAGGGTGACTTGACGCTTTGGTGGCACGATGCCTTTCATTTTTTCCAGTATACTCAATTATGTCAGAGAGTGTCCTAGCACCAATCCCTGTCCAGAGGCGACTTATAATGTGGTTCAACTTGGAAAACCCGTTTAAAAGACTGATTGCGCTTTATGTCTTAACAGGATTTATAAAACTTCCTACTAAGAGGAAGGCTAATTATGCAGCGTTAGTGCCCTGTCCTTTAGCAAAAGTAATAGGAAGTCGTGGGAAACCCGCTGTGAAATACTGCATCAGCAGCTGGAGACTGGTAGCTGCAGCGTGCCGTTATGTCGGATCAGTATAACACGAACGCAAGGGGGATTGTAAGTCGAGGTTAGCCACGCTCAGTGCAGAGATAATAACCTTAGTAGGCGTGTCAGTGTCATCACACTAGAGAAAGTCTCTTATTATGGTCGACGTGACTAGGTGCTGGGATTCAGTGAAATAGAAGCGTCTCGGAATGACACAAATACATCTGAATTTTCGAGCAGAGACATTCCTTTCGTCAGAGACGACGACGACGGCGACCACCACCACCACCACCAGAACGACGCCAGAGCCGTGCCGCTCGGTGGGATCACTGGGCACTGCCAACAGCAGCCTTCGGCTCGAGACCGGGCCGTGCCTGTCGCAGCCAGCATGAGTACCTCACAGGACTTAGTGACTTAGCACCGTCAACCTGCCGTCTTCACAAGCTGCCACCTGCGCCGAGTTCCCCAAGAGACTCAGCGCCTCGCTTGCAGCCGCCGTCTGACTCCTGCCAGAGGGCAGCCGGTCAAAACCCATGCACAGAAGTCTTCACGCTCTACCGCGCTGAACGCTTGCGGAACCAAGGAGATGCTCCAGGAGCCATCGTCAGTGGAGAAGTAGTGCGACTCTCACTTACATGTCTGTGGCCTGTAGAGGCCAACAGCCGCACAAAGGCCTGCCGCCAGCAACGAAGGGTGCTCATGCAGTATCCCCCCACAAGGCTGGAAACCGCCACCCTCACTACAACGCATTACTGAACTACGGTAAAGCTTTTATCGAAGTTGAATAAAGCGCTCTCAACCGTCGGAAATGTCTCCTCTGGACGCTCCAGCCTCTCACCACCACCGTTCAAGCCACCGACTGCTACTGCACTCTGCAATTCTTCATCTACATCTACGTGGCTACATTGCAGGTCACATTTAAATGCCTCGCAGAGACGTCAAAGTATATACCAACTGCACTAGTTTCCATTATCCCGTTCACTTACGTAGTACATGCTCACTCTAGTAGCCAGAGTTAGAACTGGCGACCTACCGACAAAAGAACTGCAACTTTAACCAGCGAATAACAATTTTGGAAATTTACTCGATGTTTATTCAGTATGCTTGCTGGTTACTACTGTTGGTGTTAGGAAATTCTCCTTACCAACTTCTAGAGGGCAATTAGTAGATAATATTTTGAAAAGGAACCGATGTGCGATGTGTTTACATTATCACAAAACAAAAAAGAACCCAGCATACTGCACGTACAGAACTTAATGTTTATAAGTGTAAATACAAATAATGTGCTCAAGTGATAAATAAATGTTTCGTAATGGTCTCTTCGGGATTATAGCCTACCGCGTCATTTCTAATTAAGTTCATCAAGTAGAAATGAACAACTTAATCATCTAAATGGAGTCCGTCGTAGAACGGATACGGTACCTTCCCAGACAAGAGTTCCTACTCAGAATGTTATCTTCTCATCCACTATACAAGTCCTAGAGGTTTGTAAAGGGAAGCCGGCCGTTGTGGCCGAGCGGTTCTAGTCGCATCAGTCTGGAACCGGGCTACCGCTACGGTCGCAGGTTCGAATCCTGCCTCGGACATGGATGTGTGTGATGTCCTTAGGTTAGTTAGGTTTAACCAGTTTTAAGTTCTAGGGGACTGATGACCTCAGTCCCACAGTGCTCAGAGCCATTTGAACCATTTCTAAAGGGAATTTCCGAACACCCTGCATTGTTTCTGAACTACTCCCGTGTAGTATGATACATGTAATGTTTCATTCAACTGGATGAAATTCCTCTCCGAAAGATCTCATTACATTTCGATCTACTGAGCTTCCCAGCAAACGTAAATTACAACCTATTCATAAACATAAAAGTCCACGACATTATGTTCTCACATTGCTGAAGCTTAATTTCGTCTCCTCGAAATGAGTGTGCGTTAATTTATCTCCTTTCTACAAAGCTGGAAAATAGTGTGTTCAATCAGCTTCATAAAGTTTCGCAAGAAAAGTCCTGTAATTACACCCATTTACCTCATCTACGAATTTAATTTAATCACATATCAAAAACTGCATTTCTCTAAGTACGAATAAACTCGTAACGCCCCCTCTTTATTTGTCTCACGAACAGAAGTAAGGATTTTGTTTACAGAATACCAAAAATGGATTCAGTACAACAAGCGTTTCATACCGTGTACGTAATTGACTATTACACAATCCGATTTCCACGGTCATTCATCAACAATTATTAACACGTCTTGGATTTTAACATAATCTTGGATTCGTGTGTCACATTCTATAGCATTTACATCCTCACTAATTTTGACGCCATAATAGTTGATAAGAATAAAGCCCAAAAACGAAAAATAGGGATTACTGCCTGAAATTGAAAAGATCGTGTAGCATGTACTTTTTTGAAAACATTATTGTTAGTCAAACTATTTAGTAACAAGATGTTTAGCTTGTCATCCTCTGATGTATTTACTAAGACATATCAATGTGTGAGGAAGTTGTTTGTGACAGAAAAGTATAAAATATAAATTTTAGAGTTTCTGAGTATCTGAAAATAATTTTGGGCATAAAATAGTCACACGCAACTGTTACCTGTGTCCTCAAAGGTCACATAAAATTTTAGAACGGTTGGGGTACACATGAAATGATTCGTCATTAACAGCCTGGTATCTAATTTGTAGGATCTCACTTAACCTGTAGCAAGTAAGTATAAAAACTACATGTGGCAGCTTTAGTGATTGGAAAGACATTTTCTAGGGCACTGGGCCACTGAGAGCAGCAAGGTGGGTCCAGGAGTTCTAATCGTCAATGCGTCTCTCTACGCCACAATGTGCGTGATCCTTTTAAGTGGATCTCGTTTGAGGCCTCGTTCCGTATCGCTGTGCGATAGAGAATTTTAAGGATCGACCATTTTATGTTTCTACGGCATAGCTAGTGTCCCAGGTAATTAGCGCAGCAGGAGGTTCCGCACAGACACGCTAGCTAACGCTAATTCAGCGAGTCTGAGAAAGCCGCCGTAGCTAAATCAGCAACACGTGACAGAGGCCAACGCCGCGTGTCCTCCCTGGAGCGAGACTAACTCGTTAGCGACAAGTGGGAAAGCTCTTTGGAAATCGGACCAGCGGGTTCTTCAGCGCGATAACCGGGACCGCTCTTCAGTCAGCGGCAGCGGCAGCAGCTGATAAGCATCGCCAATTAGCGCCAAGGAACCGCCGCCTCATTACGCGGTCGCCGCCGCGCTCACAAACAAACCGCAGGCTAATGTTCGCCCGCCGTTGTCGGCCTGATCCGATAACGCCGTAGCAGGCGCGAGGGCGCGTGTGCTGCTCTGCGCTGCCCCTGGCCACGTCCGAGAAGAGGTGTCTTGTTTCTGGAACCAGGCGTTAATCAGCTTCAGGAAACGTGCTTCGAAAACAAAGAATCCCACATCGTACGCAGACACTTCAGAAATTAACTTCCGCGTGTCGTGTCACGATACGACCATTAAGTAACCGGAGTGGCGTATTGTTCGCCGTTTTCTGTAGACACATATGAACTACCACAGGTGCATCACGTCGTGCCAGTGAAATGGCGCGCTATGTGGACACGTGCTCCGAAGTAGAAATACGTGTGACAGTGGGTACTTGTGTTCAGTATGTCTAAATTGAAATTCTCGTGGTACATGAACTAAGTACAATGTCTCATTCATTCATAGTGAAATTGTACCAACAATTTGACCAAGACCGTAATCACATGGCTGACGCTGGTCGGAAACTCCAGACCTTGCACTATGCGGAAGCTGAAACGACAAAAAAAAAAAAAAATGGCTCTGAGCACTATGGGACTTAACATCTGAGGTCATCTGTCCCCTAGAACGTAGAATTACTTACACCTAACTAACCTAAGGACATCACACACACCCATGCCCGAGGCAGGATTCGAACCTACGACCGTAGCGGTCGCGTGGTTCCAGACTGTAGCGCCTAGAACCGCTCGGCCACCTCGACCGGCTGAAACAACATCTCGGGGGAAAGGGATTTTCCAACGGTGAGGAGTTCACACAACTGTTTGCGAATGGCTCCGTAACCAAGAAGCGGATATTTATCTTCGAGTAACTGAAGGATTGGTAGAACGTTCCGACCACTGTTTACAGACTTGGTGGCTGAGTTCAAATGCCATGTATTTGTGTCAGTTTGAAATGTAATACAGCTTTCAATAAAAGTTACTTGATCTGCCAACAAAATGTGTAACTTTTTTCAGTATACTTAATTATAGCCCAATGTCAAAAAAATGGTTCAAATGGCTCTGAGCACTATGGGACTTAACATCTGAGGTCAGCAGTCCCCTAGAACTTAGAACTACGTAAACCTAACTAACCTAAGGACATCACACACATCCATGCCCGAGGCAGGATTCGAACCTGCTACCGTAGCGGTCGCGCGGATACAGTCTGAAGCGCCTAGAACCGCTCGGCCACACCGTTCGGCTAGCCAAATGTCACTTATATCGATTTGCACTGGGATTTCAAATACATACGAGGGTCTTTTCATAAGTCCGCAATACACTTTTTTTTCTGAAAGTAGGTTGGCTTTATTTACGTTTTAATACGTCATATTATTCCCCACTCCTTTGGCTACAAAACCCTGTTTATCAACATGAATTCCGTTCAGTGCGATGGCTGTAGGCCACCATACTGGGACGACTTGTATGTCCATATGGTACCACTCTAATGGTCGACGTCGGAGCCGACGTCTCGCTGCGCCAATAAACTATCCATCATTTACACACTGCTTTCGGTGCAGTGCACCCTTCATCAGGCCAAGCTGCGACGTCCGAGCTGTTGGTTGGATTAGGAAGAAGAGTGCAATGAAGTTTTGTGAGCTCCGATTGGGTACGCAGACTTGTGTCAGGCCTTGCATTGTCATGGAGGAGGATAAGTAAGTTTCAATTTTTGTGGCGACGAAGACGCTGAAGTCATTTCTTGAGTTTCCTGAGGGCATAATAACATACTCCAGAGTTGATTGTAGCATCAAGAGAAATCCAGCGGGCACACAACATTGATGGGCGAGTGTGTCAACACCACTGATAGAGACAACCATTTGAGCAGTAAGTTGTTGAATTCTGATTCGTCGATCGCCGCGAATGAGTGTGTCCGCACGTTTCTAAAGTGCAGGAGTCACAGCTGTGTGCAGCTGGCCGACACATGGTGGATCGGACAGGTTTGGGCGATATTGTTGCGATGATGACAGACGCATTCTTTTCAAATGAAACTAGCCGAGAAAAATGTGTTGCATTACTTATTGTGCGCCCTCGTATTTTCAAGATTGACCGAGAAATGCTTCGATAGTAGTTACCTGATTATTAAAGAACTTCCGTCCCTAGAATATATCCATTACCATACACTTCCTGACAAAAGAAGTGAAGTACGCAGACGTGATCGTTTGCCAGTGTAACTTCGAATACATATACATCATCGGCGAGTACATCAATGATTATGGCTAAAATGCCCAGTGGCATGCAGAACGTAATGACACTGGTGAGTTACAAAGTGGTGACAGATTAATAACAAGATGACGACCAGCGGTGAAAACCAACACAATATTTTAGAGATATTTTATCTTTCAGTTCACCGATACTTGCAATGTATTTACAAACCTAGTACATACCACGAAATGTAATACCTTATTAACCAAATAAGAGGCCTTTCTGAAGAAAGTCACTTCTGTACAACAGCATGAGCGATGAATAAAAAATTCTTTATTCGCTACTGGTTTCAGTCTTTTCGATCATCATCGGGAACATCTAAGAAACGCTATTTGAGTCTATAGAATACGTTTAATGTTGCAGTATCAATAATAAAAGTAAGATTATTAAAAGACATCATGTGTCCTCGACGTCAACAAGGTAAAAAATAACTTACACTAACCACTTCCATATTATTTGTAGTCAAGCGGAGTGAACTCTGCGATTTTTAAAGCTGGTCACAACCGGGCAACGCATACGAAAAGAAACACGTGAGAAACACGCAAAGGCTGCCTATGAGGCAGTCTCATATCTATCGGCACTGGTAAATTGAGTAAATACACTCCTGGAAATGGAAAAAAGAACACATTGACACCGGTGTGTCAGACCCACCATACTTGCTCCGGACACTGCGAGAGGGCTGTACAAGCAATGATCACACGCACGGCACAGCGGACACACCAGGGACCGCCGTGTTGGCCGTCGAATGGCGCTAGCTGCGCAGCATTTGTGCACCGCCGCCGTCAGCGTCAGCCAGTTTGCCGTGGCATACGGAGCTCCATCGCAGTCTTTAACACTGGTAGCATGCCGCGACAGCGTGGACGTGAACCGTATGTGCAGTTGACGGACTTTGAGCGAGGGCGTATAGTGGGCATGCGGGAGGCAGGTGGACGTACCGCCGAATTGCTCAACACGTGGGGCGTGAGGTCTCCACAGTACATCGATGTTGTCGCCAGTGGTCGGTGGAAGGTGCACGTGCCCGTCGACCTGGGACCGGACCGCAGCGACGCACGGATGCACGCCAAGACCGTAGGATCCTACGCAGTGCCGTAGGGGACCGCACCGCCACTTCCCAGCAAATTAGGGACACTGTTGCTCCTGGGGTATCGGCGAGGACCATTCGCAACCGTCTCCATGAAGCTGGGCTGCGGTCCCGCACACCGTTAGGCCGTCTTCCGCTCACGCCCCAACATCGTGCAGCCCGCCTCCAGTGGTGTCGCGACAGGCGTGAATGGAGGGACGAATGGAGACGTGTCGTCTTCAGCGATGAGAGTCGCTTCTGCCTTGGTGCCAATGATGGTCGTATGCGTGTTTGGCGCCGTGCAGGTGAGCGCCACAATCAGGACTGCATACGACCGAGGCCCATAGGGCCAACACCCGGCATCATGGTGTGGGGAGCGATCTCCTACACTGGCCGTACACCACTGGTGATCGTCGAGGGGACACTGAATAGTGCACGGTACATCCAAACCGTCATCGAACCCATCGTTCTACCATTCCTAGACCGGCAAGGGAACTTGCTGTTCCAACAGGACAATGCACGTCCGCATGTATCCCGTGCCACCCAACGTGCTCTAGAAGGTGTAAGTCAACTACCCTGGCCAGCAAGATCTCCGGATCTGTCCCCCATTGAGCATGTTTGGGACTGGATGAAGCGTCGTCTCACGCGGTCTGCACGTCCAGCACGAACGCTGGTCCAACTGAGGCGCCAGGTGGAAATGGCATGGCAAGCCGTTCCACAGGACTACATCCAGCATCTCTACGATCATCTCCATGGGAGAATAGCAGCCTGCATTGCTGCGAAAGGTGGATATACACTGTACTAGTGCCGACATTGTGCATGCTCTGTTGCCTGTGTCTATGTGCCTGTGGTTCTGTCAGTGTGATCATGTGATATATCTGACCCCAGGAATGTGTCAATAAAGTTTCCCCTTCCTGGAACAATGAATTCACGGTGTTCTTATTTCAATTTCCAGGAGTGTACTTTAGATACTTACCCTGTAAGGAGTCGTGAAGTGAAGTGATGAAAGGAAAATTATGAAAATGTTCCTATAGTCTATCTTCCAATTTATTTTAGTTGTCTATTAAAAAACGAGTATAAATTGTTTATCAGATTCCCAACAAAAAAAGTTTCTCAAAACGATAGAACAAATGAGAAGGAAAGAAAATACATACATGAAAAAAAGTTTTGCATTACCCCAGTTCCCAGAACTTATGAAGACAGACGTTGACTGTGGGTATTAAATCAGAAACACTGTTACTTTGACAGTTCAGAGATGCCACTAAACTCGCCCGAAGATGTAGACAACTATGCATCAGCAGTGCCTATTAGACTGAGGGGGTCCAACAGCAGATCAGTTCCAGTCATTCTACCAGGAAGGTGTTACACGGCTCGTGTTTTCTGTAGTTCAACCTTGCCTGGACGGTTAATACCGCGGTTCGATAGCGTCCACATTGTTACTTTGTGCCAGGAAGGGCTCTCAACTAGGGAAATGTCCAGGCGTCTCGGAGTGCACCAAAGTGATGTTGTTCGGACATGGAGGAGACACAGAGAGAGAGGAACTGTCGATGATACGCCTCGCTCAGGCCGCCTAAGAGCGACTACTGCAGTGCATGACCGCTACCTACGGATTATGGCTCGGAGGAACAGTGACAATAACACCACCATGTTGAATAATGCTTTTCGTGCGGCCACAGGATGACGTGTTACGACTAAAACTGTGCGCAATAGACTGAATGATGCGTAACTTCACTCCTGACGTCCATGGCGAGGTCCATATTTGCAATCACGACTCCACGCAGCGCGGTAACGATGGGCCCAACAACATGCCAAATGGACCGCTCAGGACTGGCATCACGTTCTCTTTACCGAAGAGTGTCGCATGTGCCTTCAACCCCGGTCAGTCTGAACGCCTTAGACACACTGTCCAGCGCGTGCCCAATATGGAGGTTCCCTGCTGTTTTGGGGTGGCATTTTGTGGGGCCAATGTACGCCGCTGGTGGTCATGGAAGGATCCGTAACAGCTGCATGATATGTGAATACCACTCTCAGAGCAATAGTGCAACCATACCGGCTGCATATTGGTGAGGCACTCATCTTCATGGCGACAATTCGCGCCCCCATTGTGCACATCTTGTGAATGACTTCCTTCAGGGTAATGACATCTCTCGACTAGAATGAACAGCATGTTCTCCAGACATGAACCCTATCGAACATGCCTAGGATAAATGGAAAAGGGCTGTTTATGGACAACGTGAACCACCAACTAGTCTGAGGGATCTACTCCGAATCGCCGTTGAAGAATGGGACAATCTGGATCAACATTGCCTTCATAAACTTGTGGATAGTATGCCACGAGAATACAGGCATGCATCAATGCAAGAGGAGGTGCTACTGGGTAAAAGAGGTACCGGTGTGTACAGCTATCTGGACCACCACCTCTGAAGGTCTCGCTGTGTGGCGGTACAACATGCAATGTGTGGTTTTCACGAGCAATAAAAAGGGCGGAAATGATATTTATGTTGACGTCTATTCCAATTTTCTGTACAGGTTCCGGAACGCTCGGAACCGAGGTGACGCAAATCGTTTTTCCATGTGTGTAAAATCCTAACAAGGGTTCCACCTCACATGGGTTCACTCTTAGCCCAGTTTCATCTTCTCCAAGAGAAATTTCTCAGTGATGTCACAGCTAAAGGGTGTGCTAATTCCGATCCCAAACTAATTGAACTACTGACTCACCTTACTGATAATTTACAAATGTATCCTTGCGACAAATAGCTCTGAGCACTATGGGACTTAACATCTTACGTCATCAGCCCCCTAGAATTTAGAACTACTTAAACCTAACTAACCTAAGGACATCACACACATCCGTGCCCGAGACAGGATTCGAACCTGCGACCGTAGCAGTCCCGCGGTTCAGGACTGCAGCGCCTAGAACCGCACGGCCACCGCGGCCGGCTATCCTTGCGACAGAAAACGGTCTTACAACATCCGCTTTCTACCTAAGAGCCATTTTATTCTGAAGTCGTTTTAATTATTTTGTTAGACAGATACATGTTCCGCAGAAAATTTGAACGAGTTTTGATCCAAATACTGAGGAACGATATTGTTTGCACGATATGTGTTCATAATTACAAACAATCGTTTTGGAAGAACATGAGGTACTGAGCTTGATAGAAGAGGTTGAAATTACCACGTGAGTTGTAAATTTCTTTATTTTCACGCGACCGGTTTCGGACTGTTATAAGCCCATCCTCAGGTGTCGTAGCTGTGTTGTGGTTCCCGAGCGCAGCGTGTACCATGCGTGGTGTGCTGCCTATTAGCGCAAACACCTAAGGATGGGCTTATTACAGTCAGTCCGAAACCGGCCGTGTGAATATAAAGAAATTTACAACTGAAGTGGTATTTTCGACCTCTGTTCATAATTACTTTCAATGGGTAGCTTCCGGATGGCTATTCACAAGTACCCAACTTGCACAGAGACCTCCATTTAACATTAATGAAATATTATTTTTCAGTTCTACTCATACAATTATACGTAAACCTAGCAGTTTTTTACAGGCCACCTGTTTTCAAATTTGAGTGTGAGGTAGCACAAATTGCCAGAGGAAATTATTTTACCTTATCTCCAAAACTTCAAAATATCTTTAAATATGCTGCACTATCTGTCTGATATTTTATATTATTGGGAAAATGATCCAATATTTTTGTTGGTTGATAGTGAGCGTCTTTCTGAGCCACTGACATCTTTAATAATAGGTAAAAAAGGACATCAACATTCTACACAAGATGTGAAGGGTTATTTGTGAGGTATTTCGATGGCGGAATATACTGCCTCCATAAAAAGTGAATCACTCGGAAGGGGAGAAGGAAACGAAATGAAACTGCACTGTTTGAGAGTATATGGGACATTATTTCAGTGATCACAAAATTGGCAGTATGAGCCAACTTACCAGTATGACGTTGCATCCACTTTAGCATAGCTGCATGCACCGATTCGGTTGGGAAGGCTACCATAAAGGTGTTGTATCCTTTCATGACACAAATTGGCCCACAAAAAACTTATCTTGATTCCTCGGATAGTGACACAGGGGAAGGGCCGATGACTTAGCTGATCCCAAACATGTGATATTAGGGACAGATCGGGAATTCTGTTGCACACTGTATCTTGTAGACAGTTCATAGAGACATGAGCAGCGTGTGGACGAGCATTGTTCTGTTGAAAAATGCCACCACGGTAGAGGCAGCAGATGAGGATGGTCACTGAAGTAACCCTGTGAGTTTAGATCTGCATCAGTCACTATAAGTAGAGACTTAAAGTCGCATCCAACGGTTCCCAACCCAATGATTGCTGTACATCTTCAGAGCGTTGGAATAATCTTGTCTCTCCCCAGGTCGCTGCCAAACTAGTTGGCGGTGGTCATCGATGATAGGGCAGAACTGCAGTACATCACTGTATGCGATGCGATGCCCATCATCGGGATCACAACACCACTCCAAACGTAGCCATTTGTGTTCTGATGTTAACAACAGTCTACACATGTGATTGTTGTTCCCTACTCTGGCTGCTGGTAGTCTCCGAAAAGTGGTATGAGACACCACAGAATGTTGCAGTTTGTCCCTCACTTATCCTCAGATGGCAGGCGTAGAAGAGAAGGTGTCAAGATGTGCTCGGTTCACTGTACTAAGACTCTCCCTTGTGGTGGTCAGATGCGGCCGACCGAAATCTTGACGACTAGTATGCCTGCCCTTATGTTCCCATGCAGTCAAGTATCGGGCCATTACCTGATCTGAATGCCTCTTAAATGTGGAAATTGCACGGTTCGAGCAGCCAGTCAAATCGACGCAAAGTGAGGCTTATAACGCTGTCGCACTAATACGCACCATCCTCATGTCCTTCACAGTGATTACTCAACCCCGGCGGGGTCAGGGATTTTCTCTGCCTCGTGACGACTGGGTGTTGTGTGCTGTTCATAGGTTTAAGTAGTTCTAAGTCCTAGGGGACTGATGACCATAGATGTTAAGTCCCATAGTGCTCAGAGCCATTTTTGATTACTCAACACCTGACGCTGTTTACTTTGCTCATGAGTTACACGTTATCAGGACTGGTAAAAACACTAATTACGAGCAACACTAATTCTCCTTTGTGGCCGTTCTAATCCTCACAAAGATTTCCCGTGCTAATCATTTACAAACGCGCGAAATACATACACGAAGCTATATTGGTATAGGACCTTCTCTTCCGAGTGCTTCGTTTTTCAGCCAGGCAGTGCACTCTAGCTGATCAAAAGTATCCGTACACCGCTATGTAATGCGGAATTGACAGCTAGATGTTACGAGAGAGGCATAAATGAAGGCGGAGAATACTGTGTTATTAGCAGAAAACAGAAGTATCAAAATAGGTCGGTCAGTAGAACGTGGACTAGTCACTAAATGCCACTTGAGTAACAAATCCATCTGGGGCCATTCAGTCCTTATTAAAGCTACCCACGACGGCTATTGGTGATCTGACTGTGAAATGGAAACGGGAAGGAACAACGACAGCTAGACAAAGACCATGCAAATGTCATGTACCGACGGGCAGGAACTATCGGTCAGTGCTGAATTACGCTATATCCTGTGGTAATCAAATGAGGGATAGGGGCTGGCGAATACCTGGAAAAAGTTACCTGCCATCAAGTGCAATGCTAACAGTGAATAACGGAGGAAGAGGTATTAGGGTATGGGGGTGATGTTTCTCGTGGTTACCATGGGGTCCCTTTATTGGGTTTCGAACTACAGTAAATGCCTAAAGATATCAAAAAATTTCGCAGAATTGTGTACAGTGTACAGTGCGGGTAGCATGATTGTATTACCATGACAATGCACCTAGTCACAAAGCAGCATCCGCGAGGCAGTGGCTTGTGCAAATAGCATTCCAGAAAAGAAATTAGTAAAAATAGTCTTGATTGCACTGTCATTTATTAAAAATATAACAGGTTGCGGCCTTTAGTAGTAGACCATGTTCACATAATGTACCATCCGGCTGACGATGATGCCACTTGGAACAGCTGTGTTGACTCCAGTCCCAAAACTGCACAGATTCCCAACCTGAACACGTTGTAATAATTTTGGGATGAGTCAGAATTATGATTACACTTCAGAGCCCAGTATTCAGTGCAACAAGATCTTGTCTGGTTTCGGCTCTTGAGGTAGAATGGGTTGCCATTACTCCTCAGAATTGAGACAACTGATGATATCTCCATGAGCGTTCAAGTTGTCATAAGCCGAAGGATAGACACACTACATATTATTGTCCCTTAAATGTGTCCGGATCGTTTTGACCCCATAGCAAATGTAGACGAGATGTCGCTCAAACTCAGAGATATAGCAGCAACAGCAATTGAGAGATTCGTACCTCATAAATTGGTAAGAGATGGAACTGATCCCCCATGGTACACAAAACAGGTCCGAACGCTGTTGCAGAGGCAACGGAAAAAGCATGCGAAGTTCAGAAGAACGCGAAATCCCGAAGATTGGCTAAAATTTACAGAAGTGCGAAATTTGACATGGACTTCAATGCGAGATGCCTTTAATAGGTTCCACAACGAAACATTGTCCCGAAATTTGGTAGAAAATCCGAAGAAATTCTGGTCGTATGTAAAGTACACAAGCGGCAAGACGCAGTTTATACCTTCGCTGCGCAGTGCCGATGGTACTATTACCGACGACTGTGCCGCTAAAGCGGAGTTATTGAACGCAGTTTTCCGAAATTCCTTCACCAGGGAAGACGAATGGAATATTCCAGAATTTGAAACACGAACAGCTGCTAGCATGAGTTTCTTAGAAGTAGATACCTTAGGGGTTGCGAAGCAACTCAAATCGCTTGATACGGGCAAGTCTTCAGGTCCATATTGTATACCGATTAGGTTTTTTTAAGATTACGCTGATACAATAGCTCCCTACTTAGCAATCATATACAACCGCTCGGTCACCGATAGATCTGTACCTACAGATTGGAAAATTGCGCAGGTCGCACCAGTGTTTATGAAGGGTAGTAGGAGTAATCCATCGAACTACAGACCTATATCATTGACGTCGGTTTGCAGTAGGGTTTTGGAGCATATACTGTATTCAAACATTATGAATCACCTCGAAGCGATCTATTGATACGTAATCAGCATGGTTTCAGAAAACATCGGTCTTGTGCAACGCAGCTAGCTCTTTATTCGCACGATGTAATGGCCGCTAAGGACAGGGGATCTCAGGTTGATTCTGTATTTCTAGATTTCCGGAAAGTTTTTGACACCGTTCCTCACAAGCGACTTCTAATCAAGCTGCGGGCCTATGGGGTATTGTCTCAGTTGTGCGACTTGATTCGTGATTTCCTGTCAGGAAGGTCGCAGTTCGTAGTAATAGACGGCAAATTATCGAGTAAAACTGAAGTGATATCAGGTGTTCCCCAGGGAATCGTGCTGGGACCTCTACTGTTCCTGATCTATATAAATGACCTGGGTGACAATCTGAGCAGTTCTCTCAGGTTGTTCGCAGATGATGCTGTAATAATACCGTCTAGTAAGTTCATCCGAAGACCAGTATGAGTTGCAAAGCGATTTAGAAAAGATTGTTGTATGGTGTGGCAGGTGGCAGTTGACGCTAAATAACGAAAAATGTGAGGTGATCCACATGAGTTCCAAAAGAAATCCGTTGGAATTCGATTACTCGACAAATAGTACAATTCTCAAAGCTGTCAATTCAACTAAGTACCTGGGTGTTAAAATTATGAACAACTTCAGTTGGAAAGACCACATAGATAATATTGTGGGGAAGGCGAGCCAAAGGTTGCGTTTCATTGGCAGGACACTTAGAAGATGCCACAAGTCCCCTAAAGAGACAGCTTACACTACACTCGTTCGTCCTCTGTTAGAATATTGCTGCGCGGTGTGGGATCCTTACCAGGTGGGATTGACGGAGGACATCGAAAGGGTGCAAAAAAGGGCAGCTCGTTTTGTATTATCACGTAATAGGAGAGAGAGTGTGGCAGATATGATATGCGAGTTGGAATAGAAGTCATTAAAGCAAAGACATTTTTCGTCGCGGTGAGATCTATTTACGAAATTTCAGTCACCATCATTCTCTTCCGAATGCGAAAATATTTAGTTGAGCCCAACCTACGTAGGTAGGAATGATCAACAAAATAAAATAAGAGGAATCAGGGATCGAACAGAAGGGTTTAGGTGTTCGTTTTTTCCGTGTGCCGTTCGGGAGTGTGTAACCTCCCCCTCACTTATCGACCTTAATGACAGTGAAAAACTAAACCGCGTGTACCTAATGGAAATTTGGGAAAAAGCAATCGTCACCGAAGTTAATCTGTCGGTAAAGAGGGAGGAAAGGGTTACATCTAAATGAAAGGAAAAATGCAAATGAAACTGGTGGAAATTAATTTTGAAAAGGGGTAAAGTTAATGAAGAAAGTAAATGTGCGGCCGTTACGTTAACAATTAACTAGCGGTAATTAGATATTTGAGATTTGGGGGAAATTACGGTCGCCAGTCTTAAGGACAATTACTATAGTAACTGAAAAATAAAGGTAATTACACATATAATTAGCACTAGAAGCGTGGCAACTGAAGGTTGACACGTGTAGTGTGAAAACTGAAAGTATGTCAGAAGTAATAACTTTCGCTGCACTCTGACTTAATTTAGCAAAAGAATTAATAAAACCGGAAAACTGAAAGTTTATTTAGTGACTGAAATTAATAAGAAGCTTTCTTTCTTAAGTACATCGAAATTCAGTAAAATACGGTTAGTCTTGGACTACCTCAACAATCATTTCAAAAGCTACTTGAATCTACGCAATTTAGAAATAAGAGATTTAGCTTTGAACTTGAATTAAATGATTCGGAACAATTAACAATAGTAAAAGTTAGTACGTACCAAGCTGAGCTGCAGTCACAGGTAAGCTAAAATACGGTAACAAAACTCGCACTCTTAGTTTGTGCTTGCGTTATCTAAATATTGTAGCCAACTATGAATACTTAAAGTGAACTTTGAAATTAAAGCAGTGAAATGGAATTATGCTGGCGTTTGAATTTCAACGACACTCGGGTTCATTTCGGAAAAGGAAGGGACCCTGCTTGGTAATGCAATTGGGACAATGAGCAACAAAGGTTCATGCTAAGTTGCTGTAATTTTGCGAGGCAAATGGAACAATTTGAAAAGCTGAGGTCTGCCATACAGTTCTAAAACTTTACGTGCTTCCAGTCTTCCTTGTTGGTTGATTGAAGGTTTGAACCCGTCGATCGAGGAGGTGGCGACGGTCACTCATTGTCGGCCGTCGCTGTTGCAGAAGCTGGATGTTGGGGCGCCTTCTTCTCAACACGGTCACCAGACGAAACGGGCTCTTGATGTGCGCCAGCTAATGCTTCTCGTCCGCGACACCATGTCAGAAACTATTATCGCAAGTCGAGCGCAATTACATGCTGCCAAACCCCGAAAGCGCGGCAACTCGCGGGAGCTACACACAACACACCTGCTCCACTCGCTACTCCAGCCAGAGTCCATCTGCCCGTGCTCCACGCGGCAGAGTTAACACTACCAGAGATCCTACACACTTTGATTCTTCACACGACCCATCGATGTAATCGTTCTATAGCAGTTTTCCCTAGGCAAGACCCAGCGTAAAAATACAAATAATATTTACGAAACAAACCAATTATATATCGACATAAATGCATAAATATATATATACAAACAGTAAAACAATTACAATATATAAAGAGACAGAAATTTCACATCTTGAGGTAACAAAACAAGGAAAAAAAATAATAGTACAATAGATGGAAATAGGAGGATATGCATTTCCGGCGTTACAAGTGGAATGGTAGAGAGATAGTATGACTGTGGTTCGATGAACCCTCTGCCCAGCACTTAAATGTGAATTGCAGATGTAGTGCGGAAGTCATCCTCGTCGGCTGTCAAAGCGAGTGGGGTTGATACTGATCCTAGACTCCCATGCCTTTGGTAGGAGTGAGCGTAATTCAGCGCAACTAACTGGTCCGACTGTCGCACATTCAGGTTTTTTTAATTACTTGGTGGCATCTGAAGGTGAAGCTTTAGTCTTCGAAACCGGTCGTGTAATATTTAACAAATTACTGTCAACTAAAGCAGATTTTGGTAATGTTAATGTGCTCCTCAGTTGTGGGTAAACGTCTGACAAATGATACGAAGAGCAAATTATGCCATGTTCCTGCATTTCATTTCGCGTAATTCCCGCGGATTTGAAATCCCTCTGGCCGGAAAAGCGCACCGAGCGTTACTGTCGCCGGTAGAGGGCAGGTCAGAGGAGAAGGTAATTAAGGGCTGCGGCGACCTGGAGAATGGGGAGTGTGACATGGGCGGCGAAGAGAGTACGTGAGGCAGCGTGTTGTTATGGCCAAGTGTCTACCGTGGCCCGTTGGCAAGAGTAGCGCCTTTGCCCCCTGCGGGTTTGGCTGGGCCGAATGTTGGTTGTGGCCGTGAACATTGCTCGTTAAAAGCTACTTCGGCAGGAGGTACAGTATTCAGTGTGTCTTTTGCTACTGAAGTTGCTCGCAGAGTGTGTCCATTGTGGTGCCAGGCTGGAGTCCGTTGTGACCCTTGCACGCACTAGACGCGGTGGCGTCTGCTGGATGATAGCTGTTGGTTTCCGACTGCGAGTAATCTTCGCTGCATCCTTCTCTCGGAGCTCTCTAAGCAAGCGTATGTCTGGATTTTATGAGAAACCACGGTGAGCATCCGATTAGCGTGCACGTCATTTGGTGTCGTGTGGTGGTTGTTTTGACTCCGTATCCTGGTTGCCCGACGGGCAATATATATATATATATATATATATATATATATATATATATATATATATATATATATATTGTTATTGATGAAGGTTTTGCCTGGTACTGCTTGAGTTCAGTTCTGTCAATATGTGTGGGCTTGTTGCTGTCACTATTCCAAATTGATTTTAGAACCTAAGGGTATAGAATGCAGATGTAATTCTTTTCATTCTGTACTTTATAGTCAGTGAAAATTGTTTAATCTACCTACTTAATTTCTGAGGCGTGTCTATAGTTATCTGTTGGCTAGTATCAGGAGCTCGAGCTGTTTACTAAATTGCTTCCATCTACCAAAAAAAAAAAAAAGAACCCTAAACAAAAATTTTATGCCTTAGTATTCAAGTCAAAGTATCCCGCGTACGTTCGCACTTTTCTACATTTGTAGTACGTTTAATTTTTATTAAATAATTAACCAGTGGTCTCTTTTTCACAGGGTAGGTGATTGTATCTCTCGTTAACTGTGGTCTAGTTGAAAATGCCTTTGCACCATGATTGAAATTTTTAACGAAGGTTTCTAGTACTGTGGTAGCGGCAACCGCCGCCCTATGTTGGTAGAGAATGTGGAATTATTGATACTGGCGTTGCCTCTGACATCGCCTCTATCATTATAAATTGGAACCACATCTGTCAGTTATTTTGGCTACTGTAAGGTAATAGCGTTTTGATAGTTACTGGCAATAGCCGATGGTTTATATTTGTGACGTATTCATATGATCATATGTTTTGCTGTTTGTCATGTAAATGTATTTTTACTTCATTTAATATTATTTAGTAAAAGGAAGTGCTTTTATACTGTTGCCGTTTGGAGGTGTTTGCTATCAGTTCTGGAGGCAATTTGTTAATGTTAATCTTGGATTTTCGCTTTTTAAAAATAAATTCATGAGTATTTTTAAAAAACTTAGTAAAGTCGTTATGGCTTAGTACCTTTCCACTCAACACCAGCTCCGTACCGCATTTCAAAATTGTAGCTGAACTCTATTATTTGTGCATCTCAGTGATAAGCTTCTTCCAGTTCAAGTAATCATCAATGTTCTTACTCAACACTTTAGGGCATTTTCCCCAGTTTACTGACACCAGTTCGTGTACTACATTAATTGTACATACGACTCTTTTTATTTTTGAACAGAACTGAAAAACGTGTTTTATCAAAATTAACAGACAGACCAGTTTTCAGAGACCTACCCAATAAATTTTTGAAAAATACCATTAACCAGTTCTTCTGTTGCTTTCTCTCTAATGGCATTTATTATGTCACACTGCTGCGGAAAGCTAGAGGAGGATTAGCTAACCTCGTGAACGCCCCAGCCATTTTAATATTTCGAAATACAAGTGAAGCCTGGATATCAGCCTCCAACGTCAACGTCTTCCCATTCTTTGTAGTCCTTGCAGACTCTACGCAGTCCAAAAAAGACGATTTGTAATAATCCTCTGACTACAATCACATCTAGGTATCCATAAAAGATGTTCTTAAAAGGAAACCGTCAATGTGGATTGTCAGTACAGGAATCTGGGTGCCGCAAGGTTGAACGACTCTAGAGTACCTCATCCTATTTGAGGTATCAGGAATAAGATGTCACCGAACCAGTGAAGAAAAAGAGATGAGACCTAGGCGGCTATAATAATATCGTAGTCAGCAGAAATTCCTTTTTGGATGAGTTGAAGCTGAAGTAAAACCCAAGTAAACCAGATAAAAAACACTATTATAATCATAACCTTTTTCAAGGTCACAATAATTCTGAAAGTGGCCTGAATAACACTAAACGTTTTCTTGAAATCATATTAATATTTAAAATAATTCTGTTACAGAACAGTTTGTTTTAATTGCTGTTACTACATCTAGAAGAAATTTTGTGTTATTCGAGCCAAGTTCAGATTCATTTTGATCTCAAAGATACTTTAAGGAAGAAATATAAATTTACAACGATAAATGTTATCTCTTTTTGCAGAGTTTGGAAACTCAAACAAATGATAATCTTCTAAAACAGAAACACATCTTGCTGGCAGACATCCAAGAAACGTGGTACGCCGATCACCTAATAATGGACAATGAAAACTATAGAAGATAAACCGGCAGTTAGAGTTACGAGCTCAAATCTCAGAATTTCTTGAACAGAGTTCGCAGTTGACGAAAGTATATCAGAATTATCGTTGATTTTGAATCCTGTAGTGAAAGACTCTCTATTTTAACAATTAATAGCAAGAAAAAAATATTATGCAATGTTCAGCTGCCGTGCACCAACAAATAAAGATTCTAGAATTGTGTGGACGTGCAGAATAGAGAAATAACTTGGCGATTCATAGAGAGGAGCTGATACTTCACATCACCTCTCTGGAGCGGACTGACTTCTGTGAAACCTTTAAGAGAGACAGAAGGAAACTTCACTGAAGTTCTCAAAGGAGAACATTTGACATAGAAACAACAGCTGAGGTGTTGCAGCTGCTGAAGCGCCCACCAGCTGCTTGTTTCACACATCAGAAAGCTGATTATTCTTAGAGATAAGAGCGTTGGTGAACACGTTGTGAGAATTCAGGTGCATTTATTTGCAAGGCAGGCACATTAGAGAATCCAAAACATTCTGAAACATATGCAGGCTCATCAAGAATCATTCCGAAACATTGCTTGGATGTGTAATTATTTCCTAATTTTGCAGGACACCGCCAATAACTGAGTGATCACTGTAATTTTAACTGTCGATAAATCATGTGTAGATTACAGCTTCATCCTATTCACCTGAATTACTGAATCTTTGCCGCGATGTTCACATCTGCATTACTAGTGATCCAACTATTACATTAATAATTTGTTATTCAAGCAGGTAAGCAGAGTATATTATAATAAATGGGGTTATATGTACACCACTCTTTCATTTTATAGGTTTATTGTTTGTTATGTTACTAACAGTACTGTGGTCTCATATTTGCTAGGGTGACCACTGTGTCATTAATGATTATGTATTGCACAATACCTTTTAAGTAAACGCATCTGAGTGTGTGGTGAACGATCTGACTGCAGGAAGACCAACTGATGTACATCATTCTGCCTTACACAGGGTATATCGAAGGCTCAGGCATAACGTCACTTCAAGAATTGTCCACCCTCCCAGGATTTCGATTACTATGGAAATTCTGATTGATAGAATGTGTAGAATAAAATAAATAATCCTGTGCAAATATATTAATGGAAAATTTTGATTTGCTGCAAGCTTTAGCATCATTCAGCAATCATTATTAATGTATTCGAATTGTGACTTTAATCGTCAGTAGAGACTTATGAATATTTACAGTTAAGTTGCTTGTTGGTGTAACTGGTAAATGTATTTGTCTTGCAGCAGTTTTGATGCAGTGGCGATTTGTACAGGCTCATCTTGTTTTCGTAAATAGTGTTGAAATCTATGATGCGCTTCTGGTGGGGAAATTGTGGAGAATTCAGGAGTGACTTTGTATGTGGAGTAATGAAATTAATTGGCAGTGTCATGTTTTTTCCTGTTTGACTGTTGGTATGTTCACAATGCTATAAATGTTTTAGTACTGCTAGTTAATGCCTAAGTTGACATGGGTATTAGGAAGTAGTTTAGTTAGGATGAGTGTAGTGGGAGGTAATTCTGAAAATCTGGAGAGCACACACAGTGGTTTTAACGTGGGGAATCTGCAAGAAATTAATCATCAGACTAGCGTTAGCGAACATTGAGGTAATTTAGGAAGAGATCATCAAATTAAAACTGGCCTGTCAGATACACAAAAACACAGGGAACAGTTTAGGGTCAGATTTAACAATTAATGATGAAGCTGAGGTATCTCCACAGGTGACGGCCCAATCCGCTGCTACCGGGCATGAAGGAAGGGCACCCTGTCTTTCCAGTTGTGTGTCGCACCTCGTGTATCCACTGCATTGGACTAAGAAGCATGTTTAGTACAAGAATTCAAAAAGAGTGAGGAGTAAGTGTAAAAACGAAGTGCAATGAATGATGAGTGATACAAAAAAATGAAGAGCAAGATAAAAATAATTAAGAGTGTGATATGACGAATGATGAACTGGTGGTGAACACCGATAAGAAAATTCATGTGACGATTAGGTTAACTAAGAAAACTGATGAAGAGGAACGAGTATTCAGTAACAGTTAGAAGGACGTTTGCACAAGAAACCGGAGGGACTGTAGAAGAATTCAGGAATGAATTCACAGATGCAAAAAAGAATCTCGAATCAGTTGGTACACGGCAAGAAGGGGTTATATTCAAACTAATAGTCGTCAACAGTGGGCAAGTCACTCTCGGTGAAGAACTTGATCAGATAGTGTCATAGGAGGAGGAGCCACATTACTGCGTGATGAGTTTAGGAACAACTATGATTTGATAGTGATGCACAGTCTGCCAGAACACTTCAATCGATATAATAGATCAAGAGGAGATAAGAAATTAACTGTAGTTTAAGGAAACACTGTTGAACGTTAATCAAGAACCGACTTCTTCAGCAGCAATAAGAGAAAAATTGCAATAGAAGTTCCAGTAACAATGTAAAAGAGGTAGAGTCGAGCATAAGTGAAGCAGGCACAAGGAAGAAGAACTGCGTGATCTGCCAGACTTTGCACATCAGAGGCACACTAGATCACTCATCTGCACGAATAGGTATGAACTACCGGGAATCTGATGAAGAAGAGATACTCAGACATCCTGTCTCAGAACGGAAAATATACGCTTTTATCTAAGCCATCGAACAACTTGCATCCGAAGGTATGGATCGGGCAGTTTCAGGAGGTGGTCCTCATGTCTTGTGATCATGCCTTGAGGAGTAATTTGTTTGTGCACATTTCCACAATCAAGGAGCCGTGTGCATGCAAGTGACTCCGACAAATTCCAAAACTTACGACAGTTTCACGCATGCATTTCTGAATGAATATTGCACAGAGGTAAACCAGGCTCAAGTAAAACTGCAGATATTGATGGAAACGTAGAGAAACTTGACATACCAGACAGTTATAATTAAAATGATGGTGTTTTGAGTGCTGCCCTGTGGGCGTAACCTGTCTCAGGACGCTGAAATTTCGGAGGTGAGTTCATTAACTGGTACACTTGAGTAGTATGCTGGAACAATAGTAGTTGCACTTCCTGCTACCAAGCGAAATCAGGTCAGAATGTGATACAGGTGCGGGAAAAGGGAAGGAATGATCAAACACATGATAAATGTGATTCTGTCACATTTATAAGGATATGGTCACAAATTACATGTGTTCAGTATTGTCCTCCGGCTGAGCAACATGCTACATCCGTAACACAGCATGGTGACAGTTGCTCGCACCATATACGCCGTAATCAGAGTGATACGTCATCTTATGCTATCCTTCAGATCAGGAAGAGTCCAGATACCGCCCCGATAGACACGGTTTTTCTGATACCTTCACGACTGTAAGTCACACGGATTTAAGTCGGGAGATGTGCAAGGCCTAGAGATGATTAGTCGTTACCAAAGGTTTCTATAAACAAATTTCTCAACTGGCAAGCGATTTGCGGTGTCGTCTATGAAAATATTGATGTGGACACAGCTGAGTTCTTGCAAAGGTGGAATCATGTGTTGCACCAATGGTGTGCTATTTCATATTAGGGAAGTATAGTGTCAACAGTCGATCATGACAATCATTAACTTTTAATTTAATTACTCGTTTGTAAGGCTCGCTATACGGTCTCAGTTAACAACCAACAATGAACTGTTCAGTAATAGTTTGACCATGTTCCTTGGGAGTGTAGAGCAGTATCAAAGTTACGTCCGTGGACAAAGGTGTTGAAAGCACTGCAATGCCGGATGGACGTGAATAGTTGAAAAACATCACTCCTGAGCTTGTCGTAGAAACTTCATCGAAGTCATACTGAGAAAGAGGACTGGAAGAAATTGAAGAGTTCTGTTTCAAAGCGATGACTAAGCACAGTTTAGAGATTCGCGGGGCAACCAAGACAGCAAATAAAGTATTCCTAGATTATGCAGAATTCATGTGATGTAGTGCTCAGAGGTATTACAGCATTTCAGCTCAAGTATTTCAAGAAATAAATGAAGTTCTAATAGTGACCTTAATTTCACAACCAGTCAAGACTCGTAAGAAAGATTGAAAGTTTGTCGTGGAAAAGTTTGTCCTGAAATACGTAGCCGTCAGTGACTGATGAAGTTGGAACTCAAACGAAAGACATTGTCACACATGAAAAAGGAACCACGCTCTTGGGAATAACAATGGTTTCTTTGAAAACAAGGTGGAAACAGCTCCGCCGAGCTACTGCTGGTGAAACGTCTGCGTACTCGTACTACACATAAACGACATACGAAAAGTGTTCAATCGATTCTTATTGACTATTTCAGTCTCTTTTCTCTTTTTTTATTATTTGATCAAAATTTATGATAAAGTGATGTATAATTTTTCTGGTAAAGAGGAAAAATGACTTTTCGGTTTATGGCATTTAACAAATATCTCTATATTTATCACAATTTCCAGATTATCTGGATTTTCGATAATCCGTATCTTCTACGGTTCAACTTAGTTCGGATAAACGATCAGAACGATCGGATTTGGTTACATCAATCACATTATGCGTATCTAGTAACTGGTTCTCATACCGACATGTTGGTGAACATAACGAATAGCTCATGATTGTTCTTCTCCATATTCACACATACCCATCGTATTCTTTCAACTCTAGATCTAGCTAGTCCTGTGCGGAGTCTGTTAAGCGATATCGATGTAGACCGACAGGAAGTTTATCGGAATGTGCCAACAGCTGTAGGAGACGACGATTGCTCGCCACAGTTAAAGCCTGATATGCTGGAGTAACTCTGATGAAGGGATAAAAATTTTTCTTTGTGACGCTCGCGCTCGTGTTGGTGTCCATACAATAGGTGTGCTTCGGTATAGGAAACTGGAAGTTGTTCCTTCCGGGTCATTAAATCAAATGGTTCAAATGGCTCTGAGCACTATGGGACTTAACTTCCAAGGTCTTCAGTCCCCTAGAACTTAGAACTACTTAAACCTAACTAACCTAAGAACATCACAAACATCCATGCCCGAGGCAGGATTCGAACCTGAGACCGTAGCGGTCGCGTGGTTCCAGACTGTAGCGACTAGAAACGCTCGGCCACCCCGGCCGGCCCGGGTCATTACTTTACTCCTGAAGTCAAGGGGTGCTAAGTTCAACGAGGTGGATAACGTTATCAACGGAGTAGATTTTTGGCTTGAGAGGGCCCACAGAATTTCTGCCGTGCCCGTTTCTGTGTAGTGATACTCATTCCAAACGGATGTGGGAGAATTCATGTATTAACAGTGGAGCGACTGGATGAAACAGAGAGCACTCAGAGGATCTACGGAGCAGCGATGCTTAAAAATCTAGTTTCTGTTGCCGTCCCCAGCAGGCTTCCTCACAGCATGGTGCAGCTGATGAGACAGATGAATTTTTACACTGAAGTTATTTGTCTGATCTGAGTTTCCTTCGATTCCTTAGGTTGTCATTAGTACTTTCAGAGCATGGAACTAATTAAAAGTACATAAGACTACCTCCTACACCTACAAAATAAAATGAAACTTGTGTTATTATGTTGTAAATCGGGACAGAAAGTAACTCTAGGAAACGAAATGACATGTGCAGCAATGTCAGCAGCCTTATTACCCATATTGTACCACAATATTCGTTCACTCTCGATGCAGTGATGTACTTGTTGAGACACGGGGTCATGCAGTAGTGTTAGATAGCATGCTTACAAGGAGACACTGTATTACAGTTGGCTAAGACAGCTGTCTGACAGCGGGGTTGCGCTTTTCAGCCATGAAACCATGTCAAGTATTAAGCAACATACGGACTGCACACTATACTGCGGAGCAGGACATGAGAACAATCTAGTGCAAGCACTCAAGACGTGCGAAACTTTTCATGTAACATTTAATAAACAGGCGAGTTGAGATTATCAAAACGGGTGTCGGCTGCTCTCGATAAAGTTTTGTTTCATTTACCTAAATCAGATCTAACTGTTTACGAAACTACTGATAATTCATTAGACTGATTCTAACTATCCGATCATTATTTATTGTATTACTTATGCATTTTATCTATATTTTATACCACACTCCTCTTTAAACATCTTCAATACGTCGGCCCCCGGTAACTCAGCGGTGCCGTCACTGTAGCTCAGGGTGTTCGGTCTGAGGGCTGCGTGCTCTCTGTGATAAAAGAACTGAGTCAAGGAATCAATGATCAACTTGAACGGAAGTCTTGTGACGTCCGTCCAGACCAAACGCAACGAACTATAGTGGTCAGCATGACGGAATGTCAATACTATGGGCACGGATTCGATTCCCGGCTGGGTCGGAGATTTTGTCCTAATCATTATCATTTTCATCCCCATCGACACCCAGGCCGCCGAAGTGGCGTCAGATCGAAAGACTTGCACCCGGTGAACGGTCTACCCGATGGGAAGTCCTAGTCACACAACATTTACATTTATCTTCCATATATTTTATTGCCATTTTACTGTCAGTCTTTCTCCATTTAATTTTCGTACATACTTCGCACTTCCATCTGTCGAGTACAACTGACGTTAAATCTGTCATTAGCATTTATACTATAAGTCAAATCCTACAAGAAGTAGCAGCAAGACAAATACTCAAATCTAAGAAATCATCAAGAGAGCGTGTTTCATATGATATAAAATGCCAAGTTTGTTAGACGGAGTATGTAGGTTAAACAAGATGAAACTTTAATTCACGTGAACTTGTTAATAAAGAGAATGGTTTATCGGCGTCATTAAAGCACTTTAAGAATTAGCAACACTCGTTACGAAGCATTACAGACAGCTTAAATATAATGCGTTTTTAAGAAAAAGGTTGACCACTGCCGCATTTAGACAAAGTAAAACTACTTAGCGTTTTCAATGCAGAAAGAGTATAAATGTTAAACGAAAAGTGGTAAGTGTCCAAAAGGCATTTCCTGGTTTAGCGATGATCTTGGAAAAAGAAGCTATCATAACTAATATTCCTCAGTAGTCATAAGTTGTTGTATGTTTCTAGTTTGTAGTTTGCAATGTACGCAATGAGCATTATTTGGAACTTGGGTCATGAGTCAATGACGTAGGATGCTCTACCAGTGAACATTATAACATTCTATCAAATCTAATAGCGGCAAAGCATTGTATCATAGTTGTAAAAACATCTTTATTTCCATAACATAGTCATACTGCTTTCCAGAGGTCTTTAAGACGACAGCTGCAATGTTGTTTACTTTGCTGCATCGGTAACAAACTGGTAGAGTCTCTGGTACATTAATGGCAGTGGACATTCATCAGTAAGGGAACAGAGTTCTCTGACAGTGTTAAGGGCCAAGATTAATTATGATCTTTTACCGTGTTACATGTAAAACGGAGACTCTTGTGTATGTTTCACAATACGTTACTGCACATTGCATGTTTATTACTGTGTCTTATCACAATATTCTTTAAAGGAACGTAATACATGGACAACGTAGACGGACGTCAAACATACACTGAAGCACTGAAGAAGCCGGTACAGGCATGCGTACTCAAATGCAGAGATATGTAAACTGAAAACGGGACACAACATCTCCGAGGTAGCAATGAAGTGGGGATTTTCCCGTACGACCATTTCACGAGTGTACCGCGAATATGAGGAATCGGTTAAAACATAGAATCTCTGACATCACTTCGACCGGAAAAAGATCCTTGCAGTATCCTGCAAGAAATTGAATAGTGATGTCTGAAGAGAATCATTCAACCCTTCTGCAAATTGCTGCAGATTTCAGTGCTGGACCATCAACAGGTGTCAGCATGCACGCCATTCAACGAAACATCAGCTTTCGGAGCCGGATGCCCACTCGTGTACCCTTGATGAGTGCACGACACAAAGCTTTACGCCTCGCCTGGACCTGTCAACACCTACATAGGACTGTTAGTGACTGGAATCGTGTGGCCTGGTGAGACGAGTCTCGTTCCAAATTGTATCGAGCGGATGGACGTGTACGGGTATGGAGACAACCTCATGAATTCATCGACCCTGCATGTCAGCAGGGGACTGTTCATGCTGGTGGAAGCTCTGTAATGGTGTGGGGCGTGTGAAGTTGGAGTGAAATGGGGCCCTGATACGTCTAGATACTACTCCGATAGGTAACACATAGGTTAACATTCTGTTATGATGACGACGAACGAATCGTCGCCAATGTAAATGACTGGTGGCTAATATTAAGGGGCTCCGGAACGCCCTATACTTGCAATGTCTAAATAACGCTTATAAATTACATCTTTCCTCACAAAGTATTTGAGGTAGGAAGTTGAACTTTTTACAGATTATTTATTGGAATATGGGCTATAACTTAACACAGGGATTTGACAAAATTTTTGTTCCGTTATTAAAGATGATTTTTTTTCAATTGTAATGAAAATTCACAACATTTTTTTGCAATTTTTTATTTATGTATTCAAAAATATACAGTTTTTTGGAAAAAGGCTGTGTTAAATTATGCAGAAGGTACTGTGTAACATTTACTGAAAGTTTGAAACAAATATGTTTGGAAGATCCTTAGAAAACATGTGATTAGTATGAGAAAATAAAAGTTTTGGGAATCGAGCGACAAAGATTGGATTAACTTTTTAGTGCATTCCAGGTCCATAGGATGGATTATCTTCATCCTCTGCAAACTCCTCCTCCAGCTTCCTCTTGTTCCTCCTCCTGTTTACTCTTGCTTGTATTTCTAGACTCTTTACAGCCCTGTCTGCAGCCCGAAGGCGTTCCTTGTCTAAAGCAAGCATCGCTCGTTGTTGTGTTCGTAGATTTTGCTACCATTGTCTTCAGTTGCAGTTACTGCAACACTGTTCCAAAAGGTGGTCATGTATGAACACTTATCACATTTCAGTTGTATTTCACTAGCAAGTCCTACGTGCTTTATTATGGAGAGTTCCAGACCAACTTCACTACAATGAATACATCTTACACAGTTTGAAAAAATTCCTTTGAGAACCGACATATCAAATATTTCATTCACATCCGATTCGCCCATAAAACATTCATAGTTTTCACTCATTGAACCAAGCTTCTTCTGTGAAGTATTTTCTTTCCCACTTTGACTGCTATGGGCAGGTGTACTTGAGAGGTTAGGTTCACTCACTTGGTTATCGTCTTTATTGTTTACAGTAATAACACATACCTTTGGCTTTCCAACATTTCTCCTTTTCTTAAAAGCCTTCAGAGGATTTCTAATAACTTTACTTTTACTCATTATTATACTTCAACAAAACAGAGACTCAAGAAACAGAATTAATTGCGAATATTTTCGAGATAACGACAGAGTAAATAAACATGAAACAGTCGACAATCACACCAGCGACATATATTGAACCATCACAGGTTAGCCACAACACATACTTTATCTCACATCACTAAAATGTACCTGATGAACGCGGACGTTAATAATAACACCATTTGACAGCAGTTTAACAGCGCCACAGTGGGTCACGCCCATGTAGAACACATTTAAAAAAAACTTTAAAAATAGTTGTAGTCTTCGGAATTGAATAAATTATATATCTATTATAAGGTAATAGTCTGCAGATTCAGAAAACGCAAAAAAGTAAAAATTGAACTTTTCATGATTTTGAGCCTTTCCGGAGCCCCTTAAATAGAAACATACAGCTCTCTTCTTTGCGTAAACAACAGGTTTGGCAGTGAAGTTGTTAAGGAGCTGGCTGCATGGTTTGGGTCTACAAGGACTAAAATAATCAGAAGTCGTTGGCAAAATATAATATATTGTACTTAACTGGTGGTACAGGAGTCTTTATAGTCAGGTGGAATATAATTACAAACAGAGAGGTATAGAGGCTTCACATAGGCCATACTTTAACTAAGCGCCTTGTTAAAGGTTCCTCCCTATCAGCTGAAGGCTATACTACTTTCCTGCTTGACGCCCCGAGCAAAGGTAGACGAGCGCTCGCTAGAGACTTGTTACAAGTCGCGGAGCAGCGATAGCGGCGCCAGTGGCAACTCGCGGGTCCAGCGAAACTAGTAAGGACCGCGGTCGATAACTGCAACGCCTAACAAGTGTGGTATCGAACGTTGATACCACACATTCTGTCTGATCACCTGCATCCATTCACGTCCGTGCGTATTCCGACGGACTTGGGCAACTCCAGCAGGACAATGCTATATCCCACACGTCCAGAATGGCTATAAAGTGGCTCCAGGAACAATCTTTGCGTTGAAACACTTCCGCTGGCCACCAAACTCCCCAGACATGAACGTTACTGACCATATCTGGGTTACCTTTCAACGTGCTGTTCAGAAGACATCTCCACCCCGTCGTACTCTTACGAATTTATGGACAGCCCTGCAGGATTCATGGTGTCTGTGCCCTCCAGCACTACTCAGACATTAGTCGAGTCCATATCCCGTAGTGCTGCGGCATTTCTGGGTGTTCGCATAGTTTCCCGCAGGTGTACCAGTTTGTTCGACTCTTCAGTGTATTTTAAATGTGAAATAATGCGACGTAATGATTCGTGATTTCCTTTCTTGTAGAAGTTCAATAGTGGGATCGTATCTTTTCGAAATGAGTTCCTCTTTTTTTTCTTGTTTTCTTGTTTAAATTACAAAAAGTCCACATCAGGTCAGCTTGTGCCTCTTCATCTCCGAACTGACACGATGAGAAACCGTGGCGTGGAGATAATAACTTCTGCAACCAATAACGGAAAGTGCAGGTGAAGCTGATTACTCGGTGCACAGCTAGTGTGGCGGGTAGCCGTGCGCAGCGGCCGTTAGGCGCAGCACATGCCGCCGGCACAGTACAGCCGCGGCGATGGAGTGTGCTGACGCGGGGATCGGCCCGCCGCTTGCTCAGAGTGGCCGCGCCGCCCCCGTGCTGCGCCGCCTACGTCAGCGCCAGCGGCCTCGCGCCTGGGCCGCGAAATAGCGCGGTCGACATTATCCTCCGATGGCGCCCAACTTCCGCCCAACACTGTCTGTTGGCACAAGGTTTTTGTACGGTTCATGAATATTCGCGAATATTATACTGAGCTTAAAACTTGCTGAAGCCCGCCGGAACTGCGGCGATTTATTCTCAAATTTGTCTCGGTATCAACTTTAAGGTCCGCGTAGCTATCGATTAAATGGAGGCAATTTCATCGGTGCTAGCGATGCGCCTCCCGCGCTGTTAATCCGTGAAAAGTGTGTGGGTGGAGTACCGCTACTTCTAGATTCATTAATTTAAGTCGTCTGGAGATTTCCATTGATCAACTTTTGTTACATTTATAAAAAGTGACAAGGTTCCGACATAATGTAAGGGATAGACACAAACAGCAACATGTAGCGCGTTTTAGTTAAGAAAATGACACTTATTCTTAGTGAAACCGACACCACGGATCTAATAAGTAAAAAAAAAAGCAATTTAAAATATTTTGGAATCGAAGAGTACCTCACTCGCTTATTACAACGACAGAGGTAAACGCTATTACCGCTGGAGGAATTAAACTAAACGGACTGAAAAGTCATTGCAGTTTGTGATACTGCGTCTACCTTACAAGAAGCTGCTCAATTTACGACTCTTCCTCCGAAACTTTTCTATTCAAGAAAGAGAAATCCGCAAAGTGATATTGAAAGCTGTCTTTCTTGTGCAGGAACGAGAGTAAGAGTGAGCAATATCTTCCAACCGCCGTCACCGCTTCCTCCTTTGTTGCTGGGCCAGGTTTGGAAAATAAAAATATTGAAACACCACGACAAATGAAGCTTCCAGCACGCTATAACTATGTGTCAGACCGAGACTCGAACTCGAGACGTCAGGTAGTTCAGTTGGTAGAGCACGCGTCCAGGAAAGGCAAAGGTCCCGATTTCGAGCCTCGGTCCGGCACACAGTTTTAATCTGCCAGTAAATTACACATCAGCACACACCCTGCTACCGAGTGACAACCCTCACTCTTGACCACGAGAAATGCATACTTGAACGTAAATACAGATGATAGCGAATCCTGTAGGTTGCTAAGTCACAGTGCGGATCAATGTGTGTGTTGAGTGATTGTCATAGACGGACACTGAAGAGAACTTGACGAAAAGAAAGTCACTACTAAATTACATTTCTCACTTGTCACACTGTCATCACCTAAAGGAGGCCATTACAGGGCGAGCTGGAATTCTATAACCATTCATCACTGCTGAAAATACCCGTAACACGAAAACGTGGTGCCGAAGCCATAAAACCAGGACTATGGAGCAATGGAAGAAAGTCATTTCGTCGGATGAGTCTTGTTTCATAGTTTCCAACTTCTGGCAGAATCCACTTCCCAAGAGTGGAACATGATGTGCGCACGGTTAGGTTTTGAGCAGCATTATCGTATTCAGTGGACAGCATGATCACCCTGCAAGGTCGGATTACTGTCAAGGATTGTGTGACTATTTAAAAAAAAAAATGTTCAGATGTGTGTGAAATCTTATGGGGCTTAACTTCTAAGGCCATCAGTCCCTAAGCTTACGCACTACTTAACCTAAATTACCCTAAGGACAAACAGAGACACCCATGCCCGAGGGAGGACTCGAACATCCGCCGGGACCAGCCGCACAGTCCATGACTGCAGCGCCCCAGACCGCTCAGCTAATCCGACGCGGGGTGACTATTTCGGCTGATAGGATCCATCCCACTGTACAATGTTTGTTCCCCAACAGTGATACTGTGCTCCAAGACGACACAGCCCCGTTCACACAGTTTGCATCGTCCACGACTGGTTGGATGAGCACGAGGATGAAATTTCGCATCTCCCTTGGACACCACAGTCTCCAAATCTCAATGTTATTGAGCCTTTGTGGTCTACATTTGTTCGTGATGGCTATCCAACTTCATCATCGTTGTCTGAACTTTTCACTGTTTTGGAGGAAGAATAGTATACGATTCCCTTGAAAACCACATAGGAACTGTATTCATCCGTGACGACTGTAAATTGTTGTTAATGCCAACGTGTTTCCTACACCGTATTACGCATTGTAAATTGTTGCGTTTTTTTGTGTTTACATATTTTTATCTAACTCCTGTATGTCAGTACTTATTGAACAAAGATCTACCCTTGTAATGCACACACGAAATAGGATACTTAAGCTACTTTTTATTACCCATATCTTCTTTTGCAGAATTTTCTGGTTTCATTGTAGCAATTCTATTACAAAAACAGGTGCTACTGAAACGGACAAGCAGCGTTAGCTTAGAAAAGCCAACCCAAGATATATCCATAACGAGTAAATATATGGAAGTGTTTCTGTAGGTAAGATATAGCTGATAATATGATGATTTGTCGGATACAAGCATGTAAATTTCAACTATTATAGCAGGCAGGGAGGTTCTATTTTTTTTTTTTTTTTTAACTGATCTATACACTTTCTTCAGTGATATTGGAATGTCACTCAGAATACCTCCTCATTGGCTAAGCCTACATGTAACTTGATACAGTAGTAAGATAAGACAGCGCTCGGCTTGGAGCAGCTGGTGTTGGCATTTTTGCCCGGACAGCCCTAGTAATAATAATAATGAGGGTATGGCATAGGTGGCCGTGAGGTCCCTCCACAAGTTCTTTAACGCCACTACGGCGACTTGCGCGTGAATGAGGATGGAATTACGATGAAAGACACGTAACCCCTAATCATCTCGAGTCAGAGAAAATCCCTGACCACGCGGGGAATCGAACCTGGGACACCGCGCGCGGGAAGCGAGAACGATACCGCAACACCACGAGCGCGGATGGCAGCCGGAGTAATATTAGAGGGCCCGTCTCGGACAAGCCCGAGGTACGCAATCCGCACGCACCGGCATAGCCGGCTGTGTGCGCCAGAGACTAAGTCCATAATAGAACATACAGTCCACCAGTAATCTTAATTTTACAATTATTGTTCCCTGATTTGGCCATATGAAGAGATACTCGTCAACATTCAGCTTCTCCTTTCTTCTTGTAGACAAAGTAAACGGCTTGTCTGGCACCAGAGTACCATAGGGAACGTTAGCGAGTAGACGTGTACTCTCAGTTATACTCCAGGTCTTCCAAGCCAAGAGGTTTGCATCAGGGAAAGCTTCAAGGCCACCATAATCCGCATGATTCCCCCATGGAAACTTCTATATCGTCATAAGGGGAAAGATCAACAAAGGTGTGGAAAAAGGTACGTCTTTTGCATTATCATGACTTTTTAATGGCGCAATGTTGTTGCTCTCGGTATAATACTATCTTCAACTCATGCCGATCCTTTGGAGATCATTACAATGAAACGTTGTGTTTTAATCTTCGCTTAAGACCAGCAGCTTCCTTTTCCTTCAACAGGCCTTGATTTCTTTGTGTGCATGATATGGAGGCATGTGTACATATTTTCAAATCTTCGGATTAGGTCAGAGACGTTCCTTGCGCTCGTAAGTGTCCATACCAACCTTTGGATCTACGGCCCTTTCCTCTGAATTTGAGCTATATAGATGTGCAGTAAAACCACATGTATCGAATCCTGAGCCTTCCCTGTCTTTCTGTTTGTCGAGCTAAAACAGAATGCTGCGTATTGTGAGCTTCCCAGATTTTTATGTTTCATTCGGTTGGCTAGTCGAACGGCACCATCCCCTCCTCAATGGAGGAGCGGAGGCTGGCTTTGTGGAGACACTCATTCTGCAGGCTCCAAAGTGAGAGTATAGTTGTTCACTTGGAATATGACATTACTAAAAGCCGGGCTACCCTGTGTGAGTTGCTGTGTTATTAGGTTTAAACGTATCAGCCCTCTCATGATCACTTACTGACCAGTTACGCTTTTTCAATCAATACTTGCTTGTGTATACCAACAGATTAGTGTGCAGCTCGCGGCCCTGTGTGCATGCTTTCTTCTTCCGCAGTAGCTACCCATGTGGCCATAGCGCGCTATCATGTGATAAGTTAGACATTCAGTATCGTACTTTAACTATCCAGTGCTGTTGGTTTAGCGAAGCGCTAACTCAGCGAAATTTTTATCGCTAACGAAGTTACGGTAGTGAAATGGTTCAAATGGCTCTGAGCACTATGGGACGTAACATCTATGGTCATCAGTCCTCTAGAACTTAGAACTACTTAAACCTAACTAGCCTAAGGACAGACCCCGCCGGGAATCGAGCCCGGGAACCCGGGCGCGGGAAGCGAGAACGCTACCGCACGACCACGAGCTGCGGACTATGGTAGTGAAGTGGACTTGATGTCTTTCATGATCGATGGCCACAGCCCTGCGTGCAGTATGTTCTTACCCTCCATAGGCTATTGTTCTCCTGGTTTTTATTTCACTTGTTTTCTTCCACACATTGTAATTTCTTCTGGTTTCTCCATTATCTGTACTGCGAGAAACTTAACTATGTATCTTTCACCGTCACTGGTCCCATTATCTTCACTGTGATAAACTGCACTATGTAACTTTCACTGTCACTGTGACCGTGAAAGTTATGTGGATAAGCTAAAAGTTATGGGCAATGTTGACATAACTCTTTTTACTTTGTTTAATATTATCTCTGTCCTCGTTTATTTTTATTTTTATGCTGTTGTTGTCATGCTATGGAAGTCTGGTCCTAATACCTCTAGGTAGAATATGGCAACACCATTACAAGTTTACACCAAAGAGGAACAACTAGTGGTTATTCGGTTTCTGTGGTCAGAAGATATCGGGAACTGCCATCCAACAAAGACTTTCAGTGCAATACGGGGAAAGTGTCTTGCTGCAAGGGAGTGTCCACGTATGGATTACAAAATTAGGAAATGGTCTCATAAGTGTTGTGCATGAGGAGGGGCCCGGACGACCATCCATGGCCACAAATAATGACAACTTTGATCGTGCACGTGACATGGTTTTGGTAGACAGAGGAGGGCTACTGACGAAGCGGTACACCGTCTGCAGCTTTGTCATGGTACTGCCAATGAAATCACCTACTGCAGACTTGGGTTTCATAAAGTATGAGCACGATGCGCCCTAAAACAATTCAGAGAGCTGCATAAATAAACGTGCTTGAACCTCTGCCAAAAACATTTGGGCCGCTATGATAACAAACTGGACGGATTCTTGGACAGTATCATTACTGGTGACAAAACAAGAATCCGCCACTACGAGCCACAGAGTAAACAGTGAAGTATGGAATGGAAACATGAGAAATCGTCCTGCAGGGAAAAGTTTAAAACTGGACCATCCGTAGGAAAAGTGATGTTTACCGTTTAGTGGGAGACACAAGGCGCAATACTAGAACATTGTAGGAAGAGTGGCACAATAATAAAAAGTGCGCATTACATTAAGATGCTTAGTGACAGGCTAAAGCCTCTATTTCGAAGCACACGCAGAGACCTACTCTTGGAAGGTTGACAGAGGACAAGTTACTGCCTCACCTATTTTTCGTATAGGAAAAATTAGTAAAGAGTTTCGTTTCAACCTATGCACCTTGAGCGTGACTCTAGAAAATTGAGCTCCTGAGCAGACATTGATGGAGCCTGGTAGGGCGTTAAAAGAAAGAGGTATTTTTATGGTTCTTAGTTCACAGAAACTGCATGTTGGAAGTTGAAAGCAAGTGACAGCGAGCCCATCCCCCAGTAACTCTTGCCGTACAGGCCCACAGCCATGAACGGCAGACAGAGCACCCCCTTATTGAGACAGGTCTCCAGCAGGACAATGCCGCTATACCCGGGGTCGATAGAATGAAAGGACGTGGCTGTGCAGTGGAGTCATAAACCAGGAATCGTGTGCAGTCCCATGCCTAATAAAAATGCACAAGTTTTCATGTTCGCCAATACTGCAAATAGGCCTGTGACCCACTTCCATCGGCCACCTCAGTCATAAAAGAAACTCTGCCATCTGAGAAACGTTTAGAGATAGAATATTTATGACACCTTATAGCTAGGACTAACATGCTCCAAGGCAAATGCTATTTAGGTAACGATCTTTAAGACCGTATCTGTTCACTTGTTGCCACAGGAAGTGACGTGACTTCAAAGAAAAACACCTTCCCCCTCTGTGAAAACTTAAAAAGGCCAGTAATGTGCGGTTTCTTTCTTTTTCCAGAGGTGCAGATTTCTTAACTGTTGCGCTGATTCGACATGAGTTTGTGCTATCGTGTAGGGGGGGGGGGGGGAGATTTAGTACCTCTAAGGCCCCGTGATTGGCTCAAGACAGGGTGAAGGCGGTGTCGTTCAAGCAGTTTGCGGGGAAACGGAATTTTTTTATCTGGAGAGGTGCGAGGCACTTGGGTTCTGGATTTCGGTGTGGAAGCATCTGCTGGTCGAAGCTCTGGCATGTGTGGTTGGTACTTCGGACTTGGCCTAAGACTGACTTCACTTGCGAGTAGTTAGACTGGGGAGCCTCTGGTGAAGTTCTTACTGTACCGATAGTATGACTTCAAATATTTCGGACTACTCGTTTGCCGTTGGCACACTTACCTCCTTTTGGTTTACCAGTCTTGACGCTCGGTATCCTTGTGTCCTCTGTCGAATAAGTGAGCCAAATTTGTCCTTGGTATGGCCGGCCAGTGTGGCCGAGGGGTTCTAGGTGCTTCAGTCTGGAACCGCCCGACCGCTACGGTCGCACGTTCGAATCCTGCCTCGTCCATGGATGTATGTGACGTCCTTGGGTTAGTTAGGTTTAAGTAGTTCTAAGTATTAGGGGACTGATGACCTCCGATGTTAAGTCCTATAGTGCTCACAGCCATTTGAACCAGTTTTCGTCCTTGGTATGACCAGCGAAAGGGTATGCCACACATTGAGATCTTCCGTGAATTCATGGCTCTGGTAGAGAGTAAACTGCGATCCGTCTGCTTGATCGTTTTTGCATTTCTTTCATGGCCGTGATCGATTCACAGGTGTCGCCTTACGCCTCACCTCCGCCACACACATCTAGGCGGCTCCAAGTTACATCGGTGCACGAAGCTAACAGGGTAACGTGCTTCTGCTCCGGCCTTGTCGGGGCATATAAACGTCAATCGCCACTTGCTCTCAGCTGAACCTATGTAGAATTCTGTAGATTATCGATCAAAGACTGCTCAGCGTCAGATCAATTCAGATTGTGTTATCTACACTTTAAGGGCCAGAGTACTTGACTCACTTATGCCACCCAGGATCCTTGTCCATTGTGGTCTTAAACCACCTGTTAGTTGTTTACAATATTCTACCTTTCAAGATGTGTTGTTGTATCACAATTACCGGCTACATACCGTTACACTCATTGTTGAAACACTCCAGATACTTGATTTTGAAGTAATGGCTCATCCTCTGTATAGTACTGATCCTGCCCCTTCCGGCTACCATTGTTTGGTCCACTCGAAGAGACAACTAGAGTCCATCAATTCACCTCGGACCAAGAACGCGGAGCTTCCGTGGTTCGCTGCTCAGCCGAAAACCCTTCTTGAGAGCAAAAGGAAGCTCGTACAACTATGGACCAAGTGCGTTGAAAAGCAAAGGAACTATATTGAAAAACGATGTTAACGTAGATGTCCTATTTGTATTGCAATAAACAGGATAGTTACAATGTGGATAATTTAAGTTTTTCACACTGAAGGTAATGGGGAAACCAGACAAATGGCAAACTGTGAAAGAAAACAAGTACAATAGAAACATAAAGTTGGAAAACCACAGCATGTGCTAATAAATAAAAAGAATAAAACTATGTATAGCTCAAGGTGGACCCCCGTCCAAAAGCAACTCTATTTGCAAGCAAACACGGAGAGAGGAGCTTATACCTGAAGATGGTAACCTTAATGTGCAGGCTGGACTCCGATCATTCTTTCCCGTTGTGTGAATTGCGTCTTATCTCACGTCCTATTGGGAGATGTTCCTGCTGATCCGTTTAATTAACTTTCACTGTCTTTTCCGTGTGTACAAGGAACCATAGTGACCTAAGATTTATCCCCCATGTTATAATCGTTCTTTTATATGGAACTGAGATTCATGTAACAAATAACTCGTTTCTCTGAGTATCCGAGATATGGAGTAAATTTAGATTTGTCTAATGAATCCAAATATATCTGTTCGTTACCAAACTGTCGTACGGTAGTACATCCATTTCCTATGCGTACATTTGTTTATTCCATACGATTCGCTAACAACGGACAAGTTTCCATTTCAATGACAATAGAGAGAAGTCATATATGTTTCGGGGGTTGTCTTAGCAACAGATCTGAAATCAATTTAATATGGTGAAAAAGGAACTCTCTAGAAGGTAATAGTCGCTCAGCGTATCACAGTGTAGCCTAATGTTGAGTGATTCCGCATTTAATTACAAATGAGCCGAGGCAGATTGGGATCTTTTTATTGCTTCACAACTGTTGTTGCCGAAAGCTTACAATTTTGAGAAAGAATGTATCTTTTTTTAATCTTTACTACCGTACAAAGCCGCGCAGGGTAGCCGTGCGGTCTAAGGCGTCTTGTCACGGTTCGCGCGGCTGCCCCGTCGGAGGTTCGAGTCCTCCCTCGGGCATCAGTATATGTGTTGTCCTAGGCGTATGATAGTTTACTTTAAATTAAGTAGTCCTCACCACAAATTTTCAATTTCCACTACCGTACCAAATGAAGAAGAAAATATAGCTCACATACGGGTCGTGTGTTTACCCTTCGCGTGAAACACATTAGTCTCTGTTCTGTTCTTGTACCGATCTGACAACTGTTCACGAAGCTATTCAGACTTTCTAAAAGCATAAGACACTCGATAAAGCGGATATGGTTATCATTTGTGGTGAATGTTCCAAAACTGATAGCGTAGCAGCGTTGTTAACAGTGAAACGCATCCATATCGTGCCGAGCCCTCGCGATCTGCCTTTGGAAACAATACGAAAAGTTTTAACAAACTGGAAATACGAAAGATCTACTGAAAGAGAGGAAACTAATATTTTAGCAGCATCTTACAAGAAATCCACGTATCGTTACGAGGAGCCTCAGATATATGGGTGGTATCATCCAGAGGAGTCCTCCATCAAAGTACCAAGCACATCTGAGCTACATAAATTATTTGCATGCGTTTGTTACAGCAGCGCAGAAGTTCGTGGAACCTCTTCTCTTGACAACGGACAGGTATTTGTGGTGCTGTTATCTTGTTGCTATTCTATCAGGTTTCACAGGTGTTTTGTCGGGAGTACTCTATCCTAAAGCCCTTTTTAATACCACAGTAAAAGTGCATACTTTGTAAGACTACAATATATATCTCATAATTGTCACTTCGTTTACTTCGGAATATTGACATTATATTCTGAGCATAAATGAACTTATTCCATTATTTTATCGGCAATGATCATTACCTTCAGAACAGTAGTACTTATACTACTTGAAACCATTATTGTAATATAGTGCAGCAGGTACGCTGGCCGAGTCAGGGACGTTGCATTATGTAGAATGCAAATACATCATTACAGTACGTCACTTATGTCGTTAAGCCACGAGCATGCGGAGACGGGCAGAGGGGTTCAAAGCATACAGTGGTTGAGAACTGATGCAATGGGGCTGTCCTGGCGTGCCTAATAAAGTGCAATGTCGATGTAGTATCAAAAGTGCGGCAAGGCATTGTAAATGTTCAACGTGTGACCACATATCTAGGTCGCAGTACAAGATTTAATCAAAGAGAGCCGGAAAAACGAATTATCAGAAGAAGAGTACTGTGTGACCAAAGTTAATACAAATTGCTCTTTGCTGAGGGAAGAGCCCGTTGCCAGTTACTGATGCCACGGAATGCATTACTGCGTTGCATCACTTACAACCCAACTCGAAGTAAGACGATGACATTTAACAGTGCAGTATTGTAAAAGGCTTGCCTTCGCCGTACATTCAGTATATTCTAACACTGTAGTGATTCCTGGTAAACTGTAGTCAACAGTCAGTGTTAATGATTTTCTTAGATAGTCAGCCATCAGTATAATCGTTTCTTGTCAAAATCTTTATGTAATAAATCAGTACTGAAATACCTTTTATTTGAGTTAAACAAATTAAACGCCACTGAGGCTTAAATTTAGATAAATCATGAGCAGTGATAAAAATCTGAAGTTCATTTTTCATTGTAGCATGTCAAGTGCGTCCTATAATTTTTTGAGGAAGAAACTTAAAGGGTATTAAGAATAACTTCAAAATAATGGCAAAGTGTAGTGAGTTATTAGACTGAAACAAAAGTGATTTTACTTTCAGTCTTTTTTAATTTATTACGTAATGTTGCCTCTCGTAATTTTGTTTTTTTCAATAATGAAGACGTTAACTGGCAGGGTGTGACAAAAGTCTCAACAAGCGATCTCACACTTAATGCTAAAAAAGTTGGAGAAAAGGATGATGGGATACATTTACCTCAATGAACTGATGCTGAAACTGAAAGTGCTTAAAGCTATAGATGATACAAATTCGCACACTGTGTTAATAAAACTGCCACTATTTCATATATGTTTAAGAAAAATGAGCGTCAATGCAGTTTGACCTCTTATCCGCTCACTGGTGACATTGACGCAGCACTTGAGGAGCTGCAGCGTCAACTTATTGACACGCAGTGATTTCACATTGCAAAAGAAATGTTTAGTGTTGTGAAAATGTTTAATGCTGTGACACTAGTTGACTTTTACAACTCTTTGTTTGCTGCAAAATTTCCATACGTGAAGACATTTTCTGGGAAAATATTTTGTATGTTTGTGTGTACATATATTTGTGAGAAAAGTTTTTCTTTCTTGAAGATCAACACTGATAAATGCAGATGCTCGCTAGCAGACATTAGCTGGCAGGGTGTGATGAAAATCTCAACAAGTAATCTCACTCTTGGCACGAAAAAAAGTTTTAGAAAAGGGTGATAGGATACATTTGTCTCGCTAAACTGATTCTAAAACTGAATGTACTTGCAGCTGTAGATGATATCAAATTCGCACAATATGTTAGTAAAACTGCCACTAATTTATTGTATTTATCTGTATTGATTATATTGTACAATTTATAGTTTTTCTGAAGTGCAGAGTTAACCAATGAATGCAGTCGTTTTAGAGAGTGCAGTCTCTCGCTACCCTGCTCTGAGCCAAGACAGTTGGCCGCTCCTTGCCTGGACGAAAATTCGTGGCAGATTAAAACTGAGTCCCAGTGTGGTAGACAGTCTTGATCGGCGAGAAAGCTGCAAATGTGCTCACTCTCTGCTGCAGACGGAAGATTCATTCCACAACCAATGTACAAGACCGTGAATAAGCCACGTCCTACGAACATCCTTCTGAAAGAAAGGATATTTTGGAGATGTGGCTTATCTCGCAAGGTATGCATGAAAAGTTCTTTGAAGTAGGAGACGTACTGGAGGAAGTACAGCTGCTAGGACGAACCGTGAGTCGTGGTTGGAGAGCTAAGTCGGTTGAGCATTTGTCAGTGGAAAGAACCCCAGGGTTAGATTCCCAGCCGGTCACACACTTCCGGTCTGTCAGAAAGTTTCAAATCAACCCACACCTTGCTGCACAGCGAAATTTCAGTTTGGTATCGTCTAGATGTTTGTCTTCTGTCTATCAGAGGGCACATTGGAGATTTTTGGAGCGTAAATGAAAACTTTAATCCTAAATATAACTGTGTGCTATGAATTGGTGTTTCACAGCACTGTGGAGATTAGTGATGGAATGAGTACGATTCTAATGTTCGAGGTGCATACTTCACAGATCAAGGGACCGCTGTTACATCAAAGCTAACGAATCGTTCTCTCTTACTGAAGCATACAGGAGTGTAAGACTAGTCGTGAACTATTGTTTGTACAGAACTGTCCACGATTTGGCTGCTGTAAAATAACACTGACAAAGCGGAAAGACCGACTGTTGGGTACAGGTGGCCTTTAACCAAGGTGTGCTTTTTGAGACTGGTGGATGTAAGACTAGAATTAATTGATGCAAAGTGCACAATCGAAAACGCGTTCCAGTAGATGAGGAGTGGTATCTGGAATAAGTTTAACGCTTTAGTCCTCTCTTCAGGCGAAAAACATACAAACTTCGTCCAGTGCAAATTGTTGTGTTCTTGTTTATTGAACCTCCACATTGAGAAAATATATGTGCTTCGACAAATGAAAGCAGGGCATAAAACAATGTCATTGTTATATCCCTGCGATCAGTAGGGCTGAACGGTTTGTAAACGTGGGGGATCTGGAAAATGGACGAATAACTTTCTCATTTTCGAATGGAAAATTTTGTGGGAGATCTATGGTTCGGTACAAGTGAAATCACTGGGCAGTGGAAGGGCCGGACATTTTATGCTTGATAAGAAACAAACGACTTCAGCGGGATAGAGAAACGTTGACGGCCTTTGAAATTCATGGATTTTACTCTTCGTAGACGATGACAGATAAACAGACGAAAGGAGGGCTGAAAGAAAGAATCCACGGAGACTTGCTGAGGAGTGGCATAGAAGGTGACTGCCGGGAGGATATTTCTGTGAAGCAGCAGTCTTCTGGACGTTATCGTGGAAAGTAAAGTAAGACTGATTCTGAAAGATTCTTCCAGAAAAGAGGTACACGCGGAGTGACGTAGTCGTGCCGAACATTCTACGTTAGTGTAGTCATAACTATGGGCCCAGTGTATTAACCCTTGCTATATTCTGTTGGGGTTTGAAACCTGCTCCTTCTTTGTTCACTGAACCCACTTATTTGTGGAGGAAAGAGACGTAGAACGTCGTAATCGTACTGCATACGTACGGTATAGTATTTACTCGAGAATTAGTCGATTTCTGGATTTGCATCAGACAATTGGCCCCCACATTTACAGCGGGCAACTACTTGTCGGAGGAAGACACGGTGCTAACGGGTCAACGGTGAGGCGCTGCAGAGGCGTCGCGGCGCTTTCTTTCCGCCGCCTGGCTGGGTAATGGAGACGCATGAGGGCGCGCGGATCAGGGCGCCACCTCGCGCTGTTCAGCCGTGACGGGGAATCCCATTCCCCTGGCACGCTGCCCCGCCTTCCGCCGCGTCGCGCCGCTGCTTATCCCGAAGACGCCGCAGCGGCAGCTATCTCCGCCAAATTCCGCTTGACGTCGCTGCCGTCGCCAGCAGTTCCTCGGCCTGCCAGCAGGTCGCGCGCGCGCTCCCTTATTGAATTACGTTCGTCGCGATAAACTTGGTAGGCGCCCATCGCCAGTCAGCCGTCGCCTTGCCCTCACCCTCCTCCTCGCTCCGACCGCCTTACGGCGTTACATCTCCCGTTGGCTCCGACGGCGTCACAAATTCTCGCCCTTTGCCCGATATCGAAGTTCTCTGTTGGGGCGTTATCAGGTCATTTCTTCACGCGGTCATCAGATGAAATTTCTGCGGACAACAGAAAATCACATGTTCTTGGAGCACTTGTCATTCTCGTCATAGCCTGCGAGATAAATAAGAATTTAATGTAGTTTTTAAATAGGTTGTCATTCATTATCACAGAATTAGAACCCGCAAATAAGCAGGCAGACATGTACAATTAAAAATGCTTTAGTTTTTATTTTCATTTATTTATTTACGTTAAAACCCACTCCTGCGGGGTACAAATATACTACTGACTGTAACTCAGACACATCTTCTCATTAACATTTTGTCTAAATGTTCGGAGCAAATTTTGTTCTGTGGATATACACAGCTGTATAATTGTACCGCCGGCCGGAGTGGCCGTGCGGTTCTAGGCGCTACAGTCTGGAACCGAGCGATTGCTACGGCCGCAGGTTCGAATCCTGCCTCGGGCATGGATGTGTGTGATGTCCTTAGTTTGGTTAGGTTTAATTAGTTCTAAGTTATAGGCGACTGATGACCTCAGAAGTTAAGTCGCATAGTGCTCAGAGCCATTTATGGTTGTACCATGATGAAAACACCTCTTCAGCGGTATGATAAAGGCATATTTATGATCCAACAAATTACGCGGCATTAGAGCCACATCTTCAGGTACACATATTTATTTCACAACTATTTCAAACGAAGTTATTTGTTGTGGGCTTCAGTCCGAAGATGCAGCTGTCCATGATGCTCTATCCCGTGCAAGCTGCTTCACCTGCGAATAACTACCGCATACATCTCTTGGTATCCCTCTAATTTGTACCATCCACTCCGCCAATACTAAATTGGTGATTCCTTACTGGCTCAGAATGTGTCCTATAGTCTCTACTTCAGCCATCAGTTATTTTGCTGTCCAAACAGCAAAACTCGTCTGCTACTTTAAGAGTCCCGTTTCCCAATCTGATTCCTTTAGCATCACCTGATTTAATTCAACTACATTCCATTATCCTTGTTTTGTTTTGTTGATGTTCATCTTATTCTCTTCTTTCAAGAAACTGCACATTCCGTTCAATTACTCTCCCTAGTCATTTGCTGTCTCTGACAGAATTACAATGTCATGGGCAAACACTAACATTTTTATTTCTTCTCTTTGAACTTTAGTTCCTACTAGAATTTTTTTGTTGGTTTCCTGTACTGCTTGTTCAATGTACATATTGAGTAGCATCGGGATTATGCTACAATACTGTCTCACTCCCTTCTCAACCCCTACTTCCCGTTAACGCCCCTCAACTCTTATAACTGACGTCTGGTTTCTGTACAAGTTGTAAACAGCCATTCGATATGTGTAGTTTACCCGTGAAACCCTCAGAATTTCAAAGAGAGTGTTGCAGTCAACGTTTGTCAAAATCTTTCTTTAAGTCTACAAATGCCATAAATGTAGGTTTTCCTTTCCTTAGCCTGTCTTCTAAGGTACGTCGTACGGTTAGCCTTGCATGTTCCTACATTTCTCCAGAACCAAACTGATCTTCCTCGAAGTCGGCTTCTACTGTTTTCTCCATTGTTCTGTAAAGAATTCGTGTTAGTATTTTGTAAACATGATTTATGAAACTAATAGTTCTGCAATTTTCACACATGTCAGTAACTGTTTCCTTTGGAACGACTACATTCTTATTGAAGTCTAATGGTATTTCGACTGTCCCATTCGTCTTGAACAATAAATGGAAGAGTTTTATAATGGCTGGCTCTCCCCTCTCCCCAACCCGGTAGTAGTTCTGACGCTCTGACGAATATCGTCCACCACCCGGGCCTTATTTCTTAGATCTACTCGCAGTAACACATCTCCCACCTCGTATTCATTTACGTGCACTTCTCTTTCTAAAATATTGCTATCAGTTCGATCTCCCTTGCATGGACACTCTATATACTCCTTTCACCTTTAAGCTTTTCCTTCTTTGCATAGGAGTGATTTACCATATGAGCTCTTGCCTTTCATACACCTTCTTCTCTTTTCCGCAAACGCCTCATGATTTTTTCTGTAGGCGGAATCTATCTTTCGCCAAGCGAAATACGGTTCTAAATCCTTACATTTGTCTTGCTTAGTAATTTTGGACTTCCTGTCAAATCTCATTTTTAGAAATATGTATTCCCTTTCGCTTCCCTCGTCTGCTGCAGTTTTTAAATTTCCTCCTTTCATCAGTTAAATTCCATATCTCCTGTGTTATGGAAGGATTTCTACTAGGTCTTTGTCTTTTTGTCTATTTTATACTCTGCTGCCTTCACTATATCATCTCTTACAGCTACATATTTGTCTACTACTATGTATTCCTTTCCCCTGTTCTTGTCAACCATTGCGTAATGCTCCTTCTGAAACTCTCAACCTCTGGTTCTTTCAACTTATCCAGGTCCCAACCCCTTAATTTTCTATCTTTTCCCACTTGCGTAGGTGTTACTCTACAGTTCATAAACAGTAAGTTGTGGCCAGTGTCGACATCTGCCCTGGAAATGTCTTACAATTTAAAATCTGGTTCCCAAATCTCTGCCTAATCGTTGTATAAGCAATTAATTAATCCGAAACCTTCTGGTGTCTCCAGTTCTCTTGCATGTATACAATCTTCTTTTACGACTCTTAAACCAAGTGTTAGCTATAATTGAATTATGCTCTGTGTAAAATTGTACCTGTCAGTTTCCTCTTTCATTCCTACCCCCCCCCCCCCCCCAGTCCATCTCAAACGATAACCAGTAGATAGCCCAGCATTCTTTGTCCAATTGTTGTAAGTGGTAGGTAGTTCAGTTTAAAATATGGCAGAATGCAGAGAACATCATCCAGATCATCGAAATACAGGAACTGCAGTTCGTACGGGTGGTCACTGTGGACCTCATGTGATGGCAGTGTTACACCTTGTTTCCCGTCCCGGGATGATGTTTCCTGCTCTCTGCCGTACTTAGAACTGAACTATCGATCTCTTGCCGGTTGAACATTTTTGTCACAACTGGACAAAGACTATTGCGTCATCTTCTGGTTACCGTTTGAAAGAAATTTTGAAATAAATATGTATCCCTGAAGATGTGGCTCTAACGCCGCGAAACTACTTACATGATAAATGAGGTTTTATAGTACACTGAAGCGGTCTTTTTCATCGTGGTTAAATGTTTGGTCTTCTGGTTATTGTGGTCTTCAGTCCGAAGAATGTTTTCATGCAGCTCGCAAAGCTCCTGGCAGCACAAGATCCTTCATCTCTGCATAATTAATACAACCTACACCCATTTGAAGATGCTTACTGTAGCCAAATTTTAATCATCCCTCTCCTTCAATACCAAACTGCTAATTACCTGATGTCTCAGAATATGTCCTGTCAGCTAATCCGCTTCTCTTATTCTAGTTGTGTTACAAGTATTATTTCTTCTCAATTACATGTATTACGTTTTCATTAGTTAACAAATCTAGCCATCAAAATTTCACAATTAATCTGTAGCACATATCGAAAGGTTCAATTCCCATCTTGTCTGTTTCGTTTATCGTCCATGTTTCACTTCTGTACAAGACTTCACTTCAGACAAAAACCTTCAGAAAAGATTTCCTAAAACTTAAATTTATATTGATGTTAAGAAATTTCTGTTTTTCGCAACCGCTTTTCTTGATGTTGTCTGTCTGCATTTTACACTTTCTTCATCAGCCATTGTCAGCTTTTCTGATTCCCGAAAAACAACACTCTTTGACTTCTTTCAGTGCCTCATGTCGTAATCTAATTCACTCATACGACGTCATTCAGTGTGAGTACACTTTGCTACCATTGTATCGTTTTTGATTATGTTCATCTTATAAGCACTTTTCAAGATACTATCCATTCCGTTCACCTCACCTACAAGTCTTTCTCCATCTATGACAGAATTACAGTGTCAGCGGCAAACATCAACGTTCTCATTTCATTTCTCTAAACTTTAATTTTCCTTTTAAACTGCTCCTTGGTTTCCCTTACTGCTTGATCACCACAGGCTACAAACCTATATCATTCCGTTCTCCCCTTCTTGTCTTTCAACTCCTGGAACTGAAGTCAGGTTTCTGCGTAAGGTGTATATAACATTTCGCTTATTGTATTTTATTTTTGCTACTTTCAGAGTTTCAGAGAGAATGTCCTAGTGAACATTATCAATAGCGTTCTCTAAATCTCCAAATGCTATAAGAAATAGAACACATGTTTGAATTGAATAAAGTAAGCTATCTGCTCAGGTTGGGGCAGCTCTGACGCTTATTGTACGTATTGATTTATTGTCAGGTAACCTTCAAACATACATACTTCCTATTCTCGCATTTAAAGCAGTTACATTGGCTAACAACAAAAAAAGAACATCACTACACTAAGGCACGAAATTTCTACAAGCGTTTACATAGCCCATCTGGTATTTCAGTTGTATGTATGGTATTTCAGTTGTATGTAGCGTAGCGGTGAATGGCGAAATAGACTGAATATCCATGACAACTTATTTTACGTACAATTGCCAGTAAATCCACTGAACTTGACAGCTTTCTCGAAAAGTTATCATGATCTGATTAGTCTGTCTGTGAGGTAGGGAAGTAGACAAGTTTTATTTGTCCAAATTGTGTTTTTATTTAAAGTGGCGTGAGGGGTGGAGATGACAACACACCTCTGTTTGAAAACATCAAAAAATTAAAACTACGGTAGCACTCCAGTCATCCAAATTAATTGGGACCAGACACATTAAGATAATAAAAACGCCCGGTAACTGCGTGCTTTACAAAAAAAAAGGCCTTCGTATTTTAATTATAGTAATTATATGCTGCATGTACAGTATTGCATGTTGAAAATGGGAGAAAAAAATTTGTAAACGAAAAGAGGTGTTAATAAATTAAAATGAAGCAGCGACCCATTTACTTACATGTTACACTGAAGCGCCAAGAAATTGGTACAGGCATGCGTATTAAAATACAGAGATATGTAAACATGCAGAATACGGCGCTGCGGTCGGCATCGCCTATATAAGACAACAAGTGTCTAGCGCAGTTGTTAGATCTGCTACGATGGCAAGTAACCAAGATTTCAGTGAGTTTGAACGTGGTGTTATAGTCGGCGCACGAGCAATGGGACAGAACATCTCCGAGGTAGCGATGAAATGGGAATTTTCCCGTACTACCATTTTACGAGTGTTCCGTAAATATCAGGAATCCGGTACAACATCAAATCTCCGATATGGCTGCGGCCGCAAAAAGATCGAGCAAGAACGGGAGTAACGACGGAAGTGCAACCCTTCCGTAAATTGATGCAGATTTCAGTGCTGGGCTATCAACAAGAGTCAGAGTGCGAACCATTCAACAAAACATCATCGATATGGGCTTTGGAAGCCGAAGGCCCACTCTTGTACGCTTTATGACAGCACGACACAAAGCTTCACTCCTGTTCTTGGCCTGTTGACACCGGCATCGGACTATTGATGACTGGAAAGATCTTGCCTAGTCGGACGAGTCTCGTTTCAAATTGTTTAGAGCAGATGGACGTGTACGGGTATGGAGACAACCTCAGATCCATGGACTCTGCATATCAGCATCGTACTGTTCGAGCAGGTGGAGGCTGTGTAATGGTGTGGAACGTATGTACATGGAGTGATATGGGACTCCTGATACGTCTAGATACGACACTGACAGGGACACATACGTGAGCATCCTGCCTGATCACTTGCATCCGTTCATGTCCATTGTGCATCCCGACGGACTTGGGCAATTCCAGCAGAACAAAGCAACACTTCACAGATCCAGAGCTGCTACAGAGTGGCTCCAGGAACACACTTCTGAGCTTAAACACTTCCGGTGGCCACCAAACTCCACAGACGTGAACATTATTGAGCATATCTGGGATGCCCTGCAACGTGTTGTTGAGAAGAGATCTCCACCCCTCGTACTCTTACGGATTTATGGACAGTCCTGCAGGATTCATGTTGTGAATTCCCTTCAGCATTTCGTCAGTCAATGTCACGTAGTGTTGCGGCAGTTCTGCGGGGGTCCTACACGATATTAAGCATGTGTACCAGTTTCTTCGGCTCATCAGTGTAAATAGCGAACTGTACAATACAGGTGCTGATAGTCACAGCTTGCTGAACATCTCGGTCGAAGAAAGTTTATTGATTGTATGGGCAGTTACTTATGTTGTGTGGACACAGACCATCTGCGGATGGAAGGTGGGAGAAACGTATGAGAAAACTTTCTGCACCAGCTATAAAACTTTACCTTAATGACTAGACATTCTTGAAAGTCTACAAATGGGAGATGCGAACGTCCATGGTAAGGACTTTCACAGAGGGGAAAGACATATAGTTTTTCCATATCTGTATATTTTTCTTAAGCATTGACTCTCGAGTAGTACGAGTAGTACGAATCAGTCGAAGGAATAGAAGAAGAGTGGAAATGAAACTATTATAGTCCTTGCAGTTTCTACATTTGTTTGATCTGAGTGTCACGGGAAGAGTGTACTTGGGACGTTTTACATTCTGTAGGCAATCTGAAATTTAATGTACCTACAGGAGTCATCGTGACATACTGATTAGGTTACCTAAGAGTCTCTTACAAGAATCAGCCAGTTTTTAACAGTGCGTTCTTAAAGGTCAGGCAATGGAAGAAACCTAAGAATTCATACTGGCTAACTGGTATGCTTTCGGATCGGTGTGAAATAAGGAAAAAAAGACTTGTGAAAACTCTACTACTTTGAAGAGTATCCTCAGTGCTTCATAAATCTAATTTATTTCGACAGTGATTCGCACCAGAAATACAAAATTTAGACATGGAATGGAAATGTCGTGTGGCTAGGGCCTCCCGTCGGGTAGACCGAAATAAAGCAAACATAGTTGTTCGAAGGCTCAGCGGCAGCCATTGCGTACGGCTTACGTAAAGCAACGTAATCCCATTCCACCACTAAAATTAGTCAATAATCGATGTATTGGACACTCGGGCATACGCACAAGAAAAGTAACTTTGGATAATGGAAGAAATACGAGTATTTCAATTGTTCTACGAAAGAAGGAAGTATAAGAATGTCCAGGAAAAGACAGGAATACAACAATATAAATCATTTAGGAATGAAATTAATAGATAGTTTAGGGCAGCCAATGCGAAATGACAGCAGGATAACAGTCATTTAGATAACATTCCAACGGAGTTTCTAAAATCGTTGGGGGAAATGCAACCAAAGGACTAGTCAGTTTGGTATGTAGAATCTGTGAGACTAGCGTGGTAATATCAGATGTTGTAACTGTTTTGTTTTATTCATTGTTGTTGTTTGTGTTATGTATGTAATCTAGTTTTCCATTCTTGAAATGTCGTATGTGTCTGCTGCATTTTGATGTGAACCTGAGCGCAGAACACTATGCGCTTACGTAAACGCTATATGATGAAATGAGTCGCCAAATCCACCTGAAACCTGTGTAAAGCATAGGAATTAACATTTACCAAAAATATTTAGAGAACGTAATACTATATCCTAAAGGGGCTGTCTGCATTGTACAGTGCAGTGAACATTGCCACAAAGTGTGGGTCACCGTATGTGTCCGGCTATTCAAACACGGAAAAACCAATGAAGTAAAATTACAAACCTAATTTTGAAATAATAACTGTCTAAAACGCTTCTGTAAAAGTTGCCTCGCAAATTTACGTACCGAAGCTGACTAAACAGAATTTAAAACTCTCAGTGGCACACACATGTACACGAAAACAGTACGTACGAGTAAAAATATCTGAAAGAAATGAAATCTAAAGTGAAGTTTACCTAACCTGAACCTGATAGTAATTTTTAATGCAATGCTTAACTGTCAATAAACCTTCGCCAAGTGCAATGGGGCCCATCACGCTTTACTTTGAATGAATGTGTTCCGCTATGTGCAATGCAGTGACACATGAATACAAAAAAAAAAAAAAAAAAATATCATGAGGAGACGGTCAAAGTAATTGAACTTACTGAATGATGTAGAAAAAGTAGCATTCGAAGACTATATTATGATACTCTGATTTCTTGATAATTACAACAAACTTTACAAAAATAATTTATTATAAAAATATAATTCTTCCATGTAATAAGTTACTGAAATACTAAAGAAGTGATGAATCTATAACACTGAGTGCTAACTGTGCGAGCAGATAATTTTGTTTAATGTCATCTCGACAAACTGACCCGTAACAATGACGTAAAATCATGCCAAAAATTTGCCTCTTTCAGACTCATCTTAAACTGTGCACGAGCAAGCTATTCAGCGGCAGTACTACCGGAAAATCTTTACCCTTCTTAAATCATATTTAAAAAAACACCATCCTCTTAATTTAAATCTCTATGTTCTACTTAGTTACTTCCAGACCACTCAGCTCCATGACCAACATACTTACTTCTCATTGAATCCTACACTGGCAGCGATAATGCTACTGACAAAGATCACATAGCTTGTACTCAGAACGTCTGTGGCGTAGCATAGTGTCTACTGAAGGCTTCTGTTTTAAAAGTATCCATTGCAAAGATATGGAGTACGACAAATCGAATACAAAGGGTGCTCACATCATTTTCATTGAATACCTAAAATAGGTACGAACCTCACAACTTTCGGAGAAATATCATAGCAATGGCAGATAGGTGCGAAAACTATCGCTCTTAATGTCTCATGCGTCCTAGCTGCTGACAGCAATAACATACAGCAGAATGGAAAAAGAAATTGAGAAACTGTTCGATGACGATCAGCTTGGCTTTAGGGAAGGTGAATACACGAGAGAGGCAATTCTGACTTTTCGCCTGGAACCTCCATCCGATAGTGTAAAATGGTGCTAGATATTTGAAATTCTGAAGAAAATAGGGGAAAGGCAGTCATTTTCAATGTGCACAAGAACCAGAAGGGAACAATAAGACTGGAAGGACGAAGTGCAAGGATTAAAGTGGTGTAAGCATATGTCAAGGAAGCAATGACGGAAATAAAAAGACGGTTCAAGAGCGGGGTTTAAATCCAAGGTCAAAGGATATCAGTGATAAGATTCTCTGATAACGCTGCTATCCTCAGAAGTAATGAAGAAGAATTACAGGTGCTGTTGAATGGAGTGATCTGTTGAGCGCAGAGTATGGATTCAGAATAAACCTGAGAAAGAGATATAGCTGAAACGAGAATAACGAGAAACGTAACATCAGGATTGGTGATCACGAAGCATACGAAGTTAAAGAATTTTGCTACCTAGGCACCAAAATGACCCACGATGAATGAAGCTAGGATGACTTGAAAACCGTACTAACATTGGCAAAAAGGGCATTGGTGGCTGAGAAAGGTCTACTAGCATCAAACATACAGACAGCAGTATTTTATTGGTACAATTTTAATGTGAACCAAATGTTATCTATTGAACGTTCCACCTTTTTTCATGTATGGCAGTAATTACATGTATGGTGACTATGATACAATTTCTATTGCGTGTTTTGACGTTCATATAATTTCACCTATTTTATGATTCTAGTTACGGTTAAAAAAGTTATATATTTGACATTTTTACCCACAGTGTAAACCTTAATTAGAGGAAGAACTTCCTCGGAATGTGCGTTTGAGGCACAGCCGTGTATAGTTATGAAATGAACTGTGGGAATATGTGAACGGAAAAGAATCGAAGCATTTGAGCTGTGGTACTGCAGACGTATGTTGAAAACTAGGTGGACTGCTGGGGTAAGGAATGAGGAGGTTCTCTGCGGAACTGGTGAGACAAGGGATATGTGGAAAACAGTCAAGAAGAAGGGACAGGATGCTAGGAAGCTAGGGCATCTGTTAAAACGTCAGCTTCCACGGTACTAGAGGGAGATGTAGAGGGCAAAAACTGTAGAGCAATATATCCAACGAATAACTGAAGCCTTATGGTGTTGGTACTACTCTGAAATGAAAAGCGGTTTTGAAGAAATCGCAGACGTAGTGGAGAGTACTGCAAGCGATTGAGTGTTGGTGTTGTCTTTATGGAAAGTATTTTCAAACTAATTATTCAGCATCCCTAATATGAAGTGTTGAGAGACTGTGCTGGTGGACGAAGAAAAGTAGAGAACAGTATCCACTGACGAAAGAGAAATCGAAATTAATTTTCGGGTGAAGGTCTGATGCCAAAAACTGAGTGAAGAAAAATCCAGTCGTTTAAATGTGGACGGCAGAATCGTCATGTTTGAAGTACTGGGAAACTAACTTGACGTTGACTTAAGTCTATTTAGCATAAGATGAATGATCTGTCCTTTTATGGAGTACGAAGTAACGTGAATGTTGTTGGGCATTGCGGTGGGTGGCGTATTTATACTGTGTTGTGCAGACGAGGTGTGGCAAACATATGAAATGTGTTTTGGTGAAAGAGAATGTAATACGGACTCTCGAATACGGGGAATAATTTGGATCAGCTTAACTGACCGTGAGGGCATACCATGTGTGTGGGTGTAGAAGTTTAAATAAAAGTACAGTTTACCAGTCAAATAAATACAAACGTATGGGGTGCTTTGTTGTCAGAAACAGTTCATCTCCGTGAGTCCAACCCAGAATTCATCCCCAGAGAGATTACAACATATCTTGTCGCTGAGTTGATTTCTGGGACTACAGTTTAAGTGGAAGTTATTTGTACTAAATTAACGAAAATCAGAGTGAAACATGCTCCATGTTGGCACTGCCTTGCATCAGCAATATTGGTGCAGTCAGAAACTGCGTCGCCTTCTGCAACTGCAGCCGATCGTAGGTAGAAATATATTCAACTTACGTCTTTGCCCCTGATCAAAGCAATAAGAAGAAAACATATGTAAGAGAACGCTGCAATTACACCATCTTCAGGTCCTTTTTACAAAGAACAGTTTATACAGCCACAATGCCTAAGTATGACAGCTGAATTAATGTAATGATAATATACCACTAAAGCACTTAAACCATAAATGGACTAACAACAATTACATTGTGGTTAAAATTGTAAAATACATAACTTTTTTAACCGTAACTAGAATCATAAAATGGGTGAAAGTATATGAACGCCTAAACACACAATAGAAATTGTATCATATTCACCATACATGTAATTATTGCCGTACATGAAAAAAGGTGGAACGTTCAAACGATAACATTTGGCTCACATTAAAATTGTACCAATAAAATACTGCTGACTGCGTTGTATGGCAATAACTACATATATGGTGACTATGATACAGCTTCTGTTGTGTGCTTTTACTTCCATATATTTTCACCCATTTTATGATTATAGTTACGGTTAAAAAAAGTTACGTGTTTGAGATATTTACCCACAGTATAATTGCTGTTAGTCCATTTATGGTTTTAGTGCTTTTGCAGTACATTGTTTTATATTAGTTCAGCTATCAGACATAAGCTTTGTAGTTATGTAAATGGTTCTTTGGTAAACAGAACCAGATCACGTAAACGCTGCGTCAAAACTGGTCGTTTGAAATACATTCCATTGATGATAAGGATATCGTGGTTCGTTTTCTTTATTTCATAAGTATTATTCTCATTTTTATTGTTTATTTATGATTTTGTTGTATATTATGGATGTTGGTATACGTACGTGAGTACTTCTACTGCTTGTCAAAGACAGGACGTGAGAAAGAAATGTTTTGCGTATTAGTGCAAGTGGTCAATTGAGCAGTCGTGAAGAAGGCAACAACCAGTTTTGTGTGACAGACAAGTAGCAACGGGTACTTGATATTCTGTTCAATGTGATATTGCGCAGAGGTAGTAAAGAGTTGACAGCTATTTCTGTTTATTTGATAAAACAGTATAAAATGGGAGAACAATCATTCCAGTTACATTTATCAGCATTCTGATCAACAACTCTTCTTTAAACGACATTATACACAACCGAGAAAAGTGTTATCACGTAGGTATCGATATGCAATATATGTATAAAAAAAATTTTAAATTTTTTATTATAAGCCGACGATTCCGTAACACTTCATGACTCCGGAGATGGTTTGCAGCTTCAAAAACTTAAGTATGGAATATGATGTGGAAAATGGTAAATCTGAAGCAAAGTGATGTTTTTCAACGGCAAAGGTCCATTCTGAACGAATGTGGTTCCAGATGACAAGATAGTACGGGAAGCATCATCGGTGACCTATTTCGGTTGACGAAACTGGACTTGATACTTATAAAAACCTTGAAATTAAGAGGCCTGATTAGAACATCTATGTAGCATTATCTGTGACATATTGAAAAACATTACCCGGCTGCAAACAAGGAAACAGTTGTATAGAACCATGGCGCTTCCACTCCTTTTACAAGTCAACTAGAGGTGACGCTGAGAGAGGATATGAAATTTCTCATGTAAGTAGGAGGTTACTGTAAAGTAAAACGAATAACAATTGTAAGTATACGGTTAGACTGTTGTTGGCAGTTTGGGAGGAGGTAAACAACAACAACTGGTATGAACGTATACAGAAGAGAGACAATGAAAGACTTCTCAAATCATGAAATCGTAAATTGTGTGGGAGAAGAGGCATCGGGGAACAATGAGATTGGTCAGTTTCCTGACGAAAGAATGCAGTGGAAAGTCTAATAAATAAAATGAGCAAGGTGGATGCCCTATTCAACGCAGAATGCATTGAAGAATAAAGAAATCAGCTAGAAGCTAGAAAACATTGCATCGATTCGAAAACAATTGCAAATGCGAAGACATACACTTCTCCTTACTGACTGATGAAAGTGGTATTTCAATGTCGGACAGAAACCTTTTTACTATGATGCCGTTGAAGAATTAATACTACATATGATGTAACTAGTTTTGGAGAGCAGACTAGTATGTACCTCGTCATTTCATCGATAAAAGTGTGGTTCTTGTATGTGAAGTGATGACGTGCATGTTATTGAAATATGATGATGACGATTACTGGCCGAAAATAATTTTCGGTTCATTATCCATGAAACGATCAGAGCCTGACCATCTTGGACAATTGTGACAAACAAGACACGAAGATGGACATGTATCTTTGATTTTGTTGTGTCTTTCATTCGATCGCTAATCTGATGCAGTTCTGCACGCCAGTGTATCCTTTGCAAGAGTCCACACCTCCACGTAGCTACTACAACCAGAATCCATGGCAACCTGAATATAACGATATAAACATAAGCACTCTTCAAAATCTAAAAATGGTGTAAGTACTGCGCGTATTTTGGCCTCAGATGGTCAGGGTTTACGGTAACTTTTTCACTTGCAACATTAAGCAATGTATAACTGCTGTATATATTTAAATACGTTATTCTCTTAAAATTCCAAGTAATAAGCACATACATTTGGCTACCGGTCCTCTGCCACCATTACATGTAAGTTCATAATTTGAAAACATACGGCGGCCTATGGAGGTCTAATATGCAAGATCGTTAGGTCGTCGGCGATGGCGCTGCTGCCTGCGAAATCAGTGCCACAAAAAATTCTCATTATCATCAATCACGTGCTGTCCGATACAACGGCGCGCATGCGCAGGAAGAGGCACGCCGCGCGTGTGTGCTTCGGTCGCGTACACAAGAAACGCAATCAGTAATTCTGATGGATACATCAATCATTTAACAGCGTGCATTACATATGTATACAACGTGCAAGACTTATAGTAACTATATTAGTCATTAGTAGCAGGAATATTAATCTCTCTGACGAATGAAATTTTGTGAATCACAAAGCGTCATGATTCTTTCAAATGTAGTAAATCTAAGTATTTTATATATGTATTTTACTTGGAAGCCTTACTAAAGAAAATAAATATATAAAATCAACAGTAATGTAGAGGAAATGAAAGAAACTATCACGTAACATTCGACTTAGTCAGAAACCCATTTATAAAGCATGTCACACTTAAGTGCCATCGACCTATTCTTAAAATTTTAATGGAGAATCATCGATGGATTTGGAACCGGTAATTATTGAAAATGATCAGCATCTATGTTCTTCTCAAACGATCTTAATACAGCTTTTAACACATAATGCGACACCAGCTTGTAACAATGAAACATATTCAAGTCTCTGTCAATAATTACTTAAAATAATATTCATGTGTAATAAACTATGCTTTTCCGAATCATACGTAACAGGAAATAGGCAAGTTACTGCTGCTGTTTGAATGTTACGATCTGTTCCGTGGTTCAAATTCATTGCAGAAAGAAATAAAGCTACTCCATGGCAGGTGCGACGATAACAGAATGATATTAATGCTGGACTCTACAACTCTTATAAAATGCAATGTTCTAGGGGATTCCACACTAACCCTTGCAAATTCATACGTCAACTACTGCAAAAGTTTCATGAGCTTATAATTTAATCTTTGCCTTTGAACCTATGGTACTTCATACTTTGACTTTAAAGAGGTACGTCTCGCAAAGTAGCTTCTTGTGAATGTTATTCGGAAGGACTGAATTCAGATATTATGAAGAGCTGCTTAAATTTCGCTTCAGTCAGGTTTAACAACATAAAATATCTTCTGCACTTCCAAACAAGGACCTCTACGTCAGTTCCGCCGAATCCAGGGGAAGTCGCGATAATCTTCCGTCAACAAATTGGCAATATTAGGTGAAAAAGGGATTCCTATCGCAACTCGATCTATCTCTTGATATAACTGATCATTGAACAAAATGTAAGTGGAATGACAAGTTCTAAGAAAAAGGAGATGAAGCTGTGATGGGGAGCCATTTATCACTAATTATTGCAAATCTGCTTATGAATGATTTCGAGGAACGTTCCCTAAAGTCACGTCATTGAAGCCAGCGTGTTTTTTAAGATACGTAACGACAGTACTGTTATTTGGGGGTGATAATTCAACACGGCTTTTTGGAACGTCTGAATTCAATCCACCCAATTATTTGGCTTACGATGGATGTGAAAAAAAATGGCTGCCTTCGCTTGGACTCGCGGATCATACGGGGCCTAATCACACTGATTTGCTTCTACAGGTTGAAATTTGGTCACCATTCGTCTCAACACGAAGGGGTACTTTGTACATTTGTTCCCACGGCCCACATCATCACAGACGTCAGCTGAGTTAACGCATCTCGAAGTCACCTTTCATCAGAAGGCTATAGTGAAATACAGATCAGACGATAATTGCACTACCGATCAACCGTGAACTAGTTGAGTGATGGTAACAACGAGTTGACACCGAAGACTACGGACATTTTGTCTACGCAGGGAACGTTTCCAACAGGACTGGTTGCATTTTTCGGAAATATGACGTTGAATGTGTTTTTCGAGCACCATCTAAAATTAGAACCCTTTTATGATCCTTAAGGGACGATCTTGGTTTGCATAGGAGGAAAGGGGGATTTCCACCGTGTTTCTTGCAGTTGTGGCATGTATATATTGATCAGGCCATCTCGACTGTGGAGGACCAGTGTATTGAGTGCTTACTACAGTCGATCAAATTAGTTAAAACGCAACATTTCCTCGGCATCGGTCATCCTGTGGAACATAAGAATACAGAGACTCTGTCGAGCATTTTCCGGAACTGGGAAAGTGATATTAAGAAAGCAGTTGATGTTACAGTAGCAAGCGTCCTTCTACACTGACGTGATGAAAGTTATGGGACGGCAATATGCACATGTACAGATGGCGGTAGTACCCGCTACACAAGGCACAAAAGGGCAGTGCTGTGGCGGAGCTGTCATTTGTACTCAGGTGATACGTGTGAAATGATTTGTAACATTATAATTAATATTGTTAATAATTTGTGCAGATTAATTCTGCATAATGTCAAGTATATATTCTTGACTACCTGATGTCTTTGATTTAATGTAAAGAAGTGGAAAGGTAGTGTGACATGTTTACTCTTTGCAAGTTGAGTTCTTTGTATTATTTAGAGGGAAGTGGTATTTAATTATGTATGATTGTGTTGACTTTTTAATATATTTAAATAATGAGATTTTTTAAAATATGTTTGCTGGAAACTATGTATTAACTGTTTCATACATACGGACTTTGTATTATTTTCTTTATTATATAAAGAAAAACCAAAGTAGTTCCCCTCTGCAACGGAAGTGAGTTGGCGCGCTAGGACACCGAGCGAGGTGGCGCAGTGGTTAGCACACTGGACTCGCATTCGGGAGGACGACGGTTCAATCCCGTCTCCGGCCATCCTGATTTAGGTTTCTCCGTGATTTCCCTAAATCCTTTCAGGCAAATGTCAGGATGGTTCCTTTGAAAGGACACGGCCGATATCCTTCCCCATCCTTCCCTAACCCGAGCTTGCGCTCCGCGTCTAATGACCTCGTTGTCGACGGGACGTTAAACACTAATCTCCTCCTCCTTGGCGCGCTAGGGAATGGTGGATGTGGCGCTCAGTCTGGGCGGCAAGTGAGAGAGCACAGTAGTCAGTCGGTAGTAATAAACTGGCGAGTAAACAGCGTAGGTGCCGAATGAGACTTACAGTATTGCAAATTGGAATGGAATGGCCTCGGGTTTAATACGCGGCTGTAAAAGGGTGCTCTCGATTTGAGAAAAGCTCTAAAAATGATATTGACAACGCCAAGAAAAGGTAAATAGAGCTAATTATTGTCACTGGAAAGAGCACCTAGACGCCACATGCTCGCCACCACGATTGCGTCACCAGTTCGTCACACATACGGAAGGTCAGAACTATATCACTGTATAAGCCAGTAATGTTATGTTTGGTACTGTGAAAATATAATTTTAATATTCAAAATGTGTTTGAACAATGTGTCCATCCTATGGCACTCATCCAAGTAGGATCCTCTCCTTTAAGTGATGAAATCCTAGAGTGTCCTTTGCATAAAAAGCATTAACAGTTTTACAGTGCATTTTATTGATGTGTGGCAAAGTTATGCCAGTACACTTTATGTGCCGGGTAAAATTTACTTTTTTTTCTTACATGTAAAAGAGACTGTTTATGTTAGAGTATTTTGAAACTTAACTAGAAAAAGAACTTGAATATTAGTTTAGGAAAGAGTATTACTTGGAAAACAAAAGTGTTCTAATGTTTGTCGCTTTAAAGCTGTTTTCAAAACTATTTGCTTCACAAGAGGTCTCATAACACTTTGTCTTGGGGTTGTTTGAAGTAAAATTTTACTGGGGATTATCTCTGTTTTGTAGAGGGTACAGAGTGTTAAATTAGTACAAACTTAATGATCTCAGACGAAAGAGTATCCCAAGTGTACCTTAATGCTACATGAAGTAAACAAGAGAAAGGGCTCATTTTCAAATCTTGTGACTGCATTACCGCTTATGTGACAACTGATGCTGTTCACTGTGTAATTTGTCCATTGCGGTGTGTTCATTGAACTTCACAGAACAGTATTTAATGAAAGTTTGTTTTAAATTAGTAAAAATAGGTTTTTTTTATAAATAATGTTTTAACATTATTATGCCTAATTAGGCTGGCGACCGTATAACTATTTCAATTAATAGCAATCAGATACTGTTACTTCTTGAAAAATTGTTTTCTTTTGTTAACTGCCTACAGCCCCCCCCCCCCCCCCCCCACACCCATGAACCATGGACCTTGCCGTTGGTGGGGAGGCTTACGTGCTTCAGCGATACAGATAGCCGTACCGTAGGTGCAACCACAACGATGGGGTATCTGTTGAGAGACCAGACAAACGTATGGTTTCTGAAGAGGGGCAGCAGCCTTTCCAGTAGCTGCAGGGCCAACAGTCTGGATGATTGACTGATGTGGCCTTGTAACACTAACCAAAACGGCCTTGCTGTGCTGGTACTGCGAACGGCTGAAAGCAAGGGCAAACTACAGCCGTAATTTCTCCCGAGGGCATGCAGCCTTACAGTATGGTTAAATGATGGTGGCGTCCTCTTGGGTAAAATATTCAAGAGGTAAGATACTCAGGAGGTAAAATAGTTCCCCATTCGGATCTCAGGGCTGGGACTACTCAAGAGGACGTCGTTATCAGGAGAAAAAATATTGGCGTTCTACGGATCTGAGCGTGGAATGTCAGATCCCTTAATCGGGCAGGTAGGTTAGAAAATTTTAAAATGGAAATGGATAGGTTAAAGTTACATATAGTGGGATTTAGTGACGTTCGGTGGCAAAAGGAACAACACTTTAGGTGAGGTGAATACATGGTTATAAATACAAAATCAAATAGGGGTAATGCAGGAGTAGGTTTAATAATGAATAAAAAATAGGAGTGCGAGTAAGCTACTACAAACAGCATAGTGAACGCATTATTGTGGCCAAGATAGACACGAAGCCCAAGCCTACTACAGTAGTACAAGTTTATATGCCGACTAGCTCTGCAAAATGACGAAGAAATTAATGAAATGTATGATGCGATAAAAGAAATTATTCAGATAGGGAAGGGAGACGAAAATTGAATAGTCACGTGTGACTGGAATTCGATAGTAGGAAAAAGAAGAGAAGGAAAAGTAAGAGGTGAAGATCAAATGGGGGTAAGGAATGAAAGAGGAAGCCGCCTGGTAGAATTTTGCACAGAGCATAACTTAATCATAGCTAACACTTGGTTCAAGAATAATGAAAGAAGGCTGTATACATGGAAGAACCGTGGAGATACTAGAAGGTTTCAGATAGATTATATAATGGTAAGACAGAGTTTTCGGAACCAGGTTTTAAATTGTAAGACATTTCCAGGGCCAGATGTGAACTCTGACCACAAACTGTTGGTTATGAACTATAGATTAAAACTAAAGAAACTGCAAAAAGGTGGAAATTTAAGGAGATGAGACTTGGATAAACTGAAGGAGCCAGAGGTTGTAGAGGGCTTCAGGGAGAGCATTAGGGAACGATTGAAAAGAATGGGGGAAAGAAATACAGTAGAAGAAGAATGGGTGGCTTTGAGGGATGAAGTAGTGAAGGCAGCAGAGGGTCAAGTAGGTAAAAAGATGAGGGCTAGTAGAAATCCTTGGGTAACAGATGAAATATTGAATTTAACTGATGAAACAGGAAAATATAAAAACGCAGTAAATGAAGCAGGCAAAAAGGAATACAAACGTCTCATAAATGAGATCGACAGGAAGTGCAAAATGGCTAAGCAGGGGTGGCTAGAGGACCAATGTAAGGCTTATCTCACTACGGTTGAGATAGATGCTGCCTACAGGAAAATTAATGAGACCTTTGGAGAAAAGAGAACCACTTGTATCAATATCAAGAACTCAGATGAAAACCCAGTGCGAAGCAAAGAAGGGAAAGCAGAAAGGTGGAAGGAGTATATAGGGGGTCTAAACAAGGGTGATGTACTTGAGGACAATATTATGGAAATGGAAGAGGATGTAGTTGAAGATGAAATAGGAGATATGATACTGCGTGAAGAGTTTGATACAGCACTGAAAGACCTGAGTCGAAACAAGGCCCCGGGAGTAGACAACATCCCATTAGAACTATTGACAGTCATGGGAGGGCCACTCTTGACAAAACCATACCATCTCGTGAGCAAGATGTATGAGACCCTCAGACTTCAAGATGAATGTAATAATTCCAATCCCAAAGAAAGCAGGTGTTGGCAGATGTGAAAATTACCGAACTATCAGTTTAATAAGTCACGGTGGCAAAATACTAACACGCATTCTTTACAGACGAATGGAAAAACTGGTAGAAGCCGACCTCGGGGAAGATCAGTTGAAATTCCGTGGTGGCAATACTGACCCTACGACTTATCTTAGAAGATAGATTAACGAATTAGAAACCTACGTTTCTAGCGTTTGTAGACTTAGAGAAAGCTTTTGACAATGTTGGCTGGAATACACTCTTTCAAATTCCAAAGGTGGCAGGTGTAAAATACAGGGAGTGAAAGGCTATTTACAATTTGTACAGAAACCAGATGGCAGTTATAAGATTCGACGGACATGAAAGGGAAACAATGGTTGGGGAGTGAGACAGTGTTGTAGCCTCTCCCCGATGTTATTCAATCTGTATATTGAGCAAGTAGTAAAGGAAACAAAAGAAAAATTCGGAGTAGGTATTAAAATCGATGGAGAAGTATTAAAAACTTTGAGGTTCGCCGATGACATTGTAATTCTGTCAGAGACAGCAAAGGACCTTCAAGAGCAGTTGAACGAAATGGACAGTGTCTTGAAAGGAGGATATAAGATGAACATCAGCAAAACTGAGGATAATGGAATGTTGTCGAATTAAGTCAGGTGATACTGAGGGAATTACATTAGGAAATGAGACACTTAAAATAGTAAAGGAGTTTGGTTATTTGAGGATAAAAATAACTGCTGATGGACGAGGTAGAGAGGATAAAAATGTAGACTGGCAATAGCAAGGAAAGTGTTTCTCAAGAAGAGAAATTTGTTAAAATCGAGTATAGATTTAAATGTCAGGAAGTCGTCTCTGAAAGTATTTGTATGGAGTGTTGCCGTGTATGGAAGTGAAACATGGACGACAAATAGTTGGGATAAGAAGAGAATAGAAGCTTTCGAGATGTGGTGCTACAGAAGAATGCTGAAGATTCGATGGGTAGATCATATAACTAATGAGGAGGTATTGAATAGGATTGGGGAGGAGTTTGTGGCACAACTTGACTAGAAGAAGGAATCGGTTGGTAGGACATGTTCTGAGGCATCAAGGGATCACCAATTTAGTATTGGAGGGCAGCGTGGAGGTTACAAATCGTAGAGGAAGACCAAGAGATGAATAAACTAAGCAGATTCAGAAGGATGTAGGCTAAAGTAGGTACTGGAAGATGAAGAAGCTTGCACAGGATAGAGTAGCATAGAGAGCTGCATCCAACCAGTCTCAGAACTGAAGACCACAACAACAACTACAACTACAGCTATTCTTACGAAATTAACTTTCGATACCAACTTTTCGTTAGGCAAACTCGGTCAAACTTCTAAACTCCTCTCGGAGTGCAACATCAACTTGAAGTCTAGGCCATATTTAGCAATTTTACTACCGCAGTAGTGTTATCCGTGGCTGCCTGTCAGAAATAAACCTTGTCGTCACTAGGTAAAGTGCATGCCGGTATAACAAGCGGAGCAGTAGAGTCATAGGTTCTCGAGGTGATTATAGTCGCACAACAGACTTTGAACGCGGAATAATAGTTGGAGATAGACGCATGGGACGTTGCATTTCGGAGAGAATTTAGTATTGCGTTATCATCAGAGTACTGAGACTGTCGAGGATACCAAATTTGGTTCAAATGGCTCTCAGCACTATGGGACTTAGCTTCTGAGGTCATCAGTCCCCTAAAACTTTATTTAAACCTAACTAACCTAAGGACATCACACACACCCATGCTCGAGGCATGATTCGAACCTGCGACTGTAGCGGCCGCGTGGTGCTAGACTGTAGCGCCTAGAACCGCTCGGCCACTCCGCCCAGTGAATACCAAATTACAAGTATTACCTTTCACCCCAGACAGTGCAGTGTCCGATGGCTTTCACCTAACTATCGAGAGCAGCTGCGTTTACGTAGAGTTGTCAGTGCTAAAAGACAAGCAACAGTGCATGAAATAACTATAGAAATCAATGTGGGACGTACAACGAACATATCCATTATGACCGTGCGGGAAAATTTGGTGTTAATGGGCTACGGCAGCAGACGGCCGACGCTAGTGCCTTTGCTAACAGCATGACGTTGCCTGCAACGCCTATTTTGGGCTCGTGACCATATCGTTTGGATCCTAGACGAGAGGAAAACCGTGGCCTGAACAGATGGTTTCCGATTTCAGCTGTTAAGAGCTGATCTAGGATTGAGTGTGATGCAACCCCACAAAGCCGTGGAGCCAAGTTGTTGGTTGGTTGATTTTTGGAAAGGGACCAAACAACGAGATCATCGGTCCCATCCGATTAAGGAAGAAATGGGGAGGAAGTCGGGCGTGCTCTTTCAAAGGAACCCTAACCCAAGTTGTCAACGAGGCACTGAGTAAGCTGGTGGTATCTATATAATGGTGGGGGTTGTGTTCACATCGAATGGGTTGTGTCGTCTGGTCCACTGAACCCATCATTGACCCGAAATGGCTACTTGGAGAACATTTCCAGCACTCGTGGACTCCGTGTTCCCAAACAACGATGGAAGTTTTATGGATTGCAATGTTCCATGCCATGTCTTTCGGCCACAAACGTTCGCGGTTGATTTGGAGAACATTCTGGACAATCTGAGCGAATGATTTGGCCAATCGGATTGCCCGACGTGAATCCCATCGAACATTAATGGGACTTATTCGAGGGGTCAATTAGTGCACAAACTCCTACACATGCAACATTCTCACAATTAAGGTTACTGCATGACCCAATATGTCTGCAGGAACTTCCAACGACTTGTTGAGTCCATGCACTATGCCGGGCAAAAGGTGGTCCGATTCGCGTTAGGTGGCAGTGTAAATTGAGATGAAGTTTTTTGCTTAATTTCTGAGCCGAATCCTCTTCTCTCCCTGGTCAAATAGTAGACGGTAGTATCAATGTTAATGCCCATCTGTTGATAATTATTAATAGCTCTTGATAGCTTGTGCCGTTGCTCATCTCTGCTTACATTGCGATACTAGCTATTCGCCGGGTTCTAGGCACTACAGTCTGGAACCGCGTGACCGCTACGGTCGCAGGTACGAATCCTGCCCCGGGCATGGATGTGCGTGATGTCCTTAGGATAGTTAGGTTTAAGAAATTCTAAGTTTTAGCGGACTGATGACATTAGAAGTTAAGTCCCATAGTGCTCAGAGCCAGCCACTAGCTATTCACCTCGGTTGTCTTACCTTTCTTCATATGACGGTTCATGGATGGCATAGCCTCGCCTGCTGAGGATTTAAATTTCCTTGAATGGCTCTCTCTCTCTCTCGCGTTGCCTCTGCGCCTTTAAAAATGTGGATCTGCACCTGTCGATAAACCGGCTGTGCAGAGTGATCCTGCCCTCCGTCGATTTTGAATCCCCGCCACATACCCTGTCGTTGCGTTGTGTCAAAGTGACACTCTCTGGGAGCTGTTTCAGCGAGCTGAGGCGTTCAGCTGCCAGAGAAAACGCCTTCCCTCTCGTGACACCGCGAAGTGCAGTTAGGAAGCAGCCGGCAGTACGGACCTCTAGCCGTTGTGTGATAGTTTTTTTCCTCGTTGTGTCACAGAAGCGTGCAGCCACACACGTAGAAGTTGTTGTGACAGGTTTTCAATCGCGAGTGTCGAAGTGAATGGATATCTGTTAAGAGTTCGTACTACCCACTACAGAAATTGTTTCGTGATGTTGACCCCGCCAGGAAGACTCCTGTGTGGTTTCGCAGCTGGTTTAGTGTTTTCGTTCTGTTCCTAGTTAGTTATGATCACACGTTCGGAAATTTGCGTTGGCTCCTCTGCGAGTGTTTCTGTAATTTCCTGTAGTTGTGTATTACGATACATGTTTCGTTTCGTATGCAGATTACACGATGATTAGTATGTGTCGGTTGGTCGTTGTTCACCAGTCAAAGAGTTTGTTCCGCGTTGGTTCAGGAATCACATCTAGGGCCACTGTTGCTTGCGAGGATTCCACACCGACGTGTGGTTGGCATTGGAACAGTGACGTTCGCTGGATGTGTGAAACACTCGAGGTTTGTAGGTCGATATTTATTTGCCACTATTTCGTACGGTCAACCGTACTTGCTTGGCTGAATAGTCTAAGGGTAAAGGAGTACAGCTTCCCGTGGCAGTGATTGCGCGTTGATTTGGCCAGGTTAGTGATGTGCAATGAAATCAGCACCTAGTTAGCTATCATGGTGTGTGTTCCTGGAGCCGAAAGTGCAAGTACCCTGAACTGTTTTTCCTCGGCTGTCACTGGGCCTGCTAACGTGTGTACAGGTGCTTAAAATGGGCTGCATCCCACAGAGAGCTAAATTCCGCCTGCCGTGTGGCGTTAAGGTGTCTGTCTTGTTCATTGCCGGTTTATTTGACGAATGTGCGTGCACCTAGTTACATTGTCGTTTCTAAAAAAAATTATCCAAAAGATCCTTAAAAGAGAGACAAGTAAGCCTTGGATAATTAAGAGAATTAAAATACCATGTAAGAAGGCTAGAGTAAGTCAAGATACGACATTCCTTGCGTACTAAAAAAAATATTGTAGTGTTTTAAGGAAGTCGTTAAAATGCCCAAAGTATGCATGTCGTGACTGAAATAGTTCAGATAATAAGATTAATACTATATGGGACACTGTAAAACGGTAGACAGGACAGCCAGACAGTGAAGAATATTCCGTAACAATTAAACTAAATTACAATATGTTGATTGATAACGCACAAGTTCCAAGTACTTCTACCAACCTCTTTCTACAAAAGGCAGCAAATATAGGATTAAATGGTTCAGCTGAAGAAGCCAGAGAAGATATTAAAATGTGATTCCACATAAATTCAAGCAACTAGAAGTAGCAACTACATCATTCACTGAAATTAATACAACTACAAAACTTATAAAAAACGTAGGATCATGTGGGTTTAATGGTATTTCAAGCAGAATTCTTAATAGTTGTTCCAACTTAATAAGTTATGTCCTTAGTGATATATGCAGTGCATCAGTCGGGCACAGAATTTCTCCAAATACACTAAATTATGCCATTATTAAGAAATTTCGTAAGATAGGTGACAAGACAGACTTGAATAGTTATCATCCAATTTCTTTACTGACATATTTTTCCGAAACATTTGAAAAAGTAATGGACTTAAAATTACTCACACCCTCAAGTGGAAGCAATCCACTTAGCATATCACAGTTTGGATTACAGAAAGGTTTCTTTACTGAGAGCGCTACTTATGTGTTCACTCAGCAAATAGTAAAAACTTCAAGTACTATCAACCGTTGCTTTTTTTGTGATTCCTCCAAGGTCTTGCATTGTGTAGATCATGAAACTCTCTTAGAAAAACTTGAGTTTTGTGGAACTGACGGTCTTACACACAGCTGGTTTGAATCATATTTCACAAACAGAATGAAAAATCTTCTAGTGAATAATTGAGACAATGAGGGAAACGCAGAAAAATTTAGTGAATGGGAGTCCCACATGATTCTATTCTGAGTCACTTCTTTTCATCATATATGTGAATGACCTTTTACTTAACATCCAACAAGCAAAAGTGGTATTTTTCGCAAATGGTACTAGTCTTATAAGATATCCCACTAGAGAGAAAGCAATAGAAGAGTTAGTAAATTGTATTTTCCAAAGAATTATTAAATGGTTCTCTGAAAACGAACTCCCCAAAATTTTGAAAAATACACACTACATTCAGTTCTGTACAAAAAATAGAGTCATACCAACAGCACATGAGCACAAGTCAGTAAGTATGATAGAACGCTTCAAATTTTTAGATGTACATATTTATGAAAACTTAAACTGAAAGAAGAATATTATATACATCTCAGACAGTTAAATTCAGCTACTTTTGCTCTTCGTGTATTTGCTAATCTTGGAAATAAATGTGTCAGACGCTGATACGTTTTACATATTTCCACTGAATAATGTCATACAGAAAAATTTTCTGGGTTAAATACTCACTTAGAAAGAAAGTATTGATTGAAAAAAAGTTAGCAATAAGAATAACATGTGGTGTTCGTCAACAGACGCCATGTGGGCATCTCTTCAAGACTTAGGTATTTTATCTGCGCTGTCACAGTACATATATTCGCTACTGAAATTCCTCAGCGTTTGAAAACAGTGACGCACATACCTACAACACGGGGGGAAACATTACCATTATTACACATTGTCAAATCTGTCAGTAAAAATGGCTCTGTGCACTATGGGACTTAACATCTATGGTCATCAGTCCCCTAGAACTACCTATACCTAACTAACCTAAGGACATCACACGACACCCAATCATCACGAGGCAGTGAAAATCCCTGACCCCGCCGGGAATCGAACCCGGGAACCCGGGCGTGGGAAGCGAAAACGCTACCGCACGACCAGGAGTCAGTAACTCAGAGAGGAGTTCAGTATGCAGCAATAAAAATTTTTGAATATTTGCCCAATAAAATTAATTTAAAATCATTTCTCAGGGACAACTCCTTCAATGCCACAGAAGAATTTCTACTTAAAAATTGGTAGCCAGTAAGGAAAAAACTAAAGATTAGTTGCATGAGTGGGAATAAAAGGATAATATGTTTTAATTTTAACCCTAAACATATATATACATCTCCTACAACTGACTGGTTCCAGATAATTTCAATAGAAAAATCGTTCAGATGGTCTGTGGAACAAGTAACTAACTAACCAATTAATTAAAGTGTTACTCTGTCTAGCCTTTAGTATTAGTATTTTGGTACAGCATGTATACTGAACACACAGCTGCGCAATTATTTGAAGTCAGCGCTGTGTGTTGATCAGTTTAGTTGAGTTTGATGTTGGGTGGTTACATGAACTTCTGCAAATTTTAAAGTTCTCTTATTGTGTTCCAAGTACCTTTCTTTTATTGTGATGCTCCCTTGAGGCGTGTATGGAACAGTGGATGTGCGATCGCTGTCGAGGCTCGGTGTTGCTGGCAAAGGCGATCCTGAGCTCACACCAAAATCGTACTGTGTCACGGGATGAATTCTATTAGTGGTGGAGTAGCCTACGGAGGTGATGACTTAGGTTACTGCCCTATGCTTATGATACAATACCAATGGTCAGGGTAGTGCATGCTAAGTGATAAGGTCGCTTACGCCCAATTTCTTTTTAGAGTCATCAATCTCTTGACTGGTTTGCAGCGGTCCGCTACGAATCCTTCTCCTGTACCAACGTCAAGCTTTTCATCTCTTCATTTTAGATTAGCACTTACAATCTAGGTCCTCAGTTACATGCTGGACGTATTCCATTTCTATCTTCCTCTACAGTTTGTCGAGTCTGTAGCTCCGTATAGCACCATGGAAGATATTCCTTGATGTCTTAACAGGTGTCCTATCATCCTGTCCTACCTACTTGTCACAGTTTTCCATATATTCGTTTCCTGTCCGATTCTGCGCACAACCTCCTCATTCTTTACCTTGTCAGTCCACACAATTTTCAACATTCATCGGTAGCAAAACATCTCAAATGCTTCGAGTGTCTTCTGTTGTGGTTTTCCCACAGTCCATGTTTCACTACCATACAATGCTATGCTTCAAACGTACATTCTCACAAATTTATTCCCGAGATTAAGGCCTATATTTTATACCAGTAGACTTATATTGGCCAGCAATGCTCTCTTTCTCAGTGCTAATCTGCTTTTAAGGTCCTCTTTGCTCCGTCCGTCGCTGGCTATTTTGTTACCTACGTAGTAGTATTACTTAACTTCATCTACTTCGTAACCATCAACACTGATGTTAAGTTTCTCGCTGTTCTCATTTCTTCTATTTCTCATTACTTTTGTCCTTCTTCGGTTTTGTTTCACTCCATATTCTGTACTTATTAGACTGTTCATTCCATTCATCAGGTCATGTCATTCTACTTCACTTTCACTCAGGACAGCACTGTCATAAGCGAATCGAATAATTGATATTGTTTCACCTTGAATTTTAATTCCACTCATGAACCTTTCTTTTATTTCCATCATTGCTTCTTCGACGTACAGATGGTACACCAGGGGCGAAAGAATACATCCCTGTCTTACACCCTTTTGAATCCAAGCACTTCGTTCTTCGTCGTCCAGTCTTATTATTCCCTCTTGGATCTTATACAAATTGTACATTCTGCGTCTCTCCCGATAGCTTACCCGATTTTTCTCAGAATGTCGGGCATCTTTCAGCATTTTCCATTGTTGAACGGTTTTTTTCAGGGCGACAAATTCTATGAACGTGTCTTGCTTTTTCTTTAGTCTTGCTTCCACTATATACCGCAACGTCAGAATTGTCTCTCTAGTGGTTTCACCTTTCCTAAAGCCAAACTGATCGTCATATAACACACCTTCAATATTCTTTTCCATTCTGCTGTATATTATTCTTGTCAGCAACATCAGTGCATGCGCTATTAAGTTGATTGTGTGACATTTCTCTCACTTGTCAGCTCATGCAGTGTTCGTAATTGTGTGGATGATATTTTTCCGAAAGTCAGATTGTACGTTGACGGCTCATAAATTCTAGCCACTTCTCCCAACGATTTTAATAATCCTGGTGAAATGTTATCCATCCCTTCTGCCTCATTTGATCTTAATACTTCCAAATTTATTTTAAATTCCGATCCTAATACAGGGGCCGCTATCTCTTCTACAATGACTCTTGTTTCTTCTACTACAATATCAGAGAAATCTTGCCTCTCATAGAGGCCTTCAGTGAACTCTTTCCAGCTATCTGCTCTTTCCATCTCCTCTGCATTTAACACTGGAATTCTCATTGCACTCTTAATGTTACCACTTCTGCTTTAATTTAACTGATGGTTGTTTCTGTTTTCCGAGCAATTGTTCTTTTGCTTCAGCAGCACTCCAGTCGCCCACGACTATTAGATTTTTATGTCCCTTTACGTACTGACGGTTGACGGTGTTGGTTTTCTGTCGATTCTGAACATGTCTTTCATTGCACTGTTGACTGTAACACCAGATTTCAGTTAGATTTCATCATGGTCAGACAGAGATTCGGTAATCAGATACTGGACTGTAAGATGTACCCAGGAGCAGATATATGTTCACGCCCCGATTCGTAGAACATTACCCTTTCGTTGGTTACTTAATCTTCCTCTCACAGTCACATCCCCTTGGCAGTGCGCTCCCGGATATCCGAATGGGGGCTATTAAGGAATCTTTTGCAAATGGACAGATCACCATTATTATTTTTCAGTTACAGGCTACATGTCCCGTAGTTACACGTTATGTGCCTTTAATGCTTTGGTTTCCAGCGCCTTCTGCCTCTTTATGCCGTTGCCGTTGATCATTGCTGATTCCTGCGCCTTCAGATACAGTTTGCCATTCCAATGACAAGAATGTGCCGTGAACCTCTGTCCACTCCTCCACCTTCGACAAGACCATTGGCACAATGAAGATGGATTCTTATGCGGAAAGTCTTCGGCTGCAATGTTGATGAATTTTATTCAAAATTTAAGTTGTGGCATGGTTTGAACGCAGAAACAATAACGTTTTGATCACTAACGAAAGACGGTATCCCTAGACATGGGTTTTAGATTAAGCTGTGGCTAATGCCTATTAGTATAAGATGGGATTACCATCGTATAGTTTTCTATTATTCTGTGATAGTCGCCTACTGCCATTGTGTAAGTCAGGGAAGTTACCGGTGAGCGCTCTAGTTAATCACATGTGTTTGGCTTACTGTGTATTAATGTTTGGTCAGTATTGGCATTGTCGGTGTACGTGAGTTGTCTGCTATATGTGTGGCAATGTTGTGATCAGTGTGGCTTCATTAAGGTAGTTCTTTTCCTGTTGTATATTTTATGAGACGGAAAACATTAAGTTGTGATCAAATAACACAGTGCTTTTGTTCAAGATCGTTTGTTCGAGCAGAAGTGTTTATTTCTCAGTTTTAAATGTTCTCAGTCCGTGGTGTTAATTGACGTACGACAACGATAGTTATATGGATGTCTGTTCCTGTGCATGCGCTTCACATTTCTCTGTATTAAATGGTTCCAATGGCTCTGAGCACTATGGGACTTACCATCTACGGTCATCAATCCCCTATAACCTAGAACTATTTAAACCTAACTAACCTAAGGACATCACACAACATCCAATCATCACGAGGCAGAGAAAATCCCTGACCCCGCCGGGAATCGAACCCGGGAACCGGGGCGCGGGAAGCGAAAACGCTACCGCACGACCACGAGCTGCGGACTTTCTCTGTACTCTCGGTTCTTGTTGACGCGCTCCGTCGTTGGTCTCATCTGACGCCTGGCTCACAACTACGTCGGATGGTCCAGGTTAGCAACGGATCGCGGGACTTCAGTGAATTTTGGTTCTACCAGAGAAAAAAAAAGAGGAAATGGAAGCTGAAAAATAAATGTTTCACTAGAATCACTCCCAATCGCAATGATCCATGTCGTCCATTTATCAACCACGTTGGCAGGGTAAATGGTAGTTCTCAAACACATCATCCAGCTGCCAAGTTGTTTGAACACGCGGAATTGTAATTATTACTAGGAACAACAGGTGCACAGAATAATAGAGGATGCTGTGTTAGGCAAACCCTGCACAATGCACAAGCAAATGCTAGCATTATTCACTATATACAGTTACGCACCTGACATTTCTCTTTAATAACGCAAAGAGCTTTCACAATGACCGTATCCAGGCAACCAAAAATAAATATCCTTAATGTTTCTGAAGCTCATATCCGACTATTGCTCTAAATTTAGTTTTCAAATTTCATCGGTTAAGAGTCTCAGTTGACTCCTTTCGGATTGAAACTTCCTGGCAGATTAAAACTGTGTGTCGGACCGAGACTCGAACTCGGGACAATCCCCAGACTGTGGCTAAGCCATGTCTCCGCAGTATCCTTTCATGCAGGAGCGCAAAGTTCGCAGGAGAGCTTCTGTAAAGTTTGGAAGGTAGGAAACGAGGTACTGGCAGAAGTAAAGCTGTGCGGACCGGGCGTGAGTCGTGCTTCGGTAGCTCAGATGGTAGAGCACTTGCCCGCGAAAGGTAAAGGTCCCGAGTTCGAGTGTCGGTCCGGCACACAGTTTTAATCTGACAGGATGTTTCATATCAACGCACACTCAGCTGCTGAGTGAAAATCTCATTCATTTCTAATTGTCTCAAAGTTCTGTATGCGACATTTACTCATCTACATTTCTTCGTAATGTCTGCATGGGGTACCGGTATGTTTCAGTCACACTAGCTCTTTCTTGAAATTATAGTGGAGAGTTTGGTTTTTCCTTAAGTTGGGTATTATCTTTCCATATAAAAGATTTTCTTACAAAAGCTGTTCCCTTATTTACGATTTACAAAACATGGATTCCTCTACAGATTGTTAAATGTAATAGAAACGGATCCAAAACCTTTGCAGTAAAACACAGTATAGATTGAAAGTTCGTTGCCTCAGCAAACAACAACGACTCCTCGTGACCTTAGCATCTGTAATGACAAAATTGCACGTCAAAGAGAATATCATCACCCTCTACTTCCACATATATCACTTTTTTAGTTACGTTGTCTCCTGAACTCATAAGCAACAATCTCTAATTGTGTTCCGGTGAGAATGTCTAGCCACCTTAACCGCATTCTTCTCAGATCTTGGGGTACGTCGAAGCAAGTGAAAAAAACTTATCGATGAACTGCCTGTTACATTTAATTACAAAAGGAGACGATGTGCTGAAGGAAAAGCACGGATGCAATCGACCGCCGGCCCTAAGGGCAGGAAGATTCCCGCTGAGGTATCCACAAAGGGCCGATTACAAATCTGTATCTGCGCTACTTACATTCTCCGTTATCCACTAACGTTGCGTGGTGGAGGGTACATTGTACCACTACTAACAATGCTCTTTCCTGATCCACTCGTAAATGGAGCGAGAGAAAACTGTCTACATGCCTCCCTTGACTTAGAGGTCCTTACGCGAAATGTAGATGGAGGTAAATTAATCGTTCTACATACAGACGCAAATGTCAATTCTCTAAATGTTCTCAATTGTGTTTTTCTCCGTTGTGTTCCGCGAAAAGAACGTAGTCTTTCTTCCACGAATTCCCTTTTGAGTTCACGAAGCCTGTCTGTAATACTCACCGGTGGACAGTAATTGCCGGTAACAAATCTAGCAGTACCCCTTTGAATTGCTTCAATACATTCCTTTAATTCGATCTGGTAAGGATCCCAAACACTCGAGCAGTATTGAAGACTGAGTCATACTAGTGTCCTCTATGTGACTCATTTGTAGATGAGATACACTTTCCTAAATTTACCGACCTTACGTGCTCGTTCCGTTTCATATCGTTTGATAATGTTATGCCTAGATAGTTACCGTCGTGACTGGGTCAAGCAACGCACCACTAATACTGGATTTGCACATTACAGGACTGTTTTTTTTTTATTTGTCTTCTTTAAATTACGTATTTCTACGTCAGAGAAACCTGCCATTCACCCACAGTAAACGGAAATTCTAAGTCAGCCAGTATCCTACAGCAGCGTCATCAGCCAAAAATCCCAGATTGCTGCTCACCTACCCGTCAGGCTACTAGTGGTTATAGAAAACGACTGCAGTCCTATGACACTGCTGACGATACCTTTGTATCGGATTAACACTGGGCGTCCATGACAACTTACTGTATCCTACTTCTTAAGAAGTCTACGAGGTACTCACATATCTGAACACCTGTTCTACATGCTCGGATCTTTGTTAGCAGTCTGCAATTGGGCATTGTGTGGTGGGATGCCTACGCTTAAGCGGCATACGGACACTTCTGGAAGCCGATGAAGCACTTCAGCAGCCACCTCGACTCTGTGTATGACGTAAAACCACATAGTTTTGAGAGGACTGTGCAGAATGGAACGACTCAAGAAAGACAGCAAGACAGCTTCATGGGATCGAGAGTCGGTTAAGAGAATTTCAGACCACTTTACCATCTCATTAAACAGCTTGATAGATAGAACCTACATATTATCAGTATCTTATTATCGACAGATTTCAAATCTGGATACGGAGAGACCTACGGCGAATTAAAATCACTGTACTAACTTGGAACTGCTGTTGCTATATTGAAGAAGGCTATGTGCACACGAGGAAAGACAGTTAGGCAAGCGCACTCCCATTCTTGCTGCTTTGCGCAGCTCTGCTGGGAACAGTTCCCCACAATGGAGAGGCTGAGGCAAGTTACTGGAGTAGAAACGCTTCTGTTATGTTACCGTTTGCCACTGTTTGTTTCACACTAGCTAATTAACCAGTTACTTATTTATCACTGTCTCATATTGGATAGGGTTTAGAATAAAAACCATATGTAGCTTGAGATCAAACCTAGTTCAGTTACTGTTTTAAAACAGAATACATACGGTAAATACGTTATGAAGTAAGGTATTCGTCAAATTTATTGTAATGCATGGCTATATAAAGTATTACGATACTACAGTGTCTGTGTGTTGTTCAGAAGTACAATGAAATTTTCTTAGGACAAGGATGCATACATCAAATTTCGAAGGAACATGCACTTCGGAGACTACAGCCTTTCTGAAAGACGTGAAATGTAGTCACAGTTGCGAATGTGGTTAATCATCAGCTGTTTAATTAGATTGGTGGCAATGAAAAATTGTGCCTGATCGGAATCCGGACCAGAATTTCAGGCTTAGTTAGAGAGCGATCGCCTTACATTAAACAACCGGAGCACGACTCAAGTTCAGACCAAAACTTCCATATGCGGTCAGCCATGTGTCTAAAACCTGCACTAGTGCATTCACTTTGTATATTCCTGTGCAGGGAGATATTTTAATTGAAAGTTGCTTGCCTGGCGTCGGCCGATGAATACATTGTCGCAGATCCTGTGTTGTTCAGAAGTACTAAGCAGTGTCCTTCGGACTTGCATGCATACATTTTCATTGTCGTCATTCCATTGAACAGCTGATGGTTGCCCGTATTCCCAACAGCGAGTACATCTCATGTGTGTCATAACGGCTGTAGTCGCATCGGAGAGAATTCCTTCAGACATGCATGCATGCATTTCCGAAGGAACATCTCCTGGTACTTCTATACAACAGAATTTATCCGCCAACAACGCCAAAGTGACTTTCAATTAAAATTTCTCTTCTGTATGGAAATATACATAATGAATGTTCGATACAGGTTGTAGATACATGGCTGACGACAAATGGAAGCTTGGATCCGGCTTTGAGTCGTGATTGAATTACATGACGGTCAGGTGGCCGCTTGCGATAAGCGGGAAACCCGGGTTCGAATCATGATTCGGCACAAATTTTTACCATCTTCGTTCCATTACACAGCTGATGGTTGTCCATATTTGCAATTTCGAGTATATTTCACGTATATACGCTTTTTTAATCACTCCTCATGGTGAAACATTAAACAAATCAATGAGTGAACAGATACCTCAGCAAGCAGCATATGGCTGTTGGGATAACGCGGGAATCTGTAATGCAGTCTACATTATGTAACAGAATGCTTATTTGATAATTTTTTCCTACATCAATCCCTTTCGAACACTATTGCCACTCGTATCGCAGAAATTCCGTCAGCAGTGTCACCAACCATCGTAGCAACATATGGCAACTACGAATTCTATACATATGCGTAGCTTCCATTCTTGTTAGATCTCACATGATTCCCAACGCCACCCTTACTCGTAGCTGTGCAAAGACTGCCTTGCCTGCACAATATATTATCCTAGTGCAATATATGGGCAATGTCCAAGTTAAGCGTAGGGCTAGAGACTTGTTCTGCAAGCCTCCACTGCCAAGCCATGATAACGCCGGACAGTTTGGGATTTACTGTTCCTGTAAAGCGACCGGAAGAAAATCATTCTGTAAGTGATTCATACACATACAAAAACATAATTTCGGAAGGCCAAATCAGTTTTTCTTTATCCTGATCTTACTTTCAAATACGAACATTTGCGATACTCAGAGAGCGACGAACTGGCGGCTATACAATTCGCTTTGCCGGTGACTTACAGAACAATCGGGGAAGGAATAGAGTTACTGAAGTAGCCGGGTCATGAGACACATCCAAGACATAGTGGTGAAAAGTAAAGTCGTACGGCGTGATTGGCTGGGAACGTCCGACGAGCAGGCTCAGATGCCTAATTGGAAAGGTTTATTCTGCCCTTTGCGCACACGGCACCTTTACTGCACGAAGTGCACATTTGTGTGTTAAGTGTCTATGATACGTATAGATGACTTTAGTGGCTGTATGTGTAGTGTGGTGTCATGTAGCGTTATATGATGGTGACGATGATGATGAGAGAAGGGAGAGGCTGAGACGCTGTGCCGCCACGTAGCCTTCTCCTCTCGAAAAACACCAAATAGTCAGCAAGCTCGATGTCTCCGCCTGACGGGCAGATCATCATCAACAGCCTCAAATGCCCTCATTCCGTGAGACATTACGAAGAGTTTTTGTGTTTAATCCAGAACATTGGCGGAAAGTCTTGCGATCAGAAACTGTAAGCCACCGCCAACCCCCCCCCCCCCCCCCCCTTTTTCCTCTTTGCTCCTAAGACAAAAGGAAAATTTTCCACAGCGCGTGACTAATCCCGGCTGTTACCAATGCATGTACCGGTCACTCTCGGCATTGCTTAACTTCGTTGAGCTAACCCGAACCGGTGAATTCAACAAGGCATGTTGTCGGCAGGCACGAAGATGTCAAAAACCAAGGTGATAAATAATACAGCAAAGGTAAACTTCGAGAGGAGAGGTGTTCTTGTTAAAGTTGTGGTGATTTGCGGGAGGAAATCATGAACTCAGCAAATCGAGACGATTCTAACCAAAGCCCTTACCCTATGCGAATAATAGAAAGAACAAATGGAGATTTTATAAGGATGCAGATATTATGGAGGAACTCAACTATAAGTCGTGTGAGGAAGTCTTTCATGTGAGGCTGAGTGAGACACTTCGGAACTGTGTGTGAGTGTGTGGTTGGGGGGGGGGGGGGGGGGAAGGGTTCAGCTGACAACGGTAATGCAGTGTGCATAGCGGACTGAGAACACTAGGGAGGCGGACCCAGACGTGTGCAGCTACAATTTTTGTCTAATGACGGCCCATTGTGACACTCAGCCTCACAAAGTAACCGCTCCACAGCCACCAAAGTAGCATTCCTCATGCGTGGAAGTCACCTAATGCCCTCTCCCACTTTCGGCCCAGTTAAAGCAGTGGTGAATTCTTACTGTTTTGTAATTGAAAGTTTAAATTTATCTCCTGAATAAATGTTGTCTCTTATACGTCTGTAATATAATTTTCTGTGTAACTCTCCCCAAACCCTTAATGCTTGTCTATGGTCAGTTCCAGGTTGGGTATCCAAGGCAGGAAGTGATAAAAGACCCTACAGAAATTATAGTATTATACCAGCAGCTTAAGCCGGCCGGAGTGGCCGTGCGGTTCTAGGCGCTAAATTCTGGAGCCGAGCGACCGCTACGGTCGCAGGTTCGAATCACTACCTCGGGCATGGATGTGTGTGATGTCCTTAGGTTAGTTAGGTTTAACTAGTTCTAAGTTCTAGGTGACTGATGACATCAGAAGTTAAGTCGCATAGTGCTCAGAGCCAGCAGCTTATTTAATACACAACGTAATTCAGTCTGGGTCACATGCTACAGTTCCTATGTTATGGTCAAAGTCAGAAAACATTTCCCCTTGCTACAGTTACAAATTCGTATCCAATGATGAGAATCTTTAGAGCAATATCATGTATTGAATTTAGTGAATAATTCTCCGTGGTTTTAAACGTCTCTTCATTCGTTCCCTATCCCTCTTCCTTCCTTAGTGGTGCTAAGGTGTTCTAGCTCCACAGTATTTCCTTCCCCACAGTAAGTTATATGTGTACCTTGTTTCACTGAAACTATTCTACTCCCCACGTTCTATTTGTCACCTCCACATATCGCCAGTCATGAAATGTCATCGTCATTCCCACCAGTCACCCGATCAGCCCCGAAAACGGGGGTTTCGTTCCTTTTCGACTACTATTATGTGTGATCCCTCCACAATTTCAACTGTACCTGCGTCTTACACCAGCTGTACATTTTTCCTGGAGATAAGTCAAATACCTAACAATTCTGGTTGACACTTTCGGAGATCCATAGTTATCCGCACACGTTATCATTGCTCCATCCGCACCACCACTGACTGAGGTGCTAGGGAGATAGTATGCTTACGGTTTTCGTTTCCTGGTACTATATTTTCTGTATATCAAGTTTAGTTGAAATTGTTCCTGGTGGTTCAAACGTTATTCGGAACAAAATATTAGTCACCACCTTGTCGCTTTAGCGCTGCATGTGGTGTAGAATTGTTGCTGTGTGGTCATGTGACCTCCATCCCAATGTAAATCATGGCACTCAATATATGCCTGGTGGCTGTAGATGATGGCTCTCGATCTTCCACCATAACCGAGTCCATCAACATAAGGTAGAAAATATGAGGTAGCCAAGAAGGTGTAAACGTGGGTTCAACTATGCCAAGACTGCGTCGTAGCTACAACAAGAGAACATTATTAATTAGCAGGAGAACAAAATAAGAAAGTATTTATTACTTAAATTATTTGTAGTCCATGATCTTGTTGGTTGACAATTATAGAAGACGCGACTAGACTACGCGTCTGTAGAATGACATAATTTATAAGTTACAAATCTCACAGTGACGAATTAATCTCTCGTAATCTTGAATGTCGAATGCGGTGAATTTGAAGACTAACTTGGCTGTCGACATGATAGAACTTAGAATTGTTTATGACTGCCAACTTAGTACTGTTGACTTTACTGTAGTACTATTACGGAACTTTACAAGTAAGCTACAAAGACTTGATGGCAGCAATGACTGAGCTGCAGATGATGAATGACTAACATTGCCGGCCAGGGTGGGCGAGCGGTTCTAGGCGCTACAGTCTGGAACCGCGCGACCGCTACGGTCGCAGGTTCGAATCATGTCTCGGGTATGGGTGTGTATGATGTCCTTAGGTTGGTTAGGTTTAAGTAGTTCTAAATTCTAGGGGATTGATGACCTCAGAATTTAGGTCCCATAATGCTCAGAGCCATTTGAACCATTTGACTAACATCGGCGCTGCATAACCACTGAGCGCGGCTACGAACTGTAGACTGGCACAACTGCACTACACTCCCAGCGGCGCCTCGCGGCGAGCATAAGTACTGCGATTGGCTGTGTACTCTTTGGCTCGCGCTCGCGCTCCTCTGTTCCGTTTATTGAGAGAATCGCATCCAGCGGATCGATCTCTCAGGCGACGGTGTGGTCGTATAAGTGACGACATGACAGTAGAGAGCCTATGCGCTAAGGCAGGACGACATGGAGACGACAGAACAGCAAAAAAGGTGTAACCACCAGCACACCCTGAACGATTTTGCCAATGTGTTGGTGTATCAGTACGGTCTGCCCATCGTGACTACAAGGATTGTTGTACGCAAGAAAAGTGGTCGCATAATGAAGAGGGATCGGAGACCACTGCCACGCTATGACACTGGGCTTCTAATGCGATAGCCGGCCTGAGTGGCCGAGCGGTACTAGGCGCTACAGTCTGGAACCGTGCTGCCGCTACGGTCGCAGGTTCGAATCCTGCCTCGGGCATGGCTGTGTGTGATGTCCTTAGGTTAGTTAGGTTTAAGTATTATAAGTTCTAGGGAACTGATGACCTCAGCAGTTAAGTCCCATAGTGCTCAGAGCCGTTCGAACCATTTTTCTAATGCGATATGAATTTCTGCTGTCAGTGAATGCAGGTCCGTCTCCAGCAGTTTACTGAATGAAATGGGACTTTTTTTATCTAGTGTCTCCAAAAAGGCTGGTTCAAATGGCTCTGAGCACTATGGGACTCAACTGCTGAGGTCATTAGTCCCCTAGAACTTAGAACTAGTTAAACCTAACTAACCTAAGGACATCACACACATCCATGCCCGAGGCACGATTCGAACCTGCGACCGTAGCGGTCTTGCGGTTCCAGACTGCAGCGCCTTTAACCGCACGGCCACTTCGGCCGGCTCTCCCAAAAGATATTCACTCATAGCGGCATATAATATTCCATCTGTTCCATGGACAAAAAATACAAAATCTGGGTGATAGTTGACTGGGACGAGTCGTGATTTTAATTCCGCAATGCATCGAATGCACCGACCAATGAGGCTCGTAACATGCATACTGTTGAGAGTGTAGTTCAGGCGGAGGTGGTTCTGTGATGTTCCAGGGATGGTTTTCGGTCAGTGATTCGGATCGATTTACTTAGGACACCTTGAACATAAATCGTAACGTTTATTCTCACATTTTTTTGTGACCGAATGTCAGAGTTTTTGCAACACCTTCATGATGAGTATCATGGAAAGGTGAGAACAGCTGCTTTTACTGGACTGCAGACGTGTATTCCTGGTTTGATAAAAGCTTACCACGATAAATCACCCGATCCTAATCCCACTGAAAATGTGTGAGACTATTTCGAACTGTGGGTGTAACATAGCTTTCAGCATCACCACAATACGCTAGCTCCCTGGGATGTCCTCATCTGCTGGAAAATGCATGCCTGCAGAGAATTGTGGACTCACTTCTTCGCCGAACTAAGGTTACTGTCTAGGCTGGTCACGGTGTTACACGGTATTTGTGTGATGTTCGCTGTCGTGCTTTTTCGGTGTTCTTGCTTATATTACGAAATCCCAAATCTCATTTTTAGGGAAGCTGATGTCAATATTAATACGAGGCATCTACATCTACATCTACATGACTACTCTGCAATTCACATTTAAGTGCTTGGCAGAGGGTTCATCGAACCATAATCATACTATCTCTCTACCATTCCACTCCCGAACAGCGCGCAGGAAAAACGAACACCTAAACCTTTCTGTTCGAGCTCTGATGTCTCTTATTTTATTTTGATGATCATTCCTACCTATGTAGGTTGGGCTCAACAAAATATTTTCGCATTCGGAAGAGAAAGTTGGTGACTGAAATTACGTAAATAGATCTCGCCGCGACGAAAAACGTCTTTGGTTTAATTACTTCCATCCCAACTCGCGTATCATATCCGCCACACTCTCTCCCCTGTTACGTGATAATCCTTTTACCGACCTCCCGACTTAGCAGCATTAGTGGCAGAACAACTGAGAGAAAATTTGGAATACATTTCACATAAATTTTCTCAGCATGTTATAGTCTTAGATGGAGATTTCAATTTACCAGATACAGACTGGGACACTCAGATGTTTAGGACGGGTGGTAGGGACAGAGCATCTAGTGACATTATACTGAGTGCACTATCCGAAAATTACCTCGAGCAATTGAACAGAGAACCGACTCGTGGAGATAACATCTTGGACCTACTGATAACAAACAGACCCGAACTTTTCGACTCTGTATGTGCAGAACAGGGTATCAGTGATCATAAGGTCGTTGCAGCATCCCTGAATATGGAAGTTAATAGGAATATGAAAACAGGGAGGAAGGTTTATCTGTTTAGCAAGAGTAATAGAAGGCAGATATCAGACTACCTAACAGATCAAAACGAAAATTTCTGTTCCGACACTGACAATGTTGAGTGTTTACGGAAAAAGTTCAAGGCAATCGTAAAATGCGTTTTAGACAGGTACGTGCCGAGTAAAACTGTGAGGGACCGGAAAAACCCATCGTGGTACAACAACAAAGTTAGGAAACTACTGCGAAAGCAAAGAGAGCTTCACTCCTAGTTTAAACGCAGCCAAAACCTCTCAGACAAACAGAAGCTAAACGATGTCAAAGTTAGCGTAAGGAGGGCTATGCGTGAAGCGTTCTGTGAATTCGAAAGTAAAATTCTATGTACCGACTTGACAGAAAATCCTAGGAAGTTCTGGTCTTACATTAAATCAGTAAGTGGCTCGAAACAGCATATCCAGACACTCCGGGATGATGATGGCATTGAAACAGAGGATAACACGTGTAAAGCTGAAATACTAAACACCTTTCTCCAAAGCTGTTTCACAGAGGAAGACCGCACTGCAGTTCCTTCTCTAAATCCTCGCACAAACAAAAAAATGGCTGACATCGAAATAAGTGTCCAAGGAATAGAAAAGCAACTGGAATCACTCAACAGAGGAAAGTCCACTGGACCTGACGGGATACCAATTCGATTCTACACAGAGTACGCCAAAGAACTTGCCCCCCTTCTAACAGCCGTGTACCGCAGGTCTGTAGAGGAACGGAAGGTTCCGAATGATTGGAAAAGAGCACAGGTAGTCCCAGTCTTCAAGAAGGGTCTTCAAGGAGATGCGCAAAACTATAGACCTATATCTCTGACGTCGATCTGTTGCAGAAGTTTAGAACATGTTTTTTGCTCGAGTATCATGTCGTTTTTGGAAACCCAGAATCTACTCTGTAGGAATCAACATGGATTCCGGAAACAGCGATCGTGTGATACCCAATTCGCTTTATTTGTTCATGAGACCCAGAAAATATTAGATACAGGCTCCCAGGTAGATGCTATTTTTCTTGACTTCCGGAAGGCGTTCGATACAGTTTCGCACTGTCGCCTGATAAACAAAATAAGAGCCTACGGAATATCAGACCAGCTGTGTGGCTGGATTGAAGAGGTTTTAGCAAACAGAACACAACATGTTGTTCTCAATGGAGAGACGTCTACAGACGTTAAAGTAACTTCTGGCGTGCCACAGGGGAGTGTTATGGGACCATTGCTTTTCACAATATATATAAATGACCTAGTAGATAGTGTCGGAAGTTCGATGCGGCTTTTCGCGGTTGATGCTGTAGTATACAGAGAATTTGCAGCATTAGAAAATTGTAGCGAAATGCAGGAAGATCTGCAACGGATAGGCACTTGGTGCGGGGAGTGGCAACTGACCCTTAACATAGACAAATGTAATGTATTGCGAATACATAGAAAGAAGGATCCTTTATTGTATGATTATATGACAGCGGAACAAACACTGGTAGCAGTTACTTCTGTAAAATATCTGGGAGTTTGCGTGCGGAACGATTTGAAGTGGAATGATCATATAAAATTAATTCTTGGTAAGGTGGAAACCAGGTTGAAATTCATTGAGAGAGTCCTTAGAAAATGTAGTCCATCAACAAAGCAGGTGGTTTACAAAACACTCGTTCGACCTATACTTGAGTATTGCTCATCAGTGTGGGATCCGTACCAGATCGGGTTGACGGAGGAGATAGAGAATATCCCAAGAAGAGCGGTGCGTTTCGTCACAGGGTTATTTGGTAACCGTGATAGCGTTACGGAGATGTTTAACAAACTCAAGTGGCAGACACTGCAAGAGAGGCGCTCTGCATCGCCGTGTAGCTTGCCGTCCAGGTTTCGAGAGGGTGCGTTTCTGGATGAGGTATCAAATATATTGCTTCACCCTACTTATACCTCCCGAGGAGATCACGAATGTAAAATTAGAGAGATTAGAGCGCGCACGAAGGCTTTCAGACAGTCGTTCTTCCCGCGAACCATACGCGACTGGAACAGGGAAGGGAGGTAATGACAGTGGCACGTAAAGTGCCCTCCGACACACACCGTTGGGTGGCTTGCGGAGTATAAATGTAGATGTAGATGTAGATAATACAAAACGAGCTGCCCTTTTTTGCACCCTTTCGATGTCCTCCGTCAATCCCACCTGGTAAGGATGCCACACCGCACAGCAATATTCTAAGAGAGGACGAACGAGTGTAGTGTAAGCTGTCTCTTTAGTGGACTTGTTGCATCTTCTAAGTGTCCTGCCAATGAAACGCAACCTTTGGCTCGCCTTCCCCACAATATTATCTATGGTACTTAGTTAAATTGATAGCGTTGAGAATTGTGCTATTTATCGAGTAATCGAATTCCAACGGATTTCTTTTGGAACTCATGAGGATCACTTCTCACTTTTGGTTATTTAGCGTCAACTGCCACCTGCCACACCATATAGCAATCTTTTCTAAATCGCTTTGCAACTGATACTGGTTTTCGGATGACCTTACTAGACCGCAAATTACAGCATCATCTGCGAACAACCTAAGAGAACTGCTCAGATTGTCACCTAGGTCATTTATATAGATTAGGAACAGCAGACGTCCCAGAACGCTTCTCTGGGGAACACCTGAAATCACTTCAGTTTTACTCCATGATTTGCCGTCTATTACTACCAACTGCGACCTTCCTGACAGGAAATCACGAATCCAGTCACGCAACTGAGACGATACCCCATTGGTCCACAGCTTGATTAGAAGTCGCTTGTGAGGGACGGTGTCAAAAGCTTTCCGGAAATCCAGAAATGGAGAATCACCCTGAGATTCCCTGTCGATAGCGGCCATTACTTCGTGCGAATAAAGACCTAGCTGCGTTGCACAAGAAAGATGTTTTCTGAAACCATGCCGATTACATATCAATAGATCTTTCCCTTCGAGGTGATTCATAATGTTTGAATACAGTATATGCTCCAAAACCCTACTGCAAACCGACGCCAATGATATAGGTCTGTAGCTCGATGGATTACTCCTACTACCCTTCTTAAACACTGGTGCGACCTGCGCAATTTTCCAATCTGTAGGTACAGATCTATCGGTGAGCGAGCGGTTGTATATGAGTGCTAAGTATGGAGCTATTGTATGAGCGTATTCTGAAAGGATCCTAATCGGTATATAATCTGGACCAGAAGACTTGCCCGAATCAAGCGATTTGAGTTGCTTCGCAACCTCTACGGTATCTACTTCTATGAAATTCATGCTAGCAGCTGTTCGTGTTCCAAATTCTGGAATATTCCATTCGTCTTCCCTGGTGAAGGAATTTCGGAAAACTGCGTTCAATAACTCCGCTTTAGCGGCACAGTCGTCGGTAACAGTACCATCGGCACTGCACAGCGAAGGTATTGACTGCGTCTTGCCGCTTGTGCACTTTACATACGACCAGAATTTCTTCGGATTTTCTACCAAATTTCGAGACAATGTTTCGTTGTGGAACGTATTAAAGGCATCTCGCATTTAAGTCCGTGCCAAATTTCAAGCGTCTGTAAATTTTAGACAATCTTCGGGACTTCGCGTTCTTCTGAACTTCGCATTCTTTTTCCGTTGCCTCTGCAACAGCGTTCGGACCTGTTTTGTGTACCATGGGGGATTAGTTCCATCTTTTACCAATTTACGAGGTATGAATCTTTCATTTGCTGTTGCTACTATATCTTTGAATTTGAGCCACATCTCGTCTACTCGCCTACATTTGCATAGTCAGTTCGGAAGGAATGGAGATTGTCACTTAGAAAGACTTCTAGTGAAACTTTATATGCTTTTTTAAATAAAACTATTTTGCGTTTGGATCTGGTTGATTTGGAAGAAACGGTACTGATCCTAGCTACAACGACCTTGTGATCACTATTCCCTGTATCAGTCATGATGCTCTCTATCAGCTCTGGATTGTTTGTGGCTAAGAGGTCAACTGTGTTTTCGCAACCATTTACAATTCGCGTGGTTTCGTGGACTAACTGCTCGAAATAATTTTCGGAGAAAGCATTTAGGACAATCTCGGAAGATGTTTTCTGCCTACCACTGGTTTTGAACAAGTATTTTTGCCAACATATCGAGGGAAGGTTGAAATCCCCACCAACTATAACCGTATGAGTGGGGTATTTATTTGTTACGAAACTCAAATTTTCTCTGAACTGTTCAGCAACTATATCATCGGAGTCTGGGGGTCGGTAGAAGGAGCCAATTATTAATTTAGTTCGGTTGTTAAGTATAACCTCCACCCATACCAGTTCGCACGGAGTATCTACTTCGACTTCACTACTAGATAAACCACTACTGACAGACACAAAACACTCCACCACCAATTCTGCCTAATCTATCTTTCCTGAACACCCTCTGAGACTTCGTAAAAATTTCTGCAGAACTTATTTCATGCTGTTAGCGCTTGAAGTTCAGGGACTTTCCCAGCACGACTACAACAATTTACAACTACAATTCCGACTGTTCCTTGATCCAAGCACGTCCTGTATTTGCCATGCACCCTTTGAGATTGCAGCCCACCCCGTACTTTCCCGAGGCCTTCTAACCTAGAAAACCGCCCAGTCCACGCCACACAGCCTCTGCTACCCGTCTAGCCGCCAGCTGAGTGTAGTGAACCCCTGACCTATTCAGCGGACCCCGAAACCCCACCACCCTATGGCGCAAGTCAAGGAATCTGCAGCAAACACGGTCGCAAAACCGTCTGAGCCTCTGATTCAGACCCTCACCCGGCTCTGCACCGAAGGTCCGCAGTCGGTTCTGTCAACGATGCTGCAGATGGTGAGCTCTGCCTTAATCTCGTAAGCAAGACCGTCAGCCTTCACCAAATCAGATAGCCGCTGGAATCCAGAGAGAATTTCCTCAGATCCAAAGCGACACACGTCATTAGTGCCGACATGTGCCACCACCTGCAGCTGGCTGCACCCTGTGCTCTTCGTGGCATCCGGATGGACCCTTTCCACATCAGGACGGGTTGTTAAATGGAAAGTACAGCAAAAATCAAAAACGTTTAGTTTACAACATTTAGCCGCACCTTCCAACTACTTCTCTATGTAGTCGACGCGCCGAATTAGACTTTTTGTCCTTAGCGTGGTACAAATTTACAATATCCTCCTTAACCGTGCTGGTTTGTACCTCTTTGTCTGTGCCGAAATGCCGAAATGTAGGTAGCAGTTCACGTGAGACAGGAGATGTAAATCAAACTGAGCCAAGTCCGGACTGTTTGATGGGTGACCAAATACTTCCTATCGAAAACGCTATATGAGCCTCTTCATTGCATCTTCTCCTTGCAGTCGAAAATTGCTCGAAGAAAGAATCGCATGACTGTTACGTTGTGTGATCTGCGCGAAATGAAGGGAATGCCCTCAGCAGGACTTCACACTTGACGGTAGACACCATTTTCTAGTGGTTTTTAGGTGCTCACTGTGCGCACAGAATTGAAAAGTATGACGTGACGCGATAGTAGGGCGTACTAGAGACACTGTTCAGCATATCTCAATAAAGGTTCACCAGATTTTCACTACGGTTTTTAATTTCGTGACTGACTGGATGTTGAAAAGAAAAGTCTTTCGCCTCAGCAGTCTTGTATACAATATTCTCGGACGTTCTACCGCGTCAGTTCAGGGAGAAACATCGAGCTTTCGAAGATTACCTCCACCGTCATCGTCAGGAGCAAATGGCTGTCCAAACTGCTGCTGTGGTGGCCTTATATAGCCCATAGACGACTGCTGATTGTTCGGTACTTACGTAATGTTATCGCAGATGTCAATGTCTGCGCTGGTGGCGTCAACGTCCCATCGAAGAGTAAACATTGCGACGTATATCTCTACCTCTTCTCTCCACAGAGCGATCACTTCCATGCACCGCTAAGATTATATCCACTGTCTCTGTTCTTCCCGCACATTCTTGCCTCTGCAGCCTCTTTAGTTATTGAATCCAAGTAAATAGGAGCCTCTCATAAAGCTTTTGCTTGGTCAAATATTATTTTGAGTTTTCTTGTGAGGCAACGCTTAGCAACTGCAGATTTCTCCAGTTTTCGATTTTTAATATTACGCTGACCTTGTGCCCAGAGGTAGGGTACGTTGCGATTGGACAGACAGATGTAACTGCTTCCTTATTCACAAGAGATGTTATAAAAGCTAAGCGGTCTTGAGGTCAAGTCTGTTCTTGACAGGGCGTAGCGTCTCCTTTATCTTCTCTGCAGCCACCGATTGTATTCGTTCCTTCCTGCGGCTCTACATCCAGAAAAATAGGTAGAGTTCTGAGAAGACGAGGTATAAGACCTATTTTCTGATCTCCTAAGAAAGGAGATGCTACTCCCTGTTAAGAGCCGTCTCGGTGTCAGAAGATGTTTTTTGTGAGTGTGGAAGCAATTACATCAGTCAGTCCGTCGACATTGTCCTCGACTGCAGGACGTAACATTATACCGACACATTAAAATTCAAAACCTGTAGAAATCTACAGTTGCTGAGCACAGGCTCACAAACAAACACAAAATATTGTTTTACCTCAGGCTCCTGTATACCTGGATTCTTTAATTAAAGAGACCGTAGAAGTAAGAGCACGCAAGAACAACTTCAACCGGGACAGCGGATACAGTCTTAGCGCTTCATGGAAGCTAGCTCTCGATGCAGAGAGAGGCGGAGAAATTCGTCACAATAGTTGCGCTACGGTGGGTATGGTGGCGCCATCACCGCAGAAACTGTCACCCTCTGTGACAGTATGACGTAATTACCAACCAGTCAGTATCCGTCTTTGGACTATACGAGTACAAGACCACCGCAGATGTAGTGTAGACAGTAAGTTGCTCCTGATCAACACACTGGGGTTCATGATCTCGTGATGGGTTTAGCATAGCTATCAGCATCACCGCAATACGCTAGCTCCCTGGGACGTCCTCATCTGCTGGAAAATGGATGCCTGTTCAAAATTGTGGACTCACTTCTTCGCTGAACTAAGGTTATTTTCTAAGCTGGACACGGTGTTACACGGTCTTTGTGTGATGTTGGCTGTAGTATACAGAGAAGTTGCATCATTAGAAAATTGCAGCGAAATGCAGGAAGATCTGCAGCGGATAGGCACTTGGTGCAGGGAGTGGCCACTGACCCTTAACATAGACAAATGTAATGTATTGCGAATACATAGAAAGAAGGATCCTTTATTGAATTATTATATGATAGCGGAACAAACACTGGTAGCAGATAATTCTGTAAAATATCTGGGAGTATGCGTGCGGAACGATCTGAAGTGGAATGATCATATAACATTAATTGTTGGTAAAGTGGGTGCCAGGTTGAGATTCATTGCGAGAGTCCTTAGAAAATGTAGTAGATCGACAAAGGAGGTGGCTTACAAAACACTCGTACGACCTATACTTGAGTATTACTCATCAGTGTGGGACCTGTACCAGGTCGTGTTGACAGAGGAGATAGAGGAGATCCAAAGAAGAGCGGCGCGTTTCGTCACAGGGTTATTTGGTAAGCGCGATAGCGTTACGGAAATGTTTAGCAAACTCAAGTGGCAGACTCTGCAAGACAGGCGCTCTGCATCGCGGTGTAGCTTGCTGTCCAGGTTTCGAGAGGGTGCGTTTCTAGATGAGGTATCGAATATATTGCTTCCCCCTACTTATACCTCTCGAGGAGATCACGAACGTATAATTAGAGAGATTAGAGCACGCACAGAGGCTTTCCGGCAGTCGTTCTTCCCGCGAGCCATACGCGACTGGAACAGGAAAGGGAGGTAATGACAGTGGCAGGTAAAGTGCCCTCCGCCACACACCGTTGGGCGGCTTGCGGAGTATAAATGTAGATGTAGATGTAGATCTAAAGCTCGAAGTTTTACCCTGAACTGACGCAGTAAGAAGTCTGAAAATGTTTTAAACTCGTAAATGGTGACAGCAACGTTACTGAACACTCCGTTAGTTCTTCCTTCACCCCACACGCTACGTCGCACAGCTTCTCAGCCACATGTTCCGCCGCGCGGCTGCGAGAGACGGCGTGGCGGCGGCGCCGTTCACACGGTGCGTCAGCAGCGGGCCGGGCCGGACGGGCGCTGACTGCCGGCATTGTCAGCCGCGGCACGTCAGCGCGAGGCGCGCCTCGGTCCGGCGGCGGCGGCGCCGTCTCGTTTACATGTAACTCACACCGCCAGCCCCGCAGCGCCGCGCCTCGCAGAGCCGCACTCGTTGCTCTAAATTGTGTTTAAGAAAACTGTCCCTGAATACAAATAATGCGGCCACTCCCCTCGGAGTGCCGCCGTGATAGGAGGGGACGACTGCTGCCGGCGCCGCGCCCGCAGTTATTCGGCGCACGCTGCCCTCCCATCGCATTTACGTGGTCTCTTAAAAGGTGCGAAGCGGGCGGTGGAAGCGGAGTGTCTGGGAAAGCGCAAGGGCAGCCACTCAACTTGCGACGTTTATCCTTTTCTCCATTTAGCTCGACGCAACGTCTGTTATACAGGGACTGGACAGAAACGAGGAAATACTGCGTGAAATGCGTGCTTGAAAATAAATGCAGACACTAGCCAAGCCTGCTGGTTGCGCTTTTGTATTATGCCATGAATGGCACCTGTGTAGTGTCCTCAGTACGTTGCAGGTGTCTGCCGTTGTCACAACAGTGTTCTGTGTAATTGTGGGTGCATTTTGTAGGGCCTTATTGAATTCTGACGTGGGAAAATTGTTGATGTTCGTATGGTGGTTGCTTCCGCGACCAAGGGAGCCTAAGCGTTTGGTGTTTCAAGAGGCACCGCATCGTAAATGTATAACTCGTGATAGGTAAAACTTCTTCCGCTAAGTCTCAACGCGGACGAAATTGTGTATTAAGTGATCGTGACGCACTGTCATGAAGAGCACTGTGAAGAAAATTAAAGAGAAAGACAGCTGCAGTAGTCACTTCAGAACTAAATGACGCATTCGCTGACCCTGTCAGCAACAAAACGACAAGAAGGGAACTCCATAAGTAGAAACTCTGTCCCGCGTCCGGCCATCCTGATTTAGGTTTTCCGTGATTTCCCTAAATCGCTCCAGGCAAATTCCGGGATGGTTCCTTTGAAAGGGAACGGTCGACTCCCTTCCCCGTCCTTCCCCAACCTGATGAGACCGATGACTTCGCTGTTTCGTCTCTTCCCTCAAAACAATCCAACAATTTTAGAAACTTTGTAGGCGAGATGGAATATCACTCGTCAGTGATGCGAACGCCCTTAGCAGCAAACCTTGTTACCAAAGCCATGAAACCTCCTTGTTGGACCAATTAAGGAAAATAATTTTCTCGGATCAGCGTTGTTTCACACTGTTTCGAATTTCTGACCGAGCTTACGTCCCAAGTGAGGGTACTTGGCGGAAGTTCAGTAATGACTCCGCCACCGTATCGTATTCCATTGGCCCGATGGACACTGTGCAACGTCGTATATGTAATATCCCGTCCACTCATCTAATAGAGGGTGGCTAAGAAGCAGTTTTCTCGGATCGCTACAATTCAAGCAAATCGTATTAATGTAACTTCCTGGCAGATTAAAACTGTGTGCCGGACCGAGACTCGAACTCGGGACCTTTGCCTTTCGTGGGCAACCTTGCAGAACCTTGCGAACCTTGCAGAACTAACACTCCTGAAAGAAAGGATATTGCGGAGACATGGCTCAGCCACACCCTGGGGGATGTTTCCAGAATGAGATTTTCACTCTGAAGCGGAGTGTGCGCTGATATGAAACTTCCTGGCAGGTGAAAACTGTCTGCCGGACCGAGACTCGAACTCGGGACCTTTGCCTTTCGCGGGCAAGTGCTCTACCAACTGAGCTACCCAAGCAGGAGAGCTTCTGCAAAGTTTGGAAGGTAGGAGGCGAGGTACTGGTGGAAGTAAAGCTGTGGGGACGGGGCGTGAGTCGTGCTTGGGTAGCTCAGTTGGTAGAGCACTTGCCCGCGAAAGGCAAAGGTCCCGAGTTCGAGACTCGGTCCGGCACACAGTTTTTATCTGCCAGGAAGTGCATATCAGCGCACTCTCCTCTGCAGAGTGAAAATCTCATTCTCGTATTAATGTAGTTTATTACAGTAAGTTAAACTGACAAAACTTTGCGCATTCACAAAGGTGTGTCGCAAGCAAATGGCGATATGCTACTAATCAATGTCCTTCGGTATACAGGGTGTTACAAAAAGGTACGGCCAAACTTTCAGGAAAAATTCCTCACACACAAAGAAAGAAAATATTTTATGTGGACATGTGTGCGGAAACGCTTACTTTCCATTAGCTAGAGCTCATTTTATTACTTCTCTTCAAATCACATTAATCATGGAATGGAAACACACAGCAACAGAACGTACCAGCGTGACTTCAAACACGCAAAAGTCAAGAGGGTTGAGGTCAGGAGAGCCTGGAGGCCATGGAATTGGTCCGCCTCTACCTATCCATCGGTCACCGAATCTGTTGTTGAGAAGCGTACGAACACTTCGACTGAAATATGCAGGAGCTTCATCGTGCATGAACCACATGTTGTGTCGTACTTGTAAAGGCACATGTTCTAGCAGCACAGGTAGAGTATCCCGTATGAAATCATGGTAACGTGCTCCATTGAGCGTAGGTGGAAGCACTTGGGGCCCAATCAAGACATCACCAACAATGCCTGCCGAAACGTTCACAGAATATCTGTGTTGATGACGTGATTACACAATTGCGTGCGGATTCTCGTCAGCCCACACATGTTGATTGTGAAAATTTACAATTTGATCACGTTGGAATGAAGCCTCATCCTTAAAGAGAGCATTTGCACTGAAATGAGGATTGCCACATTGTTGGATGAACCATTCGCAGAAGTGTACGCGTGGAGGCCAATCAGCTGCTGATAGTGCCTGCACACGGTGTACATGGTACGGAAACAACTGGTTCACCCGTAGCACTCTCCATACAGTGACGTGGTCAACGTTACCCTGTACAGCAGCAACTTGTCTGACGCTGACATTAGGGTTATCGTCAACTGCACGAAGATTGCCTCGTCCATTGCAGGTGTCCTCGTCATTCTAGGTCTTCCCCAGTCGCGAGTCATAGGCTGGAATGTTCCGTGCTCCCTAAGACGCCGATCAATTGCTTCGAACGTCTTCCTGTCGGGACACCTTCGTTCTGGAAATCTGTCTCGATACAAACGTACCGTTCCACGGCTATTGCCCTGTGCAAATCCGTACATCAAATGGGCATCTGCCAACTCCGCATTTGTAAACATTGCACTGATTGCAAAACCACATTCGTGATGAACACTAACCCCTGTTGATGCTGCCTACTGATGTGCTTGACGCTAGTACTGTAGAGCAATGAGTCGCATGTCAACACAAGCACCGAAGTCAACAATACCTTCCGTCAATTGGGCCAACTGGCGGTGAATCGAGGAAGTACAGTACATACTGACGACACTAAAATGAGCTCTAATATGGAAATCAAGCGTTTCCGGACACATGTCCAAGTAACATCTTTTCTTTATTTGTGTGTGAGGAATGTTTCCTGAAAGTTTGGCCGTACGTTTTTGTAACACCCTGTATACAGTTTCAGTTCAAGCAAAACAATACAGTTCATTAAGTCACTGCTGCAGTTTTTGTATGAACGCTCGTATTCCACACACACACACACACACACACACACACATATATATATATATATATATATATATATATATATATATATATATATATATATATATATATATATAACGCTCAGCGCCCATTTGACCTTCTTCTGAGCACTGTGGGACTCAACTACTGAGGTCATCAGTTCCCTGGAACTTGGAACTACTTAAACCTAACTAACCTAAGGACATCACACAAATCCATGCCCGAGGCAGGATTCGAATCTGCGACCGTAGCGGTCGCGCGCTTCCAGACTGTAGCACCTACAACCGCTCGGCCACCTCGACCGGCCTTCTTCTTCTGTGCGGATGCAAAAAACAGTTCCCAACTCTTACGGGAATCGTCAAAAAGCCGCGGGTAATGAGTATAATGTGCAGGGGCAGTATGAATATAGTGCGGGACAATAAGTTGGGAATGTGCGTTTCACGGGAGGTGCGCCAGAGGTAAGTCCCTGCAGTCGCAGTATCCTCTGTGTCCTCGGTGGCGCAGACGGATAAAGCGTTTGCCATGTAAGTCGGGACACATGTTTTCAACTGTCTCTGTTGACTTATATTTGCAGCTAGGGCTATTCATTTCATTGTAATTTCACTCGTATTCCACGGCTGGACGGGGCGCGGTGCTTACATTCTCCTTGTGTAGATGCCGCTCCTGTCTTTGTGTCGTCCTAGTCAGCGTGCTATTGGCTGACGTCGTCTCATAACCCTCTCTGCTCTTCCGTTCTTCATCGTCGTGCCGGCGCTTGTCGTTATTGCCGGATGAGTATAGTGCGAAGGATCATGTGATTTTGACTGAAAAGGTCCATCTGTTTGTTCTTTAAAGGTGAGGCTGTCTTCGAAGACGAGAAATGTGTTCACATAGCTTGCGTTGTGCAGGACTGACTTCTGAGCACGTGGTTGAATAGTCCATCTCACCTACGCCCCCACAGTCAACAGATCTCAATATTATTGAGCCTTTGAGCGTTGTTGCTGTCCATTATTGCTATCTAAACTTGCCACTATTTGGTGAAAGAATGGTATAAGATTCTCTTTGAAATCGTACAGGACCTGAATTTATCCACTCCGAGACGCCTCGAAGAGGTGTTTTGAGCGCTAACCGGTTTACTACAACGTATTACGCATGGTGATATGTTCTGTTTTGGTGTTTCCGTACTTTTGTCAACTCAGTGTAAGTGAAGCAAGGTTACAATGGAGACGTATGTTGACGAATCATAAAGATAACTTATAACACCAGTAATCGACAGATTTATGTATCTTCCGTATAAGTTCTATGCTGACATTATACACTAGTGTATTTGCATGGTCAAGATCTTTGGTTGTGTAAATATTTCATAATTATGTTAATTATTTTGGCGTTTTAAGAAATTATACTGTAACTGTACCTCTGATTTTACATCTAATGCTCTGTGAATGCAATAATTTGAAAAACTCTGAATATTTTACTGTTCCTTAAAAAAGAAAGCTGTAGTAAAGCCCTACAGGTATGGAAGTAGTTTGACTGTACTGGAAAAGATGGACTTGGCGCGCAAGGCGCTTGATTCCTTTGTGGCGAGTGGAAATTCCAGTTCTGACTGTAAGACTGAATGGTCAGCGGCAGCCCTGGTCAGCTATTGTGCTTAATTCGTATATATAAGTTGCGGCAAAAAGAGCATGCAAGCATGTAAATTAGCCTAGGATGGAAAGTAAAGTGGTCTATCGACCGTGGTTATAATAGCCCTGTTTGGTTAAATTTACAACGCCATGAAGTGTTACATCAGAGCGTGGCTAACATCAAGAACCATGGCTGCTTTACCGCCAGTTATATAGTCACTATAATTTTCCATTAGCGCCACCACCTTCGGCAGGACTGTTATCTAAATATGTACACCCAATGGACCAGGTGTAATGCACTGAATAACAACTTCTTGTGGAATTTCTAACTTATGCCTACACACCTGTAATTATTACCAGTCACATTCCTGGACAGTGTCCTTTCCAAGTGAATTAATTCCGAATGTCCTGTTTTTATTAAACCGACAATGTTGTCAGTGAAACATTTTGCAATTTCGTTAACTTCTATGGATTTTGAAGTTCGGTTAGCTTTCTGTACAGTAGTAAATGATTTAAAGGAAAGCTTTTCATTAAATAAGAAGCTGCCATTAAAATAATCAATGACGAAAATATGAATGCTTACAGCTGTCTGTAAGGAAAAGTTATAAAAGGCAGCAGTATCATTTCACTTTGAACAGGTCTGAAAACTTGTGTTTTTTTCTGTATGTTTTTTTAAAGTAGTTTTCCAAGTTGGGTAGTGATTAACAAAGCTAGTTCGACCTTGAGTCCAGTGAGAAACTATATTAATTGTTGAACATAATTTTGCATAGTTCAATATACTTATAGTTGTTACTAAATGTATTAGCTTTTTCTTAATGTTGCATATTACTATTTAAATTGATTATGGTTCATCAAACCATACCAGTTTAAGGTACCCATAAGTTACTTAAATTGTGTGGTAAATGGAAGTAAAGGCTCCTTATGAGCAAGTGTGGCAATCAGTACAATCATCTATTCTATACCAAAACTTTTCTTATAAATAATAACTGTATTTCCCATGTGTATGAAGTAAATTCATGTCAGTTTTCTGAAGCCCTTAATATTCAGTACTGTTTCAGTCATGAACTTTTCCGTGATAATTCAAATGGCAACAGTTCATGCTACTGCCAGTCACACTTTGTTAGTAGATTCATGTGCCTTACTGCATTTGTTCATTATATAGCTGTTGTATGTTTGCCAGAACAAGTTAGTGTATAATATTTAGAATTATTGTGTCAGCAGAGATTAGTTATGGTACCAAGGGAGGTTAGTTTCCTTGGTGAAGTATATTTCCCTTTTGCCATAAAACTTGATACTGCATAGCCTAGTTAGGCTGGTGACTCCAGGTATATACCATTAGGATTTGCTTTCGTATTTGTACAACGTCATTTCAAAACCCGTTTGCTTTGCTGTTGTTACTGTTTCACATACTTTACAATTACTAAATTCTAGTCCGATTCCTTGTCATTAGTCCATATTAATGAGTTTATTACAGTAATCGAATTGACAATACTAAACTTTCGTTTCTAAATGATGGTCTCACAAGCAATTGGCGACATGAAAATAATCAATGTCCTTCGAAATATACAATATTCATGCAAACTAACCTCACAAATTCATGAGTCACTGCGGTCGTTGATATCACTGCTCGCCTACTAGTGCGGCTATTCCAGTGCGGTCGCGGCTAGGCGGCGTGTCACTTTTATTCTCCTCGTGTAGATGCCGCTCCAGTCGTGGTGACGTCCTAGTCAACGTGCTATTGGCTGACATCGTCTCTCAGCCCTCTCTACTCTTGTTCTTGATCTTCGTGTCCGCGCTTGTTCAAAAAATTGTTCAAATGGCTCGGAGCACTATGGGCCTTAACATCTATGGTCATCAGTCTCCTAGAACTTAGAACTAAGTAAACCTAACTAACCTAAGGACATCACACAACATCCAGTCATCACGAGGCAGAGAAAATCCCTGACCCCGCCGGCAATCGAACCCGGGAACCCGGGCGCGGGAAGCGAGAACGCTACCGCACGACCACGAACTGCGGACGTCGGCGCTTGTCGTTACGCCGGTACAATAAATTTATCTTACTTTATATTGTAGGTAGTTCGCAATTTAAGTAGTTACTTCAGATTCAGTAGAAAATTCAAGTTAGTCTTCTAAAGCGGCTACACTCCGATTAAACTTTTACTATTTGAGTGTTGTGTAATCACACGTAGACGGTTAGACCCGTTGCTGATATGAATAATTTTATGGCTTATGTGGTTATTCCCAAAGCGGCTAGTGCCAATTGGAACCGAGAAACACAAAGGATACATTTACGTGAGACTGCTGTTAACTGTGGGGAATATTGAGGTCTTATCGTTTCGTAATTATTTAGTTGCGAAATGCCAGATGAATATGGATTACTTGCTAGATTGTGTCATTTGTTTTTAAGGCGGCTTGGGCCAACTGAAACATAAGAACCATGATCGGTCATCTCTTGTCGAATTAAATTGAAAACTAGAATGTGTTATTATGTAACGTCGCTAATGCCAATTGTATGTAGTTTCCTTAATAGCATTGTGCATCGCTCTAGTGTTGAAGTACGATTTTATCAACAAATTTTATTTTAGTGCCTAGTCCTCGCACTGCAGGAGGATTGCGCCTTAGCTTCCCCTGCTCCAAAGAGTATCCCCATAGCCCCATAGAACAAAGGGGAGGGTGGGAAGAATTTTCACTTGCCAGTGAGGCTTTTTGTGTCATCCTGGAATGTCGTCTGCTGCTAAGTTGGTCATGAGAAGACCTGAAATTTTGCTAAATACGAAGCAATAGATTCATTTGCGAGCACACTGCAGTAACACTTTCTGAGGTCACAAGACATCTTAGAGAACATTCATAAAATTTTGAGCTCATCTCAACATTACATGTTATGATAAGTAAATGACGACATTGATCTCATTTGAGTTACTCTTATTAAGATGAGAAAGACAAACACTGTAGCTACGCTAAGGAACGTGGTTCTCACTTAATACTTTATTTTCCACAGCAACTTTGTCACTCTTTCAGCCCAGTTATGGACTAGAGAAACTGATCAGTGTCCATATTATGACTATTGTAGATTTTCTTTTTCCAATTTGAACATGGATGGGGAAAACACTGTTCACATTCTAAGGTGATTACAAAATTCAGAGGAAGTAAATTATTGAAAACAAGTACTGCAACGTGAGATGGATCTTATTGATTAACATATGAGACTCTAATAACTAACGTGTCTTCCTCCTGACTTTTCAGGATTCATACGCAGATTGCAAAAGAAAAGTAAGCTTTAACACAGCTGCAATCAAGAAGCGCGAAACATCAACACACAAAGAGGGCTGAAAGCATGCAGATGGAAAAGTCTAATACAGGAGCGAAACGGATTTACATTTGTATCCAATGTGGTCATTTCGTTTGAGGAAACAACATGCAATGTGGTCCAGCAAAGAACTATCTTGTATACTTTTGTTACATTTAATTCAATAGGTAAATTTAATTTGTTTAAAAATTATTTTATAAAATACACAATCAATTTTGCTCCAACATCAGACCATATTTGTGTCTCAAAAGCAACTGAGCTATTCATTCTCACAGTTGTAATGTAAAAAAATAACTTACAGACTGTTCAGTTAAAATTATTAGATTTTTTTTTCTGTTCTTATGACGTGTTAAGCCCACCAGCATGCTAATACCACTTCAAAACATCAGATTACGTACAGGTTAAACCAGCAATGGTCTGTACTGACCTCTAACTGAGAAACACATAAAAACATGAACATTATATATAGTACTTCTATTGGGTCTGGCACTACTTCTCTGTTGTGGTTTAAAACCTAAAAATGGAATATTCATTCTCTGTACTTTAGCGGCAGCACCATAGATGTTTCTTTTGACGACAGAACGCAGCCAGTGTAAACACAACAATTATTACGAGCAGTTTTGCAGAGTTGGAAAAACAAGCAAACTTAGCGTGGCACTATGTGAAAGCTTCTATTAGCAACGAGCGGGCTTTGTGGATTCCACCACGAGAGCAGCTTCCACCGCACGTATACAGGTGCAAACGGAAAAGAAGCACCAAAAGACCACACGAATTCACAGTGCTGTTTTCATGCGTTTTGTTTGTCTGTTTACTTTCGTGGAACAAGCTCATTCGGAATGCTTCCAAATGAAGGCTAACAAAGTGTGCGCTGGCTTTTGGCGGCGTTTGCTGCGCTACAATGCTTTAAAAACAAATTCGGGGCGTACTGCTAGGTAATCATATATTCGTTTGCCCCACATATCCATGGTTTCAGAAATTTTCGCAAAAATAGAGATGAGTGCTAATCAGGCTTCACTTTGAAATTTCGTATAGCTGAGGAAACTTTAAGAAATTCTTCAAATGATGACTAGCCAGAGATTGTACTCGATAGTAGCATCTCCATAAAGTGGTGCTGCAGTTACCTGATTTTCACAAACAGCCAAAATATTCTGTTATCTCTTTACCATGAAAGGGACCTGTTGACTCAAGACTCACATTCCCTTATCGTATCTTTTGCCTTTTTCTGAATGGCGATAAATATGTTGGCTAAAATGTACTAGAGCTTGCTGTGACCAGTTTCAATCTATGGATACAAGCTCCTTAGCGATATCTTTACGTCATCACTGTGACAGATTTAAGACTTTGGCCAGTCGACTTACACTTTACGAACAGTATTCGTTCGCGAATGTGGGACATACGCCCATTCTCGTTTGAAAGTAGTACTCTATTACTCCTGTTGACTTCTTCATCATACTTGGTATGGCAAAGTCGAAGGCGGACTTTGTGCTATATTGTCATGTTGAGAGGGAAGCTGCCACCATCTGGCAGAGATCCACGGTGTTGAGCAGACATTACAATGCGTAGCGAATTGGGTCAGACCAACTCAATAAATTTGCTGTCATGAGGGTGAATTTTATGTGGCCAAGTTAGTTTGGGAATGTTTCCTTATATTATTCACAGTGTGGGTATCCGATCATAAGTATCCGAACAATGTGATAGGTGCTGACACGTTGCTGTCATGAACTGTTTAGAAGCTGGTAACTGCCTCACATACTGCTTTAATCACTCCGTGCTATTGTGAATTCAAAGACAAATATCTCCTGATATATAAGATTAACCGTTAAAGGAACAAAACCACGTGTGTCAGGCGTTGTTGCTTGTTGTCCTCCCTTCTCGTTGATTCACTTTATCGGAAGCCATATCAGTCTTTGTATTCATTCTATCTGGAAGTGGCATAGTGGCTGACAATCATCTTTTTACGCATATGTGGTGTTAATTCTTATGGACATGTCCGAAACAACAGACACCATTTTGATCCAGCAGCCATTACAAGCTAAGATACAAAGGGACTACAGACATTGGTTGCGAGTGGGCATTGATTGAAATCAAAGGAAAGGTTCAAAATTTGTGCCAGAGTGTGATTCAAATGCAGTCTCCTCCTTACTAGGCAGCTGGTCTGACCACTAAGCCAGCTGGACACAGTGGTCAATACTCCTCATGGACTATCCAACATGTCTCCATCAGACCCAAATTGTCAGTTTATCCACAAACTACTATTGAAATGACCCTTGCCTATTCTTCTTCATTACTCACGGTATTTCGCCAATTCCGGTAAGAGATTTTTTTTCTGAAAGAACAGGCATCACACACACACACACACACACACACACACACACACACACACACACACACACACACATTATATTATATATATATAGGGTGGTCAGAAATGTGTGAAATGCTTGTAGGGATGTTACAGGGCAGGTTGTACTGAGACATAAATGTTAAGAAAGAAATTCGATATGTTGCGCCGTTTCCGAGTTATTTAGCATTGAAGTTAGCCAATGTGATTGTCATGTCTGTAAAATCATGTTTCAGCTAACGAGACAAATCACTCGTTGAGCAACACTGCCCCTGGCAGGCCACTTGAATGCAAACGCGCGATGCCCCGATTGGCTGACTTCAATGCTAAATAACTAGGAAATGGAGCAACGTATCGAATTTCTTTCTTAACATTTATGTCAAGGAATAAATCCAATGAATGAAGATTGTAGAATATCATTAATGAAAGAAAAAAAGAAAAAAATTTGGAAATTTATTTATAATATTAAGTATCTCAGTCGTGAAAAAGATATTGAACATATCACCAGAAAATCAAAATAGGTACTGGAATAACAAAACAGGAAGATAAATTTTTACCATTATTGCTGGCTGCATTATTATGTTTATCTGTTGATAGTATAGTGGGTGGTACAGCAGCAAACACAATAACAACTGAAAATCAAGAAGATAAGGAACCTGAGAAACAAAATAGACATCACTTAAAAATTAAAAGAGCAGAACTGGAGAGAAACTATCAAGAATTGTTACAAATTAATGAACATTTGTATAATTTAATATAGAAAATGTTGATAAGGAATTAAAAATTAAAGAACTTAACTGTGTATAGATGCTTAATAAAATACACAATAATTCTGAGAAATTTAAATGAGATATACTTAAACAGATATTTCTGATAATGTTAGTCCTCATTAGATTTGCTATTATGAAACAAATAATACATAAACAATCTTCCATTCATTGAGTGGCAATATACCAAAACAGTTATGTCACTATTTTCGAAAAATGATTTATGTTACTAATTTCAAGGAACACAAAATGTTGATGAAATCATTTGTGGTCATTTATGTGTACTTGTGTCAATGTTGTAACACATAATACAAATTTCAAGATATTAGAAATTTAATAAATGGACATCTTTGGATATATAATAAGAGTAATAAATTAGGAATAAGAAAAAATCGTAAAATCAAAAGCAAATACAAAATTAAACCCAAAATAGAATAAAAAGAATACAGTAATTAATGAAGAATTACAAATAACATTTAGTAGACAATAATTATAAATAATAAAGTATGATGTATATCCAGAAATAGATAACTTAATTAAACAGTTATTAGAAATAGAATAAATAGTTGTCACAAAATTAATAAGCATAAATAAGGTGAAATACTATTATAAATTAGTAACTAATTATAATCTGAAGTTCATAAAAGTGAATCAGAAAAATTAAAAGAAAGTAAATACTAAAGTAGAAATGTAAATTACAAGTGTGTCAGAAACAGAATCAAAATTAATAGGAATGAAGTATTGAAAAAACAATGTAAAATTTATACAAGATTTAATAAATGTGGCATAGGAATAATAAATAATAAAATACATATAAATTTGCAACACTTAATTACAAATTAATGAAAATTAGAGAAAATAAAAATGAAATGGATCTAAAATTAGAAAAATTAATTAAATATGAATTAAAAATTAAGTAAACATTGAATACAAAAGTGGTAAACATGGCAAAAAATAGTGTGTGAAATAGTTTTAAAAACTAAAAATTTTATTAAATAGGTGCACAATAAATTAAATAAAATTTTTCAGATAGCCAAGAATTTGTTAGTTTTAGACGTAGAAGATTAGAGGAAGTGAGTGACCCAAGTACTGGTTATGATACCGTTACCAAGCGATATTTTGGTAAAGAATTATGGTTTTACTAGTTTTAATAAAATAAATATAATTAATTGTACTACCATAGATGATAATCATAAAAAGAAAAATACTATAAAATTAACACAAACTGTGCTCTAAATGCATTTAATAGATTAAAAAGTAAGATCTGGGCAAAATCAATAAACGAATATCCTTTCAAAATGTGAAATGAGTGAGGAAAACATATTTTTTTGTATGTATTTACCCTTAACATTCTTGTTATTGGCAAAATTGCAGATTAATTTATAATTTTTGATTCTGGTATTTTAATAATTATGTCTGATAATCTTTATGAAATTACTACTGCTATCCAGTGCATAGAGGTTTAGAACAAATAAAATTTACTAACTGTAATATTAAAAAGTAAGGTAACACTGTTCCAATACATGGGAAAATAATGTTATTTGATGAAATTCTAATGCATTAATTGACTGACCTTTTAGACAACTGTATTTGGTGAGTGAAATATAACAAGTTTTCTGACATACACCATCCAAGTAGACAAACAACAAAAAAATAAGCCAAAGCGTTGAAGGAATCTGCTCAATTCTCGAATCTAAAAAAGTAAATTTGTTAAAATTGAATGTAATGTTTTCATATGTAATAACATTGGTTAAGATATATTTAATTAATTACATAACACAATTAGAAAAGTTTTAATAAAAAATATTATTTCTTCTGTTATAGATGACTGATGACAAGCAGATTTATTAGAAAGGGATTTAGGTTATTAAAAGGAATTTGGAAATTAGTATAGTACATAAATATACATAAACTAGAATTAAATTTTTTCAAAGTTCATTGGAGACAGAGCAGTTAACAATGAAAGCAATAAAATACTTCATATACTTTTGAAATAATTTTAAAGCCAAGATCTCCAAGAAAATTACAAACACTTAATGGTAAAAAATCTTATAAAACAGAATTTAAAAAAATATGCGAAAAATATAATATTAATCACTATTCGACTTTTACTGAGTTTCAAGCATGTGTAGTTGCAAGATATAATATAATTTTAAAAGAAAGAATGTGGTAAAAAATTAAGTGATGAGAAAATTCGAAAGGGATGGTTTAGTTTCTAAATTAAGTATGGAATATAATAATATAAAAAGTTTGGCTGTACAAATGAAGACTAAGTGTAAGAAAAAGAAAATGAAAGAAATATTTCAAACTATATATTCAACACATTTTGAAGATACTAAGCATAAATATAGAAAAGGTGATAAAATGAAAATAAGTAAATTAAACGGAATTTTCGTAAGGTAATACGCAGCTAACTGATCAACAGAAACTTATAAAACTGAAAATGTTATTTATTATTATCCAGTGAGATACAAGTTAAACCTTCAGATGGAGAAGAAGTGAAAACGATCTATTATTAACAAGAACTGAAACAAATAAAATATCCTGATGCATATTTTGTCAAAAGAGGTATAAAAAAGAAAGATAAACTTTTCCTTAAATAACTTTGCCTTCATAATTGTCAGTGTAGGTTGATTTTAAAAAAATAATGTTAAAATTTCTTTTTAAAAATATTTGAATATTTGTGAATGAACATAATTGAAAGTTATGAATTATAAAGTTTTCCAGTGAACACGAAGAGTAAAAATAATTTAATGATGCTTAATAAAGATGTACAAATTAACACAAATATTCATGTCAGCTAGGGCCAACCTAATAATACTAAATTATATCCGAATTGAAAAAAATTCAAACTGATGGTTCAGAATATACCTTACATGGCAGAATAACTAATAAAAATATTTCATAATTACATTACAAAACTACACGATCCTGTACTATTTAACAATAGGAATTATACTTTTCAAAAATATGACATACCTTTACTTCTTTATCAGTTTTATTAAAAATAACTGCATCCCTTTCTGATAAAATTTATTTGGAAAAACATAGTCTTAAGAGTAGTAAAATAAAAAACAAAGAAAATGAAGTACTTCAACTGTAAGAAAAACTTGGTGATTTATTTTTAAAAATTAATAACAAATACTGTATGAAGGGGGCTTAACATTTGAATATATTTTTAGTTCGAGTTCAAATGATACATTGCCTAAACCATTTGAGGAAAATAATGCTGGAATTGAAGTAAAGATTCCATTATAAAAAAGTAGGAAAATTTGTTATTCACCTATGGAAATTAGAATGCCTATTTTCAAATATGATCTCAATTATGAACATGCATAGAAATAAGTTTAAAAACCCAAAAATTACAAAACCTCTCTTCCAATTACAAACTATAGAAATCGTTGAATTGAGTAACAAAATTTACTCTGAGATAAATATAACAAGTAATTATAATGTAGCAGTTTTTGCTGTAACTATTGTATTTTTCTTGTTTTTCATGTAAATAAAAAAAATTCTACTTTGTTTGATAATGTTGAATTACAGAATATTTATTTAAAAATCGGCAAATGGAAATTTTTTCTCAAGATATGTGTAATTTAGATACCTCCAATAATATTTTGAAAACTTACGATTCATTTCAAGATTTTAAATGAGTAATACAATTGTTATAATTGTACATAATTTAACTACAAATTATTCTACTTATGTTACAAATATTAAGCCAAGAAAAATTATTATGGCAGCATAAAAATCCACTATGAAATAATGTGCTACTTTATTGAAAAAATTCCTAATGCTTAGCTTATACAATTTATTTATATCTTTTAAATTATGAAATGCAAAATAGAACATTAACTGAAAATTTTGAATCAGGATCAGTCTCTTCATCTCCAGAAAATTATAATTTACATAATTCTTCAAATACTGCTAGTATGTTTTCTGATAATTTTCAGTATTTCGATATACAACCAAAATTCACTGCACTCATCATTAAAATGCTCTGGCAAGTAGTCAGTCAGACAAGTACAAAACCTATCTATGTTATCTTTAAAACCTATAAATTCATCTACTGACAAAGTTTAATATTGTGAAATTAAATTCCAGTTTACTTTATCTTTAAATTTTACGAAAAATTTTTAGATAATTGATGGCAATGACAAATAACAGTTAATTTAAATGTCTTTTTCTTTTTATATGTAATGACAATTGAGGTTCTACAGGATTTTTTATTAATATAAATTATACAATTCCTTAAATACTACAAATTTGTTGATACTTTTATATATAATATGACCATTAAAATGATAAAAAAGTCATCATTACCACTAAACACTTTTGCTAAGTGTATATGTCTTAACTTTCGAATCCTCTTTAGTTGTCAGTTCTTTTGCTCTAGACTGTAATTCTTCTATTTTTAGGTTTCATTAATCTCTCCATTTATTAGAAAAAGTAGGGATGTAAATCCATGTTTTTTGTTGAGTTTTAAATTTATGATTAACTGATTTTCATTCAGTTTCATACTGTGTAAATTTTATGAATTTCTGTTTCTTTATTTATTTATATATTGGTTCAGATTTACATTTTGTATAATACTTTTGTTTATTTTTGTTCATGATATTCAATTTCTTTTACTTTTCTCAAAATAAAAGTGTTATGCTAGAAAATAATTTTCGGTCTAGTCAATTGTCGATAGGAAACGGGGCCACACACAAAATGTGTGCTTGTAGCCACATTTTCTATCTACTGATAGCTACTATTTACCAGCCTAAAATTAAATTTATTCTAGGTTGTATTTTGGTGCAATGGGTGATGTGTGCTTATTGTAATACAGTGGTTCATATAGTATACAGTATGTTTCAGCATTTACTGCACACTCGTGTCTCCAAGTTTCTCCACAGTGTTGGATTGATTATAAAGTGCAAAGCAGATTGTAGAAGCGTATCTACTACCATATCCATTGTGAGATAAAAATTCAATATTTTAGTTGCAATTTTGTTTTGAGGCTGTAATTTAAAAGAAAATAGTCTCCTTGGTGTTTGCAGGCTCTGATGAGGCTCTTAGAAAGTTGCTTCTTATTTAAAGGAAACTGTGGCAGTACGCCACTTAATGTGAAAAAATAATACTGAAGAACTTCGGAAGTATAACAAAACATGTCATAACAAAACAAATAATATTTCAGAAAAATCACAAAGATAATGTAATCAACTATTATGATCAGAGAATGTTATTGTAATCTCTGTCCACTTTGGAATAGGATCTTACTCACCTCCCTCTTGTTTCTGAGTATTGTAAAAAACCATTTTGTGATGAGGCACGAAAATGTGTAAGTTTCTTGTAATATGTAGTCTAATAAAATATTACTTAACAGTGTCGCTAACGTTTTATTGTAAAAGATGCTATATTCATGAAGTGAATGACTCAAATGCCTTATGGAAATTTTACAGTGGAACATTGGTGCAGAGGTCAACGCTATGGTTCTAAATTATAAATAAATACTATAATACTTGTTGATCTTGATAAACGAAAATAAATGTAAATTTAGGAGTATTCTCTTGATTGACTGCTCTTCCTTCAAGACTGTAAAAGGAATCAGTTTTGCCAATATTGAATCGTATTTAAGTAAAGTGAGTTCAGTAAACTTCTTTCATCCCCACTCACAAAAATTGCAAAAATCTCGTAAGCATTACAATTACACTTAAGTAAAACAAATAATTAACGAAAAGCGTCTACAATAAGAAATGCAGCTGTATATCAGGAATTCTATGACTTGATGGTGTCTTTTAATATAAAAACATTGCGTCAGGTAAACTAACTGTACGTGTACCACAATTGTGGCACTGACCTAAATAATTTTCCATTTGTGAACCACGCAGAGTAATAGTAACTACAACTTGTCATAACATACAAAAACCAGTACAGAAAAAGGACCATCACAAAACCATTCTTGATGTCTTGGCATGCCAGGTGTTAGAATTCATATTTGGGAGGTGTTCACTTGGTAGTGTGTCTATAGTACAATATCTTAAGGTAACTACTCTGTACTGCAGGAATGTGTCATTGTGATTTCTCTGAGGGAATCATCAGTGATAGGTTTGTATGGAAGCAGACTACTCAACCTGAGGACAACAGTCAAGCTGTTCAACTAGTGTGTTGCCATGGTGCTTAATTACAGTGGCATTGGCTGCTCTTTTGCTGCCCCACCTCTGTGGCATTCTGAAATAGGCGAGCAAGGACAAGTTAAGTTGTTAAGTTTTTGACATACTGGTTTTCTAGGCACTCCATGAATGTCAGCTTTGATGGCTTCCTTTGCTCTTTTACCCTAACCTAATTAAGTTGCACCTCAGCCATTCTTATTGCTGTTCTATCAGGGCTAAGAACATTTTTAGTAAATTAATATTTCTTTGAAAGTATATGTGGGTATTTTCTCTAAGGCTGTAGAATTTACTTATTTCCTTGTTGATTTAACACTTCAATGTAGCTTATTATGCATTTAAGTAAAACCGAAATTTCTGTTTTAAAGGCTTTGTTATAGGATGTGTCATGTCCATTCTTATTGGAAAGTAATTCGTACTGGGTGCTGTGTATTTATGTTGTCTGGGGGCATCTGCATATTGGTAATCCATCGGTTCTAAATTGTTGCTCCTGGTAAAATTGTCAATCATTTGCAGTATAAAAGCTTATAATTTTGTTTAATCGTAACTTGTTACTTGGGGAAATGGCTTCATTTCTTATAATGTATTCCTTTTATTGCAGTAACTATTATGACAAAGTTTACATAATTTGTAATGGCGATTGGGTCATAATTTATGTGTTAAAAAAGTGAATGAAGGATCTGAAATCCCTCAGGCCAAGTCCTTCCCATAAATGTTCAGCATATGGGAATAGCTGTTATGGAAGCCATGATAGTAGTAATAGCTATAGATATTATGTGGACATCTCTTTTTAGTGAGATGTTTCGAAAATATCATTATCAGATTCAATTAAGGGAGCAGACACCACACAATGTACTAAGTTAGCTTCAGTGTGCCGTATTAAATAATAATTTTTGGCACACTTATGATGACTCAGTACTTTGTATGGTGTCTGTTCCCTTAATCAATTTGATGATGATAAATTCGAAACACGTCATGGAGAATAGTGGCCGCAAAAATGCTTGTGGCTAGTTTACTATGATTATATCAACCATAATAGCTATTCCCATTACAACAACGACAGCATACTTTATTACACATCCTCCTGATAGTGCTGCCATCTGCCCTCTGTCATTTGTTATTGCACAATGACGCCATACATACGCGATGGCTGAATTGTGTAGCTTTTTCTTTTAATATAGATATCAATCAATTTTAGACAACATTGTCCACAGCTGCCTTGAATCTCATGCACTTATAGAGATGCTGTTTTCACTTTCAGCCGTGCCGACTCCGGCTCATGCATTGCTTTAAAAATTGGATGTTACTCTGTGTTTGGTTTCCACAGTTATTGCAGTTATGCCGTGGTTCTTCCTCTTTCTATCTATGGTGGCAGCGGTGTGTATCGATATTTGCACTGTATACCATCTTTAATATCAAATACCGGCCTTAATTTGAGGAAGAAATTTCTGAGGATGTACGTCTGGAGTACAGCATTGTATGGTAGTGAAACATGGACTGTGGGAAAACCGGAACAGAAGAGAATCGAAGCATTTGAGATGTGGTGCTATAGACGAATGTTGAAAATTAGGTGGACTGATAAGGTAAGGAATGTGGAGGTTCTATGCAGAATCGGAGAGGAAAGGAGTATGTGGAAAACACTGATAAGCAGAAGGGACAGAATGATAGGACATCTGCTAAGACATGATGGAATGACTTCCATGGTACTAGAGGGAGCTGTAGAGGGCAAGAACTGTAGAGGAAGAAAGAGATTGGAATACGTGAAGCAAATAATTGAGGACGTAGGTTGCAAGTGCTACTCTGAGATGAAGAGGTTAACACAGGAAAGGAATTCGTGGCGTGCCGCATCAAACCAGTCAGTAGACTGATGGTGTTATAGCTCCAGCTTGGTGGTGTGCTGCGAGTTGGCCAGTTGGAAAGGACCAGCAAGCAAGTCTCCGTGTGGATCAGATGGCTGGGCCGGCTGGCAATCTGTATGTAGTGTCAGAGCATGTGGGGGCTGTTCCGTGTGCTACGAAGTTCATGGCTCACTGACCAAGGACATAAAAGTTGGGTGGTGATTTACTTACTGAAGCCACGTCTGTTCACGTTTTCCCCTTGGTTGGTGGTTCGTTGTATTCCTGGGAGCAACAGCGAGGGTTCGAGTTGGTGAGGATTTAGCTGTCATGTGTTGGAATTAACTATATTTGTTGGCTTGAAATTCAAGAGCACCAGTGGAATTTTCTGCCTTGTGGCCGTTAGTGTTCCGGTTACCTGGCCAGGTCGCTGACGGAAATTCAGGAAGTGTCACCTGTTGTCGCTGTCCAACATGGTGTGTAGTTTTTGACAGCTTAATGTATTTTTGGTTGTGGGTGGCTATATCTCTAACGCTTTGGCTTTGTAATTCTCGTATACTGGTCGGTGGTTAGCAAGTTCTCTTGTCGGTGGGTCACTGACTGTCTCTTGGTTGTGTTGCCTGCAGGTCGAGTATACTTCGGCCGACTTCTTGTCTCACCTAAGCGAACGTTAAGATTTCAAGGGCAGGCTGAGCCCCCTGGAAACTTCTGAGCGCCGTTGCCTATACTGCCTTTCTTGTTGGCGTTTAATTGTGTATTTTTAATGGCTTATAGGCGATGGTTGGAATTTGTGTGATTGTAACTGTGTTCTTAAAATCAAAGGCCTTCAGCCGTTTTGGAGAGAGGTTTCTTATTTGTCATGACGCTTGGGCGTTCTCCCTATTGAATGGTTGTTGTAGTTATGTTGTTTTAAACTTATCTTCCTTCCGCCTCTTTTAAAAAACTTAATCTATCTGGCTAATCAAGTCTTACATCGCTGGGCCTTAAATATATACATATAGCAGTTGTATTTAATTCATGGGCCTTCAGCCGTTTTAGAATTAAAGACGTTTTGTGTCGATAGTCAAGCTTAGAAGTTGGGCTGTAATGTTTGGACAACTAAATAAAGTGTTATGTTTGGAGTGTAACTGACAGCCGCTCATTCTGGCCCCGTTCCAGAATTCTTACTGCTTGTCCTGTCCTTCGGGCTTAGCAGGGCGTCTCACACTAATGTGTAACTGGTTTCTAAATGTCCTGCAGCTTTTGTGCAGTCATCTTCTGAAAACTTTAAGGTACTTAGGAATAACAATACGTTTTACAGTGTAACGTCGACTTATTACCTGAACTTTATCGAGCAAACTCTCATAACTTCTAGCTCTCTACAAGTTAAGTCGCCGAACAGAATTATTATGAAATTTTACTTTGTGCCACGAGTTTTCCACATCTGCACTACATCTACAAGAATACACTGCAAATCAAATTTAAGTACCTAGCAGAACATTCATCGAGCCACCTTCATAATTCTCTATTATTCCGATCTCGTATACCGCGTGGAAAGAACGAAATTCATATATTTCCGTATTTTATCGTGTTGATACTTTCTTCCTATGTAAGTCGGTGCCATCAAAAAGTTTTCGCATTCAGAGGAGTTAGTTGGTGATTGGAATTTCGCGAGAAGAATGCTTCGCAAGGAAAAACGCGTTTGTTTTAACAATGTCCATCACGAATCCTGTGACACTCTCTCTGCTATGTCGGGATAATACAAAACGTGATTCCCTTCTTTGAACTTTTTCGATGCACACCGTCAATCCTGTTTGGTAAGGATCCTACATCGCGCAGCAGTATTCTAAAAAGAGGACGGACAAGCCTAGTGTAGGCAATATCCTTAGTAGAACTGTTACATTTTCTAAGTGTCCTGCCAATGAAACGCAGTCTTTGGTTAGTTTTCCCCACAACATTTTCTACGTTTTCCTTCCAGTTTAAGTTGTTTGTAATTGTAATTCCTAGGTATTTAGCTGAATTTACGGACTTTAGATTTGACTGATTTATCGTGTAATCGAAGTTTAACTGATTCCTTTTAGAACTCATGTGGATGACCTCACACTTTTCGTCATTTAGGGTCAACTGCCAATTTTCACACCATACAGGTAACTTTTCTAAATCGTTTTACAATTTGTTTCTATCTTCTGATGACTTTGCTAGTCGATAAAAGACAGCGTCATCTACAAATAACCTAAGACAGCTGCTCAGATTATCTCCAACGTCGTTTACTTAGATAACGATAAGCAAAGTGGCTACAACACTAAGTTGGGGAACGCCAGCATTCATTTCTATTTTACTCGATGTCTTTCCGGCAGTTACTACGAACTGTGACCTCTGAAAGGAAATCACAAACCTAGTCACATAACTCAGATGGTATTCCACAAGCACGCAATTTCACTGCAAGCCGTTTGTGTAGTACAGTATGAAAAGCCTTCCGGAAATCCATAAATACGGAATCAGTTTGAAATCCCTTGTCAATAGGACTCAACACTTCAGGCGAATAAAAAGCTAGTTGTGTTTTTCTCACTGAGACGACAGCTGTGAGAAAATCCTAGCCATATCTTGCGTCACATCTGCGTTTGGAGTACAGTGTATAATAAATTCAGAGTGATGATGAAGTGGCAGCCTATAGGATGCGTCCAGAGACAATATTTCTCTCTGCAGTGCAGCTTATTCTGTTTTAAACGTCGTAACATATTGTTACTGATGCCAGACCAGGAAGGAAATTTAAACATTTATCACGGAGACTGCTCTCGTCTACAGCATTTCAAATCTATGAAATGAGTGGCACCTGGAAAAAATTCTTCCTCGCTGTTCTGGAACTTCATTAATTAAATAAATTCAAAGGAAAACACTAGATTCGGAGAACTTCAATAAAACTTTCACACTACAGGAAGAGATACCTGACTGGTAATGTAGGAAACGGAGGAAAAAAAATTATGTAGGAGACGAAATATATAGCTGTGTGACTTGTGGAAGTTTGAGTCGGTCCAGTGAGTGTGTTCGTATAGGCTAAGTGATAGGGTGACCGCTCACGACAAGTGGGAAATCTTTGTTCGAGTCCTGGACCAGCACTAATTTTCATATGTCGCATTAGGTAGCACATCTATATTTATTATAGTGAAGTTGAATTTTAGGAAGCAATTTCAGTGAGTGAAAACATTCATACAGCTGAGGTTGCGGCGTTTATGCAACTTAGCTTCCACGTTTATTACATTTTGGTATTATGTTTTAATTCATAGTATAAGAAGATTTTGTTACAGGAGGCTATCGAGTAGGTAGGATCACAAAGCAGACCCATAGAAAGACGCGTCAAATGGCAACATAAGCGTTAGAAGGGGCGGGCGAGCAAGAGCTATATCACTCTGAAGTGGAGATTTATCTATCACGCTGGGCGTCAAGAAGCGAATCTATTATCATTTATACTTAGAGTTTAAATGTTAATATACTACTCCAACCGTACTAATGATACAACTTGAACTGAGAACGTGTTAATAATTTCAATATCACTCAGGTCATCAGGAAATGCTAATTAGAGATTTGAGATAGTGCCAATGCTTACTGATGGAAAAGACGGACCAGTCACAAGTGCATCCTGAAAGGACAGGTGCCAAACTGTTAAGGTAACTGACTATAGAGTCCACGATCGATTTTTTGAGGTGGCAACATGAGAACTAGTGTGTGAAATTCAACTCCGCACAAAAACGGACTAAATTGTTAAATTTGTCTGGCAAAACATATTTGTGCGATCCCATGTTGATTGTAAGATCATGTGAAGCATTTTTGTGACTTTTGCGGTGCCCGGAGTGTAATGATTCACGACCAAAAAAATTGCTATGAATATTAACAACAGACCAGCTCTACAAAGGATTTTACTTATTTTACGATTAATCAAATGTAACAAGATTAGTTGGAATCCCAACATTTTACGATTTTACTAAATGCTTAGCATATAAACCTACCCACTTACCACGCTATTATGCACTGTGTATGGTACGAGCGTTAGAGCTCGCGACCGACGGAGAGGAAACTAAACGGGACAACTGCTATGTGACATCTTAGTAGACGGGAGGTAGGCAAGTTTCCTCCAGTTGTACTAGGCAAATTGATCGCAAACATTTTTTGCTCACGTCCATCGAGTTAGTTAATGCTGGCACATCTTTAAGGTAAGTTTCATTTACTATAACCCACTGTGCAGCTAGCCGGCCTGTGTGCCGAGCGGTTCTATGCCCTTCAGTCTGGAACCGCGTGCCCGCTACGGTCGTAGGTTCGAATCCAGCCTCGGTCATGGATGTGTGTGTGATGTCGTTAGTTTAATTTGGTTTAAGTAGTTGTAAGTTCTAGGGGACTGATAACCTCAGATGTTGAGTCCCATAGAGCTCAGAGCCATTTCAACCATTTTTGAACTGTGGCGCTTATGGGTGTCGAACACGCTTTTACTGTAAGACTACATTTCAGCACCGACCCTAATATTCGTTACAACATGGCCACTTAGAGTATTTCGCTCGGTGGTTTCATTCGACAGAAAAAAAAGAGTGAACGAGAATACAGTCGAATGGTCTATACAATTTTTAAATCATTCGTTTGTCCCATCACTGCTTACGGCTGGTACAAAACTCGTGCGAAATATGTGCAGTTTCGCATCGTCTGGTTACTTACCGCTTGCACTCATAAGTACTTAACTTTCATTGCTTTTATCACGGTGGAAAGGAGGATCTGTAAGTGCCGCTAAGCGTACGTGTACAAGGGCGAAAATTGAGTGAGATTCTCCGTGGTCGACTAGCCGCGACCGATTAGTGCTGCACTCACACACACACACACACACACACACACACACACATGTCGCCATACATAGTGTAGAGCGTGCCTCGGTGTGGGGCCTCTGCTACGGCAGCACGATTTAATAGCAGCAATTTCACGAGCCGGCAACGCCGACGCCACAGATTTGTGGGCCTTAATGCGGCGGATTTAATTCCCGGGCTAGTCCCGCTTCCACAGGATAAATAGTGCCACCACACCACACCACGAAACACTAGGACCCCCGCCCCTCCTCTAGGACCCCCGCCCCTCCTCATTCTCTACCTCATCCTCTCTCGTCCTTTTCTCCTACATCTCTCTCTACCTCTCCCCATTCTCTCTCTAACTCACTCATTTACTCACATTTAGTCACACTCTCCCGCCTCCTTTCTCGCATACAAACAAACCAGCCCACTCGCACACTACCCTCTCTCTCTCTCTCTCTCTCTCTCTCTCTCTCACACACACACACACACACACACACACACACGCACGCACCATACATCAACGCCAGTGCTATATATTAACATTTGCGAAGGAGGACTTACAGCTGTCGAGTTAAAAAATTGCTTTATACTTTTTCTTAGCTTCTTGAAGGGACGCAGTATATAACAGTTTGGTATATCCTAGGACATTCTCCCGTTTTTGCTCTCCGCCGTGAGATACTTTTACTACACAGTTATGAAATCCATTACTGCTTAATAGTTTTAAAGTGAATTGCTTTTGGTATCTTAATTTCGACTGCTTTATCTCAGATCAATGTTATTTATACAGTGTTAACATTCAGGTTTATGCCCCATTGAATTAACAACTGTCTTTGTATTCATCCTACGTTCTGAAAATGGATGGTGAAGTATTCATGAACCTATAAACACAAGCACACAGAATGTCCAGTGTCTCATATTTCTCCATGAAATCAACAAATGTACATACACTGCAAATAACTATAACGTGCGTAGCAAACGGTACTTACTATTGTAATCATGCTAAGATTCCTTCCCGTACCGCTTGTATGTGATCCGCAGGACGAATAAACGCTTAACTATGTCTGTGTACGTGGTAATTAATCTACTGTTACCTTTGTGACTCCTAAGTGTGTGATACGCAGGGAGGTATCATGTAAGTGGCAGTGAAATGGAAAGCTGAAAGAAAATTAAGTAAACTGTTCATTATTTTAAAATTAAACGTCATAGCTGATAATACACTTATACCACTGCGAGATAAAACAGTCAGTGCCTTCTTGGAAAGATTTTTGCGATTGTCTATAAAACTATGCTTGTACCCAGACGTGCACCTCTTCGTCCGAAGCTACTCGACGCCCACGAATGTGTTTCTTCAAAACTCCCAAAATATAGAAATCCCATCGCGAGACATCGGGACCATATGAAGGATGTGTAAAGGCTTCTCCGCGAAACGTCTGCAGCGTAGTCGAAACACACTTGCCAACATGTGGAAGGCGATTTTGTTGGCAGGTTGTTTCGTTTACGCTGCAGAAATTTCTCTGGTAAGCCCTTACACATCCTCCATTCGCGATCCGTCTCCATGTGATTCCCACAGTTTTGGAGCCCTCAAGAATGACGTCATGATTATTGATTTGCATCGATCGGAAATGTGCCCCATTGGGTACGAGCCACGGTTCTGTAGGCAACTGCTGACCTTTTTCCCATGAAAACGGTGACCGTCTCGTCTCGCAGTTGGATACATTTGTTAATAACAACAGCAATTACTTTTGAAATAGTAAACAGTTTACTTAGTTTTCCCATCTCTATCGTTTTTATGTCACCACCAGTTATATAATCTTAGATTCTTCGGTTAATATCGTTTCTTTCATCCCTACATTTATGTTTTCTCTATACTTGGCGTCTGTTTCTCAAGCGTCTGTCAATTCAAGTTTTTCAGCATTTCGCTGTCCCATGAGTGAGAAAAAACCGTGACAATTCATATCGGTCATCTTCGCGTACGTTCGGTATGCTTTTAGTGGAAGAAAACAATTGCTCCTGAACTAGTCGTTTGACATGTACGACGTGTATGGGTATCAAAGCTGGACAACACTGGTGAAGAGAGACAAATACGCTCACAAGCAAGCCTTTTGGTGTTACAATTATTTTTCTGATTTCTATGTAGGATTTGTTGTGTTCTGGAATTAAGATACTTAAATTTAAATATATATTACTTTCATATCTTTCATTTCGTTCAATTTTTTTTGACAAGTATCCTTCTCACCCACTATTAGCTTAGTAATTTTGTTTTCGCTAATACTACCTCTCAGTACAAACATTATCAGAATTGTTAAAAGTTTAGAAAGAACATTTCGTATATGTTTTTCACTGTCAGCTGTTAAAAGTAATATCACCTCTGAATCTTACACAGTGAATGAGTATTTCGTGCGCCTTAATTCCAGATTTTTTTTTTCCTGAAGATCTTCTTAGCTTTTTCGACGAAAAGATTTAATGGCTGTAAACAATGTCACCAAAGCTGGAAAATAGTAGAGGCACATAAAAAGTACAATACGTAACATACTTAAGCCACGGTGCTGTACATGGAGGGATTAAGATACTAGCAGGAAATATGAAGAGATGCAGAACGGTATCACACACACCGAGAACTTGAAAATTAAACAGGAAAACTGTGAGAAATGTCCACAGGATTCCATTCTGTATTGCGGCCCGTTGCAGAGGAAGTAACAAATAAATAATCTCATTCTCCCTCGTTGTGTGCAGTAAATTACGTATGGCTTTTTCTTACAGCGGGCCTGTGTTTGCCATTCATATGGTAGCACACGTTAACTAAGCTTTGCCCGTTATGTTTACTTTACACTTTTCTGAGACAAACGTAGTTTCAGAGCTTCGGCAAGCATTACCTCTCTTAAATCGATCAAACTTTTCACCAGCGGAATTTCTTCTAGAGACTTTATTCGAATCGCTGATAGTAACGTTCTTTTCTCATTTGCATCTGCGAAATACTGTGAAGCTCTTGTACCACTTATCATTATTTTTAGACAGGAGTCAACAAGCAGGAGGTGCCGAATTTTGGGGATGGCAAATCTAGTAACTCAGTGACGTAGTTTATAAGCTGCATGCTTTTGAAAGATTGGAAATTTGATTCAATGTAACTACATTAAATTGAGGAGCGGAATAAACCACGAACTTAACTAACTGTCTTCGGACACCGCAAAACTACTCGATTATGCAATCCTTGCTGTGTGAGACGTCGCATAGAAATTCACTGAGTGACTAAGACTACCAGGAAAAGTACTACAGAAACTGTGTGCAACTTTGAAACACAGTCGCATTAAGTACAGGGTGTTTCAAAAATATTCATTCGGTTTCACAAAATACACTGTACATTAACTTTATAGGAACTCGTAATAAATTTTAACTTACACATAAAGGTACAAAGTTTTATCTGCAATATGATTTTACATCAGTATATAATTAAATTCCCGCACATGTAACCTTGGTGTACCTCTTATGTTAAAACTATCCAAAATATCTGTCTTAATGCAAGTTGTTCTCCACAGTCGTAAAAACGTTTTTTGAAACACCGTGTGTTACTCAGACCCTGCAGTTTGAAACGTTGGTGGGAAGGTAATGCATAGTTACAAATTAAATAGTTACTTGCTGACATGCTACGGTATGTTTGACATAAAGCATGTGAGAGTAAGTTCTTTTGAATTCTTGACCGATATGAATACAGCTGTAGCTATACCCATACTGTATGATGTACTGTGATGTTCATGCATAATTTTACTTCCCTTTGTCTCATTATTCGGATTTCTTACCGTCGAGTTCCATGTGCAACGCCATTATTACTTCTTAAAAGCCTCTCTGCTCGCGGTAATTGGTTAACTCTTATTATTACGGTCCCGAGGAATAAACCGGTGAGGTTTGTAGTACGTTCCCAGAGTCACGACCTTAATACCAGTTCTTGAAACTTCCTAAGGAGGATTTTGTGGTATAGTTAGTTTCTATATATATCTAAATCAATACACTGCAAGCCACATTATGGTTTGTGGCAGAGGGTACTTCTTGTAGCAGTAACATTTTCACATTTTCCCTTTCCATTCGTGTGGAAAGAACGAGTGTCAACACATTTCCTTATGAGCTCTAATTTCTCTGATTTCCTCGTTGTGACCATTCAACGAGTGATATGTAGAAGGAAGTAATTTTTGGCGGCGCTCTTGGAATTTCAACAGTAAACTACTTCTAGTAGCAGAATGCCTCTCTTGCGGTGTCTGCTACGCGAGTTTATAGAGAATCTTCATAACTCACTCGGCTCACTAAATGATACCGTTGCGAAACGTACCACTCTTTGTATGATCATCTGTGTCTGTTCTGTTAATTCTACCTTGTCTGAGTGACGGGATGATGTGCAGTAGTCAGTAATTGGTCTATAGCGGTTTTCTATACTGCTATCTTGCATGAATTGCTACAAGATCTTAAAAACGGATTTCTACATTCTCTCTAGTTGCGTCTAGATAAACAAACAAGAGAGAGGGACTACTAAAAGAACACCCATTTCTTTAAAAAAAATTAAAGTTGAAAAAACGATATCCACACGTTAGTAGCAGTTTACAATGGGAGCCAGTAACATGGTCACATCAAATAAGTTTCAGCTAAAGTAGATACAAAAGGAATGCCAAACTCCAACAAACCTACTCCATCCAGTCAAGTTTGAAAAGTCCGAATAACCACCTTTAGCAGATCGCTGTGAGACGTGCACAAAGACAGTCAGTGAGTTTGTGGAATGTACCGACAGGAATGTGGAGCCGTGGTGACTCTAGTGCCGTACCCAGCCGCTATAGGGATACTGGTCTGTGGCGCGTACAACCTGACTGAGGCGGTACCACAGATTCTCGACTGAGCTTAAATCCGGGGAGTTTGGCGGTCAGGGAAATACGGTAAACCCATTACGGTGCTCCTACAACAACGCACGTACACTGCGAGCTATTTGACACACTCCATTGTCCTGCTGATATATGCTACGATGCCGAGGAAAAATTAACTGCTTGTAGTGGTAGACATGGTCCCAAAGGATAGATGCATGGTTGTGTTGATTCATTGTGCCTTCCAGAATGAAGAGATCATCGAAGCAATACCATGAAATCATTCCCAAGCCATGTCGTTCTCACTTGCCACATCGAGTTTATAGACGAGTGTCGCAAGGAGTCAGCCATCTGACCGATGGAGCATAAGATTTGATTCACTTGAAAAGGCCACCTGTCACCAATCAGTGGACGTCCAGCTGCGGTAGTGGCATGCAAATTCCAGCCTTCGTCGCCGATGGACAGCAGTCAACTTGGATGCATGAACCAGGCTGCTGCTGCGGACACCCATATGCAGCAATGTTCGATATCCACACCTTAGTTGCGATTTACAATGGAAGCCATTAATGTGGGTGGCATCGCACAAGTTTCTGGCAACGTAGATGCAAAAGGCATTCCAAAGTCCAGCGAACCTGCTCCTCTAGGAGACGCTATTGGTAGAGTTTTGGTTCATCTGGATGATCGGTCGCTCAAGACTTGCACGTCTGTTCGCTTATACACAGCTCCCCAGCCGACGCTCACCCCTCTTATCTACGGCCCAGATGAACCACAGTAACCTAGGAGTCGATTTTGGATAGCACTATTTTCACTTTATTCTATACTTCAACCACAGCAACACGTGAGCCGTTTACAAATTTGTTTTGGAAATGCTTTCAGATTTAGTTCGAAAGCCAGTGTTAAAGCCGATTTGGCCAGCAAATAAATCGCTCCGTTTGCACATTACGACGATAACTGCATTGTTTATTCCGCTCCCCTACACACTTCATGTACCCTTCACTGTTAGTATTGCCACCTCCATCTGTAGGTGGTTATTGCACGTTCATTTCGAAACATAGCTGGTGATCACATAAATGTCACTGGACAGTACAAATGTACATTAATCTTCTAAATGATATGCGTATGGACTACTGTGCCCTAAGTAGAATAATTATACATTCAAGTAAAGTTACTTACCTTTAAATGATATTTACAAAGAACGGTTGAACTTAATTCATCTGCGCTGAACGATCAGTAACTTTCAATCATATATCATTCTTATCAATGTGTAGCTTTCAATTCTGAATGCCTCCTCCAAATATGAAAATATTTCACAGAGTATAGAAAATAATCTAATCAAGTAACTGAAACAGTAGTTCAGCTCACTACAAGCGAGGACGAGTATATAGGTAACGGTGAAAGTAGTCCATTGCTCGCATGCTCCTATCGAGAGCGTAACAGTCGAAAGTGAACGCAGGACAGTGTAATCACAAGTAGGCAGCAAGGTGTCGGACGTTCATGTCTCATCACAGAAAATAAGTCTGAAGCTTTCTCGCTCTGTAAAACAGGACAAGCGATAATCTGTTGCAGATCAGAAGACACTGAGATACCAGTGCAGGTTTAAGTGTTCCTGAGCACACACTTTTGAACATTCGGATCCGCAGCACACGAACGGTAATTTTTGACATACTAACCAAAACAACATCGTTAATAAATATGATTGCCTGGTTGAAAAAGAAACAGAAATAGCAACAGTTATTTATTGTTTGATGCTTAGCACAACGTTATTCGAGAATTTATTCTTATTTTTAAGTGCATTTATTTACACGAATATTTTTAGTGATGATTACATGTGTCATTTTCTGCCTCTCTTGATTGTAAATGTCTTTTTGAGGTTATATTGCAACCGGAAAATCGGATCAAATTAATCTTAATGTTGTGCTAATGTTAGAAATGGTAGTTTCGTTTGTGTGCTTACAGGTATGGTGCCTCCTCCGTTATAAAGAATGACATATATACGGAAATTATCACTTAAACTATCTGTTTTTGTAATGAAAATATTCTACAAAAATATTACGATATTATGGTCTCACAAAGAGTTCGCACGCAGTCATATGTGTTAGACTGTTTTAGGATAAAGTTGTCAAGTATAAAATATATTTTTAATACTGTTGACTACTCAATTGTCAATTAAATTTTTATATAGGAGGGTAGGTACGTATTTATGAAAATTAGTACAGCTATCATGTGGAGAATAAACATTTGAAAGCCGGCCGAAGTGGCCGTGCGGTTAAAGGCGCTGCAGTCTGGAACCGCAAGACCGCTACGGTCGCAGGTTCGAATCCTGCCTCGGGCATGGATGTTTGTGATGTCCTTAGGTTAGTTAGGTTTAAATAGTTCTAAGTTCTAGGGGACCAATAACCTCAGCAGTTGAGTCCCATAGTGCTCAGAGCCATTTGAGCCATTTGAGCTAAACATTTGAAAAAGTTAACAAACTCACTGCCCAGTTTGTGACTGAGAGTTTTTTTCTCCTTGTTTTTCGTGGTGCACAAAAACTTGGAGCTCCTCTATTAAATCCACTGCACCTGATTTTAGGACGTGGTTGAGCATCGTGAGTTCCTTTGTGTTTTCGAATGGATGTCCAACGTAAATTCGTTATGTGTGTGACGGTTGATGTGTTCAGTGTATCTAATTTTAACAGTCCTGCCACTTTGTCCTATGTAGTAACTTGAGCAAGTCTTATACGTGATTTTGTATGTTTCTGATTTGTTTTTTAACATGTTGACCCATTTCTGTTGTACTTTCTTGTTTGTGGAGAGAGATACTGTGGTGTCACCGCCAGACACCACACTTGCTAGGTGGTAGCCTTTAAATCAGCCGCGGTCCGTTAGTATACGTCGGACCCGCGTGTCGCCACTATCAGTGATTGCAGACCGAGCACCGCCACACGGAAGGTCTAGAGAGACTTCCTAGCACTCGCCCCAGTTGTACAGCCGACTTTGCCAGCGATGGTTCACTGACAAAATACGCTCTCATTCGCCGAGATGATAGTTAGCATAGCCTTCAGCTACGTCATTTGCTACGACCTAGCAAGACGCCATTGCCAGTTACTATTGATGCTGTAAAACATGTACCGTCAAGAGCAATGTTCACCAATTATGGATTAAAGTTAAGTATTCCAGCAGCTACGTACGTTTTTTGTTAGTCTCATTTCCTTGACCTGTTCCAGACCTCACGCCAGCCTGCGTGAGCTAAAACGCGTGCCTTTCGGCTTCCTCTCATAGTGGGTTGGCTGTCTTGCCAATCCACAACAGATACTTTCACCATCTTTATATTTCACTTTATTTGGCTTAAGTTGGTTTGCTACTTCTTGAGAATATATACAGGTGAGATCTGCTAGTCACAAAAGTAATTGTATTATCGGTTCCTTCTAAAGAGCCAGGAATTTGTTACTGCTCTTTTACTCAGTTCTGCATATTGTTTATCATTGAGCTGGGAAAGTCATTGGCCATTGCATACCGTTCAGCCAAAACGTTATGTCTACTGCCCATCGGGTAACAAAAGTATGTAAGCGGTGCAGACACGGATGGGGGATCACACTATCGCAGATACAGGCTGCAAATGGGAAAATCGATTGAGATAAGCAACTTTGACAAGTAACAGATTATTACTGCGCAGAACTTTTAAAGGAGTATCTCAAAAGCGGCGAACCTGTCGAATGTTCACATGCTATTGTTGTGAGCATCCTTGGATAAAGGTAGAAGGACAGTGAAACTACCACTAAGTGCTAAATTGTTGGACGTCCACGACTCTTCACAGAACGTGGGGTTTGGAGCCTTGTCTGCTCTGTGAAGTATGACAGATGGTGATCTGTCATATCTTTGCTGAAAGAGCACAATGCTGGTCCACGCACGTTTCGGAGCACACTGTTCATCGTAGATCGTTGAACATGGAGCTCCGCAGAAGACCACTCCAGCGTGTTCACATGTTGACCTAAGGCGACGTCATCAGTTATAATTGCATTGGGCACGGGGCTATCAGAATTCGACGGTCCATCAATGGGATCTTATAGGATCTATGGGTTTCTCATATTTTACCTACACTAACTCAATGTTCGTCCCCACAAACGCCGTCATCGAGGTGAACGTCGGCCCGAAATGTGCAGAGCGCCACGGATGCAGACTGGTGGCAGCGGTATTAGGCCATAGGGGACATTCTCCTGCGCTTGCTTGGGATCTGTGGTAGTAATGGAAGAATCGCTGGCAGCTGCGAACCACCTTCCATGACGACTGAGCCGTGGCGAACTGGTGCTAGTCTTATTTTGTTCATGGATCGTTGAGATCGATTGTGGCCGATGTAAGCTATCTTTACATTTCGCATGTCTTATCTTGCGGATGGCAGGCGAAGCCAGTTGGTTGTTAGTCTTCGACGGGTAACCCTCGAGATTTCGTGACATTCGCGTGGAGACGAGTGTCAACGGCTGCCGAACGACCGTGATGACTGTTCACTTTGTCGTGTGAAATTGGTTGGACGTTTTGCCGACATGGGCAGCTTGGAGATACAAGTTCTGTGACTTCGCTGGGAAGAAAATTTGAAGGGAAGCGGTGAATCTGTGGAACCCTCTCCCTCGTATTGTGTACCTGATATGGAGTAAGTCATTGAAATTGTTTGTGCAGTGACGCACTCAGAGACTTTAAACTTTACTATTATGGCGAGACTTTCATAGTCAGACCTTAAGACGGTATGGAAGAGCTCAGTTGGCCTAGTTAAATGGTGGCCGTTATTTGAAAACTTTCTAAGAAGTTTTACTAGTGCATGGTGTCTCTTGAAATCAAATGATTTTATGTTGCAATTTTTAAAGGCTACGTCTATTAATACAGTTGTCCATATGTGAGTCAAAGGTTCAGCCGAGTGTTTCCGTGTTGCAGAGTTCTTGGAATGTTTTTGTGATTCGGGCAGAGACTTTTGATTGTGCCAGTGCCTTGGCGGGGAGTGAAATGTTATTCGAGGTCTAGGCCTGGCAGTGTTTACGAACCTGGCCACTAACGGAGTTTTTCACACAGCGCCTTGCAAAGTTTGGTATCTACCTTCCTTCCGTCAAGGCGGTTTAAGCTTGTACATATATATATTGCATGTAGCCTGTTTGTATATGAACTTGTTTCCTTAAATATTAGGGACTGGCAACTGGCTAAACGGTAAGCTGCATAGCATCTGCTGAGTTCATTGTGCAGTTCTTTCTAGTCGATTTTTATTAACATGTCTGAGGACGTGAACACCCGCCAGGGTAGCCGAGAACGCTAACGCGCTGCTTCCTGGACTCGGGTAGGCGCGCTGGCCCTGGATCGAATCCGCCCGGCGGATTAACGACTACGGCCGGTGTGTCGGCCTGCCTGGATGTGGTTCTTCGGCGGTTTCCCACATCCTACTAGGTGAATACCGGGCTGGCCCCCACGTCCCGCCTCAGTTACACGACTCGCAGAGATTTGAAACACATCCACACTATTTCACGATTTACACTAGACGCAGGCAGCTGGGGTATACTACTTCCATCCTGTGGGATATGGGAAGGGCATCCGGCCACCCCTTACAATTAACCATGCCAATTCCGCCCTTAACCATGCCGACCCTGCACACAATGCGGGATAAAGGCGATAGCAAAAGAAAGAAAGAAAATCTTAGCACGTGAACATTCACTTTCTTAAGATCAGTGTTTCTGTTCTAGTATTTTTTAATCTAAGTGATTCTATCATGTTATGTAATGGCATCTTAGCTTGGCACTAGTGTTCAAGTGTAATTAAGTCACCCTTTACCTGTAATTGTTTCATTATATCTATTTTGAGGTAGGTCCTATATGGGAGTTTAAGTTCCCAAGTTGTCTGTAACCCTGTTTTCTTAATTTTGAATTGTGTGTTAGAGTACTGAGTACGTTGGATTTCTGACTGTATTTGCAAAGTTTTATCTAGTGGCTCGTCCACAATTTGTAACACTCAAACTATTTTTTAAAGGCGTAATGCCAACAAAGTGTCTTAATTATAAAGTGTGACTACCAATCATAATTCCATTCTTCTTCCTCTTTTATGGTATTTAAGATATGGTGTGTAAGTGTGGTGCGACTAAGGATTCACGTATCAACGATGATGTCATCTTCCAGCAGTATAAGAGTCCGTGTCTAGTATCCAGAGCCATGCTACAGTGGTTTGAGGAGCGTTGTAGTGAACTGACGCTGATGTCTCGGCGACGAAATTCGCCTGACCTGATGTAAATCCTATGGAACTCATCTGGGTCGCTATCAGCCCTCCGATTTATGCGAGTTGCATGACCCATGCGTAGACATGGTAGAAATGGTTCTATGAAGAGTGTGAAGAATCTGAAGACAAGGGTATGAAACTACAGAAAAAAGGTTGCAAACAAATTAGATATCTGAAATAGAACTTGCTTATCGGCAGGCTCAAACGCAGGGAGACGAAATTAACCGGAAGAAAGAGAAACGATTCCTAAAACACCAGATCTGTTCATGAATATCATAAAAATAACAACATCCGGAAAATGTATGGGACAATCAATAAATTTGAAAAAGTTTTAATTACAAAACCAAGATGTTGAAGGGTTTAAATAGCAATTTGATGACTGAATTAAGAAAAATTTTAGCGACAAGCAAGGAATATGTTGACAATCTACTGAATTGTCCTGATCCAGAAGCACCAACTACTAGTTCCAGCAACAGTCACAACTGTGAGGAAATACTAGAACCCAATTATGAGGAAGTGGTAGAGTGTATCAAACGCCTAAAAATGGTAAAGCAACTGGGAGTGGCAGCATTCCACCTGAGATACTAAAATATGGAGGAGAAGCATTGCACAGACGTTTATTTAATCTAATACAGATAATCTGAAAAACAAAGAATATTCCAACAGAGTGGAGAAAATCATTAACAGTCCCTAAAAAAGGAGACAGCGAAGATCTCACAAACTACAGAGAAATATCATTCGTCAATAGAGGTTATAAGATCTCATATTGATTGGTGCTATGCCTCTTAAAACCATATGCAGAAAATATAATTGGAGATGATCAAAATAGCTTCCGAAAACAAAAACAGATCCATCGCTGAGAACCTATTTGCAATCAAATCAGTAAATGAAAAAGTTTGGAAATATAAACAAAACCATTATCTGTTCATCGATTTCATAAAAGCTTATTACTCAATCCATAGACAAAGCTTGTGGAATGTAATGACTGAATTAGGTTTCCTAATAAAATTGATAAATATCTACATGGATGAAAATACAAGCATAGTTTTACTAAATGGAATAAAATCCGACCATTTCAAAAGTAAAACTGGGTTAAGACAAGGTAATGTTTTGTCTCCCCTTCTCTTCAATATAGCTTTAGAAAGAGTTGTGAGGTAACTCAAACTGGTACCTGCTGGGATCCTACAAGAAAACAAAATTAACGTGTTAGCGTACGCAGATGACATAGTGTCCACTGGAAACAGTGAAATAGAGATTAGGCACTTATTTGTGGAGTTAGCAACATAAGCATCAAGACTTGACCTGAAAGTAAATGACGAGAAAACAAAATACATGACAGTTCAAAGATGTAGAGATCAATGGGATAACCAGTTACATCTAATAGTTGATGAAGACAAATTCGAGCGTGTTGAACTGATAAAATTTCTGGGATCAGTGATAGATGAACAAAATCAGAGACAGGTAGAAATAAAAGCGAGACTTCAAAATGCTAAACGAGCCTATTATGCCATACAAAATCTCTTAGGGTCCAAACTCCTCACTAGGAAAATTAAAATAAAGTTATATAATACAATCATTAGACCCATTATTATCTATGGGGCAGACACATGGAGCCTAACGAAAACAGAACACCGCCATTTAAAAGTGTTTAAGGATAAAGTATAGGAAAAATCTTTGGTCTGAATTATGACAATGAATGACAATGCTGGAAGAGAAGACACAACATAGAAATCCACGATCTATCACACCAGCCAACGATAGTAAACACATTAAATGCTAGAAGACTGCAATGCGCTGGATATCTCATGAGAATGAACGAAGACCAAATTGTGTTAAGAATATTCAGGGACCAATGGGGAGACCAAAGAGTACTTGGTGCAATAAAAGTGACTGCATGGGAATAAATAACTGGCAAGGTGCAGCACCAGACAGGAGAATCTGGAGGAGTCATGTGAGATCGGCACGGGAGCTTCGAGTCCCTTAGAAGCCTATTACTAATACTATTACCTGTGTAACTCGTTGGAACGACGGGAAAGCAAGCTATTAAGCAGATGGTCATAGTGTTTGGCTCGTAAGAGTAAGCTCCTCATTGATGTCTTATTATTTCTCCATGTTCTCTTTATTCATTGGGATTTTGATTGCTCTGTGCATCACCATTTTCAATGCAGTGTACATATGGGTGACATGATGTGGCAGAGATTGTTTGCTGAAAGTGGTCTGTTTTCTACATATTTTGAAAGTGTGTCTGTTATTTTGATTTTCTACGCTCAGAGCTTGAAAATTAATGCTGTTTCTTCCTTCGTATTCAGTTGTGAAATTTATTTCCTTGTGTGCAGTATTACAAATTTTTATGATGTTATTCGTGTACTTGGTGTCATCTCTGATTAAAATTAAGATGTTACCTACATATCATTTGTAGTGTCCTATGTTGCTTAAGCAGGGATCCTGGCTGCTCAATATTTTCTGTTCTAGGTATTTTATGAAAATGTCTGTTATTGTACTAGACAGATATGAGCCCATAGGTAGCCCATCTGGTTGTTCATAAAGATTACCACTGAATGCGAAGTACCTGCAGTAATGAAATTGAAAATCAGATTAAATTTAGAAACAAGTTACGCTAAGAGTGACGAAATAAGTAACGAATGCAGTTTTTCACCATATCAACCATGAATGTCACAGCTGTAGGCTTTTCAAAAACATCGTTTATGTTAAACGAAACTAAATTAGAATTCCACTGTGGAGAGAATCATCGCGGTTGGACTGTGGATGAATGGATACTAATGAATACTTCACCTAGTCGGGTGAACCGTTTTTCTTGTAACACCAGGTCTGTGATACAAGTGCCGCGTGGGGTAGCCGCGTGGTCTACAGCGTCTTGTCACAGCTCGCCCTGCTCCCCCCGTCGCAGGTTCGAGTCCTCCCTCGGGCATGGGTGTGTATGTTGTCATTACCGTAAGTTAAATTAGCAATTAGTAAAAATTAAAGTAGTGAGTAAGTTTAGGGACCGATGACCTCAGCAGTTTGGTCCCTTAGATATTACCATAAATTTCCAAAATTTGTGATACAAGTGAACAGCTTCTCGGAACCCGCTAACACAGAGACACAGAGGGCTCAGAACGATGGGTGGCAATGTTTTCTTTTTTTTAGCTATTAATTGGGCTTTATTGGGACCTACGGTAATAATCGAAGGCACCATGGCATCTGTGGAGTTCTTGAACATTACATCGGATCTCGTGCATCCCTTCATGCTTCGGGTTCACATGGGCAGAAACGGGCTACAATGATTTGACGAGCGTGATAGTAAACTGAAGTTGATGTTTCGATCACCAGATTTACCTTACTTGAACCTGATAGAACAGTTGTCGAAGCTGTTTGGCGCCAGCTCTGCATCCTCCCATTAGCTCTGAAATAATGATCTGACCAGGCTACGATTTTCCACTCATCTAGGGTCCAACCGATATGGTCACGAGCCCGGAAGAGGCCCAGCAGACGATGTCGTGCTTTTAGTAACTGCACACGCGTCGCTCGTCTGCTGCCATAGCCCATTAACGCCACATATTGCCACACTGTCCTTACGGATACGTTCCCGTACGTCAGACAATAATTTCTGCGGTTATTTCACTAAGTGTTGCTTGTCTGTTAGCACTGACAACGCTGCCGCTGCTCTTGCTCATGAAGTAAGGCCGCCGACCACTGCGTTGTCCGTGGTGAGAGGTAATGCCTGAAATTTGGTATTCTCGATACATTCTACACTCAGGCTATTAAACTCCCTAACGATTTATAAAGTGGAATGTCCTGTGCGTCTAGCTCCAAGTATCAGTCCACAATCAGTGTCTGTTAATACCCGTCGTGCGGCCATAATCACGAAAAAAATGGCTCTGAGCACTATGGGACTTAACATCTGTGGTCATCAGTCCCCTAGAACGTAGAACTACTTACACCTAACTAACCTAAGGACATCACATACATCCATGCCCGAGGCAGGATTCGAACGTGAAACTGTAGCGGTCGCGCAGTTCCAGACTGAAGCGCCTAGAACCGCTCGGCCACACTGGCCGGCCCATAAACAGTCGGGAACCTTATCACATGTATCACCTGAGTAGAAATGACAGCTCCACCAGTGCATTGGCCTTTTATACCTTACGTACAGCCGGCCGAGGTGGCCGAGCGGTTCGAGGCGCTTCAGTCTGGAACCGCACGACCGCTACGTTTGCAGGTTCGAATCATGCCTCGGGCATGGATGTGTGTGATGTCCTTAGGTTAGTTAGGTTTAAGTAGATGTAAGTTTGTACCCGTGGTCTAGGGGTCAGTGCGGCTCTCGCAGCCGAGCGAAGCAGACGTGCGGGGTGTGCTCTCCGCTGTCAGAGGGAGCCCGCGCGCCTTGTTTACTTTCTTCGGCCGACACTAACGTGACGCCGTAGCGCTACAAGACCATGGCAAACCAGTACAGAAGATCAACCTTGAAATTCACATTTCGGAACGACTTTACCCGACCAAAGACGCTCGAAGTCGAACGCTTTTGAAAAGAGGAAGCCAAGATCCCAGCTGCCGACATTGTCGTCATTCACTTTTCGATCGTCAGTAGCACGGTCTTTGTAAAGCTCATAAACGAAACTACATGCGACAAGGTGCTTCGTGAGATGAAACAATAACTCCGCTTCTGCCATGCAGATGGCAATGTTGGCAACGTCGAGGTCAGCCATGCCGCAATGGGACTGCGGACTATCCGCATATTCGAACTTCCATTTGAACTCCCGGGGGCAGAAGTTGTAGCGGGGCTCCGCCCCCACGGCACGGTACACGAACATGTGGCTGAAAAATGGACCCAGTTTAAGATGTATCCAGTACTCAATGGAGTACGCCAAGTGCGCATAGATCTCCAACGACACGTGCCATCCTATCTACAGATAGGAGGATGCTGGGCCTAGTTATTTATGACGGCCAGCCGAAGACGTGTTCCGGATGCGGCAAAGAAGGACACCTTCGTTCCGAGTGCCTCCAGCGTCGGATCACACAACTCCCGCCGAAGGACGTTGCACCACCAGCGGCGAAGACTATTCTACCCGTGACTTACGCGGCGGCGCTCACGACGTTCTCCACACAACAGACACGGCCGACCGCTTCAGCGGTACAAGAATCACTTTCCACGGACAAAAACCTGGATGATCCGCCGACCTGGCCAGTGGTGGAAAATAGTACTACGACTCTGGAGCTAACGACCACGACAGACATTGACGCCGGCAAGATGGCAATTGATTCCCTTATTGTACCGACCGAAGCGTTTGTTCCGGCGGAGCGTGAGTCAGTGCCGTCTTCTGACAATGAAGGCCATGTACGGAAACAGCGATCACCGAAACGCTGAAAGCGCCGTCGTCGGACCGTGTCGGAACACAGCGGTTCGCATTCGGCCGGGGAAGAACAACTGACCACTCAAGAAGCCAGCCGCGAAGCTGAGGCTGTTTCCACTGACTCCAACCTTGCAGAACAGACAGAAAAACATGCAGCTTTCGAACATCAGCCCATTGACTGACACAATGAGCAGCGGGAAGGTACCAGTGCAGGCAGCGAAGTCGCCCGGTCCCTTACAACCAAACATTCCGAGGCTATGGAACATGAACAGACATCCGCGCCCGCTTCGTGGGCCGAGGACGTCGAGACACAAGATCCCGACCCGCGGCCAGCTGAGGCGCCGCCGGACCATGCAGCATAAGCAGCACAAGGAGGACCGCGTTTGGCGGGGGGTGACATCACTTCCGATGTTCGCTTCTCTCCAACTTCAACATGGATAACCTCGCCCAAACAACGCGTTGCCAGGCTTACCGCCTGGCGACAATGAATATCAACATGATCAGTTCTCCTGTCAAGATCCAACTTTTGAAAGAAACCATACGAGCCATGGGAGTTGACTTTGCTTTCCTACAAGAAGTGAAAACGACTGCACTCCCGCACTTTCACGGTTATGCCACACATGTGACGCCCGGTAGCCCTGCAGACACCGGAGTGGCAATATTAGTGCGTGAAGGTATTGAAGTTACCGACGTCACGTTTCTTCCCTCCGCGCGAGGAATAGCATTTACGGCACTCAACACCCGATTCATTCATGTTTACGCGTCGTCGGGTATCACAAGGCGTCACGAGCGCGCCAGATTCTACTCACAGATGTCGCTCCCCTTTTCCTTGGACGATACGACCACAGCGTCTTCGCCGGCGATTTTAATTTCGTACTTCACCCCAAGGACCAAATCCAACATTACATGCCTTGTCCGGAACTGGGTGCGATGATCCAAGAACTTCACTTGTGCGACACGTGGGAAAAAGTCCACGGTCACCGCTCTGGCCACACTCATCTTACCAGTCATTCGGCCAGCCGACTTGACCGCATATGTGTGTCACAAGATCTCACACAAGGTGTGGTGGACGCCGAATTATGGCCTCAAGCCTATTCCGATCACAGTGCCTATATCTGCACTATACACCTACGCCCCCAACAAGTCTGGCGCAGCAATGGCTTTTGGAAGCTCAACATAACTCATCTCCAGGACCCGGACTGCCGTCGGCAAGTTGCAGCAACGTGGACTGACTGTGAACGCCGCCACCCACGATACACCTCGACCCTGGAGTGGTGGCTCTTCTGTGCCGAACCAGCAATCCGTAGGACACTTATGCGATATGGCAAGGACGTGACTGCGTGGCATCGACAGACCCTAGATTTTTTACTACGCGGCACTCAGGGACCTCGACGCCTTACCCCCTTCCCCGGAGAGACAATATGACCAAAGCAGAATCAAGGCTCACATACTTTGACGAAGCGTTGACTAGAAGGTGCAGTAGTCCGCTCGCGACGGCACGACCGAACGGTTGCAGAGGAACCCACTATGCACCACGTTGTGGCGGATAAGCGCCGACAACGCCAACATTTAATCACACAACTCAGGACACACGACGGTCGCTTATGTACGACCCAAGCAACCATAGTAAAGGCGGTGGGGGATCATTTTCGTCATCTTTACAAGGAAAGAACCGTCAGTGACGAGGCCACTACTGAAGTGTTACAGCAGGTAACACGTACTATCGACGAGGCTACCGTGAATGCACTAACAGAGGAAATCTCACTCGAAGAAGTCGAAGACGCCGTGGACAAAGGTGCGGCCAATAAATCTCCTGGACCTGATGGATTGCCCATCGAATTCTACCGGACTTTCCGTGACATCATGATGCCTCGCTGGGTTATAATGTTCCGCGAACTTATGTCTCCAGACTTTGTTGTGCCGCCAGCGTTTGTAGAAGGTCTCCTCATACCAGTACACAAGCCAGGTGGAGGGCTATCGATTAACGACTATTGGCCACTTACAATGCAGAACGCCGATTACAAGATTTTCACCAGGATTATGGCGAGCCGTATTAAGACGACTTTGCCGATGATCCTCGCTCCAGAACAGACGTCGCAGGGGGGGAGAAGCCAACATACACATGGCCACCGGTGACTGCAGGGTCTTAATAGCGATCGCTTCTGCGTGCCGTCTGAGAGCGGCGATCGTCTCCGTCGATTTCAACCGCGCCTTTGATAGAGTGCACCACAACTTCCTCCTACGAGTGATGGACTGTATGGGATTCCCCACGGGCCTCATCGACACCCTACGGCGTCTTTGGACCGCAGCCAGCTCACACGTCCAGGTCAATGGAAGGACGGTAGGTCCAGTACCCATTAAGAGGTCTCTACGACAGGGTTGTCCCCCTTCTACCTACCTTTATGCAATCGCACTCGAGCCACTCCTAGGGGGCCTTAACCACCGCCTATCTGGCATCACGCTGCGGGACGTCACCTTTCGCTATAGGACATACGCTGACGACCTGCTACTGCTGGTTCGTTCCAATGACGAAGTTCAAAGAGTACTAACCTGGATTGAGCGATACGGACAGGCCGCACGCAGTCTTCTGAACATCAACAAGTCGGCGGCGTCGGACATTGGGCGTGGTCTCGGACCGGAAGCCCTCGCTCCCCTCCCACCAGTTTCTGATCTGCGATATTAGGGAATCACGTCCAAGAAAGATGTACGTAAAACAGCTGCAGCAAACTACCGACGGTTATTACAGATCATACGCGCAATGGTGCGACAGAACCTGCTCCGGGATTTGAATCAGCTACAACGTGTTGAATACCTGAACCTCTACGTAGCATCAAAACTCCACCACGTGGCACAGGTCCTCCCACTACCGCTGCAGATAGGTCGCCGGCTTCAGTTACTACGTTTCCGTAGGTCATATCTTTAAAGTACGATACGACACTCTTACCCTCCCAGTGCACAAAGGAGGGCTGGGATTGGTCAACGTCAGGGTGAGAGCAGCTGCCCTTTACATGAGCAACATGAGGAAACGATGGAAAAGTCAATATACCTCTCTCACGGGTCGTTTACTACAGGTTCTGATGACAGCCTCTAACGTCCCGCCGGTGTCGGTTGCGCACGTCGCACCACAGCTCTCCCATGTGTCGACCTTCATTCTTGATTACAGCTATGTCAGATCCAACCTCTCCGCCACACGTCCACCAAAGGCGAAAGATTTTTATCCCAACCTTCTGCGGGCTGTTCACCATAACGTGGTGGAAAACAAGTACCCTACTGTTCACTGGCCAAGAGTGTGGAAAACGATACACCACCACTTTCTGTCATCCACGGTGCGTTCGAAGTGGTATCAGATCGCCAACAAATATATGCCAGATGCCAGCGACTTCACACTATTGGACTGGCAGACTCCCCTTATTGCCCAGATTGTCACCTTTTGGACACCGATGAACATCGTTTTACTTGCACATCATCGTCCGGAGTTTGGCGACTAACACAGAAGATATTGGCTTGTTACCTCCGGGTCACACCTGATATGATTGACCCGCAGACCCTACTCTGTCCCGATGAAACTTACTTTCCGGCTGCAAAATATCATGTGCTTACATGGTTCAAAGGACTTACCGTCGCCTACATCTTTAGCGACGGAGAGAAAGAGCAGCTTGATTACTGGTGGTTCCTACAAAATGCTCACAATGCCCTCGAAAGCACACGGAAATACCGTACGCTGTTCGCAAATTATTTACGCAGCGTTTTCGTTAACCCCCCACTCAGCTGGGGAGTGCCAGGCTGTGGTTAATGTGCTGTGCCGCATCACACTAACGGCTCAACGTTCTGCCTTGTCAGCCATGACCAAAGGAAGAGGCAAGCTGCTGCAAGGATACTGTTTTCCTTGAGGCACTAGCGAAGCAGAATGCCTCCGTTGCAGATGCCCTTCAAAGGCGCTATTGGAGATTTCAGATAACGATGGAGAGGCTCCAAGTGGAACCAGTTACATTATTGAAGAACCTTTTAGTTAGAATTACATCAGTGGTTTAAATTTTTATTTTTTGATTACTCTTTTATGCCCCCTTTGTTGTTATAACACTTACTTGTAACACTTAGTTACTAGAATTCTCATTTGTACACGCTCCCTAAATGTAATCATATGACAAGTGGCGGTGGCACATAGGCTTTTTATTTATTTTTATTTATTTATTTTTTTAGTTCCATTTTCCTAAGGGGCTTTTTAAGGGAAAAAAGTGGTCCAAAAAGGCGGTAGCGTCTACAAAAATAAAAAGATAACAAATAATAAAAAATAAAAAAGTTGGTAGAGCAATTAAAAAAAGGAAAAAACAAAAAAAGTGGAATACCGTAGTGCTTGACGTATGAACCTGTCACAAAGGAGGGCATGGGTTCGAATCTCGTCGTATGAGTCTATTTTTTTTTATTTCTAAATCCAAAAAAAGAAAAAAGAAAAAAAGGGGTAGCGTCAAAAGAAAGAAAGGGGTAGCGTCTTTGACTCCTAAACGTGTTCGGTCCCGGGTTCGATCCCCGCCACCGCCTAAATTTTTATAAATAATCAGCATTGGCGGCCGAAGACTTCCGGCATAAGAAGTCAGCCTCATTCTGCCAACGGCCTTGTCAAAGAGGGCGGAGTAGCGGATAGGGGTTCAGGGCACTCTCTTGTCCTAGGGGTGGGAAATTGCCCCCAAAGGCGGAAGAATCAGCAATGATCAACGACATGAGGATGCAGAAGGCAATGGAAACCACTGCATTAAAGACACGTAACTTGTATCCACAGGACATGTGGCCTGTATTTGAAGAAATGTCATGATGATCTCTCAATTGGCAAAAGATTCCCGAATGGTCCCCCATTCGGATCTCCGGGAGGGGACTGCCAAGGGGGAGGTTACCATGAGAAAAAGATTGAATAATCAACGAAAGGATAACGTTCTACGAGTCGGGGCGTGGAATGTCAGAAGCTTGAACGTGGTAGGGAAACTAGAAAATCTGAAAAGGTAAATGCAAAGGCTCAATCTAGATATAGTAGGGGTCAGTGAAGTGAAGTGGAAGGAAGACAAGGATTTCTGGTCAGATGAGTATCGGGTAATATCAACAGCAGCAGAAAAATGTATAACAGGTGTAGGTTTCGTTATGAATAGGAAGGTAGAGCAGAGGGTGTGTTACTGTGAAAAGTTCAGTGACCGGGTTGTTCTAATCAGAATCGACAGCAGACCAACACCGACAACGATAGTTCAGGTATACATGCCGACGTCGCAAGCTGAAGATGAACAGATAGAGAAAGTATATGAGGATATTGAAAGGGTGATGCAGTATGTAAGGGGGGACGAAAATCTAATAGTCATGGGCGACTGGAATGCAGTTGTAGGGGAAGGAGTAAAAGAAAAGGCTACAGGAGAATATGGGCTTGGGACAAGGAACGAAAGAAGAGAAAGACTAATTGAGTTCTGTAACAAGTTTCAGCTAGTAATAGCGAATACCCTGTTCAAGAATCGCAAGAGGAGGAGGTAAGGGAAGATTTCAATTAGATTACATCATGGTCAGACAGAGATTCCGAAATCAGACACTGGATTGTAAGGCGTACCCAGGAGCAGATATAGACTTAGATCACAAAATACACTCCTGGAAATGGAAAAAAGAACACATTGACACCGGTGTGTCAGACCCACCATACTTGCTCCGGACACTGCGAGAGGGCTGTACAAGCAATGATCACACGCACGGCACAGCGGACACACCAGGAACCGCGGTGTTGGCCGTCGAATGGCGCTAGCTGCGCAGCATTTGTGCATCGCCGCCGTCAGTGTCAGCCAGTTTGCCGTGGCATACGGAGCTCCATCGCAGTCTTTAACACCGGTAGCATGCCGCGACAGCGTGGACGTGAACCGTATGTGCAGTTGACGGACTTTGAGCGAGGGCGTATAGTGGGCATGCGGGAGGCCGGGTGGACGTACCGCCGAATTGCTCAACACGTGGGGCGTGAGGTCTCCACAGTACATCGATGTTGTCGCCAGTGGTCGGCGGAAGGTGCACGTGCCCGTCGACCTGGGACCGGACCGCAGTGACGCACGGATGCACGCCAAGACCGTAGGATCCTACGCAGTGCCGTAGGGGACCGCACCGCCACTTCCCAGCAAATTAGGGACACTGTTGCTCCTGGGGTATCGGCGAGGACCATTCGCAACCGTCTCCATGAAGCTGGGCTACGGTCCCGCACACCGTTAGGCCGTCTTCCGCTCACGCCCCAACATCGTGCAGCCCGCCTCCAGTGGTGTCGCGACAGGCGTGAATGGAGGGACGAATGGAGACGTGTCGTCTTCAGCGATGAGAGTCGCTTCTGCCTTGGTGCCAATGATGGTCGTATGCGTGTTTGGCGCCGTGCAGGTGAGCACCACAATCAGGACTGCATACGACCGAGGCACACAGGCCAACACCCGGCATCATGGTGTGGGGAGCGATCTCCTACACTGGCCGTACACCACTGGTGATCGTCGAGGGGACACTGAATAGTGCACGGTACATCCAAACCGTCATCGAACCCATCGTTCTACCATTCCTAGACCGGCAAGGGAACTTGCTGTTCCAACAGGACAATGCACGTCCGCATGTATCCCGTGCCACCCAACGTGCTCTAGAAGGTGTAAGTCAACTACCCTGGCCAGCAAGATCTCCGAATCTGTCCCCCATTGAGCATGTTTGGGACTGGATGAAGCGTCGTCTCACGCGGTCTGCACGTCCAGCACGAACGCTGGTCCAACTGAGGCGCCAGGTGGAAATGGCATGGCAAGCCGTTCCACAGGACTACATCCAGCATCTCTATGATCGTCTCCATGGGAGAATAGCAGCCTGCATTGCTGCGAAAGGTGGATATACACTGTACTAGTGCCGACATTGTGCATGCTCTGTTGCCTGTGTCTATGTGCCTGTGGTTCTGTCAGTGTGATCATGTGATGTATCTGACCCCAGGAATGTGTCAATAAAGTTTCCCCTTCCTGGGACAATGAATTCACGGTGTTCTTATTTCAATTTCCAGGAGTGTAGTCGCGATGAAGAGTAGGCTGAAGTTCAAGACATTAGTCAAGAAGAATCAATACGCAAAGAAGTGGGATACGGAAGTATTAAGGAATGACGAGATACGTTTGAAGTTCTCTAACGCTATAGATACAGCAATAAGGAATGGCGCAGTAGGCAGTGCAGTTGAAGAGGAATGGCCATCTCTAAAAAGGGCGATCATAGAAGTTGGGAAGGAAAACATAGGTACAAAGAAGGTAGCTGTGAAGAAACCATGGGTAACAGAAGATATACTTCATTTGATTGATGAAAGGAGGAAGTACAGACATGTTCGGGGAAAATCAGGAATATAGAAATACAAGTCGCTGAGGAATGAAATAAATAGGAAGTGCAGTGAAGCTAAGACGAAATGGCTGCAGGAAAAATGTGAAGACATCGAAAAAGATATGATTGTCGGAAGGACAGACTCAGCATACAGGAAAGTCAAAACAACCTTTGGTGACATTAAAAGCAACGGTGGTAACATTAAGAGTGCAACGGGAATTCCACCGTTAAATTCAGAGAAGAGAGCATATAGGTGGAAAGAATACATTGAAAGCCTCTATGAGGGTGAAGATTTGTCTCATGTGATAGAAGAAGGAACAGGAGTCGATTTAGAAGAGATAGGGGATGCAGTGTTAGAATCGGAATTTAAAAGAGCTTTGGAGGACTTACGGTCAAATAAGGCAGAAGGGATGGATAACATTCCATCAGAATTTCTAAAATCATTGGGGGAAGTGGCAACAAAACGACTATTCACGTTGGTGTGTAGAATATATGAGTCTGGCGATATACCATCTGACGTTCGGAAAAGCATCATCCACACAATTCCGAAGACGGGAAGAGCTGACAAGCGCGTGAGTTATCTCACAATCAGCTTAACAGCTCATGCATCGAAGCTGCTTACAAGAATAATATACAGAAGAATGGAAAAGAAAATTGAGAATGCGCTACGTGACGATCAGTTTGGCTTTAGGAAAAGTAAAGGGACGGGAGAGGCAATTCTGACGTTACGGCTAATAATGGAAGCAAGGCTAAAGAAAAATCAAGACACTTTCATAGGATTTGTCTACCTGGAAAAAGCGTTCGACAATATAAAATGGTGCAAGCTGTTCGAGATTCTGAAAATAGTAGGGGTAAGCTATAGGGAGAGACGGGTCATATACAATATCTACAACAACCAAGAGGGAATAATAAGAGTGGACGATCAAGAACGAAGTGCTCGTATTAAGAAGGGTGTAGGACAAGGCTGTAGCCTTTCGCCCCTAGTCTTCAATCTGTACATCGAGGAAGCAATGATGGAAATAAAAGAAAGGTTCAAGAGTGGAATTAAAATACAAGGTGAAACGATATCAATGATACGATTCGCTGATGACATTGCTATCCTAAGTGAAAGTGAAGAAGAATTAAATGATCTGCTGAACGGAATGAACAGTCTAATGAGTACACAGTATGGTTTGAGAGTAAATCGGAGAAAGGCGAAGGTAATGAGAAGTAGTTGAAATGAAAACAGCGAGAAACTTAACATCAGGATTGATGGTCACGAAGTCAATGAAGTTAAGGCAGTAAAATAATTAATGACGGACGGAGCAAGGAGAACATCAAATGCAGACTCGCTATGGCAAAAAAGGCATTTCTGGCCAAGAGAAGTCTACTAATATGAAATACCGGCCTTAATTTGAGGAAGAAATTTCTGAGGATGTACGTCTGGAGTACAGCATTGTATGGTAGTGAAACATGGACTGTGGTGAAACCGGAACAGAAGAGAATCGAAGCATTTGAGATGTGGTGCTATAGACGGATGTTGAAAATTTGGTGGACTGATAAGGTAACGATTGAGGAGGTTCTATGCAGAATCGGAGTGGAAAGGAATATGTGGAAAACACTGATAAAGAGAAGGGACAGGATGATAGGACATCTGCTAAGACATGAGGGAATGACTTCCATGGTACTAGAGGGAGCTGTAGAGGGCAAAACTGTAGAGGAAGACAGAGAGTGGAATTCGTCAAGGAAATAATTGAGGACGTAGGTTGCAAGTGCTACTCTGAGATGAAGAGGTTAGCACATGAAAGGAATTCGTGGCGGGCCGCATCAAAACAGTCAGTAGATTGATGACCAAAAAAAGATCTAAGTTCTAGGGGACTGATGCCCTCAGGTGTTAAGTCCCATAGTGCTCAGAGACATTTTGGAAACTTGCATACATGATACTACCGCCATCTGTGTATGTGAAAATTGCTTTTAAAAATTCAAATGGTTCTGAGCACTATGGGACTTAACTTCTGAGGTCATCAGTCCACTAGAACCTAGAACTACTTAAACCTAACTAACCTAAGGTCATCACACACATCGATGCCCGAGGGAGGATTCGAACCTGCGACCGTTGCGGTCACGCGATTCCTGACTTTAGCGCCTAGAATCGCTCGGCCATCCCGGCCGGCAAATTCCTATTCAATCATCTTTTTCTCACCTTAGTGTAACGCAGTTTCGCAACGTTTGTTCTCCTCGAACGCTTCCCACATGTATATGCCCAGCGTGATGCTGCAGGCAGAATCAGAACTCGTGTACATAGACGATGAGGTGCCAGTCTTCTGTTGACAGTTGTCGCTGGGAGTACCTCTGGCAGTGAAGCAGTCTCTGCTGCCGCGTCCTGGGAAGCCGCCGTCCTGACAATCCGTAGAAAGCTAACCGTCTGCGTGCCTACATTGCTGGAAACAAGGCCATTTCTCTACTATTGAATACAGATAGCGTTACTCCTACCAGTTATTTGTGTTTGTGTTGAACTGGTAGTCATTTGAGTACACTCGACACTTATTTGGCTTTTATTTCATTTCAGCTTGATAGTGTTGCAATATTTGTGCCCAAAAACTGCCTTTTTAACTCCCTCCTACACCATTTAATGTTATTTATTTCGGAAATCCTCTGGTTCTTGTGTTTTACAAGTTATCAAAACGTGTTTTGTGTTTTCATTTCTCCGCATATGAACTCGATACTTCGAGAAAGGGGCAGGAAGTTACGTGTTTCCGTGGTGTGTAGGTGGTTGGCCGCGGACACTCGACAGGAGTGTCTAGGAGATGGGCGACCGTCAGGGTGGGTCGTAGCTGCGGCACTCGGGCGCCTCCACTCCGGCCTCCGGCCCCGCATCCCCAGGGCAACAGCACCACAGCACCAGGCCGCACCGCAGCGTGTCCGCAGTTATTGGAAGGCGAGCAAGTGCCTCGTGCGCCTTTTACGGCCCGCCACTTGATGCCGCAATTTCGCCGGGGCTACCACCGCTATGGCGCGGCACTAAATATTTCTTCTAAGGAAACCACTCCGTTCCTCCCTCCGGGGAGAGTCTGTGGCTCCACTTGCGATACCAGACAGCGGTGCTGCCCCTCGCTACCGTCCCGTACTCGGAGTACAGTTTCTCAGGACTCGCCATAGTTTCTCAAAGAGAAATCAAATGCTATTTGTGTAATGATACGGTTGCAGAACCCCTTGGGAAGATAGCTACATAAATAACTGAAAAAAAGAATGACGAGTGGCGAAGAGGCAATGAAAGAATAAAACATTTCGTCCTTGAACAAATGAAAAGAAAGTGTGAGGATGGCATTAGAAAGTTGGTACAACAAATTTCTGTCGGAACGGCGGCTATGTAGAGAAGTAGCTGGAAGGTGTAGCTAACTATAGCAAATTAAACATTTTTGATTTCCGCTGTGGTTTCCATTTCGCGAAAGACCGGATTTTATTTTCTGAATAGCCTTCGTAGAACACTGTCTGATTTTGGCAGACCACACGTTGGTGCCACAGTATTTAGTGGCTCTTCTGTTTTGTGAGATGGTAACCCCCAAAATGAGAACATTTGTGGGATTGGGAACAGATTCAGTACGGGGAAAAGGAGGCGATAGGAAACCACAAAAGCATTATTTAATTCGGATTTTAAACAAGAATTCGTATTAATAACAATTACCCACGATATCTCTTTTTTTTGTCGTACATTAATTATTCCACGCGTCGTAGACAGATGTATATGCAGAACTCATAGTATACACGGCTGTTGGGGAATACTCTTGGGACAGGACGTTATGGGATCTCAGTTCGTAGCGCACGGACAATGGTATACAGCACGCAAGCAGGCACTTGTTGGTGGGATGTTGTAAGAGTCGAACGTAGAATGCACCATGCTGATAGTTTCCCGTGATGCTTCATACAGGTAATCTACATGTAGCTAGGCCAAATACTGTGACACTAACGAAAGAATGTTGTAAGTGAATCTTAATGAACTCCTATTACCGTGAATTGGTGTTGGTTTTTTTTTTTTTCGATTTCTTTTCAAAGTCGCCCAATGTCACGGCAAATGGGAGTTCTTCTTTCTTCATTCTGATAAAGCGGGTTGCTGACTGCATACAGTTGTTGCTATGGGCATTGCTTAGAATGATAATTAACTCATTAATTTTCTTCCGTATATATGAATTGTGTAGCACTATTCATGGATTAGCTAGTTTTGCCTTAAGTTCACGTGGCCATTCTCATTATACACCGAAGCGCCAAGGAAACTGGTACAGGCATGCATATTCAATACAGAGATATGTAAACAGGTTGAATACGGAGATGCGGTCGGCAACGCCTACATGAGGCAGCAAATGGTTGAAATGGCTCTGAACACTATGGGACTTAACTTCTGAGGTCATCAGTCCCCTAGAACGTAGAACTACTTAAACCTAACTAACTTAAGGACATCACACACATCCATGCCCGAGGCAGGATTCGAACCTGCGACCGTAGCGGTCGCGCGGTTGCAGACTGTTGCACGTAGAATCGATCGGCCACCCCGGCCGGAATCTCGTAACAGTTCGACCTTGGTGTGCATCTGTACTGATGGGATCATTGGTCTTCATCGCCATAATCTTATATGTGGTGCACGTTCTTTCAGACATGTGCAACAGGAGGTGTGCTAGGGGAGGCCGTGCGGCTGTGGTGACCACTGTGTCCAGATATTAGGGTGGTCACCGCATTAGCCTAATAAACACGAGAGCCAGGTTCTAATCCCAGTCCGGCACAAATTTTCGACTTTCCCCATTGACATACACTGCCGGAAAGGAATCAGTGCAACTGAAAAGTTTTCAGATGATGATAGCTTACGCCATCTAGGGGTAGTAGATGTATTGGTAACAGTTTCAACGTTGTCCGCCAACAGCCTGCATAGTGACATATTTACCGGACCGCCAACTGTGTCTACCCTTTAATAAGGAATGCTCACATCCAGAAGGCTCAGTGTGGTCCAAACGTGTGAAACAAGGAGGCAACCATGCCGCGGAGACATACTCGTTCTTCCTACAGCCATCTCAGCGAGGTTGAAAGGAGTCAAATTTTCTCCTATTTACTTGCGGGATGTCCAGTAGAGGTGGTTCTGAACGTTCAAGCAAAACGGGCGCACCCCAGGATCGTCTTTTCAGGCCGGTGGTCACAGATTGTATAGTTATAACAGTACAGATAAGAAGGCTTGTGAGCCCAGACGTGTCAACACGAACTGTTAGGAACTGGTTATTAGCAGAGAGACCATAGGGACCATAGCCCGTCTTCCACTCATGTGACAGCATTGATATGCACGGCTCGACTGATGGCGTCAGACGATGACTTGGAATGGGCGCAATGGTCTTCAGCGATGAAATCTGATTCTGATCGGACGCAAGTGGTGGTCGTTTGCGCGTGTGACATAAATTTGGTGGGCACTGTCTCGTAGTGCATTCGTCCTAGACACATTGCCCCCACCCCGGCCCTTATCGGTGGGTTCCCGTTCTTTCAACAGAAAGGTGATGTGCTTTTCCAACAGGATAATGCCCGCCCACACACTGCCCATGAAACTTAGCGTGCTCTGCAAGAGTTGCAGTAACTTCCCTGGTCAGCATTATCTCCGAACTTGTCTCCAGTCAAGCAAATGTGAGATATGATGGGACGAGAAGTGACTCGAGCGACTCGTCAACCAATAACTCATACAAAACTGTGTGAACAGGTAAAGCATCCCAGGACAGTATGCGATGACTGAATGTCAGAGTCAGCTCCTGCATTGCTGCGCGTGGACGCTACACCACAGACTATGTTTCATCATGGTTCGATACGTGTTAGGCCAGAACCACTTGAAGTAGTAGTGTGTAAATGTAATATTGTCATGTACTCCATATGAACTGTCGCAACAATAAATCTAGAGTGGACTGGAAATCTCTAACAATATGTACTGTTTTTTTTTCTTTTTTTCTGGCAGTGTAAAATAATGCCCACTAGCATCTAATGTCTTCCATTCCTCTCTGTTTTGAGAAAGAATTGTGTTAAGTTGTGCAATGCCCGAAACACGAAATTATATTGCTTAAATTTATTACTAGCAGTAAAGATCCTGATGTTTGATAAAACTTAAGCTATATCGAATAACCTTAGATCACCGACACGCTGTGAATGTAAAGTTTGTTAATTACGGAGTTAGTGACTACTGCACCGTGATTTCACGACACAGTTAAATTCCCGACCCGCTCCCCTCGTGATGCTGAAACTGTCGTCACGTACGTGGTGGGTTGAGTTGATCTCCACCGTGGTGCTGGACGCTCAGAAGTAAACCGGCTTGTGCATGCGGTACGTGTGCCTCAGCATGCCATACGCGATGGTAGCGCGCTCCAACGACAGTTGTCGGCTGTATCTGGCACGCTAATCACACGGTTTGTTTACGAAGTGGACGGTCTTAAACTTCTTACGTTAGTTCTATTAGAATACACATTTCCTCCCTTGTCCATATGCTAGTCATACTGTTCTGTCTGTAGTATAAGTAAACAAAAACTTAACTAAAAGTTGCTGTCAAAATAGTTTAATACGAATTTACAGTTCTCTTCAACATAAGATAAAAAATTATTTTATAATTCTCACTTTTTAGTGAAACCTTAAGTTCCTTCTTGCTTGATCGCTGTTTCTATTCACAGCCAGAACATCTGAACTACAAAACATGAAGCAACAAAGTGCACAATACCTCACTACGTATGGTGCAACCTCTAATGTACATACAGCCTATCAAATAAACTCACACAGACAGAGAGTGCACTTATGTTTCCACAACATCGAACATTACTGAACGTACTTTTAGTACATTGCGTCCTAGGACCCTGCAGGAAATGTAAAGGAGAATGTCTTTTTTTCGATTTATCGAAGCACAAACCAGCTACACCTCACACACGTACGCAACACACACACCGCTCTGTAACATCGTATTTCTATTCGTTACGCTACGGTAACATACATGTTTCGTATGTCACAATTCCATGTAGGCATCGACCACCGATGTGTTATTAACTCATATTTAATTGTAACAAAAGTTATCAACAACAACACGTTTTTCATAGATACTCGATGTGCCGATTCCTTGGAACAGCATGCTTTCCTAACTCCACAATTTTGTTACGACAATACTTTAACCACCTGTACAAGATTGCCTGTCATTTTATTATAAGATAGTTTAAATAACGACGCGTTTCGGAAGCCCCTGTATGTGATGGTGTTTCGAAATGGCACATGTTCAAAGGATGTAAGTTACAAATCTGTAACCCGTATTGAAAAGATAGAGAGGGCTTGCATGTGAATTTTATTGGTCTACGATCAAACGCGCGTTTACAAAAATCCTTCTTTGGGAAAGAATCCACAGCGTGCTTTTTCCACACTGACTTTCGAATGCACGGTCCTTGTTAACGATGGCATAAGGCTGGTTTTGGCAGAGGGCGCACAGTACATTAAAGCAGCTGTGGATAGCGCCACCGGTTTGGAAGAGCTGGCGAGCGCGAAACGATTAAGAAATTTTGTGTGGCTCAGCAGACAGCCGAAATTTGGGTCCAGCACCGGGTATATGATGAGCAGCTGCTCGCTGTCAAAACATCGAAAGCGATGTCGGATTCGTGGAGGCGCGCTGTTCCATGGTGTCTTGGTCCCCAGGTTGTTAGCTCCAGAGTCTTCCGTCACTCAGCAAGGCTGGTCGGAGCTTGAAGACAATGGGCGCCATGGAATTCACTGAGGCGGGAGCTCCGTCTGGCGTAGTCTTTATTTTCGTATGGTCTCGGATTGGAGGCGTGCTGGGAACAGTCCGGCTACTGGCTGGTAGACTTCGGACAGCGGCGTCGAATACACAGTGTTGTGTAGTTCTGGAGAAGACCGTCCTAGATTCTATTGGGGAGCAGCGGAGTAACCTTGACTAGAAGGGAGCGCCTGTGGCGCTAAGTTTCTGGGGATACGACAGAGGACCGGAAGAGGAACCGGGCGAGCTGGCCAATACGGTTGGTGTACTGGAAGTCTGTTACTAGCTTCTTCGGAAAGAGCACGGATAGTGACGGTTTCGTGTGAGTTGAGAATGGCATACCGGGCGTCCCAGGTGCCAGTGCAAGTTTATTTTTGTGTCTGATGTACGGCCGACTGTGTACTGAAATGAATTAGAACAACCGGTAGTACCACGTAACTTTTTGTTGTTGTTGTGGTTCTCAGTCCTGAGACTGGTTTGATGCAGCTCTCCATGCAACTCTACCCTGTGCAAGCTTCTTCATCTCCCAGTACCTACTGCACCTTACATCCTTCTGAACCTGCTTAGTGTATTCATCTCTTGGTCTCCCTCTACGATTTTTACCCTCCACGCTCCCCTCCAATACCAAATTGGTGATTTCTTGACGCCTCAGACCATGTTTCACTTCCATACATGGCTACAGTCCACACAATTATTTTCAGAAACATCTTCTTGACATTTAAATCTATACTCGATGTTAACAAATTTCTCTTCTTCAGAAACGCTTTCCTTGGCAGTCTACATTTTACATCCACTCTACTTCGACCATCATTCCGTTCACTTGCTCTTCCAAGTCCTTTGGAGTCTCTGACAGAATTACAATGTTGTCGGTGAATCTCAAAATTTTTTTCCTTCTCCATGGATTTTAATGCCTACTCCGAATGTTTCTTTTGTTTCCTTTACTGCTTGTTCAATATACATATTGAATAACATCAGGGACAGGCTACAACCCTGCCTCACTCCTCTCCCAACCACTGCTGCCCTCTCATGCCCCTCGACTCTTTTAACTGCCATCTGGTTTCGGTACAAATTGTAAATAGCCTTTCGCTCCCTGTATTTTACACCTGTCACATTCAGAATTTAGTAGAAAGTATTCCAGTCAACATTTTCAAAAAATATCTCTAAGTCTACAAAAGCTACAAACCTAGCATTGCCTTTCCTTAATCTGTCTTCTAAGATAAGTCGTAGGGTCAGTATTGCCTCACGTATTTCAACATTTCTACGGAATCCAAACTGATCTTCCCAGAGGTCGGCTTCTACCAGTATTTCATTTCGTCTGTAAAGAATTCGTACCGCGTGGCTTACACGGGCAGTAACTCTGATTTTATCGTAGTTGTTTGTACATCGTTTGCTAAAAATAATAGCTATGCTATTTAATAGTTTATCTTGGAGGAATCTGTAGCACAACTAATTAGAGCGCAAGTTCTATGGATAATGTGGTCTTTGTCGGAACATCGACTTTTCATACGGAAAAGTCAAACCAGCCTTCGGTGAAATTAAAAGTAAGGGTGGTGACATTTAGACTGCTGTGGGAATTCCACTGTTTAATGCAGATGAGAGAGCAGCCAGGTGGGAAGAGAACATGGAAGGCCTCTATTAGATGAGAGACCTGTCCGATGCGGTAGAACAAAGAGCAGCCGATGAAGAAGAGATAGGGAATCCATTATTATAATCAGTATTTAAAAGCACTTTCAGCGAAATAAAATAAAATGAGGCTAAATGTCTAGGTAACATTCCATCAGAATTTCTACAATCATTGGGGAAAGTGGCAACAAAATGGGTATTAATGTCGGCGTGTAGAACGTATGAGATTGGCAGTATATCACCTGCCTGTCGGAAACACGAATTGCATGGATGCACGCAATTACGAAATTTTCAAGAGCCTACAAATGCAAAATATATCACACAATTAGCTTAACAACCCATGGATCCAAAATGCTGACAACAATAATATACAGCAGAATGAAGAAGAAAATTCAGGATCAGTTATATGGCGATCAGCTTGGGTTTAAGAAACGTAAGGGCACCAGAGTGGCAGTTCTGATGTTGCGTGCCATAATGAAAGCAAGGCTAAAGAGAAACGAAAGATGTTCATTGGACTTGCCCACCTGCGAAAAGAGTTCAACGATCTATGATGGTGCAAGGTGTTTGAAATTCTGAGGAAACATGGGGTAAGCTATAGGGAACGACTGGTAATACACAATATGTACAAGAACGAAGAGGGATCAATGAAAGTGGAAGACAATGAAGCGCCCGCATAAGAATGATGTGCGACAGGAATGCTGTCTCGCCGCTTCTATTCAATGTAAACATCAAGAAACACTGGTGGAATTAAAAGAAAGGTTCAAGGGTGGGAATAAAATTCAATGTGAAAAGCTATCAATAACAGGATTCGCTGTTGACGTTGCTATCCTTAGTGAAAATGAAGAAGAATTACAGAAGCTGTTGAACAGAATTAATAGTCTAATGAGTACAGAATATGGATTGAAAGTAAATTTAAAAAAGGCGAAAGTAATGAGATGTAGCAGAAACTTGAATAGAGTGAATCTTACCATCAGAATTAGGGTCACGATGTAGAAGAAGCTGAAGAATTCTACTACCTGGTCAGCAAAATAATCCATGATGGACTAAGCAAGGACGACATATAAAGCAGACCAGCAATGGCAAAAAAAAAAAAAAAAGCATTCCTGGCTAAGAATAGTCTACGTCAGACATAAGCCTTAATCTGAGGAAGACAATTCTCATAACGTACATTTGAGGCACAGCATTGTGTGGTAGTGAAACATGGACAGTAGAAAAACAGAAACAGAAGATAACCGAAGCATTTGAGATGTGGTGCCGCCGAATAATGTTGAAAATTAGGTTGGCTAATAATGTAAGGCGTGAGAAAGTTCTCCGCAGAATCGTTGAGGAACTAATAGATGAAAAACAGTGACAATGACCAGCAGAAAGGACAGGACGGTAGGATATGCGTTAAGACATGTGAGAATAACTTTCTTGGTGCTAGAGGAAGCTGTAGAGGGTAAAACCTGTAGAAAAAGACGTGGACTGGAATGCTTCGAACAAAAAATTGACGACTTAGGTTGTAATTGCTACTCTGAGATGAAAAGATTGGCACAGGAAAGGAAATCGCAGGTTATCACATCAAATCATTTAGATGACTGCTGAGTCAGAAAATGTAGTCTAGAATCTAATAATATTAATTCTGCTATTTTTGGTATTAACTGATAGACCTTTATACTTACAGATTATGTTCGTTTCTTTGCGGAATTTAACTATCGTTGTGTGGGCGATAGGTCTCACTTTGGCCTAGTGTAATTCAGTTTTCCTCTTTTTTTGTCACTAGTACTGGTTTTTCACTCATAAGGTCTTGTACGGTTCACTGTATATTTAAATTGTTGTTTCGTGAATAATAGGAACTTACGTTTGACACTTATAATATTTTTCTGTTTATTTTTCATTTATTTATTTGTTATTGAATATTAGCCATGTACGTTCCTCCGACTAAGGGTTCAGGTATATTCACTGTGTAATAATTTTAAAAAAATCTATAAAATTTCTATCATTACTCTGCGTTACATTTTAGACGCAGCCTAAGATGTTGATAATCTGCCATACCAGTACTAGAATGATAAAATAAAATCGAACGGTAGAGCTCCAATGGAGGCAAGAAGACAGAACCCAGTAGTGAGAGCTTGGAATGTGTCTGCGTAATTTACTGTCTGCCTCGGCAGTGCGCCAGGAGAGAAAGAACTACGACTTGCTTTGTATAAACTAACCAGCTTCTTTTCGCGAAGCAGTATTTGCATTTGTCAGTATTCGGATTCGTCACAAAATAAAGTACATCTGATTTTCATAGGAATCTCTTGTTACCACAAACCCGGTCTAAGTGAGGAGAAATTAGTTGTATAATGAGGCTTTAAACAGCGAGTAGAGGCTGTAGTAATCAGACAGTGGTAATGTGCAGGAAAGTACATGTGCGTAGCAAAGTCGGTGTTAGTAACTCTCGCCATGTAGTCCAGCCTGGTTGTGCGTGAGCCGAATAATACGAGATTAACGCACGTTCGCCACTGGCTGCAGGCGCACGTCTTTAGCCTCGCGATGCGTAAAATTACCAAGCCAGTGTACAGTACCTGGCCTTTACTCGTGTAGCACAAGAGGAGTTCATACAACCAGAAACACTAATTGGCTTATACAGAAATTACACCATAGACGTTTAATTCAGTGTGTGTGGGTGGCCTGTAGACCACAAAACCTCGTTCTACACAAAGTAACTTGCCATGTACTAAGTTACATCTAACGTAAATACGCACGGAAGAGCTTGTTCTGTCCATTGGACGGCCTGCTCCCCATTTGAAGTTGCAGAGTGAAGAAGAATTAATTGGAAATGTTTATTCACAGAAAAATTTAATGACTCACAAATAGAGCTCGCTTCCAACCACCATCATCATAACTATAAAAAACAGTGGTCTACCAATTTTACGCATTCGAAGTTTTTTAATCATACATCTTACGCCAATGTTGACAACCGTTATAGGCCTATAGAGCCAGTACATCCGAAGTTTGTCGAACTCTATAGGTTGCCTGAAAACTCTCAGACTATGGGCACTGCATAGCCTAATTGATTTCAACATTGTGACTCTCTTTAAAAGAGTGTTCTTTGGAGCAACTTAACTTTACGTTCGAAAACAACATCTGGCGGTATTGAATTATGTGATTACTTAGATATTATTCAGATACCAGTTGTTTGAACAACTAGACGGGACTGTGTCCCATATAACTCAACTATTTGGTGTGATGTTACGGAGAAGGAGTTCAGCTTAGAAATCCTGACGCTTTTCAAGAGAAGAGGGTGAGAATTTTTTTTTGTATGTAGTCTGTAATTATATATAATCAATATTCCCTTCACCAGACTACTCCTGACAAACCTGCTATACAGAGGAACAAATTCGCTGCGTACTTCAACCACAGCGAGCCAGTCCATGGAGAAATGTGAAGAAATGGAACGATTCACTATAATCATCGCGTTGAAATACTTCAGTGGTTATACTGCAAGGATCGCAATAAATCTCGTATATTTCTCACACGTGTTGCACGATGCAAGACAATTACGATGAATAGCATCAAGAAAAGTAACTGGACCAATTTGATAATCCTTCAAGCGGCGAGCATTGTCTTAACAAGAAACTTGTGTGATGTACGAAAAGATCAGAATTACTCCTCTAGTATCGTCCTTTGATTGCACATTGCAAAGAAGGCAACACACATCTGCATGATGGACAGTCTCACCAACAGCGATACTGGGTTCAAAATTAGCGCAGTTTGGATTCCTGCACGCTCTGCCATCAGGCACGGAAATAATCTCCGACGGAAATGCGACGGTTCGTTATGGTTACTGCTAAAGTAGTTGCTCTTCCTAACAACATCCTGTACGAGAAAACCATATGCGCCTTTACCTGCGGTTACTCGTATTTCAGGTACTTCGGATATGCAAGCCGCTGATTAAAAACAATAGCTCGATGGAGTCATAAGATCTAACCGCCCACTTCTACTTTCATGCATCGCTGCTAATTCACTGCAAATAATAACCTGTACATCTACATCTACCTGATTAGTGTGCTATTCACAATAAAGTGCCTGGCAGAGGGTTCAATGAACCACCTTCATGCTGCCTCTCTATCGTTCCACTCTCTAACGGCACGCGGGAAAAACGAGCACTTAAATTTAACCGTGCGAGCCCTGATTTCTCTTATTTTATCGTGATGAGCATTTCTCCCTATGTAGGTGGTCGCCAATAGAATGTTTTCGCAATCGGAGGAGAAAACTGGTGATTGAAATTTCATGAGAAGATCCCATCTAAACGAAAAACTCCTTTGTTTTAATGATTGCCACTCCAATTCAAGTATCATGTCTGTGACCCTATCTCCACTATTTCGCGATAATACAAAACGAGCTGCCCTTCTGTGCACTTTTTCGATGTCATCCGTCAGTCCCACCTGATGCGAATCCCACACCGCACAGCAGTACTCCACAATAGGGCGGACAAGCGTAGTGTAAGCAGTCTCTTTGGTAGACCTGTTGCACCTTGTAAGTGTTCTGCCAATGAATCGCAGTCTTTGGTTTGCTCTAACCACAATATTATCTATGTGATCGTTCCAGTTTAGGTGATTTGTAATTGTAATCCCTAAGTATTTAGTTGAATTTGCAGCCCTCAGATTTGTGTGATTTATCGCGTAATCGGTAATTATGTGATTTCTTTTAGTACTCTTGTGAATAACTTCGCACTTTTCTTTATTCAGGGTCAACTGCCACTTTTCGCACCATACCAATGTTGTTGTTGTTGTGGTCTTCAGTCCTGAGACTGGTTTGATGCAGCTCTCCATGCTACTCTATCCTGTGCAAGATTCTTCATCTCCCAGTACCTACTGCAACCTACATCCTTCTGAATCTGCTTAGTGTATTCATCTCTTGGTCTCCCTCTACGATTTTTACCCTCCACGGTGCCCTCCAATGCTAAATTTGTGATCCCTTGATGCCTCAAAACATGTCCTACCAACCGATCCCTTCTTCTAGTCAAGTTGTGCCACAAACTTCTCTTCTCCCCAATCCTATTCAATACCTCCTCATTAGTTACGTGATCTACCCACCTTATCTTCAGCATTCTTCTGTAGCACCACATTTCGAAAGCTTCTATTCTCTTCTTGTCCAAACTAGTTATCGTCCATGTTTCACTTCCATACATGGCTACACTCCATACAAATACTTTCAGAAACGACTTCCTGACACTTAAATCTATGCTCGATGTTAACAAATTTCTCTTCTTATAGACCATACCGATATCTTATCTAAATCATTTTGCAAGTCGTTTTGATCATCTGATGACTTTACAAAACGGTAAATGACAGCTTCATCTGCAAACAATCTAAGGCGGCTACTCAGATTGTCTCCTATTGTAACCTCCCCCCTCACTTATCGACCTTAATGACAGTGAAAAATTAAACCGCGTGTACCTAATGGAAATTTGGGAAAAGCAATCGTCACCGAAGTTAATCTATCGGTAAAGAGGGAGGAAAGGGTTACATCTAAATGAAAGGAAAAATGCAAATGAAACTGGTGGAAATTAATTTTGAAAAGGGGTAAAGTTAATAAAGAAAGTAAATGTGCGGCCGTTACGTTAACAATTAACTGGCGGTAATTAGATATTTGAGATTTGGGGGAAATCACGGTCGCCAGTCCTAAGGACAATTACTATAGTAACTGAAAAAGAAAGGTTATTACACATATAATTAACACTAGAAGCGTGGCAACTGAAGGTTGACACGTGTAGTGTGAAAACTGAAAGTTTGTCAGAAGTAATAAATTTCGCTACACTCTGACTTAATTTAGCAAAAGAATTAATAAAACCGGAAAATCGAAAGTTAATTTAGTAACTGAAGTTAATAGTGAGCTTTCTTTCTGAAGCACATCGAAATCCAGTAAAATACGGTTAGTCTTGGACTACCTCAACAATCATTTCAAAACCAACTTGACACGCAATTTAGAAACAAGAGATTTAACTTTGAACTTGAATTAAATGATTCTGAACTATTAACAATAGTAAAATTTAGTACGTACCAAGCTGAGCTGCAGTCACAGGTAAGCTAAAATATGCTAACAAAACTCGCACTCTAAATTTGTGCTCGTGTAACCTAAATATTGTAGCCAGCTACTGAACTTTGAAATTAAAGCAGTGAAATCTAATTATATTATTTTAATGCAGGCGTTTGAATTTCAACGACACTCGGGTTCATTTCGGAAAAGGAAGGGACCCTGCTTGGCAATGCAATTGGGACAATGAGCAACAAAGGTTCATGCTAAGTTGCTGTAATATTGCGAGGCAAATGGAACAATTTGAAAAGCTGAGGTCTGCCATACAGTTCTGAAACTTTACGTGCTTTTAGTCTTCCTTGTTGGTTGATTGAAGGTTTGAAGCCGTCGATCGAGGAGGTGGCGACAGTCACTCATTGTCGGCCGTCGCTGTTGCAGAAGCTGGATGTTGGCGCGCCTTCTTCTCGACACGGTCACCAGGCGAAACGGGCTCTTGATGTGCGCCAGCTAATGCTTCCCGTCCGCGACACCATGTCAGAAACTATCATCGCGAGTCGAGAGCAATTACATGCTGCCAAACCCCGAAAGCGCGGCAACTCGCGGGAGCGTCACACAACACCTGCTCCACTCGCTACTCCCGCCAGACTCCCACTGCCCGCGCTCCACGCGGCAGAGTTAACACTACCAAAGATCCTACACACTTTGAGTCTTCACACGACCTATCGATGTAATCGTTCGATAGCAGTTTTCCCTAGGCAAGACCCAGCGTAAAAATACAAATAATATTTACGAAACAAACCAATTATACATCGACATAAGTGCATAAATATATATATACAAACAGTAAAACAATTACAATATATAAAGAGACAGAAATGTCATATCTTGAGGTAACAAAACAAGGAAAAAAAATAATAGTACAATAGATGAAAATAGGAGGATATGCATTTCCGGCGTTACACGTGCCCCACATTGTCTGAGGATGTTCGTGTAACGTAAACAGACTCAGAAAATGTCCCAAAAAAGAAACAGCGGAAATGCATATGCTCAAAACATCAACAAAAGTTAGCATTCGTCTAATTAACCATAAATCAAATTTTAGACCATAATAATTGAGTGGAGACACTCCTAATCTTATTCCACTCTGTCACCTTGCACAAAATAAAACAGGTTGACAACATATTAAAATTCATAGAAAATATAGAAAATGGTTTAGCTAATCCAAAATCATTAAAATTCGTAACACTATGAGAAATGGAATACTATTTGCAAAATTAATTAGATTGCATGGTCATAAAAACAGGTAGATCAAAATACGCAAATAAATAATTAAATAGACTACACATTTTATATAATAATAATAATATAATTAATATTCTCGTCACGAGAATCTACTTAACGCTAAACAAGAAAATAAAATTCAGTAGATCGAAAAAAACATAAATATTGACAGCAGAATTCTTTCACATCAGCTGTCCGGGAAGAAAAACTATTCCGCCTTTCGTACCCGCAAGTACAAAGAATGCCGAGAGCGGCACGGAGAGCCTACGGCGGCACAAGAGCCGACAGCGGCTCCGCCTCGTCAGTATTGTTGCGCCCGCCTGTGTGGCACGCTTGATCTCACTCGCCCGTCTAACGGCATTTCCAGAACGTCCGCTTCACTGAATTCTTTGGGAAAAACTCACTCCCGAGTAATCTCAAGAAGTCCATTAACACTATCACAGTGGATAACTCAACACTGTCCATCATCACACGCATGTACTAGCCTGAAACTTAAAACACCGTCTAAATACATCGGCAATGACTAGTAAAACACATATTCATGAAATCTTACAGCTAGTTACAAAATCATATTTACATTGCTTAATCTACTGTGACTCAGCTGAAAACTTAAACTAGCAGCTTGGATTTTTCAATTGATAAATAATCACTTTCTCTTAAATCATTTAGTCAAAATTAATTACTTATTAATTACAACTTCTTTAATGTCCTCTTGGTCAGGCAAAAGCATGGCAATCTAGCAAACCTTAAATCTTACACTCTATATTTACATATTGTACAAATTACGCGTTGTGTGGTATTAATCGATCCTAGGTTGGTACAATTTCAAGTCTACTATATTCCGTATACCTAATCGTTTTCCAGAGCTTGGATACTCTAAGCAATAAGCATTTGTGTGAGGTATACCAATGACTTTATATGGTCCATTATAAACAAACTTAAATTTAGAGATTTCATTGTCTATCTCGCTCGATTTCTCATGTGCTTTTACAGGTACTAAGTCTCCGATTGCAAACTTAGCAAAACGCGCTTTAGCGTCATGACGACGTATGCGAGCATCGGCTTTTAGCTTCATTACTTCTCGCAAACGATCTTTTTTCACACCAATACTAATGTTAATCCGTGGAGGGAATTTGATTATCTCTTCCAATTCACTTTCTACACTTTTTCCAATGCCGAAATTCCTCATGTTACGGCAGTTCAAACTCATTCCTACGTCAATGTCATTCGGCCAGTTAACAATGTGTATAGGCCGGTATTGCCTATGCACACCGTCTCCTGCCTCGTCAAAACTAACTACTATTGTTTTATCTTGTGACGTACATGTCAAAGTTTTGCTTTCGCAATTAATCACTGCACGGTACTTTAATAGCCAATCTAACCCGATAATTACTTCCGTAGTTAAGTCTGGCACGACGACAAACTCTTGTTCAAATCGTGCCCCACATATCTCGAAGTTGACGAAAATCTGTTTTGTGACCGGTTTACTGGCCTTCCCAGTAGCACCGATAATTTTCACTCCTGTTACTGGCATAACTACGATGCCAGGTCTGTCTTTCAGTAACTCAAATATTTTCCCAGATACAGCACTCAATTCTGCACCGGTGTCAATCAACACGTTTAGTTGTAGGTCGTGCATATTAACAGACACTACTATCTGTCTACACTTGTCCTCGACTGTTTCTTTATTTTCCCACAGTAAATCCTCCTCTATATCCAGGTCATTCCAGAACAAACCATCCGGCTTTGATCCTAAATCCGGTTTATCTGGCGGCTTTTTCAGCCTCTGTTCACATACAGTTTTAATTTCAACACGTTTGTCCTGAGGCTTAGTCTGTAGCGTCGCCTCCAATACCGAAACCTTTTCCTGTAACTCGTCAACTAGTGAGTGTTGCTTTGCTATCAACTCACTAATTGTCACCTTCGTTGATTCCTCTTTAATCAGATTGATCTCATCTGCCAATCTACCTGGAGACATGTGCCCAGTAGTATCTGCAATTACTTCCTCTAGATCTGCGCAACCCACACTGTTATCTTCTGACCGTATAATGTCAGCTCTAACCTCATACACGCTGTAATCTACGTGCTTTTCTACCAATCGTGTTCGGCTATCACTAAAATTTTCGTAATCTTTCTCCTTAATACTCTCGCAATGTTTAAACTGGATGTTCGCGTCGGATGGGTCGGCTACTTCTACCATTACAACTTTCGGTAAAGTCTGCCGGTTAGGGCCAGAACTTTCCGTTACTACTTCAACATTCAACTCCTGCGGGACGAAACACGACGCATCTTGCTCGTGCTCCCCATTAACATCAACTATTTCTAGTAAGTCTGCCGGTTAGGGCCAGAACTTTCTATCACTTCACAATCACTATCTTCCTGCGGGACGAGACGCGGCAAATCCTGCCCGCGCTCCCCATAAACACTTCTCCCGAACAGGCCCCTATAATCTCTTAGTTCGTCGTATAAGCGACCGAACTGCCTTAACCAGACCTCATCCCTCTCTGCATCTCCTCGCTCGATGACGGACGTTTTATCCGACATCTGATCTTCTTTCAACACTTGCGAATCATTCTTAAACTCAATCTCCAGTTCCGCTGTGGGTATTACAGCTGCCACTTTATAATCGATTTCCGGAACACTACTTAAATTGTTCTCACTGACAGTGAATGTACTTCCTACTGCCGTGTCTACAGCCAATCTACTACTTGTGGGCGCACTCCTTTCTCCTAACACTGGCACACTCTCCCGCCGTTGATTATTCCATACGGAATTTTCATAACGACGACACCTGGGTTTTCTCCTGTTATTGGGCCGCCAAAATTTCTCCACACCCGGTCGGCCCCTCACCGGCGCGGCTAATGGTTTCCCTGTCTCGTCCCAGCAGATACGCTCCCCGGATACTGCTGAGGCGGCTGGTCACACCCTCTGGCGTTATTACTATTCTGCGCAGCCCGTATCACGCTAGAATGATACTGGTTTCCGTCATTCCGGTTATTATTTGCATTGTACCGATTGTTATTACGGTCCGAACCATTATTGTTATTGCTGCCATGGTTGCGGTATGCATTATTCCCATGGTTATCGTTGGTGTGGTTGCTGTGGTACCCGTTGTTGTTACCACGGCCTCTACCACTGTCGCGATTATTGCGCCAATTGTCCTCGTCCTCCACTCTTTCCAGGAAATCATTTATTGTCCTGTAATTGCTTCCTACGTAGCATTTTGTATCATCTGGAAGCTTTTTGTAGAGTTCCCAGACTATTTCGGATTCCGTGCGGCGATCACGCAAATATTCCAACTTGCGGATCCAGCCCTCACAAAACTCCTTCATCGAGCCGCGCAAATTCGCATCGAAAGGCCTTGATACGACAAATTCGCTCCAGACACTTTGCTGTTTTTGCTCTGACCAGTATTCAGCCAGAAACAAATTTTTAAACTCGTCAAAAGTCAGGTTCGTAATGTTGAGGTTTAGGCCCCAACGCTTGGCATCACCAGCCAACACATCAATAACCGCATTAATTTTTCTCTCATTAGTCCATGATCTGGGTAAAACTCTTTCACAATTTTTAATGAAATCCGTCGGGTGTATACCGCCTTTTTTCAAGGGGTCGAACCGCTCCTCTTTCGTCAACAACTCCGAACTATGTGCACAGATTGGCACATAGCTCTGTTTTATCGTCAAGTTTCCTTTCTAATTCCGACACCCTCGTAATCACTTGGCAAGTGGTTGTCGCAAGCGTTTCCACTTCCCTCTTTTTCTCTTCGCAGGTGTTAGCCTGCTTCGTCACTTTGGTATCTACTTCGGATACTAAAGCCTTTAAAGTTTCCACCTTCTGTTGATCCTCTTTTCTCACTAATTGAATTTGTTCCGTCACCTTATTCTCGATGATCGGAGCAACTGCGTCTCCTACACTTTTCTCGATTCTGCTAATTTCGGAATCAAAACGAGTATTTATGCTCGCAATTTCCGCCTGAACGCCTATCATTTCCTGTTTAAGGTTACCGATTTCGGTATTAATCACGACAATATCGTCTTTGATTTTATCAACTTTTGTGTTAACAACTTCAACATTGTTGTTAACAACTTAATAGCTTTGTTCTGATTGTCTAGCATTCGTTCAATTTTTTCAGACAGAGTTACTTGCTTGGCAGCCTGAGCTGCTTGCTCGGCAGCCTGAGCTTCTTGCTTGGTAGCCTGATCTTTAATTTCTGCCGATTGACTCTTGATTTCGTTAATCAAAACATTCAATAAATCAGTTAAATTCCCGGAAACCACAGGTTTTACTTCCGTAGCGGCTTCCTCTTTCATTGTCCCCCCGTATTCGTCATCAAGGGATTCAGATTTGATTTTCACTTCCGATTCCGAAACATTTTCTAAAGTCTGGAATTCCATTTCTGCTCTTTGTTGCGTTTCGGCGGTCGCATCTTTCATGCTAGCCGCCTGCCCCGGAACAATGGGTACCGCTGTGCGCGTTTCCCACTGTTCGACCGATTGTTCCGTATCCAAGTCTACCCAATTTTGGTAATTGTTGCCTTCACTCATTTTAATAATTTTCAATATAAATGCAAAATCTCAACTCTAATTAGGATTCCTCACACGAATATTCTCGCTGACGTATCGACCATTTCGTAACCAGTACTTTGTTACGAGATTTGCACAATGCAAAATTCGTGTCCAGAACAACCTAAAATTTGAAGATTGTCCTGTCACCAGGTCGCCACGTGTAACCTCCCCCCTCACTTATCGACCTTAATGACAGTGAAAAATTAAACCGCGTGTACCTAATGGAAATTTGGGAAAAGCAATCGTCACCGAAGTTAATCTATCGGTAAAGAGGGAGGAAAGGGTTACATCTAAATGAAAGGAAAAATGCAAATGAAACTGGTGGAAATTAATTTTGAAAAGGGGTAAAGTTAATAAAGAAAGTAAATGTGCGGCCGTTACGTTAACAATTAACTGGCGGTAATTAGATATTTGAGATTTGGGGGAAATCACGGTCGCCAGTCCTAAGGACAATTACTATAGTAACTGAAAAAGAAAGGTTATTACACATATAATTAACACTAGAAGCGTGGCAACTGAAGGTTGACACGTGTAGTGTGAAAACAGAAAGTTTGTCAGAAGTAATAAATTTCGCTACACTCTGACTTAATTTAGCAAAAGAATTAATAAAACCGGAAAATCGAAAGTTAATTTAGTAACTGAAGTTAATAGTGAGCTTTCTTTCTGAAGCACATCGAAATCCAGTAAAATACGGTTAGTCTTGGACTACCTCAACAATCATTCCAAAAGCAACTTGACACGCAATTTAGAAACAAGAGATTTAACTTTGAACTTGAATTAAATGATTCTGAACTATTAACAATAGTAAAATTTAGTACGTACCAAGCTGAGCTGCAGTCACAGGTAAGCTAAAATATGCTAACAAAACTCGCACTCTAAATTTGTGCTCGTGTAACCTAAATATTGTAGCCAGCTACTGAACTTTGAAATTAAAGCAGTGAAATCTAATTATATTATTTTAATGCTGGCGTTTGAATTTCAACGACACTCGGGTTCATTTCGGAAAAGGAAGGGACCCTGCTTGGCAATGCAATTGGGACAATGAGCAACAAAGGTTCATGCTAAGTTGCTGTAATATTGCGAGGCAAATGGAACAATTTGAAAAGCTGAGGTCTGCCATACAGTTCTGAAACTTTACGTGCTTTTAGTCTTCCTTGTTGGTTGATTGAAGGTTTGAAGCCGTCGATCGAGGAGGTGGCGACAGTCACTCATTGTCGGCCGTCGCTGTTGCAGAAGCTGGATGTTAGCGCGCCTTCTTCTCGACACGGTCACCAGGCGAAACGGGCTCTTGATGTGCGCCAGCTAATGCTTCCCGTCCGCGACACCATGTCAGAAACTATCATCGCGAGTCGAGCGCAATTACATGCTGCCAAACCCCGAAAGCGCGGCAACTCGCGGGAGCGTCACACAACACCTGCTCCACTCGCTACTCCCGCCAGACTCCCACTGCCCGCGCTCCACGCGGCAGAGTTAACACTACCAAAGATCCTACACACTTTGAGTCTTCACACGACCTATCGATGTAATCGTTCGATAGCAGTTTTCCCTAGGCAAGACCCAGCGTAAAAATACAAATAATATTTACGAAACAAACCAATTATACATCGACATAAGTGCATAAATATATATATACAAACAGTAAAACAATTACAATATATAAAGAGACAGAAATGTCATATCTTGAGGTAACAAAACAAGGAAAAAAAATAATAGTACAATAGATGAAAATAGGAGGATATGCATTTCCGGCGTTACACTATGTCGTTTATATAGATCAGGAACATTAGAGGGCATATAACACTTCCTTGGGGAACGCCGGACATTATTCCAGTTTTACTCGATGATTTCCCGTCTGTTACTACGAAGTGTCACCTTTCTGACAGGAAATCACGAATCCCGTCGCACAACTGCGGCGATACTCCGAAGGCACGCAGTTTGATTAGAAGTCGCTTGTGAGGAACGGTGTCGAAAGCCTTCTGGCATTTTAAAAATATGGAATCAATTTGACTTCTCCTGTCGATATCACTTATTGCTTCATGAGGGTAAAGAGCTGGTTGTGTTTCACAAGAACGATATTTTCTGAATCTGTGCTGACTATGTGTCAATAAATCGTTTTCTTCCGGGTACTTCATAATATTCGAATACAGTATATGTTCTAAAACCCTAATGCAAATCGACGTTAGTGATATAGGCCTATAATTCAGCGGATTACTCCTACTTCCCTTTTTGGGTATCGGTGTGACTTGAGCAATTTTCCAGTCTTTAGGTACGTATCTTTCTGTGAGCGAGCAGTTGTATACAATTGCTAAATATGGAGCTATTTTATCAGCATGCTCTGAGAGGAAACCTGACTGCTATAAAATCTGGACCGGAGGCTTAGCCTTTGTTAAGTGATTTAAGCTGCTTTGTTACACCGAGGATATCTACTTTTATGTTTCTCATCTTGGCAGTTGTTCTTGATTGGAATTCAGGAATATTTACTTCGTCTTCCTTGGTGAAGGAGTTTCGGAAAACCGTGTTTAATAACTCTGCTTTAGTGGCAATGTCATCAGTGACTTCACCGTTGTTATCGCGCAGTGAAGGTATTGATTGTGTCTTGCCACTGGTGTGCTTTATGTATGACCAGAATCTCTTTGGGTTTTCTGCTAGATTTCGAGACAGAATTCCGTTGTGGAAATTATTAAAAGCATCTCGCATTGAAGTACGCGCCATATTTCGAACTTCTGTGAAACTTTGCCAATATTGGGGATTTTGCGTCAAATAATGTATGCACTAGCTAAAATGGCGACTTAATAAAATACACAGAAATACAAAATGAAAGTTAAATGAATAATATAATAGCAAGGGTTACACTCTATCATATGCAACTTGTATAGACGACAGAGAATTATGCTTAATAATGTTTATTCAAGAAAGAACGTCTCAAATAAACGAGAATTGGTCTTGTAACGTTCAGTTAAAATGCAGACAGAAAATACCCCTATGAAATGCAGTAAAGCTATGTTTAGAATGTTAAGAGAATGGTAGCAAAATCACCAAAATAAATATTCATGAAAGATACACGAAAAGTGAGTCCATTTGAGTAATCCCAATAGACGTAATATTCACCAGCTCAAAACAGTTCCGACTTCGACATGATGATTTACAAATTATCACATGCGAGATGATAATGGAAACTCTGTCTCACTTCAGTTCCGTAACACGAGCAGAAGGAGTTAATCATACTCTGGAAAACGTTCACAGCTTTCAAATTATAAAATCCCTTGAGAAATTAAAATATTGTAGGGGCCGTTCACTGCCGACAGTCAATCAGGTACAAAATCGAATAGCGCTCGTTATCGCAGGCAGGTCTGACTCCTTCCAGAACGAACATCTACGTGCCCATAATCGCCCTTTGAGCTCTTCATTTAAAAAGTCCTGCTGTCCTCTCGGCTCCTGTAGCGTTCTGCTACTGTCTGTTTTTTCATTCGCTGAAGGCTGTTCCTACCAAAAATACATTGTCATACAGAGAATTCAGATATGGTGACAAATAGTAATTTTATGTATTTTAATCCTCATTTCATGAGATGATTATTTACCCATAGTTCGATTGTCTGAAGCTGCTTTTCAATACAGGGTGAAATGCATCACAACTGCTGTACCAGTGCCACAAAGTTTGAGAATGGAGTGGAATAAAATATACATCATTCTTAAGTTATACAGAAATGACTTGACTCAACTTGACCACATCCCGGACTTAACTATTATATCAGAAGAATATTTAAATAAAGAAATTCAGTCACACCTATATCATTCAGAATATTCACAAATAAATATTTGGTCATAAACAGATAAGGTAGTATTGATATTAAATGACGACAAACTGTCATTAAATATAGTTTAAACAATTATTTGTGTCTTCTTCAATGTACTCTTTTAGTTCTCTTTTCAGTTGTAGTGTCTGGTAAAACATGTGACTGACCACTTTTAAATCAGTACAATTTGTAATAGCACTTGTAATGAACATTCAAATAAGGTTACTGGGAAAATAGTAAACTGTTCATTAAAGAACTACACAAGTATTTCAAGAAATGAGGCATTCATGCTTCATTCATATGTTGTGTAATTGGGAATATGATGTTCTGACAAACATTTGCGTAACAAAACAGATTTAAAAGATGTCATAAGTCAATAAATACAAAAGATAAGTACAGTTGACTGGCTTTCTGGGATTATAACTATCGTTCACAGGTACAGAGAGACTGTTGAAATCATATGAAGCATTTGAAAGTTTGGGTTTATCAGTGTACCTCATTTTTATGAGCTCACAGATGTATTCAGATCTGGTTTGTCAGTTGATTGTATGTTATTAGAGGTTCTCAAAGAGCAGCAAGACACTCCATTTTGGATGCATCTTTAGCGCAAAGGCCATACTAGCGATAGAAGTCCCAATTCCCAACTTTGGAGTTTACCAATTTCTGGCGACGCTGCTCTTCCATGTACCTGGATTCATCTGTACGTCACGTAGCCGGACCTCCTGCTTCGCACCCTGAGCCCTGAGCCCTGGGCCCGCTAGCATTCAGTCTTAACAACGATTTCATCTTATATCGTACCAATACTGGGTGACCGATAAGGTCGCCTACATAAGAATAACTTTACAGTGTCATCCTCGAAGCATAGTGAAGTACTGCCATAACAACAAATTTCAGTCGGATCATTACGCTATTTAGAAAAATTTTCTTATAACTGAAGATCATCAGTTGGACGGGAGTGCCGGAACAAAGGATTTTGCTTTTCACTGGAACATTTTCAGATCTGTCTGCATTGATTTAGTAAAACCAAGTAATGTGTAATTCCAGACAAGAACTTTAAACGCGAATACAAAGGCCGAGACGTTTGGTTGTTGTAAAAGTTTCGATTATGAGGTTCACCAAATCACTAGTTTAGTTCTTATTTTAAAAAATCCACACAGTTATGAAATTAGGATAAGTACACTTAAAAAGTGCGTGTAAAATGTCTACCATTTGGTTTGAATACGAAAGTGTAAGTATTTCTACCTTCGGATGGCGGTAGTAATGACATTAATCCAAGTGAATATCATCGACACTGAGGACACTTTCTTGGCTGCACGACGCGAATCACACAAGTTATATCGCTAGCGCTACATAGATTCCACAATAAACGATATTAATCCCAAAATTAAACATGGAGACAGACAGTAGATGTGATCTCCCTTTCCTTGATGTGTTAGTCTGCAGAGCAGCAGACAGTTATCTGACATTCGGAGTGTGTGGAAACGGTAAAATGTCTTTAGAAGCCACTTTGCACAACCAACCAACAGCAAAGCCAGCAGTGACGAATAACGTTTCAAACAAAGCACAAATTCTACGATAACGGAAAACCATGTGAAGTAATGGGCGCCCACAAAATATTCTAAGTTCGGAGCTGGCGTGGCCGTACGGGCCGCTAGGCAAGCCGGGTACCGTCAGCAACCGCGTGGTGCCGAACGTTAGTTGGAGCAAGAGGGATAGACCCAGATCGTGTTCCAGGCTGACTGCGTAGCTGGGAATTCCATGTTGACACTGTGTCGCGGAATGGGCTTTGTGTTGATGAAGGAGATTTGTATGCCGGTAGTGCCGTAGTTGGCGGACTTTGTGAAACCATAATAGCTGACATTTCACAGTAAGTATAGAAATTAACATTAGCCAGAGGAATCATGGTACTTCAAAAAGAAACATGTAAATTTCCATTATTTCCACGATGGTTCTGATGGTGTAATCAGATTTCCAATATCTTTATTACTTTAAAGTTTAGTATCTGTAAATTATACAAGTAACATCCATCAACGAATTTCCAAAATCTAAACGATTCATCCGATTTTGTCATTCGACGTGTCTTTAGAAAGCTATTACTGTAAACCTAAATTGGTATGAATTACAGTCATGTAACTTGAATAGTACATGAGTTATTGGAGGTTAAAGTGTCCATTTACTAGTGATCGCGGGGAGAAATTAAAAGCTGTTCTAATTTGTAATTTGTGGTAGTAATTGTGGAGGGGTGATTTTATATGTTTTACTTCGGGATTGATTAGTAATTTGTTAGTATATTGTGGCAATGTACGTGTGCAAGAGGGGAAGTACAGGCACTGAGGTGTACGTCAGTGACCTCGTGTATTTATGTAAAATATGTATTGATTTTATGCTTTGTATAAGAGTGTGCCAAAGAATTAAGCGGTCAAATTGAAGGGTATTAAAACTGTAATTGTATGTGCACGCATTTTTTGGTGTGTGGAGGTAGGAAGGATTTATTAAAGTCAATTAAATAGAACTTGTGGGAAGTTGAGCTTACTGAGATTCAGTCGTTTGCCTTGTGACTTTGTTCCTAAAGTATCGTTTTCCGCTGGAGGGAATCTTTAGCGAGGATCCTGGTTGGGTTTGGGAAATGGTTTGTTGAAGGGGTTTCTATTTTTGGTTTTCGTTGTAGACAGATTTGTCACGCAAAACGGTGGAGCTCGGAATTCAGAGGCAGACACGAATTCTACGAGGCATTTGGTCAAAAGGCTGTTGTGATTTGATCAATACTTCGTGCTAAAATCCGTGTGGGCGTCTGTAGTTCAACGGAAAAATCAATGCAAGAAGGCGCCTAGCACTGAGTGAGCGGCACAAGAAGTGTATTTAAAAATTTTTATTTCTTGTCCAAAAAATTGTTTGTGCATAACTGAAATGCATTCATTTATTTAATATGCCATTTCTTTCATAATTTGTGTTAGCTTAAGTTATATCGAAATTCATGCTGCTCCCACACCACTACAAAAAATTTATAAACACTATTGGCCTGGTGTTTTAATCATTTAATTCCGTTCTTTGTAATTTGTTCTATGTGTACTTCTATGAACTGAAGGGTGCTACTTCCGAATATTCTGGCAAGCCAGAATGTTAAAAAGTGGAGGTGTGTGAGGTAACGGGTGAGTTGACATGGCAGCACGGGCCTCTCGGCAAGCAGGCGCCCGTCAGCAACCGCGTGGCGCCGAACGTTAACTGGAGCAAGAGGGTTAGCCGCAGTGTGTGGACCACGCTGACTGCGTGGCTGGGAATTCCATGTTGATGCTGTGTCGAAGAATGGGCTTCGCGTTGGTGAAGGAGATTTGTATGCTGGGAGTGCCAAAGGTGGCGGACCTCGTGAAATCGTAATAACCAACATTTCACAGTTTGTATAGAAATTAATAGTAGCCAGAGGTATCATGATACTTCAAAAAGAAACATGTAAATTACCATTATCTGCACGTTGATTCTGATGGTGTAATCAGATTTTCAATATCTGACTATAAATTATACAAGTAACAAAAAATGGTTCAAATGGCTCTGAGCACTATGGGACTTAACTACTAGGGTCATCAGTCCCCTAGAACTTCGAACTACGTAAACCTGACTAACCTAAGGACATCACACACATCAATGCCCGAGGCAGGATTCGAACCTGCGACCGTAGCGGTCACGCGGTTCCAGACTGTAGCACCTACAAGTAAGACCCAGCTACGAATTTCCAAAATCTAAACTATTTATCTGACTTTGTCGATCGACATGTCTTTAGAAAGCTATTAGTGTAAACCTAAATTGGTATAAATTATAGGTATGTAACTTTCATAGTGCATGAGTTATTGGAAGTTAATGTGGCCGATTACTAGTGATCGCGTCAGGCCATAAGTACTCCACAATTACACAAAAAAATACAAAAAAAAACGGTAGCAGCATGCTTGTAAATATATTTATTCGTCTATGTCTTTGTTTATATCCAATATATACTATTCATGAAGAAATTGGTCAAATATTTACTGTGTTTTAGAAAGCACAGAGACATTAGGCTACTGGCCTACCTTTGCTTCTATTACTTTGATATATGTTTATTTAATTTGTTTATCTATTTAATAATGTGTGTTAGAGCGTGTTTGTGGTCCACCCGCTGGAATATTTATTCAGTTTCAAGTTATTTAAATGTAAATCCAGTATTTCTTATTTATTTCAATATGTTTGTGAGTTTGTGTTGTCTTGCAGACATGGAGGGAGCGCTGTAGCCAATCACAGCGCTCGTTGCTATGGTAGGCGACTACTGAAGAATGGAGAGACTGTATGGAATTGGGGGAGGAGCATCGGGTCGCACAGGACACGGAGGAGTAGTGGACGGGAAGGCGGGACAGGCGGTCGCAGGAACTATGTGGAGACAGGAGCAGTTTGCACGTGGTCGCGGTAGATAGAAATATTCCCTAGCGCCGACTTCTGCAATTGTGAGAATTCCGTGGCTTCGGCAGTGAAAACGAACTATGCGTTAAGAAGTGAATATCTCGCGAACTATGTTGTTGTTCATAACTAATTAAGTGAAGTAAGAATCTATTATTTCCCTGTTATTCAACTTATATGTGATTTAATTGCTGGACCATCGACACCAGTAAGCGTTTTTTAGCAATTAACGGCTTTCTTAAAGATACTTCTGCTATCGTACTCTTCACTTAAAATCGTAGAAAATAGTACCTGCAGATTTCATTTAATTGCAATCATTCATTTATGAATTTCTATGTTACATTCAAAATTCCCAATTTCCGAGTTATAGGAACCTTCGACTATTCGATTCATGTGTATATTCATAGTGTATGCTGTAGACTCAGCAGTATTTGGCTTGTAATACGGCAACTATGTATCCCAGCCCCTAGACAAAGAAAGTAGCCAAAACCTTTAATCTTTCAACTCTGAGTCTGAGGGTCAGTAGTTGAGAGCCACCACATTTTTATTTGAAAGCCCGCAACCAGAAGGGCAGAAGTTAGGATGTGAGTAATATTTACGTAAGGGAAGTGTGATAATAAACTGAGATCTGTAAGAGTGAAAGTAATTTAAGTGGCGATGACCGCAATAGGCCCAACCGCGTTGCGCAAGGAATACAGACAGCTATCAGGAAGCCCACTCAGCAGAACGACAGTAATACCGTGGTAAGCATATTCCGTATCTTTCACTAACTATTATCACTATCTATCCAATGACGATGATCCACCAATAGTAGCACAAATAATTTTCCTCAGTAACTCAAATTCGTTGGAAGAATAGTGCGAAAACATCCTGTTTGATGTGTTTTATGTAGTTAGAAAATCTCGTGAAACACAAAACTTTGGCTGGAGAGCGGTTATATAGCTGGCAGCACGACTCACATTGAGAGATTGGAATAACGATAAGGAAAAGAAACAAAAAACTTGTTTCCGACAGTGTTTGGCCAACTGTGGACACTGAAGACTCCTAAAGAAGATACCAGCTGAAACACTGAATATCGAAGAATGAGTCGGGAAGGGAAAAGTAACGTGACATAATAATTAAGAAGTTTTTTGCCTTCCAATGACAACGGCCACGATAGCCTACAGACCCATTTAGCGCTAACTTAACACTGACTTGGCAAAATACGGTCCACCTGAGACGATTGTATCAAAATGAATATCTACAGAACAGAAAAAATGCTAAAGAACTGACTTTAGCAACAGACGGAAAAACTGACAGATATTGAATGTAGATGAAACATCAACGCTTCGTAAAACAACACGAATCAGAACCGCACATATACAGGGTGTTTCCGTAAGAAAGTTCAAAAATGTAACTGGAAACAGAAAATGCTCCACTGAACAATTTGAGGTAGGAAATATGGGCTCGGAGAAGCCAGCTTACATATGGAAGTAAACTTGTCTACCGCTTTGTCTAGCATTACTGTTTTGCAGCTTATTTACCGCTAATACGCGTACAAGCTTACACGTACTGTGCTGATTATTTACACGTACATTCTTTATTTCCTGCAAGGAAACAAGAAGGACGAGCCTAATTACCAGGAAGTCATGATGCAGGTTTTGTTTACTTTACTTGTCTATAAAGGTGGTTCTGCTGTACCGTATTTACACTGTCCATTACAGAACGTGCTATGAGTCAATGCTATTCAGAAACGCACAGTACAATATACAACTGAGCAGTATCAGTAAAGTATTTCCTTGTCCCTGGATTGGTAGGGGAGGTCCTATTCCGCGGCCTGCAAGGTCACCTGACCTGAATTCCTCTGATTATTTCGTATGGGCAGATCTAAAATCACTTGTGTATGAGACCCCAGTACATACGAAGATGGAAATCGTTGCCAGAATTGTAGCTGCCAGTGATATGATTTGAAACACACAAGGAATATTTTTCATGGTGAATCAGCACATTTTGCAAGATGCAGTACAAATCCTATGTCCATTGTGTCAATGATGGTATTTTAAGTTAACGATAACTAACGCAAATAAAAAATTACAAAGGAATGTGAATTTAATCACACTACATCCTTAAGCTGGCTTCTTCGACCACAGGTTCTCTATCTCAGATTGTTCAGTGGAGCATCCATTACGACCTGTTAAATTTTCTCACGTTCTTACGGAGGCACCCTGTATAGTTGAACAAGAAGAAAAAATACAGCGCAGAAAGTAACTTGCACGTTAAATTACCGTCATGAGACGTTGGGTTAAAATAACCACTAGATTCTACATCACAATATAAAACTTTCTCAAAGCAGTAGATGAAGAGCGAAATACAAGACAGAGTGGAGTTCCCATTCGCCACTGGATCTTCTAATGGCAATAACTTCGAACACACCACGAGAGCATCTGAGACAACTAAGAAGCGTAACCGACCAGTCTTCAGCTGTGTAACAACTTACCACAACTAATGTCCACCACCCCAGTGAGAGCACCAGATGTGATGTTTACGGTATTACCTCTGTGATGGAAATTGCGTCAGAAAGGTTTCCGAGAGTGTATCGATGAGCAGGGTGTGTGTGTTTGTGTGTATGTGAGTGTGTGTGTGTGTGTGTGTGTGTGTGTGTGTGTGTGTGTGTGTCTGGTTACTGCAACTTGCGCAGTAGGCAATAAACTTCAAAGTAACATAAAAAACAGTACCTTTAAATGAGTTTGCGACAAAGCCGAGACTACGATCTTAACAAATGCCTGAACAGACGGAGCCTGTTTTCGGTTTATTACGTTAATTAAGCCTCGCCACGGGAGCAGAAAGATAAACAGCGGCAAAACATCGCCACGGCGTCCAATTTTGCTGCAGTCACCGCGTCGTAACCGTTACGAGCGGCAATTGGGCGCTCGTAAAACGCACATTCCCAGCAGCCGCTCAGCGCGGCCGAGTTGAGAGTCCCACTGGGGGAAAACGGAAAACTGCTGCCCGTTGCTCTGCCTTGTGCTGTCCGAGCACTGAGTTACGTCTAGGTACTTTCCGATAGTATGACGTTACTAATACTTGGTGTTTCGGCGCACGGCAAAGCGTAACTTAGAGCCTATTTGTATGTGTTAAAAGCTGACACAGAATTGTGCCCTGTATAGGCCCACCACGGATCTCTCGTCCTGTCTGCAGTGGCTCTATAGGCCTCCAAAGGGATTGGAAGAAACAGCGTTACAACCCACTAAATGTTAGTAGTCTCATACAAATTAATACTGAAATATTTGGCTTAACATGCTATAACAAGAACAAAACAACCATCCACAGATATAATTCAAAGTGTATCGTACCGACAGTACAATAATAGAGTGAGCGTGCGCGTTGTATAGCAGCAGCGCGAACGGCAGGCCAGAGCAGGATGTCGTTACCGTAATATCCAACAAGGCCGACGCAGGTTAGCTTGCTGAAACAGCAAACTCAGCGGTACTACACAAACTCGTGCAGCAAGGGACAGTTTAGGATACTGGCAGCGGCAGTTACGTTTTAGAATGCGTGAACTGGCAGTGGCACTTATGCACAAGCACTTCACTGACGACTGTTACTGCTGGACATCTTGTGACAAGAATATATGGTGTACCGAAGGTCCATAAATAGGCTTTTCCTTTACGACCGATTGTGAGTACTATTAATACACCGATGGGCAGTCTAGCAAAGGAAATGGCGCCTCAAAGCTCCGACATTTGGTAGGCCACACAAATTCGTGGAACTTTTAAAAGCGTATCTCGGCCACAGACATGATGGTTAGCTTCTATGTGAAGTCTTTATTCTCGAATGTACTGCTACAAGACACACCTTAGAGGAACGCATGGCACCCGATATCTGCGATCTACTGCACCACTGTTTAACGACCACCTATTTCACGTGGAAAGGGGAATTGTATGAACAGACAGATGGTGTAGCTATGGGTTCCCCTCTCTCACCTATTGCAGCAGACATTTCCACGGAAGATTTTAACGAAACAGCTCTCCAGTCCGCATCATTACGTCCAGAATGTTGGCTCCGATATGTTGACGATACTTTCGTTATCTGGCCACATGGAGAGAAGAGCTACGAAATTTTCACCAACACCTCAACTAGCAGCACAAAAAATGGCTCAAATGGCTCTAAGCACTATGGGACTTAACTTCTGAGGTCATCAGTCCCCTAGAACTTAGAACTACTTAAACCTAACTAACTTAAGGACATCACACACATCCATGCCCGAGGCAGGATTCGAACCTGCGACTATAACGGTCGCGCAGTTCCAGACTGTAGCGTCTAGAAACGCTCGGCTACCACGGCCGGCCAACTAGCAGCACGGCAAAATCCAATTCACTACGCCGATGATGGAATGGGGTGTTGCCATTCCTCGACGTGGAAATTTACAGAAAGCCTGATGGCAAACTTAGCCATAGAGTACTGACAGGTACCTACATGCCCCCTCCCATCATCACCTTATGTAGAAGAAATTCGCTCTGTGCACTCCAACCAAGAGGGCTCACAGGATGAAGTACAAAACCTCAAGCACATTTTTTGTACCAATGGTTATGGAATGAAAATAATAGATAAAATTATGGTGACAAAGAATGAAGGCAATAGATGAGAGCAAATGGAAGCACAAAAACTCGCTCTGTTGCCATATGTTCACGTTGTCACTGAACAGGTGGGCAAAATTCTTCGCCGGCAGGCTTCAAACCGATTTTCCGAAGCAGCAACAGTTTTTTGCACAAGGAAAGATACAGTGACAAACTATATGTCGCTGGAGTTTACGAAATCTGCTGTGAATGTGGAGTAGTGTATGTAGGTGAGACGGGGCGACCAAACAGCACACGGATATCAGAACACAAAAGATATATCCCACTGAGGCAGCACACAAATTCAGCGGTGGCAGAACACCAGGATGATTGCGGCAAAACAGATTAATTTTGGCCGGCCGCTGTGGTCTAGCGGTTCTAGGCGCTCAGTCCGGAACCGCACGACTGCTACGGCCGCAGGTTCGAATCGTGCCTCGGGCATGGATGTGTGTGATGTCCTTAGGTTAGTTAGGTTTAAGTAGTTCTAAGTTCTAGGGGACTGATGACCACAGATGTTAAGTCCCAAGTGCTCAGAGCCATTTGAACCATTTTTTTTGATTAATTTTGGTGAAGCTCGCGTAGTGGCGAAACAGCCTCTTACTTTCAGGAGGAAAATTAGAGGGGCAGCAGAAATAGCGAAGCGACCGGCCAACATGAGCAGAGAAGATGGCTACCGACTTCCGATGTCTTGTCAGTCGGCAATAACAGCGCTACGGGACTGTATCTCACGTGAACCAACACATATAGGCGCGCTGGGGACCGCAGCGGCCGCAAGCACATAGAGTGCCGGCGCGCCTCGGCTGGCGCTAGAAAGCAGGAAAACAACGCCACGTCACAGTTGCCACCTGGTTTTCCATTCGCCGATTTCACCAAACACAAGCAGTAATGCAAACACCAATCAAAACGTCTTGATTCCGCCAATGAAAACTAGTAATACAAACAGTAATAAAGACATCCAACATCCCTCGCCTTCATCCTAAACAGCCTATCAGAATTTGATAACAGCCATGTCTGCAGGTACATAAGAAGCAGAGTTTTCTAATTCAGCTCACTAAGGCCAACAACTTTGCCTCTCATCTATCCTATGTTTTTTCCATCCCAGATGATCCCCAATTTGATTACTCCCTCTTCCCTGACGTCATCGACCGTAAAGATACCTCTGTTCCTCCCCTTGCTCCTAGCTTCCAGTACTTGGGCCACACACCACCATCTGAACTTAACACTCCCTTCACTACACAGGACATCAGCCTCACACTCCGCACTACACGCGGCACTGCTCCCGGCCACGACCGCGTTACCTATTGCTACCTCAAACACTGCTCTCCCTCCTTCCTTGCATTCCTTGCCACCCTCTACAACGTAATCCCAGCCACCAGCCTCTACCCCGACCTGTGGAAATCCTCCCATGTCCTGATGTTCTCCAAAACCAACAAGCCTCCATCTGGTGTCTCTTCCTGTTGCCCTACATGTCTCACCTCAGTATTCAGCGAGCTCTTGGAATCCATCCTCACCCAGCGCATCCATCACCATCTCCACCGATACCACCTCCTCCCCAACACCCAACGTGGCTTTCGACCTTCCTTCTCTGACAATGACCAACTCCCACCTCACTCATTTCCTTTCCCTCCAGCTTAACTCCTGTCGCTCCATCATTTTTGCCTCCCTCGACCTCGATAAGGCCTATGACCTTGTCTGGCATCCTGGTCTCCTGTTTAAACTCAAGACCTCACCCTTCCTGTCAACTATGTCCATCTGATTGCCTCCTTCCTCTCCCGCCAAACCTCCTATGTTACCATCCATAACGCCAATTCCCACACCTTCTACCCCTCAGCAGGTGTGCCCCAGGGCTCTGTCCTCTCCCCTCTACCTCCTGTACATGGCAGATATGCCCCAATGCCCACCCCCTCCAGCACACCTCCTGCAGTATGCCAATGACACTGCAATCCTTGTCCTTGCCCCTACCCTCCAACGGTCCCAACGTCACATAGTGTAACTAGTGGCTCCTGAAAATCAATCCTTCCAAGACCCAGGCAACCATCATAGGTCATACCACTTGCTCCTTCCGGCTTCTTAATTTCCTCCTTACCATCTGCACCCATCCTGTCCGCCTCTCCCCCACCCTCAACTATCTTGGCCTCACCATTGACCGTCACCTCACCTGGATCCTTCATCTCTGCTCTATCCAATCCTAGGCCCACAACCATTTCAGACTCCTAAAACTCCGGCCAGACATGGTGGCTGAACCCCTCTACCATCCTCCACACCTACAAATCCTTAATCCATTCCATCCTCTATTACGCCAGTCCTGCCTGGATATCCATCCACCCCCCCCCCCCCAAATTCTACAGGTCCCTCCAGATCCTTGAGTGCTATGCACTCCAAATCACCTTCCATATATGCCTGCCGTCTCCCACGTGGATCCTCTACGACCTGATTCCTTTCCCCCATCTGCTCATATTCCTCAAACATATATGCAAACTGTACGCCTCCCACTGCCTTGATCCCCCCTCATCTCCTGGTTGCTTCTCTCCTCTCCAACCCCTACCCTCTGTTGCGCCTTCAGTGTTGTGTCCCCCCTACCCCCTATCTCCACACCCTTCATCTCCATTCCCAATGGGGCTTCCATCAACTCCCCCTCCCATATGATGCCCTCTCTCCCTCCATTTATCACTCCTATCAACTCTTATCCTCACCTCTCCCTCCCTTCCTCTGTCCTTTTTCTGTGCTCCCTTTCCCCCCATTCCATCCTGTATTTTCCCTGCCTACCCTGTCTCAGCATCCCTTCTCTCTCCAAAGTCCTTTTGCATTTCCCTTCTCTGCCTTTTCTCTCCTACCCTCTTTTTTTTCATCTGTCCAGGTCGCCCCCCCCCCCCCCCAACTTGCCCATGGATGTGATGTGTCATCTTTGTGCTGACTTTTTAGTGCAGTGCTTCCAGTGCTTGTTAAGTGTTGTGCGTCTTTATCGAGCAGTTGCTAACGGACATCGTACTGTCGCTGGGTGTGATTTTTATATCTCTCGTGAACAGAAACTAGACTGTCACCATGTAGTTGTCAGTCAACTATTTTACCTGCCTGCTTTCTTTGTATCTTATTAGCATCGCCCACCCTTTTGCCGGTTTACAATTTAAGTCACCATTTTATCACCTGCTTTTATTGTTTCTTATCTTCTTATGTTTTAAAAATTCTCTAGGCTGAAGAGGAGTGTACTAAGCTGTTGCGAGCCTGCCCCCTCGGGCGGAATCAAAATTCAATAAGGGAAAAAAATAACACTTCCACCCACTCTTTCTGTCTCCAAGATTTCTACCTAACCATTTATGGTCAGCCCATCCAGCTCACCCCCACCTGAGATACCTTGGCCCCACCCTCGATGGTCACCTCACCTTGGCCCCTCATCTCCTGACCTTCCAGAAGAAAGCCCATTCCCCCCTTCGGCTCCTGAAACTCCTTTCTGGCCAGACATTGGGATTGCACCCTTCCACCAACCTCCACATCTACAAATCCCTCATCCGTCCTATCCTCTCTTTTGCCAGCATTGGCTCTGGATTTCCACACTCCCCCTCGCCCCTTCCCACTTTTATAAGGTCCTCCAAATCCTAGAACGAAACACATTCCACCTTGCTTTCCATATCCACCTTCCTTCCCCCACATGACTCCTGTGTGACCCTATCCTCTTCCCTCATCTCCTCTTTTGCCAGCAACGTACCTGCATCCTTTATACTGTCTGCAGGCTTGATCCCCCCCCCCCCAACTCTTGACGTCCTCCTTCCTTTCTACGCCGTGCCCATTGCTATGCCTCTATCCCTGTATCCCTCCCTCTCTCCACCTTCACACCCTCCACCTCCTTCAACAGGACAATTTCCACTACCTCCCTCTCCTGGATGGTGAGCTTCGCTGTGACTTCTGCCCTTCCTACCACCTGTAGCCTGGCCTTGTTCCCCCCCCCCCCCCCCCTCCTGGCCAAGGCCGCCACTTCTCCTTCCTTTCTCTCAGAGTGGATTTTCCTCCTTCCCCCCACCCCTTGAGTCTCTGCACCCACTCCTCGACTGTTTCCTTCCCATGTCCTTCCATCCCTGCCCTCCTTTGGCATGCTCCCCCGTCCCTCACCCCCTCCCCCCACGTCTAGCACGACCACTCCCTTCTTTCTTCCCTTCTCCCTCATCTCCATCCCATTGGCATATCCTCTCAGTTTGTTCAAAAATTGTTTCAAAGGGCTCTAAACACTATGAGACTTAACATCTAAGGTCATCAGTCCCCTAGAAATAAGAACTACTCAAACCTAACTAATCTAAGGACATCACACACATCCACGCCTGAGGCAGGATTTGAACCTGCGACCATAGCAGTCGCGCGGTTCCAGACTGAAGGGCCTAGAACCGCTCGCCCACAACGGCCGGCTCTCTCAGTTTGTTCATCGTCGTTGGAGTGATATGTCGGTATTGTGTTTGGTGCTGTTCTCCCATGCTGTGAAGAGCTGTGCAATAAAGAATAAAAGAACTCGTTCAGCAGTAAGCGAAATCATCCTGAAGAAAGTTGCTTGCAACAGGGACTAAAACATCGGCAGTTTTATATATATTGACAATGCGGTCACAAACCCAGAAAAGATTTTATTGAATGGAGATATGCCTGGTTATTTAATTTCCACATGTGTCAAGTTTTGCCCTTCACCACTTGTAGCACTGAACAATTCTTGTAGCTAACATTTCCAGTGGCATCCTTTGTTGGTGGTTCCACATTTTCTTTATTTGATTACTATTTTTAAGCTGAAGTCGTTAGATAATCATAGTAATTGGAAGTGTAATCGTTCCAGAAGATTCACGTTATAAGTAAATAATGAAACCCACATGGGTCAACGAACATATTTCATCATTCCAGTTTAAACATAATCTCCTCGTTCTTGCTCGTTGACGGAATCCCTGAGGTGTGTTACAGAAGGTTTGTTTTAGGGGGCATTTCAGGTCGTAGGTCGTGTCTTTTCAGTGTTAGTAGTACTATTATTTTATCCGTTTTATTGGAGAACACCGCAGGTGTTTTCATAAATTACACTGTAGGAAAAATTATATTGCAGGACATAAAGGTAAAAGAAGTCTATGCTACCATCAGACGATTGGCTCAGGCCCGAACCTACTAATGGTATATAAAAGCATTTTAGGAAAACTTCTGGCTGGTTGCAGTATTTCCTACAGTGTAATTTAGGTAGTACAATTGTATCAGAGAACGATCTTTTCAGTTTTTGGAAAATAAGTACTTCCTCAGTCCCATAGTGCCAGTTCGGAGGTAGAGAGCAGTAACCCATTTTTACCACAAATTATTTTACGATCATCTATATATATGTCGGAGCAATGTCACTCACAAAACCATTATTTAATATCAGGTAGCACATAACTGCTTAAATTAAATGAAACGTCAAGTCTTTGCAGAACTTCCCACTAACATCTGCTTCTCAGAAGCAGATTTCCCTTGTATAATGTCGTCGAAGTCGATGAAACACGGTGGTTATAGTCTGCGATACTAAGTTTGCAGCTCTCGTTTGTTCGCTGTTTTTTTTTTTTTTTTGGGGGGGGGGGGGATCCTCCACTTGTTGGATACTTCTGAAACGGTTGTGCTAATTACGGAGATGACCGTCAAGATACTTGGATTAACGTATTCCATTTTGATTAAATTTCCATATATATTCGTCTGCATTTAAGTTTATTCTTGAGTAATGAAACACCCAAAAAGGTCCGTGCTAACCTGTCGACTCATTATGTAGTCGATCTAAAGGGCATAAACCACATTCACGCTGATCTGAATTCCTCCAATATTATGTTAACGTGTGATAATTAGGTAGTGCATGAAATGGTCGTGTACATTCAACACTTGCTTGAACGCGTTGTTTGGTGAAGTAGCCTACGTGAGCTGTGTATCTGGGTATCTACAACAAGCCGTTTCATTAGCCGTATGTTACTGCTGGGGCGAACTATAAACGCTCTGAGCCGTCATCATCGTTTCGAATGCTTCCCGTGTGTATTTACCACATTTAAAACCAGCGTGACTGCTTCACCTTCGTACACTGCTTGAGTCTGAAGAGCGCAAACCTCATAGACGTTAAGGGACATCATTCGATTCTCACAGCAGTCGCCCGCAGGGACGTGGCACCTATAGAGTACTACGAGACGGCGCTGACAGTGTTCAACCGGAAATCTAATTCTTCAGTCCTTGTAGATTAAAGGTAACATTACTGTATTGCACCAGATTCCCTTACAAGCAGTTACGTTTCTTTTCCTATAACGGACATAGACGGAAATGACATATTTACAACCCACAGTTTCCTTTGAACAAATAATAATTACATTAAAAGAATTACAGAAATGAGACGACAAATAAGAGGAAACTTAATATTCAACAGTTGTCATGCGACTCAGAGGAATACCTGTGTGTGTTGCCGCTCTGAATAAATGACACTGGGGAATACTGGCACCGAATGTCGACAGTGGCTGACAGTAATAAACTGCAGTTCAGTGCCATACCTCCGGTGCCATCCGAAAAAGACGATTTCTCTGTAATTGTTTGTTTGTTTGTTTACAGTCATATGGGATTTCGGGTTTAACCCATCGTTTGATGACCTATTATAGATAATCGAAGTAACATATGTTATGCTACAATTTTTTTCAGTATCGCAGATGTCTTATAAAAGTCAGTTCCAAACGAACAATATTCAAGAACAAAACACGTTTTAATACAGGAATAAATACCGTTAAATACAAAAAGACTTTCATGTAGACGTCAACAACTGTCATTAGCAAAATATAGAAAACAGGTACCACCATTAATTGTACAAGACTCTGTATGTCCATCTTCTTAGAGATGGTTGCGGGACTCGGCTGCTCGATAGAGGATATCAAATTAAACACCATTCAGCCATTAACTTTCCCACCTTATTTTATTAGGCCACAAGTTTGCCGTTTTACTACGCCATCTTCAGGCCCTGACTGACGTGCCGGAAAATTCTACCTCGATTGTGATCAAAACAGGGGCCAGCAGTACTGGTATTATTAGATTTTTGCTACAGTGAACACTTCTGCCATGACCTGCCGACACTGTTTTGATCACAACCAAGGTATATTCTTCCTACACGTCTGTCAGGAGCCTGAAGAGGCGTAGTAAAACGCTGAAACTGGGTGCCAAGTAAAATAAGGTTGGAAACTTGACGGCTGAAAGGTGTTTAATTTGACATCCTCATTAATTGTACAGTTCGGTCCTAACTGTTGAAGTTCCATATGAGCAACGACCAGCGTAACCGGGTTTGCTGGGAGGAAGGCTCGGTCACGCCAGGTGGCATAAACGTGTCTATGCACATTCAAACAACGCCACACAGATTCGTAGCCAATTTGCAGAAAGTGAGTGTCAAAATATGAAACATTTAAAAAATTGATTTTCCTCGACCGGCCAAACTCCTACCTTTGTAATAGAAATTGGAGTAACATCTTTACAATCTTTTTTTTGGGTACCTGTGTAAAACTGTCAAGATACGACTAAAGGAAATACAAATCTGTTACACTGCTAACAGTCCATGTAACTTAGGTTGCTATGTTATTATAATTGTGTTGATCTACTATGTCTTCCACAATCATGACATCACCCAGGCTAATCACGAAAATACTCCTCAGAGCAAAACGCTGCCTCCTAGTTGCAAGGGAGTTTGTTTCCAGACGTTTCATGCCGCACACGGCAACTACCATCTGCCCCAAGTCGCATATAAAGTGATTCATCTCAAAAGGCCACATGTCGCTTGTCAACTCACGTCCAGCTGCGGTACTGGCGTCCAAATTCCAGCTTTCGTCGCCGATAAACATGGGTACATGAACCAGGCGCCTGCCGCGAGGGTTCATACGCAACAAAGTTCGCTGAACGTTCGTTCAGGCCTCACTATTGGTAGTCCCATGATTCATTTGGGTGGTCAGTTGCTCAGCTGTTGCACGTTTCTTCGCCCGTCCTCGTCTTGGCAGCCATTGTTCACCCCTTTCATCCATGGCCTCTGGTGCACCACAGATGCTTCAGCGGCGGTTTTGGATAGCGTCATTTTCCCATGCTATGTATACTTTAACCACGGCGGTAGGCGAACATTTTACAAACGTAGCCGTTTATGGAATGCTTCCATCCCTGACTCGACAGCCAGTGACCATGCTAATTTTGGAATTCAAATGAATCACATTACTTTATACAGGGTAAAAAGTATTTAAACCGACAAATTCTGGGAGGTTGTAGGGGACATCAAAACAAATATTTTTTTTCCTAATGTCATTTTTTCCTATGAGGAGTATTAAACCGGTAGAGGAAGATTTCTCTGGTGGCAAAGTAATTAAACCAACAAACATTATTCCATTTTTTAATAACCAAGAGACAACACATTGACAGAGCCCAATTTCAATTACAGTAGCTTTTCAAAAATGCCTCCATTGCCACGTAAACAGAGGTTACTCCGTCGTTGGATCATGTTCTGTATGACGCGGGCAAAAACCCCAGCAGTATCCTGAATTGTTCTTGCTGCTGCTGCTGCTGCTATCCGGGCAACCAGATCCTCTTCTGATGCAACAGGAGTTGCGTAAACAAGGTTGCGCATCTCTCCCCACACAAACAAGTCCTGAGGGGACATGTCTGGGGATCGAGCAGCAATGGCACAGGACCACCTCTGCCAAAAGACGTTTCTGGGAACCGTCTGTCCAGGAATCGACTCACACGACGGCTGAAATGTGCCGACGCCCCGTCAAGTTGGAACCACATGAGTTGTCTTGTAGGGAGTGGGACGTCTTCCAGCAATTCTGGCAATGCTCTGGCGAGAAAATTGTAATAGTGCCTGCCATTTAATGGCCTAGGTAGCAGATGCGGCCCAATTAAACAGTCCCCAACAACACCGACCCACACATTAACGAAGTACTGCACGTGATAAGCACTAGTAACTGTGGTATGTGGGCTATCCTCACTCCAAACATGCGAATTGTGCATGTTGAAGACTCCATTACGCCCGAACGTTGCTTCATCGTTAAACAACACAGAGATAGGAAATGTAGGATGCATTTCACACTGTTCCAGCTACCACTGCGAAAACTGTGCTCTGGGTGGATAATCACATGGTTCCAGGTTGTGGACATGCTGTAAGTGAAATGGACGTAATAATGGCTTCTTACATTCGTCTGATTCGTCCCCATGTTACGTGCAATTGCACGAGTGCTGATTGAAGGATCCCGCTCCAAATGCTGCGAGACAACTTCCTCAAATTGCAACGTTCTTACCGTACGACGGCGTCCCTGTCCAGGTAATCTGCTGAATGACCCGGTCTCACGCAAACGTTGGTACAGAGCAGCAAAGGTCGTATGATGCGGGATACGGCGATTAGGATACTGTTGTGGATAAACCCGCTGTGCAGCTCGTCCGTTGTGGTGCGCTACATAGTACGCACCAACCATATCAGTGTACTCACTCCAGGTGTATCGCTCCATTAGTAAACAAAGACACTGCCCTACTACACTGGTGGACAGCAGTTGTTTACAACTGAACAGCGTAATACGCCATCTAACAACTGAAGATCGTAATACGGCCTCTAACAACTGAAGAGCGTAATACGGCCTCCACCGGTTTAAATAATCCCCATAGGAAAAGATGACATTAGGGGAAAATATTTGTTTTGATGTGCCCTACAACCTCCCAGAGTTTGTCGGTTTAATACTTTTCACCCTGCATACACTCCACTGCTAGTGCAGCCACCTGCCGTCTGTGGTTGTTCATTGTACGTTGACATCGAAGATAGGTGGTGTTTACATTAATGTGACTAGCCCGTGTATTTGCTCTGAATGCTGCTAAGTTATTTTACTGTGGGCTATAGCAAGTGGTCGCACTGATGCGACTCGACAATATAAAGTAGAAGGTCCTTCTACCGCTTATTGCATAGAGGAATCCACTTTACGTTACTGACAGGTTAAGTATGTCAACTCCTGGTCCACTCGTCACGTCGGAGAGCGACGGTGTCAGCAGCAGCAGCAGGCCGGCGTCAGTCAGCGCCCTCGGTCCCTCCCTCGCTGCTGACATTCCGCACGCCTCCGGTGCTGCGAGCACGTCGGCAGCGCACGCCGGCGGGACGCGAGTGCCGCCGCCGCGCTGCATGTGAATAGGTGCCGAGTGGCGTGGCAGCACGGCGGGGCGCGGCGGGGGGCCGCGTGTGATTTAATGGCTCGTTACGGCGTCGGATCCCCGCTTCGTTGTCAGCGGCAGCCCGCGGCGTGCCTGCCAGCCGCCATTGTGCGCGAGCACCCGTGACGGCCGCGGGCGCAAACAGCCTATTAGGAGCCGCGTGTAGCGCCAACCTGAACGTGCGACTGCAAGTGGAGCTCTGAATGAGGCGGGAACACGTCCGCCGCAGCTATGTGGGACGGTCGTCGCCGCAGCAGGTGGCATTACTGTATCCCGGAGAGAAAGCCAACCTTTAGAAGCATTTCTCTTTTCATCCATGGTACTTCTTTAGAAAGTTATACCTCCTTTGTTTTTAAATGCGTTCTTATATCCTACCACCGAGAACTACGAGACAAATTTATTTTACTTCGCATCAATGGTCACGTCTATGATCCTGAGGCTACCGGTTTCGGTTAGCAATGACCATCTTCAGATCTGCTTTACAAAAAACGTGTCCTAATATACTGGAGGTTTACGAGATAAAGGTGGCGAGTCATTTCTAGTGTACGATTGAAATTCTCCTCTTTGAGCCACGATGTAATATGTGACGTCAAGAGTTTACGGTGCGAACGATATGAACGACCTGTTATTAAGTCTTATCATGGTAACTGTCGTGTACTACACTTAGGTGCCGGCCTCGGTAGCCGAACCGTTCTAGGCGCTTCAGTCTGGAACTGCGCGACCGCTACTGTTCGAATCCTGCCTTGGGCATGGAAGTGTGTGACGTCCTTAGGTTAGTTAGGTTTAAGTAGTTCTAAGTTCTAGGGGACTGATGACCTGAGATGTTAAGTCCCATAGTGCTCAGATCCATTTGAACCATTTTACACTTAGGTGGAAAAAAGTAAACAAGAAAAAGAAAGAAAACAGAAATAAAAGAAATGAAGGTCATGGGATAGCGCTGTGCTGATATATAGACGTCCGTAGTATCACGTACACAAGTTATAGAAGTGCATTACATTAGCGGGGCTGTCATTTGTACTCAGGCGATTCATGTGGAAAGACGTCCGACGTGATTATGGCTGCAAAACGGGAATTACACTACGAACGCGTAGATGTAGTTGCAGCCTGGCTTAGTATTGCTGCATGGGACTTTCAACGACTTGTTGAGTCAATGCAACGTCGAGTTGCCGCATTACACCGGGCAAAATGGACTCCGGCGCGATATGAGGAGGTAGCCTATGACTTTTGTCAGAGTGCTAATAACAAATGCGTCAAAAACAGCTGAAACATGAAATCGGAGTTTGAAATTTGTTGCAAGACGATGACAGCTCGATACAAGCCTCAATACACAGATTTCACACTCACTGACCACAGTTAGTGTTGAGTATGAACGATCTAATTTCGTAAAAGCAATGTGTAAGCGTCAAAGACTGTACAGCAGTACTGTGTAACAGTAAGCTTCCATCCACTGTTAGTGTTGTACTATAACCGGAAATGTGCCTGCCTGTCAAATGGTTTAGCAGTAATATATCTCGTTTCCAGAGTCTTTGTGTCGACTCTAATCAGTGACACCTCCCTACCCGTTCTTTGTGAACAGCAGATTTTATTTGGAAGTGAGCTGTTTGTAGTAACGAAATATGTAATTAGAATTTAGCAGGAGCAATAATCTGCGTTCTCACAAATATGTGGCTGTTTTTATTCTTTCTTTTCCAATGTGGCACGATTTATTTTAGGATTTATTTTTTCGCATCACTGTGTCTACTTGAGTTCCATTGTACTAGAATTTCCGTAAAGCGTGCAGTGCGATTTCTCTTTGGGTTTATTTCATTGGTACCGCCCTTTCTGACTGTGCTATATAGTATGATTCCGTGATGACGTTACGAACATTAAAAGATGACGTAGAAGAATAATGCGCGAACTTGAGGTACCTGACACTGCTCCGGAACAACCGGATCGAAAGCTATGAGTGACAATCGCTCTGATACCTCTGAAAGTGAACCTCTTCTACTGGAAGCTCTTTACTTTCCAGTTTTGGGGTGAAATAGTAAGGATTAGATCAAGAGAAAATGTCCAGTATATAGGAGCTCTAAATGCTATAATTGCCAACCGTGGTGGCCGAGCGGTTCTAGGCGCTACAGTCTGGAACCGCGCGACCGCTACGGTCGCAGGTTCAAATCCTGCCTCGGGCAAGGATGTGTGTGATGTCCTTAGGTTGGTTAGGTTTAAGTAGTTCTAAGTTCTAGGGGACTGATGACCACAGATGTTAAGTCCCATAGTGCTCAGAGCCATTTTGCTATAGTTTAGGAGTTGTGAGCACTTACTTATCTTTCCTCCTGTCAAACTCATGTCGTCAACTGAACAAGTCTTTTTACCGCTTAAGGCATTTTAGTGCCCATGATTTTTTTTTTAAATTCCTTATTCAACCAATGATATTCAAACATAATAACCTACCTCATTATACAAATGGTTTAAATGGCTCTGAGCACTATGCGACTTAACTTCTGAGGTCATCAGTCGCCTAGAACTCAGAACTAATTAAACCTAACTAACCTAAGGACATCACAGACATCCATGCCCGAGCCAGGATTCGAACCTGCGACCGTAGCGGTCACGCGGTTCCAGACTGAAGCGCCTAGAACCGCACGGCCACACCGTACGGCTCACCTTATACATTAGTGGGTTTTAATTACTTCAGTACAGTTATTAACATTGCAGCATTATTACAATTACAGGTTCCCTACATTCTACCTTGCTGCAGGATGTGAGAGTGTTTGTTTGCTATGGGTAACTCTACATTCTACTTTCTACTTTATCTACTCTACTGACCTAACAAGCTACTCCTACAGCGTTAAAGATGTGCCAGATAATCTATAAACTTACTTCTTGTGGCCTTGCCCACCGAGAGCTAACCCCAGTGGGCGTGCCCCTGGCATAGGGCTGGCCTTAACCTTTAAATAGGTGTAGGTACTGTTAATGGGTGTCCGAAATCTTGACTCTACTTAAAAAACTACCTACCTACTACGACTCATTATCGGTGTACGTAAGTCAGATCGGGGATTTTTCGCATCTTCCCCCTACTCCAAGATGTGGCTGATTCTGACCGTCACGGCGATCGGCCAGTCCACGCCAGGGTGGAATGGAATAGGTGCGGGTATGTCGTATTTTGATCACGATTTATAAATGGTCCCTACGATATCCTTGCAGGACCTTTGCTGATATCTCGCAGGCAAGGCCATCGTTGATCCTGATAGTGGTTGGGCCTCTAATCAGAAAGTAGGTGTCATTATTGGGTATTTGGTGTCCTAGGTCCGTAGCTCCGTCGTCGAAAATGGGGCACTCGATTATCACGTGGTCCGGAGTGCCAATTTCAGCACCACAGTCACATGAGAGGGTAGCCCTCTTTCCAAACCGGCAAAGATATGCAGGGTACGGCCCATGAGCTGTATGGAAGTGCAGCAAACCTTGCTAGGTTTGAAGCGCGAGAGTTGAAGTCGTTCCCTAATATTTGGCAGCAGCTGGTGTGTCCTTCTTCCTGTCTCTTCTCTGCCCCAAAATTCGTCCCACAGTTCTTCCCCCCTCCTTTTAATTGCGAATTTGTCCCCCACCCGCACCCCCAGAATGTGTTCGGTTTCTTCAGGTCCAAGGGACATAATCGCATGATAATTAATAGTGCTCCCCAAGGAGATGTTCCGTAAGCCCCGATCGAGGCTAAAAGCAAATTGCGGTGCACCATCCTCACAGCCACGGCAGGCACGACCCTCGCGAGCCTGTGTGCCCAGATCCTGGACCCGTAACCCACAATGGAGGCGAGAATGGTGTTGTGATATAATCAGATCGGGTGGAGGTCAAATATCCTGTGCCAAATCATGATAATGTTATTCAGGGCCTCTAACGACCTCTGGGTTACCGCTTCCATATGTTGAGCGAAGCTCCATTTCTCGTCTATGATAACACACAGATACTGGGCCTCACGACACCGAATGATTGGTGAGCCCTCAATCCTCACAGTCGGATTTCTGGACAATTGGCTCTTTAGTAACAAGTACAGTGATTTGTTTGGAACAATTTTCATATTAGTCCTTTGACACAATTGTGCTAGTATTGTTGTAGCCCTTTAGATCTTAAGATCAAGATCTTTGTGGCTACGGCCACCCACCAGCAGGAGGAAGTCGTCCGCGTAGGCTATCACCTCTAGCACAACTTCACTACTCTCCAGGCTTTCCAGGAGAGGCTCCATGTTTATGTCCCAAAAGAGTGGCACCAGGACAGGACCCTGTGGACACCCTTTTGAGTTCTTTTGGCCTATTCTCCCGCTATGGGACGATAGGCAGACCTCCCTATCCATACAGTAGCTACTCAGACAGCCATATAGCGGCCCTGGACACTCCTTCTCCCCAAGCAGGAGAAGAGCGCAGACCACCACAGGTTGTCAAAGGCGCCGTTGATGTCAACTACGATGCCAACCATGTACTTGTGTGGGGACGAACCGTAGACCTCGGCCGCCAGGGCAGCTGCGTCAGACGCTGATCGCTCCTGCCGGAAACCTAATTGCCTGCAGCTCATCTCACACAGCAGTGCGTCAGCCAGCAACCGCTCTAGCAGTTTGCCCAACAAGTCCAACCGACAGATTGGTCTGTAGGACTTGACTTCCTTAGGGTCTTTTTCTTGGCTTTAATAATCATGACATTGGCCTGTTTCGACATGGAGGGAAATCTCCCGAGGCGCAATGCTTCGTTGTATATCCTTGTTAGAGGTGTTACTAGTTGAGGAGCGAGGTACTGCACCACTTCCGCTATAATCCAGTCTGGTCCAGGGGCCTTCCCCCTCTTTAATGATCTTATCTGTGCCCATGTTTACTGAACATTTTTCTCTCCATCTGATCATTACAATTCCTCCCAAAAATTGGAAAGCAAAGAGCTTCGGCTAGATCAGGCTCCCTGCCAGACTCTTTCGTTTCCGAACAAGAGTATCTTACTTCAAATTGGTACGTATATCCTTCTCCAGCTTCACTGAAAATTTGTACCATCATCACGAAATCACCGTGTGTAGGTCAAATCAAACTGTCGATTCCTACTGTTGTGGTGATTCTCAGGCCAAGCTCTCACATTACATGTTAGTTTCTCCCCACCCAGAATCCCGTTTTCCTGCCGTTATCCCTTTCTGTGATTATTATTTAATGGTTCAAATGGCTCTGAGCACTATGGGTCTCAACTGCTGTGGTCATCAGTCTCCTAGAACTTAGAACTAATTAAACCTAACTAACCTAAGGATATCACACACACCCATGCCCGAGGCAGGATTCATACCTGCGAACGTAGCAGCAGCGCGGCTCCGGACTGGAGCGCCTAGAACCGCACGACCATCGCGGCCGGTGTTTATTATTTAAAATACCAATATTTTGTTATTAACGATTTCAGTTCGGTGTCATTGAAATATTTATGAGTGTTGGGCATAATTTTGAAATCTTGTGTTTGCGGCTTCTTTGGGTCCGGTATGATTTCACAGGTCGAAACTGATGGATGGAATCGTATGCAATAATTTATCCGCTAAAGTTCTGCTAATGTTACTCTTGGTGTAGCCTACAGCCATAAAACTGCAAGCTAAATTCGCGTCGTCTATAGGGGCGCCAATGAAATAAGGCACCGAAAAGATAAAGATAAAATGAATTGGAGCCGCCATGGCTCAGGCATCATCTTCCAGATGTAGGAACACGACTACCAGCTTTCGTTTATGTCGCACAACTCCTTTTAGTGTTGCGATTTTATTTTGGTCAGTGTGTAAGGAACTCTAATCTTTTGATGCAGTCCGCTGCGCTTTACGTAATACTGGATCCATGATTTGAAACGGACCATTTGTGCTATTTCTACATGAACTGTAAATTTCATCTGTTTCATAACGGAATCCTCTTTCAAGTTCAAATTCAAACCCACGTACTGCTCGCATCTCGATGTATTAAATGAAGCCCAAAGCAATTAAATTCATGATCGACGCACTAATTTAACCATTCTAACCATAGGAATAACTTTATTTGGATTTATCAGTTTTCTTCAACAAGAATTTTATTGGAAAAACAACAGTTTTGTATGACATTCACTCAGAAACAAAACATCATGATCACTTACTTAACTGCGGGCTGGTCCACATTTAGTACGCAATGTATTAGCGATACTGAGCGGTGTGGATTCGAAGAGTCCTTGTTCGGTTTCCGGATGTAAGTCGCACTAGATGCCCACGCAGAAATACGCAGTACCCATCAATTTCGGACTATGAGTTTGTGGGAGCGGAGCTCTCGCCCGATAGCGTCTGTCTTGAGATCGGGCGAATTTGATGGTCAAAACATAAATGCGAGCTCACTGTGATGCTGCTCATACTACTGTAGCCAAATTCTGGCCTTAGGATACGACAAACTGTCCTGCTCGGATTGCCATCGCCATCGAGGAAGAAATGAACGGATGCAACAGTAATTACATGGTGACAATTACTGAGCCATGTGGAATAAAATCGTGATAAATTCTGAATGGTTTACGTTAGGACGTTCAAACTGCACGGTTGGCAGCGGGACATGAGGGGAATTAGTATGCGCTGTGTGGTCTGATTTAGCAACGAAGTCCACTTTCATTTGGATGGGTTCGTCAGTAAGCAGAATTGGCGCATTTTGGGCATCGTGAATCCGCATTTCGTGACCGAAAAGTGATTGTGTGGTGTGCAGTGTCCAGTCACGGAATAAACGGTGCGATATTCCTCCATGGCATGGTGACTACCGACCGGCAGGTGAAGGTTTTTGAAGAAGGGACTTCATTTGGACAAGATGTGGTTCATGCAAGAGGGAGCAGGAGATTGATGTCCTGGTGAGCACTTTGGGGACCGCTTTCTGACTCTAGGATACCCAGAGGCCACTGGCATGGGCCTCGATTGGCCGCCACATTCTCCGAATCTGAACACATGAATTTCCTTTTCGTGGGGCTACATTAAAGACAAGCTGTTTAGCTATAACCCCAAAACCTTTGGTGAGCTGAAATCAACCATTCAGAGGTCATCGACATCATCGATGTTTCGACACTTCAGCGGGTAATGCAGAATATCGCTATTCGTCTGCGCCAAATCATGATGGCAGACATATTGAACACGTCATAACCTAAATCTGAATATCTGTAGTGATGTTAACATGTTGAATAAAGAGTGTACAGGCCGCAGATTGTAACTAATTTACGTTTTTTTCATATAGTTCAATAATTGTCACTCTGTATGTTCACATATTCTACAGTTGTCATGATGCCTTTGATTACTATCTTTTGTCCTATGAAAGATCAGCTGAATGTCCCAAAAAATATAATACTGCCCCCATGATCCTACGTCTGTGACGCTTTACCATGATCTGCAGTAACGAGAAACGTGATAATCCAGCCAGGCACCAACATTGTACTCTGACGTCAGACTTGTCACAAGCCGTCTCACAGAGTGGTAAGCATCTGACGTCCACCTTTCCACTTACTTGTGGTTTCATTGTTCTTCAACGATTTTCCGTAGACGCTCACGGCGGCAGCACACAAACAGCCAGTCAACTTCGACCTTGACAGGATCCTCCTTCCCGGCGCCGTGCCATAGCAATCTGCTCGTTGTGAAATCCGCTTACATCCGTGGGTTTACCCACTTGCGGCGCGTATCTTCGATAGATTGTTTCAGTGTTCGTCTCTGCTTCGCATATACAGGGTGTTACAAAAAGGTGCGGCCAAACTTTCAGGAAACATTCCTCACACACAAAGAAAGAAAATATATTATGTGGACATGTGTCCGGAAACGCCTACTTTCCATGTTAGAACTCATTGTATCACTTCTCTCCAAATAACATTAATCATGCAATGGAAACACACAGCAACAGAACGTACCAGCGTGACTTCAAACTCTTTGTTACAGGAAATGTTCAAAATGTCCTCCGTTAGCGAGGATACATGCATCCACCCTCCGTCGCATGGAATCCCTAATGCGCTGATGCAGCCCTGGAGAAAGGCCTATTGTATCACAGCCGTCCACAATACGAGCACGAAGAGTCTCTACATTTGGTACCGGGGTTGCGTAGACAAGAACTTTCAAATGCCCCTATAAATGAAAGTCAAGAGGGTTGAGGTCAGGAGAGCGTGGAGGCCATGGAATTGGTCCGCCTCTACCAATCCATCGGTCACCGAATCTGTTGTTGAGAAGCGTACGAACACCTCGACTGAAATGTGCAGGAGCTCCATCGCGCATGAACCACATGTTGTGTCGTAATTGTAAAGGCACATGTTCTAGCAGCACAGGTAGAGTATCCCGTATGAAATCATGATAACGTGCTCCATTGAGCGTAGGTAGAAGAACAAACTAAAATGAGCTCTAACGTGGAAATTAAGCGTTTCCGGACACATGTCCACAGAACATCTTTTCTTTATTTGTGCGTGAGGAATGTTTTCTGAAAGTTTGGCCGTACCTTTCTGTAACACCCCGTATACTTCCGTTACTCCGTCACGCGTACACACTGCCACCAAGCTCCATTCAAACACGCAGTGGACAATGATCATAATGTTTTCGCCGTTCCGTGTACTATACTCAGTATTATAGTAAGCAACTGTACAATGAATTATATGCTTTAGCTTAATACATTGAGGTGACAAAAGGATAGCGAAATGTTCATATGTAGATGGGTGTAGTAGTGTCGCGTACACAAGGTATAAAGGGGCAGTACATTGACGGAGCTATCATTTGAACTATGGTGATTCATGTAAAAAATCGTTAGGGAATTCATTGTCCCGAGATCCACAGTGTCGAGATTATTGCGCGAGTACCTAATTTCTGGCACTACCTCTCATCAAGGAGAACGATGTGCGCGACGGCGTTCACTTAATGACCGGGAGCAGCGGCGTTTGTGTAGAATTGTTGGTGCTAACAGACAAACAATATTGCGTGAAATAACCGCAGAAATCAATGTGGGACGGATGACGAACATGCCCGTTAGCTCAGTGCAGCAGAATTTGGCGTTAATGGCCTATGGCAGCAGACGACCGACGCGAGTGCTTTTACTGAAACCACGACATCGCCTGCAGAGTCTCTCCTGGCCTCGAGCCAATATCGGTTGGAGCCTAGACAAGTGCCTCCAAACATTTTAACTTAAGGGTCACACTGACCCTTCAACTACGCCCCAAGGGCTAAGACCTAGCTGTAGCCTGTCTTTATGCTGAGGCCTCATAAATAGTACTGCTCGGAACTCCTCGGCATAATTCAGAAGTATCTGTGACGCTTACCATTCTGCCAGTCTTTACGAGCTGAAACTGTGTGGTGCTCCAGAGAACTGCTTATCGTTTGAACTAGAGCTGTGTTCTTAATTTCATTTCATGTACATTGCTAAGAACAAATATCGCTCTTGAAGGTCGTTGTAACCATCTTTCACGAAAACTTGTTACTTCAGTGCGTCATTATCATCACAGCAAGTGGTCAGAACGCAGCGCGAGATATCTTCCCACAGCAACATTCCTACCCATGCGGTGGCAATATTGGCTAATTCTTGGTTCCGTAAGATCACCGCTGGCATGGCTCAAGTAAAGTAGGACAGATTATGATTCATCATACCAATATCCGGTACGGTTGAATTACGCTCATATTCTCGTTTTAGGACTAGCCAGTAATTGAGATATACACTGAAGAGCCAAAAAGACTGGTCTACCTGCCTAATTTCTTGTAGGGCTCTCGCGACCACACAGAAGTGATGCAGCATGATTTGCCATAGACTCGATGGATGTCTGAAGTAGTGCTGGAGGGAACTGAGACCATGCCCAGTGAAAGTGTTAAAACTTAGAAGCGAGTTCCTGGAGCCAATCTGTAGCAATTCTGGAAGTATGGGGTGTCGCTCAGATCACATTATAGTAGTGGTCAAGAGTAGGCTGAAGGCATTCGTAAGGAAGAATCAATATACAAAGAAAACGGATACATAAGTACTAGGAAATGACGAGATACGGTTGAAGTTATCTAAAGCTACCGATACAACAATAAGGAATGGCTCAGTAGGCAGTACATTTGAAGAGGAATGGACATTTTTAAAAAGAGCCATCGTAGAAGTTGGGAAGGAAAACATAGGTACAAAGGAGGTAACTGTGAAGAAACTATGGGAAACAGAAGATATACTTTAACTGATCGACGAAAGGAGGAATTAAATAAATAGGAAGTGCACGGAAGCTAAGACGAAATAGCTGGATGGAAAATGTGCAAAAATCTAAAATGAAATGATTGTAACACTGACTCATTATACAGGAAAGTCAAAACAACCTTCGGTGACATTAAAAGCAAGGGTGGCAGTATGAAGAGTGCAACGGGAATTCCACAGTTAAATGCAGTGGAGAGAGCAGATAGGTGGAAAGAATATCTTGGAAGCCTCTATGAGGGTGGCAGTATGAAGAGTGCAACGGGAATTCCACAGTTAAATTCAATGCAGAAAGCAGATAGGTGGAAAGAATACCTTGAAAGCCTCTATGAGGGGGAAGATTTGTCTGATGTGACAGAAGAAGAAACAGGAGTCGATTTAGAAGAGATAGTGGATAAAGTACTAGAATTAGAATTTAACAGAGCTTTGGACGGTTTAAGATCAAATAAAGGGGTTGGGATAGGTAACATTCCATCAGAACTTCTAAAATCATTGGGGGAAGTGGCAGCAAAATTCCTATTCACGTTGGCCTATAGAACGTATGACTCTAGTGACATACCATCTGACGTTCGGAAAAGCATCATCCACACAATTCCGAAGACGACAAGGGCTGACAAGTGCGAGCATTACTGAACAATCAGCTTAACAGCTCATGCATCCAAGTCGCTGACAAGAATAATGCACAGAACAATGGAAAAGAAAATAGAGGATGCGCTAGATGACGATCAGTTTGGCCTTGAGAAAGGTAAAGGCACGAGAGGGCAATTCTGACGTTGCGGTTAGCAATGGAACCATGGCTAGAGAAAAATCAAGACACTTTCACAGGATTTGTCGACCAGGAAAAAGCGTTCGCCAATGTAAAATGGTGCAAGACGTTCAAAATTCGGAGAAAAGTAGGGGTAAGCTATAGGGAGAGACGGGTCATATACAATATGTACAACAGCCAAGAAGGAATAATTAAAGTGGACGACCAAGAACGAAGTGCTCGTATTAGAAAGGGCGTAAGATTAGCCTTTCACCCATACTGTTCAACGTTTTGGGACATAGTTGCCAGGTCAGTTCGTGCGTAAAATCCAGCAACGGCAACGCTTTCACAGTTATGGACGGCTACAGAGGCAGCATGGCTTAATATTTCTCTGGGGGTCTTCGAACGACTTGTTGAGCCCATGCCATGCGGGGCTGCTGCACTACATCGGGCAGTAGGAGATTTGATTCGATTTTAGAAGGTGTCCCACGTCTTTCTTCCTCTCAGTGTAGGTAAAACTTCACGTTTAGCTTATTATTAACGGATATTTCATATATCAACTGCAGTGAACTAATCATTTGAAAACAGACATTCTACATACAACTTTAACTGTCCACACCACAGTAAAATGTTCAGTCACATTAATTAAGGTTTTTTTCTCGTCAGACGTGAATGTGGTCAACCAACACATTGTTATGAATACGGTAATTGTCATTCCAAGTTCTGCATTACTATTTAATAATAAATTCTTTCTTTGAATAGTGAATATAGCGTCTGCTTCACTTTACGCTGGTATGTAGTTATAAGCTAGTTTCCCCCGTATTGTAGAAACTCAGGATTACTAGGCTTAAGTTACCTTTCCGTAAATTGGTGAGATGTCCCAATCCTGTAAGTAATACCCATTGCACTTCATTGTTCATCGATAGTTCGCACATCCCTTGTGTAGTCAAGGTAGAATACGTATCAGGCGTCGGGCTCTGCAGGCTATCAAACATTTATTCTCTTCGCCACACATCTCTAACTCTGGTTTTCCTGCATAGTAAAGTACGTGTTTTACTTGGTGCGATTGTGGCCTCGCTTTCCCCAGGTTTCGACTCCGTCTTCCACGGCGACCCCACAGAGGGCTGTCGCACTGGCTGAGCAGCGTGCGTCAGGTGCCACAGATACCCACCGATCCGGCCGTCGCGCCGCACTGATGCCGGCTGAGCTTAATTGGATGCCATCGGTCTCCACTCCAGTTAATTACCTATCTGTTCGTAATTGACGTCAAGTAGCCTTCCGAGGATTTAGACGCACATTAAGTGAATAGCTCCGACCCCTTCGCTGCTTGTTTTTTAATTTCATAACCATTTTTCCGATATTATACTTACTTTTCGCTACTTACTGTTTCTGATTTCAAAGAAAATCTTTTCTTAAATTTTAAAATTCACAGTTAATCGAGCGTAAAATAAAGTACCGGAATACTTTAACGATCTAACAAGCATTCGTGCGTAGTAATAGATTGTTCAAATGGCTCTGAGCACTAGGGGACTTAACTTCTGAGGTCATCAGTCCCCTAGAACTTAGAACTACTTAAACCTAACTAACCTAAGGACATCACACACATCCATGCCCGAGGCAGGATTCGAACCTGCGACCGCAGTGGTCGCGTGGTGCCAGACTGTAGCGTCTAGAACCGCTCGGCCACCCCGGCCGGCTGTAACTTAACAGTTTTGATCTATTAATCAACTTCGATGTCATGCCTTTATTCACAAACGTTCCGTTTTCAGAGTACTTTCCTCTTATAGTAAGAAGTTTTGATACAGAGATTGCAGCTTTGTTCAAACCTACAATGACTTCGTCATACTTTTCTATTAATAAAGAATATTTAGAACAGACTGATGATGTCAACTTCGGTAGTCACTTTTTGCCCTTGGAGGCCAATTTATTCATGCAGGATTTAAAGGGAAATGCGCTGGAATCTGCTATCTTGTAGCCCACAAAATTTTTCAGGTATGTTGAAAACGCGTTCGAAATGTGGCTCCTTGGGGAAGATAAATTACAAGAATAGTTAAACCATCTGAGTTCCATCCATGCACAAATCTAGTTTACAACGGAAACTGAAAACGAGGGATGCCTTCCATTCTTGGATGTTTCGGTTGGCACTTTGGGGAACCATATCTATATTTGTGGGTAGATAACTGCCACCATCCTTCGTGGGAAATGAAACCAAAAGTGGCCGTAAGTAATGCAGAATAAGAAACAGAGGTTTAAATCCATGCCTTTCCTGCCACATGTGGGAGGCCTACTGTCAAAAAAGGACGGATCTTCAGCAATTACAAAAGTAAAAAGTGAATTTTCGTCCTCTACCGAAGGCAGCGGTAGTCTTGGGTCCGTTTAAAAGATGATATGATGCTCCGGAAGGCTGGGGTTTACAAGATCCCCAGTGAATGTGGCCTCTCGTACATCAGAGAGACGATTCGGATAGTCCATGAAAGATGTACGGTACACATCAGATACACCCGCCTCTTGCAGCCAACTAAATCGGATGTCACAGAACGCTGTATTCATACTTATGAGTCTATGTCGATGAAAATGTCGAAATATCTGGGTCTCAGTGGTGAATGAGGTAATCGAAATTCGATTGGCGATGAATTTAATTGACAGAGGTGTCTTGGAAGCCGGCGCTTTCTGTAATAAATTATCAAAGACCTCACGACTGAGCAGATCAACGTCATACATCGACATCTCAGAGTGGATCCACTGTGCAACACAGACATGATACATCTATCATCCATGTTGTACTACCTTGCCGCCGATCAACGTCTCTGTGTATCTGTGGAAGCATCGCCGTTAGTGCGGCCCAGGGGTTTGAAAGGACGGAGCAAATGCTGGAGCGTCAATCTTTTGGCTCACTTTGAAGATGGCTGAACGACATGGAGCCGAAATATTAGAAAAAGAAGTTGAATTTATGCGGTTGTACAGCCGAAATTTAATGCAACATCGCTAGAAGAAGCTTGGGTGGTGGGAGGGACTTTGCATCCATAGGCTTCCACGCAGAGCCCCACTCGACTGCATGCTTTCTAATGAGGTGATTGGTACACAGGTAACGTTGGTGAGTAGGAGACGTGGGTTAATAATGGCCAGTGGTGTGGTGGATGGTTGATGAGGTTTCAGGCAGCCGAGTCGGAGACTGCAGCTGGAGTCGCTGTCGGAGCTGGTTTTGGTGGCAGCGGCACATGAGCCCGTGACCTGCTTCAGTGTTAAACATTTGATCCTCCCCCTGCCTGTGACCTAGGACTATGCCTGAAGCCCACCCTGGACATAAGCCAAATGTGGGCGCCCAGGCACAACCTTACTAAGTTAAGGAGAAACTGTTTGTAGGCTGGGCACGCTGATTGGTGCCCATGATGTCTAGCAGGGTTCGACGGATGTGCAAGAATTCTGTAGGAATAGTAAAGTTGACAAGGGTGGACTGACACGTGAAGGAAGCTCGGTCCATATCGATATCAAACCTTTACGGGTTTGAATTTTAAACGTCCTGAACAGCTGCTCGACTTCAGCGATGCAGACTGGGTGGAAGGCAGCAGTGCTCAGGAGTCCGATACTGTTGCAGTGACAGAAGGTCTTTAAAAGCAAAAACGTGAACAGAGGATCTTTGTAACACCCTAGTGTATGTGGCACTTACTTTATCACAAAATCTGGAGAGAGGACATCGATGGTAGCATTGAGGAAAACCATAATTGGAAGTTGGAGAGAGAGCATCCACCATGAGAAACCATATGGCTCTCAGAAATAGCTCAGCAAAACCAAAGTATACTTTCCCCCATGTGTGATATGTTCGTTGTGCCCAGCTCATCTGGTTTAGGTAGCAGGCATGATAGAAGCACCAAGCACGTACAATTTCGGCACCAATACCTGGCGGATCTTGCGCTGGGCTCACGCTTTTAACGTCATTCCTCAACGCATGGCATGAAGATATTGGAGATTTTTTTTTTTTTTTTTTTTGGTCATCAGTCTACTGACTGGTTTGATGCGGCCCGCCATGAATTCCTTTGCTGTGCTAACCTCTTCATCTCAGAGTAGCACTTGCAGCCTACGTTCTCAATTATTTGCTTGACGTATTCCAATCTCTGTCTTCCTCTACAGTTTTGCCCTCTACAGCTCCCTATAGTAACATGGAAGTCATTCCCTCATGTCTTAGCAGATGTCCTATCATCCTGTCCCTCCTCCTTATCAGTGTTTTCCACATATTCCTTTCCTCTCCGATTCTGGGTAGAACCTCCTCATCCCTTATCAGTCCACCTAATTTTCAACATTCGTCTATAGCACCACATCTCAAATGCATCGATTCTCTTCTGTTCCGGTTTTCCCACAGTCCATGTTTCACTACCATACAATGCTGTACTCCAGACGTACATCCTCAGAAATTTCTTCATCAAATTAAGGCCGGTATTTGATATTAGTAGACTTCTCTTGGCCAGAAATGCCTTTTTTGCCATAGCGAGTCTGCTTTTGATGTCCCCCTTGCTCCGTCCGTCATTGGTTATTTTACTGCCTACGTAGCAGAATTCCTTATCTTCATTGACTTCGTGACCATCAATCCTGATGTTAAGTTTCTCGCTGTTCTCATTTCTACTACATCTCATTACCTTCGTCGTTCTCCGATTTACTCTCAAACCGTACTGTGTACTCATTAGACTGTTCATTCCGTTCAGCAGATCATTTAATTCTTCTTCACTTTCACTCAGGATAGCAACGTCATCAGCGAATCGTATCATTTATATCCTTTCACCTTGTATTTTTATTCCACTCCTGAACCTTTCTTTTATTTCCATCATAGCTTCCTCGATGTGCAGATTGAAGAGTAGGGGTGAAAGGCTACAACCTTGTCCTACACCCTTCTTAATACGAGCACTTCGTTCTTGATCGTCCACTCTTATTACTCCCTCTTGGTTGTTGTACATATTGTATATGACCTGTCTCTCCCTATAGCTTACCCCTACCTTTTTCAGAATCTCGAACAGCTTGCACCATTTTATATTGTCGAACGGGTTTTTCAGGTCGACAAATCCTATGAAAGTTTCTTGATTTTTCTTTAGCCTTGCTTCCATTATTAGCCGTAACGTCAGAAATGCCTCTCTCGTGCCTTTACTTTTCCTAAAGCCAAACTGATCGTCACCTAGCGCATTCTCAATTTTCTTTTCCATTCTTCTGTATATTATTCTTGTAAGCAGCTTCGATGCATGAGCTGTTTAGCTGATTGTGCGATAATTCTCGCACTTGTCAGCTCTTGCCGTCTTCGGAATTGTGTGGATGATGCTTTTCCGAAAGACAGATGGTATGTCGCCAGACTCATATATTCTACACACCAACGTGGATAGTCGTTTTGTTGCCACTTCCCCCAATGATTTTAGAAATTCTGATGGAATGTTATCTATCCCTTCTGCCTTATTTGACCGTAAGTCCTCCAAAGCTCTTTTAAATTCCGATTCTAATACTGGATCCCCTATCTCTTTAAATCGACTCCTGTTTCTTCTTCTATCACATCAGACAAATCTTCACCCTCACAGAGGCTATCAATGTATTCTTTCCACCTATCTGCTCTCTCCTCCGCATTTAACAGTGGAATTCCCGTTGCACTCTTAATGTTACCACCGTTGCTTTTAATGTCACCAAAGGTTGTTTTGACTTTCCTGTATGCTGAGTCTGTCCTTCCGACAATCATATCTTTTTCGATGTCTTCACATTTTTCCTGCAGCCATTTCTTCTTAGCTTCCCTGCACTTCCTATTTATTTCATTCCTCAGCGTCTTGTACTTCTGCATTCCTGATTTTCCCGGAACATGTTTGTACTTCCTCCTTTCATCAATCAAATGAAGTATTTCTTCTGTTACCCATGGTTCCTTCGCAGCTACCTTCTTTGTACCTATGTTTTCCTTCCCAACTTCTGTGATGGCCCTTTTTAGAGATGTCCATTCCTCTTCAACTGTACTGCCTACTGCGCTATTCCTTATTGCTGTATCTATAGCGTTAGAGAACTTCAAACGTATCTCGTCATTCCTTAGTACTTCCGTATCCCACTTCTTTGCGTATTGATTCTTCCTGACTAATGTCTTGAACTTCAGCCTACTCTTCATCACTACTATATTGTGATCTGAGTCTATATCTGCTCCTGGGTACGCCTGACAATCCAGTATCTCATTTCGGAATCTCTGTCTTACCATGATGTAATCTAATTGAAATCTTCCCGTATCTCCCAGCCTTTTCCAAGTATACCTCCTCCTCTTGTGTTTCTTGAACAGGGTAATCGCTATTACTTGCTGAAACTTGTTACAGAGCTCAATTAGTCTTTCTCCTGTTTCATTCCTTGTCCCAAGCCCGTATTCTCCTGCAACCTTTTCTTCTACTCCTTCCCCTACAACTGCATTCCAGTCGTCTATGACTATTAGATTTTCGTCCCCCTTTACATACTGCATTACCCTTTCAATATCCTCATACACTTTCTCTATCTGTTCATCTTCAGCTTGCGACGTCGGCATGTATACCTGAACTATCGTTGTCGGTGTTGGTCTGCTGTCGATTCTGATTAGAACAATCTGGTCACTGAACTGTTCACAGTAACAAACCCTCTTCCCTACCTTCCTATTCATAACGAATCCTACACCTGTTATACCATTTTCTGCTGCTGTTGATATTACCCGATACTCATCTGACCAGAAATCCTTGTCTTCCTTCCACTTCACTTCACTGACCCCTACTATATCTAGATTGAGCCTTTGCATTTCCCTTTTCAGATTTTATAGTTTCCCTACCACGTTCAGGCTTCTGACATTCCACGCCCCGACTCGTAGAACGTTATCCTTTCGTTGAATATTCAGTCTTTTTCTCATGGTAACCTTCCCCCTTGGCAGTCCCCTTCCGGACATCCGAATGGGGGACTATTCCGGAATCTTTTGCCAATGGAGAGATCATCATGACACTTCTTCAATTACAGGCCAGTAATTGCAGTGGTTTCCATTGCCTTCTGCATCCTCATGTCGTTGATCATTGCTGATTCTTCCGCCTTTAGGGGCAATTTCCCACCCCTAAGACAAAAGAATGTGCTGAACCTCTATCCGCTCCTCCGCCCTCTTTGACGAGACCGTTGGCAGAATGAGGCTGACATCTTATGTCGGAAGCCTTCGGCCGCCAATGCTGATTATTTATCAAAATTTAGGCAGTGGTGGGGATCGAACCCGGGACCGAAGACGTTTTGATTGTGAATCAAAGGCGCTTCCCCCCTTTTTTTTCGTTTTGTTCGATATAGTTCGTTGCGTTTGGTCTGGGCGGACGTCACAAGACATCCTTTCAAGTTGATCGTCGATTCCTTGACTCGGTATTATTTATTACAGAGAGCACGCAGCCCTCTGACCGAACACGCTGAGCTACCGTTCCGGCGAGATGGTTCAAATGGCTCTGAGCTCATCTATGGTCATCAGTCCCCTAGAACTTGGAACTACTTAAACCAAACTAACCTAAGGACATCACACAACACCCAGTCATCACGAAGCAGAGAAAATCCCTAACCCCGCCGGGAATCGAATCCGGGAACCCGGGCGCGGGAAGCGAGAACGCTACGACACGACCACGAGCTGCAGACATAGACCACGCGTGTCTGTCTCCTAGACCACGGGTGTCCCTGTATTCCAACTCGTCAACGGTGAACGTTAAAACGTCGTTGATGGCGTTCAGTCTGTATCGCACCACAAAATAACTACTAAATGCCGAGTTTGTATTGTATGGCACCGTGGACCTAGAAGCGACGGAGAGGCTCCGTCCCCGCCATAGACCTCACTGGTACACAACCCCACAACAGGCTGCAGCTGTCCAGTCACCCCACCGCCACCCCACACCGAATCCAGTGGTAATGTGCGGTTCAACCCCCCACCCCTACCCCCGTGGACCCCCCCCCCCCCCCTCACTCACCCCGAGAACGTCTCACACCAGAAAAGAGTAACCCAATGTTTGCGTGGTAGAGTAATGATGGCGTACGTGTACGAGGAGTAAGTGTTTGCGCAGCAATCGCTGACGTAGTGCATCTGATGCGGAATAAGGGTAACCAGCCCACATTCGCCGAGGCATATGGAAAACCGCCTTAAAAACCATCCACAGACTGGGCGACACATCGGATCTCGACACTAAGACGCCTGTCGGATTCGTGGCGGGGACTGGCACGCCTTCTCGCCCGGAAAGCAGTGCGTTAGACTGCACAGCTAACTGCGCAGGCTGAGGTGCCGAGTTTGCTTGCTTTGGAAAGTCTCCGCCTACTCTGACTGTACCAGTGAGAAATCTTTGTGTAAAACTGGGTCGTTGGCAAAGGATGTTGTTACCTCTAGAGCTGTCATTAGGAATTTGTCTATGGTGTGTTGCAGATTCAGACCGAGTGGAAAACGCTCTGTGTTTTGGCGCTCTAATTCACCACCAGATACAACGAGGAGGTGTGGGAGGGCTTCCGTGTTGTCATGTTGGACGATATGACGATTATGGATTTCGTAATTATACCCACTTAAAAACAACGCCCACTGCAGAAGTCGCTGAGAGCTTAATCCAATGCGCAAATAGCGATATTAAAGTTTTGCCATCGATTAACAGGTGCAATTTGCTGTTATATATCATTGCTACATCCTCCTTTTCGAGTTAGGAGGCCTAAGCGATTGATATTTCAAAGTCGTCGCATGATTTACGACACAAAACCGTCCTAATTCGTCGCGAGTGTGCAGCGGTGTATATAGCACTAGGCATTTAGACAATGAAAAGAATTTGCACGGTACGTCATACACACTGAGTTGATACACTTCTATGCAGCTGATTCAGTATGACAGCAATTTGTGCTTCTTGGAGGATAAAATTTCCAAAGTAAGTGATCTTGCCATTAAAACACTGTAATAGTTAGAGTTTAGCAAGCTCTGTAGTTATTATTGCGTCCAACAGTCCAAGTAAGGGCGTCATACCTATGCTACTGAGGGTTTGCTCCATGAATTAAGATACATGGGCGAATAATCTCTGTAAGTCTGACAAAGTTAGCCGCTTACCAAGAACCACTTGCAAAGAGGGTTCCAGGCTCCTCCCGCCTTCCGCGGCCGTCGCTCTTGTCACCTTTGTGTCATTCGAACAGTTAATGCAGTGTCGAATATCCTGATCAAGTGCTCTAAGTGTCTTTGGAATACGGCATGGTCACTGTAACCACAAACGATAAACAATTATACCGATACAAGCCAAATGGCATTATAAGACCATCAACTGTTTTCGGAATGGAGTTTTTACTCTGCGGCGGAGTGTGCGCTCATATGAAACCTCTTGGCAGATTAAAACATTATCCCGGATCATGATTCGAACTTGGGACGTTTGCTTTTTGTGAAATAATGCTCTACTTTAAGATACCCGCACACACGACTCATGACCCGTCATCACAGCTTTACTTCAGTCAGTACCTCGTCTCCTACTTTCCAGACTGCGGAAGCTCTCCTGAGAAACTTACGGGACTACCACTGGAGACAGGTGGTGAGTTGTGCTTGTGTATCTCAAAAGATGAGCACTTGGCAAAAGCAAAGTTCCGGACTTCATGTCTCGGTCTCGCATACAGCTGTAATTTCCCAGGAAGCTATACCAACTGTTTTGATTCACTGTGAAATGGAATTTGTAGATAGGCGCAGTTTACTTCATTCAAAAAAATACTGGGCTCTGGTTAGCGTCGTTAACAAATCACCTGTTTCAGGAAAAGAATGGAGATTAATGTAAGACTGAGCGCTGATTGTTGCCTTGAAATCATTACAAAAAAGTAAAGGGCCATTATGTTAAAAATACTGACCATATCCGTCACCCACTGATTCATTTGTTGTGAGAAAATAAAAAGATCTACAGCCGTGCTCATGATTTTTTTCTTTTGTTGCAACCAGTTTTAGCGCTTCAGTACGCCATATTCAGGCTGTAGTTGACGTGGAAGGTAATGACACGATCCCCACATGTATATTGCATCAGTGGTCAGCATGACTGGATACGCAAGTTATCTGAAAACTTAGGTGTCAGCACTCGAACCACCAACTGCCAACTCTTTAACAGCTGATGGTTAGACAGCCGACATCTAAATTTTCAGATAATCTGCGTATCCAGTTATGCTAGCCACTGATATATAGGGATCGTATCATTACTTCCCGCATCAACTACAGCCTGTAGATGGAGCATTGAAGAGCCGAAACTGGTTGTAAAAAATTAAATGAAATCATACGGACAGCTGTAGGTGTTTTATTTTGCCACAATAGTATACGGCCATCGTCCCAGAGACATCCAACCAAAAGGATGGACAGACATAAAGTAGGTTTATTTGTTGGTTGAGACAGATGGCATGAGTATAGTTCCTGAAACGATACGAGCTCGGCCTGAACAGCAAACTACAGCGAGGTAGCCCTAAAAATTTCGGAACTGATTAGTGTCTCATAGACATACACATAAACTTATGATGGTTTGAAGAGAACCAAGGCCAGAAGATGGCAATTTTTCAACATTAAATTTACATGGTCTACTTCTCTGAAACAAAACACTGTAAAGGCATCCAACCTGAAAATATTAACAGCGTTATGCGACATTACCACTAGGAATGTTAATAGATGCTCGGTATTTTTGTGCTTGGCTATAAGAGTCAGTTTTTGAGAAGAGCCCTTTGCAGCGAGGTGAGCTGAGCTGATGATACGTTTCACCGATTAGTGACACGGCAGCTTCAGTGTCTAGTTGGAACTCCAGGACTGGCCGGAAATAATAAGAGCCAACCTCAGCTTCTGCAGCGCTGGTGGAACCGCCTCGTCAGCTGCCGTCACTGAGTGTGGACAACTGGCGATCAGCGGTTTGATTCACAGCCGCCACATACCTGTGAGACACTCAAGCAGAGCTCGGCACAGTGTGTGCAGCAGCTTCTTGAATGACGCCTGCCGCACTCGGGTAATGACGAAGTTCCCTTGGCTTGTGCCGTGAATGCTTTAACGTCTAGGGAAAAATGCGTTTCTGACAAATTCATTCAGTGTTAAATAAGGTTTTACATGTTCCTGAAATACTGTCGGTGGGGACAACAATCACAAAAAATGTTACATTTATCTATCGTCACCAAATAAAAATTGCGCTTACAGACTACAGCAATTTTTTGGTATGATGACTGCAGTATTCGGTTAACAGAACACAGAAGTGCTTTGGAATATAACACACTTACGTTCTAGAAAAGGGTCGCCGTTTCCATCACTTCGTACAAAGGAAACCCAGAAAACAAGAGTGAATAAGTTCGTGGTTTGTCAGAAATGCTATAAGTAAGCGAATTCATTCCGAAACTCCTGCGGTATAAGTTCCATATATTCAGCCTTGGTCTAGAAGTTGTGTGTTTCACGAATAACCAAAACACCCTCGTTCCCGCGCTCAAACCTTGCCACTGCTTAAATTTGGAATCAAAACCATCAGCAATGGCGGTCGGAGACTTATGCCGTAAGATGTCACTTCCGTCCTGCCAGCAACCTTGTCAAAGAGAGCGGAGGAGAGGGAGGAGATATAGGGCACTCGCTTGCCCTGGGGATGGGACACAACCACTAATCAAGAATCAGCAGCAATCGACGGCATGAGGATGCAGGAGGCAACGGAAACCACTCCATTAAAGACAGACAGTGTTTATTCACAGAACAAGTGGCCTGTAATTTAAAAGTGTTATGATGATCTCTTCCTTGACAGAAGATACGGGACTAATCCCCCTTTCGGATATTCAGGAGGGGACTGTGAACATGACAGAAGCTCTGAATAACCAACCAGTGGTAACATACTTCGAGTCTGGACGTGGAATGTCAGAAGTTTGAACATGGTAGGGGAACTACAATATCTGAAAAAGGAAATGAAGGGGCTAAGTAGTGCACTGAAGTGAAATGGAAAGAAGACAAGGATTTCTGGTCAAACGAGTATGGGTTAATATAAACAGCAGCAGAAAATGGTGCAACGGGAGTAGGATTCATTATTAATAGGAAGATAGGGCACAGAGGGAGTTACTGTGAACCAACATCGACAACAGTTGTTCAGGTAGTGAGCACAGAAGGAAGAGGCAAAATATATCAGGTTATTGAACAGATAATTCTGTACGTAAGTGGAAGTGAAAATCTAGTGGTCTTGGGGGACTGGAATGCGAATACATGGGAGGGAGTAGAGGAAAGTGTATATGGAGTACGTCATAGGAATGAGAGAAGTGAAATACTGATTGAGTTCTGCATTAAGTATCAGTCGGTAATACCGAACATTCTTCTCGAGACACACAAAAGGGCCGGCCGGAGTGGCCGACCGGTTCTAGGCCCTACATTCTGGAACCACGCGACCGCTAAGGTCGCAGGTTCGAATCCTGCCTCGGGCATGGATGTTTGTGATGTCCTTAGGTTAGTTACGTTTAAGTAGTTCTAAGTTCTAGGGTACTGATGACCTCAGCAGTTAAGTCCCATAGTGCTCAGAGCCATTTTTTTAACACACAAAAGGAGGAGGTGTACGTGGAAAAGACCAGGATATACGGGAAGATTACAGTTAGATAACACCCTGGTCAGGCAGGGATTCTAAAACCAGATGCTAGATTGTAAAGCGTACTCGTGAGCAGATATAGACTCGGACACAGTTTAGTAGTGATGAAGAGTACGATGGACTTTAAGAGACTAGTTAGGAAGAACCAATGCGCAAGGATGTAGGATACTGAAGTACTAGGGAGTGGAGAGATAGATTTGATGTTGTCTTAGGCTATCAATACTGCGAAAAGGAATAGCAGTACAGCTGAAAAGGAATGGACTTCTCTAAAATGGAGAGTCACAGAATTTTGGAGGACAAACACAGGTACTAGGAAGGCAACTGCGAAGTCATGGATAACAGAAGAAATGCTTCAGTTGATCGACGAAAGTCGGACGTACAAAAATGTCCAGGGAAATTCAGGAACAAAGCAATACAAGTCATTTACGAATCAAATAAAGAGGAAATGGAGGGAAGTCAATACGAAATGGCTACAAGAAAACTGTGAAGAAATCGGAAAAGAAACAGGTGCCGGAAAACTGAAGTACGTAGAAAACTCAAAACGATCTTCGGAGGAATTAAAAATATTTGCACCAACATTAAGAATGCAATGGGAATTCTGCTGTTAAACGCAGGAGGAGAGAGTGGAAAGAGGGAGAGTGTACAACGAAAGCCTCTGTGAGGGGCAGGGTTTGTCTGCTGACGTGATTGAAGAAGAAATAGGAGTCTATTCTTATGAGATAGGGAATTCAGTATTAGAATCAGAATTTAAAAGAGCTTCAAAGACTTAACATCAAATAAGGCAGAACAGCTACAAAATATTTCATCAGACGTTCTAAAATCTCTGGGGGGAAGTGGCATCAAAACGACTATACACGTTGTTGTGTAGAATGTGTAAGTCTTTCGACATATCATCTGACTTCTGGAAAATGTCTGCACGATTACGAATACTGCAAGAGATAACAAATGCATGAATCATCGCGCAGTCTGATTAACAAATCATTCATCCAAGTTTCTGACAAGAATAATACACATAAAAATGGAAAAGAAACCTCAAGATGTGTTAGATGACGATCTGTTTGACTGTAGGAAGGTCAGGGCACAGTGAGGCAGTTCCGTCGTTGTGACTGATTATGGAAGGAAAATTGAAGAAAATTCAAGACAAGTTCGTAGGATTTGTCGGCTTGGAAAAAGCGTTAGACAATGGTGCAAGTTATTTGTAATTCTCAGAAAAATATGGGTAAGTTACATTCAAAGATGGATAACATGCAATGTGTACAAGCACCAAGAAGGAATAATAATACTGGAAGAGTAAGAACGAATTGCTCTTATTGAAAATGGCGTAAAACGGGAATGTAGTTCACTGTTCACTTTATATGTTGAAGGAGAAGTGACGCAAATAAAGGTTCAAGAGTAGGGTTAAAATACAGGACTAAAGGACATCAGTAATATGATTCACTGATGACATTGCTATCCTCAGTGAAAGCAAAGAAGAGTTACAAGAGATGTTGAATGGCCGGAACGACCTAAAGATTGCAGAAAGCAGATTGACAGTTAACCGAAGAAAGACGAAAGTAATGAGAAGCAGGGGAAATAAGAACAACGAGGGACTTTAACGTCAGAAATGGCGATCACGGAGTAGGTAAAATTCAAGGGTTCTGCTACCTTCTCAGCATAATACGAGTAACTCATGATGGACGGAGAGAGGATGACATAAAAAGCAGACTGCACAGGCAAAAAGGGCATTCGTGGCCAACAGAAGTCTCCTAGAGTTAAACACAAACTTCAATTAGAGGAGGATGTTATTGAGAAGGTACGTTTGGAGCATAGCATTGTATGGTAGTGAAACAAGGACTGTGTGTAAACCGGAACCGAAGAGAATCGAGGCAAGTGAGATTTGGTGCTACAGAAGAACGTTGAAATATAGGTGGGCTGATGAGGTAAGGAATGAGGAGGTTCTCCGCAGAATTGGTCTGAGAGGAAAGGAATGTGTGGAAAACACTGAGAAGAAGAAGTGACACAATGACAAGCAATGTGTTAAGACATCAGGGATCAACTTCCATAGTTTTAGAGAGAGCAATAGAAGATAAAAAAATGCTGGGAAAGACAGAGATTGGAATACAGCCAACGAATAATTGAGGCTATTGTTTTTAATGGGTAGTGAAAGGTGAAAAGGTTAGTGGAGGACAGATATTCGTAGCGTGCCACATGAAATCAGTAAGAATATTGGTGACATATGAAATAAAAAGAAAAAAATGTTCCAACTCTCTGAAGCCTTATTAAAGGAGGTGACAGGCGGTGGGGCCGTAGCCGTGAGTTCTGACTGATATTGTTGCTACTATTAGGACAAGAACGCCAGAACAGCAAATGCTGTTCTTACCTGTAGTTTTGTTGTACATGGTGTTGTTGCTGCCGCTGCTGCTACAGTGACAGTTGTAGTCGTCAAAGTTGAAAATTTGGGTTCTTGATAGTGGCACTGTATGCAGAAGAGTTGCAGTTAGCACACTAGGGGAAGCTCTCACTTCCACTTCTCTGTCCATTTCCGATGTCGAATAGTGCACCTTAAACACAGCTGGAGTTATCGAAAGCTGCATACTGAACATATCCTAATAGCGAAAGCTGAAATTCCCAAACACAAGCGGATTCGTTGTACGTCTAGCAATATGATGAAGTACTGACGCTTCGCGCTGCTCATAAGGGAACCTCCCCATCGCACCCCCCTCAGATTTAGTTATAAGTTGGCACAGTTGATAGGCCTTGAAAAACTGAACACAGATCAATCGAAAAAACAGGAAGAAGTTGTGTCGAACTATGAAATACCTAGCAAAATATACAAACTGAGTAGTCCATGCGCAAGATAGGCAACATCAAGGATAGTGTTAACTCAGGAGCGCCGTGGTCCCGTGGTTAGCGTGAGCAGCTGCGGGACGAGATGTCCTTGGTTCAAGTCTTCCCTCGCGTGAACAGTTCAATTTTTTTTATTTTCAGACAGTTATTACCTGTCCGTCCGTCCGTCCGATACGAGGTAACTGTACCGTAGTATGGGGACGCTACACCTAAACAAACGTCGAAACACACGTCGTCAGTCGACTACAGCACACGGAAACCTAAATCGGGCAAGGTAGAACAATTCTTTTACCCATTCGCCAAGTGTGCAAGCTAGGAGGGTCTACAACATATTCCTGTCATGTGATGCACATGCCGTCACCAGTGTCGTATAGAATATATCAGACGTGTTTTCCTGTGGAGGAATCGGTTGACCTATGAACTTGTGATGAAATGTTTTCGGTTCCCATTGAGAGGCACGTCCTTTCGTCTACTAATCGCACGGTTTTGCGGTGCGGTCGCAAAACACAGACACTAAACTTATGACAGTGAACAGAGACGTCAATGAACGAACGGACAGATCATAACTTTGCGAAAATAAAGAAAGTAAACTTTTCACTCGATGGAAGACTTGAACCAAGGACCTATCGTTCCGCAGCTGCTCACGCTAACCACGGGACCACGGCGCTCCTCGGTTAACACTCTCCTTGATGTTGCCTATCTTGCGCATGGACTACTCAGTTTGTATGTTTTGCTTAGTTTTTTCACGGTTCGACACAACTTCTTCCTATTTTCTCGATTGATCTGTGTTCAGTTTTTCAAGGCCTATCCACTGTGCCAACGTATAACTAAATTTGAGGGGTGTGTGATGGGGAGGTTCCCTTTCAGAACAAGTGATTATTCGCTGTCCAGCCCGCCTGTATCTGCGCCAGAGGCGTGGCCCATGTGACGCCTCTTCCATCTGCCTCTTGTGGCCAGAGGCAGCGAGTGCCCACTCTAACAAGGTGGAGCATCTCTGAAACACTATTAGTACCCGCCGTAGGTGAGGATACTAAAACTGTGATTTCTGATGACGATGTTAGCGTGGTTTTGTTTATGAGCAGACGATGGTGATAGTGATGGCACAATTACTAATGAATTTGGTTCTCAGCCTGAAGACTTCATCACGCATACACACACACACACACACACACACACACACACACACACACATATACACACACACACACAAGCACAGAAAAGAAACCACGTAGGTATTCCATATAATGGTTTACTTGTTACGCCCGATGGGAGTAATGTTGGTGAAACGCCTGCTTGACAATGCTGCACTTAAGAGACGCGATATTTACAGTGTTGCGTTGTGAGAAAAACAGACTTATTAGATGAATAACAAACATTTCTTCTGTACCAACCGGAAGAAAGAAAACATTGAGAAAGGCTCCAACAAGCTTAAGAGGTATCACAATGACCATGTACCTACCGACAAAACGACAGTGGAAATCCCCGTACGTGATGCACTACTATATCGATCACTGAGCACGTTCACGAATCTACTTGTGATATTTTTTGACAATGGTAATTATTGTGCAGGAGTATATCTTCGAACGCCGTTAACGTGCTACTGCTTCTTGTATAACCATTTTTAAATGGAATACTACCTATTGATATCAACAAACTAGAATCAGGGTAAATTAGAATATCAGTGACGTTTGCTGCGGGATTCTAGTGCGACTCGTTTACGTGTAGTTGTATTTTGAAAAGTTTCCACATCGATAATTGTTTGTGACATTCGACCTGTGTAGTTGCTAGGTACGATGTTGATATGTTTGCTTATAGTGTACTTGGGTGTCCCTAGAGTGTATTTTGACTTGCTAGTCAGTTAGTGTGTACGGCCCAAGCAGTAGGTCGTGAGTTTACAAATGCAGAAAAATGCGACATGCTAATGGTGTATGGAGAGTGTAGGAAGAACGCAGTTCGTTCTTGTACGATGCATGCGGCAAGATATCCCAATAGACGCCAACCATCTTGGCAATTATTTATCAACCTCTTCAGTGGGTTACTTGAAAATGTTAGCGTAACACCTACACAACGTAACAAAAGGAAAAAGCTGATAACAGAATCGGGAGAAATGAATATTCTTGTTGCTCTTGCAGTTGATTCACACGTTAGCTACCGCGCAAACGCACGAAGAGGTGCCCTGTGTCAGGCAAATGTCATTCACATTCTTCATCGACATAGGTTCCATCCCTATCACATCTCTCTCTCTGAAGATCTTCATTTACCAATCATGGGCTGGTAAACCTTCGAAGCAGGCACCATTTTCTCACTTGACAATCCCCGTTGGCTTGGTCAGGTGGAACGTCAGCGTCCACGGAGTATCAAAGAGTGGTGTGGGATTTGAATCATGAGGTCATAGGCCCGTTCTTCACAGACGGAATACTGACCGTGCGCATATACAGCACCCTCCTAACAGACCATTTTCACGGTTGCTAGAAGACGTTACTCTGCTCACTATGCGAATCCTGTGGTACCATCAATATGGCTGTTGACCCCAGTGCACGAAATACTACAGCATATCTTCACGAATTGTTTCAAAATCGTTGGATTGGATGCAGAGGCATCCTTGGCCGCCGCTCTCCGTGGGTTTAACGGCTATAGACATTTTTCTGTGGAGAAAGCTGAAACCACCTAAATCCTATGATATACAACCATGTATTATTACAGCCAGTTCTGACATCTCCGCTGAAATGCTAGCACGTGTGCAGCAGTCCTTCCATACCAAGCGACGCTGCCAGTGGTGATTTTGAACACAACTTGTGAGGCTCTTTTGTCTCGTTACTGGTCGGAATCCACGTAACTAGTGTATGGACTTACATTGTTCTTTAGGTGTGCCACCACAGGTATTGTACAAGTGTCGGTGTGGGAACTTTACGATGTATCGTAAACGATTCGCACTGGAATCCTGCAACAAACGCCACTGACATTCTAATTTAGCCTCCCTTTAGTTCGTCAATAAGCATTCTTCCATGTAAAAAATGTATGTTTGCACAAAATACACTTTGTAAGTATTATTATAATCTGTTGATCGGCTAACACTGCTAGGCCTTGACTACCAGTCCATTCTGTGAAAACCGCACATCAATAGCACTTTCCGTTTCCACAATACTAGAGGTTCTAAATTGAGACCCATACAGTCCCTCTGATTCATTTTGTCTGGTGTAGTGGAACAAGGCAACGTTGTCTCCTGCACTGTAGACTGACAGGCTGTTTCAAGAAACACGGAAAGCTCTGGTACAGACAGTAGTCTTTATGCATATTCAACCCATTCCACTGCATCGCCACTATTTATTTGCTAATAAGTATTCACCCCATGTTCACCTATTATCACCTACTTCCATTCTTCAGGTAGGAGAATGTGGATGCAGTCCTCAGTTGTATCTTACAATTAATACACATATTGAACTCTTCAATGTCTAAGATATCGTCAATAGAGCACATTTACCGCCAAAAATAAAGACAACGCCTTCCTCTCCACACTTTTTCCCACCAATTCGCAACTGGGGGTGAGGTTGAGGAGGAGCCCTGTCTCTTAGAGACTGACTACATAAAGTATATGCTAACTAAACAAAAAGCTACAGACAGTGATTTGAATTTTGTTGCGTGAGATTCTTCTTCTCCAGTAACTCAGCATGGATTGAGTCTTTTTTTCGACGGTTCCTAGATGGAGGAGGGGAGGGGACAAGTGGGGGAAGGGTGTGGTGTGGCAGAGAATTTCCCGGGAGGGGAACAACTGTCTCAGAACTGAACAAATGTCCCTTTTCTCAGAGGGTTGGGGAGGAGGACGGGACATGGGAGTGGTTGGTGGGGAGGAAGCACTTGGCAGAACAATAGGTTAACCGAACCCTAGGGCGAGGAATTGTAGGGTTTACGTGAGAAACCATTTAGTAGAACAATAGGTAAAGCTATGGAGGAGGGGGAGGAGTGGTTTAACTGATTAGTTTAGTCAATTAGCATATCAATTTGACATCAAAAATGTTCCAGGATATGCTTTAACCACTAAGTGATTAATTACACTCAGTATATCACACGTATACCAATTTTGGTTGAAATCAGAGCAGTGGCTTAAGAGGAGATGTGTAAATACGTGCATAAGTACATAGATACACAAGTACATTACATCCATTTTTATCTTTTCTGTGGATAGGGCTGAGAATTGCGGGCAGAGCGAGTACTTCGTTTGGCTCACGTGCGGCCCTCGAGCCGCAGTACAACGACCCCTGTTCTACGTACATCTATTGAAGGAGATCACGTGGGAATAAGGCTAGTTGAGTTTCGCATAATCGATGTTTTCGGAATCCTTGCTGGATGGAATAGAGGAAGGAATCCTGTTATCAGTGTGTAGGTAAGTCAACGACGCAGAGCTCGTCCCAAACTCAGAAAGGTAGGCAGAGCGGCCGGCTCCCCGAGACCGGCTGGTTCAGTAAATTTAGCAGACGGCCACTGTGCAGCTGCCACCTGTGTGCACGGCGGCGCGGGAGCGCAGCGTCGCCCATCCGTCTGCGCCCGACCTTCTTCCGCTCCCAGCCAGCCAGGTCTGCCGTATGCCGCCTCCATGACTAATTCCGGCACTTGTGCTTGTCCCCCATGAATATGGAGCAGCATGCAAATTAGTTTCTTTTCGGCGAAACAACGCCGGCATTACCTTTATGGCCGGCGGCTGTTTTGCCTCGTCTCGTGCTGCAATATGCGGTCCCGCATCCCGCGTGCTCCTGCGATGCCGTGCCGTGCCCCCACCAGGCGCTCTTTCGAGCAGCCAGGTCTAGCGAGATCCCGGGAGTAAGGAGGATATACACCGTGGCTTAGCCCCCTGGCTTACGAAGGAGAGCTACGTGACTTCCGGGACACGGAACGCAGCCGAAAATGAAAACAAGGAACCTTTATCCACAAAATAAAAAATAAAAAAAAACTAAACTCAATTACTTCCGGGTTCACTGTAAAACGAGAGACAGAAGACGAGAGATAATTTAAATGAATAATGTGATTATTAAAACACTTCCTCACGATCTCAAAGCAATTGTAGTACATTTTCTTCTTTGAAGCCTGACTACTGCTCTATAAAATTTTTCTTCCTTCTGTCCTTTCAGGCTTTGTCAAAGTCTGTGAGGTATTTATTCATTTTAAGGTTGTAGTGATACAAACATTTTGATTCGCGACCATACACCTGGACATGCATAAAATCGGCGTTTTATGAATATGAAACACTGTCCGACTATGTATATATTTCGGAACAAAGCAATATTTCGCAGTTGCTGAATATGTTTGGTAACTGAATGTACGATCTAATTTTCAGCCCACCCCCTCCCCCCTCTCTCTGTCCATTTCCTCCTGCCCTCACACTTTTTTCTTCTCATTAACCTCACCTTCTCCTCCCTCTCTCTCTGCTCTGCTGGATATGTTGAGATAGGAGCTCCATTGACAATATTTCGTATTGTTTTAATCTGTGAACGGGTAGAGTTACAAAGTTTCAGACGACTGAGATTACTTAGTAAAATTCTAATCACAAGCCTACAATCCACAAATACAACTTTCGTGTTTTCTGTTAAAACCGACTGCGAGGGAGAAAAAGAAGCAGCACATTGATGAAATAATTCCTGTGATGGTTTAATTATGGTGATATCGTAGTTAAAATTGAGTGTAAGAAAGAAATCTAAACCACAGTTTTTCACAGCACAGAATACCATTCCCTTTCTCACAATCCGTCTTGAATGAAAACGTGTATAGTGTTATTTTATATGAATATTTGTTAGAGTAATGTGTCTTACATGTATTTATTGACGACATAAATAGCGATCAAAATTTCATTACACTGTAGAGTGAAAACTTGAAGAAACAGGTAATGAGCTCCTGAGATTCTTCTAACCACGTTTCTCTTTGTACATTACACACACACACACACACACACACACACACACACACACATATATATATATATATATATATATATATATATATATATATATATATATATACTCCTGGAAATTGAAATAAGAACACCATGAATTCACTGTCCCAGGAAGGGGAAACTTTATTGACACATTCCTGGGGTCAGATACATCACATGATCACACTGACAGAACCACAGGCACATAGACACAGGCAACAGAGCATGCACAATGTCGGCACTAGTACAGTGTATATCCACCTTTCGCAGCAATGCAGGCTGCTATTCTCCCATGGAGATGATCGTAGAGATGCTGGATGTAGTCCTGTGGAACGGCTTGCCATGCCATTTCCACCTGGCGCCTCAGTTGGACCAGCGTTCGTGCTGGACGTGCAGACCGCGTGAGACGACGCTTCATCCAGTCCCAAACATGCTCAATGGGGGACAGATCCGGAGATCTTGCTGGCCAGGGTAGTTGACTTACACCTTCTAGAGCACGTTGGGTGGCACGGGATACATGCGGACGTGCATTGTCCTGTTGGAACAGCAAGTTCCCTTGCCGGTCTAGGAATGGTAGAACGATGGGTTCGATGACGGTTTGGATGTACCGTGCACTATTCAGTGTCCCCTCGACGATCACCAGTGTTGTACGGCCAGTGTAGGAGATCGCTCCTCACACCATGATGCCGGGTGTTGGCCCTGTGTGCCTCGGTCGTATGCAGTCCTGATTGTGGCGCTCACCTGCACGGCGCCAAACACGCATACGAACATCATTGGCACCAAGGCAGAAGCGACTCTCATCGCTGAAGACGACTCGTCTCCATTCGTCCCTCCATTCACGCCTGTCGCGACACCACTGGAGGCGGGCTGCACGATGTTGGGGCGTGAGCGGAAGACGGCCTAACGGTGTGCGGGACCGTAGCCCAGCTTCATGGAGACGGTTGCGAATGGTCCTCGCCGATACCCCAGGAGCAACAGTGTCCCTAATTTGCTGGGAAGTGGCGGTGCGGTCCCCTACGGCACTGCGTAGGATCCTACGGTCTTGGCGTGCATCCGCGCGTCGCTGCGGTCCGGTCCCAGGTCGACGGGCACGTGCACCTTCCGCCGACCACTGGCGACAACATCGATGTACTGTGGAGACCTCACGCCCCACGTGTTGAGCAATTCGGCGGTACGTCCACCCGGCCTCCCGCATCCCACTATACGCCCTCGCTCAAAGTCCGTCAACTGAACATACGGCTCACGTCCACGCTGTCGCGGCATGCTACCAGTGTTAAAGACTGCGATGGAGCTCCGTATGCCTAGTGCTAGAGATGCCATGTGTGAAAACAAAGACAAATGTATTGACGAAAGTGTGGTGGGTACAAGAAACACTGTTCCAAGAAAAAATATCGCCGTTATCAGCCGTCTTGCATCCAGAAATTTGCATGGATCAATTACAGTAAGTCAAAAGATATCATATTTAGTAAAATTCGCAAAGAACAATATGAAGAAAATAGTTTTCAGTTTCCTCATGTAATGAAATTTTGTTCACGCAAAAGGTTTTTCCGAACTGGAAAGGAAATTTGAAAATGATGAGGCATCAGGCTGCTACGGAAACCTGTACTGAAATTCAAATCCTTAATAATTGAATGTCAATATATCTAGTCAGGTTTCAAAAGCAAAACAGACACAAATGAAGTAAAATCGAGCTTATTTACCAAAAATCATATATTTCCTTCGTTACTTAGTAGCGCAGGATCTTGCAATACGAGGGCTTACTGACGAAACAAGTAATTTTGGCAATTCATTATGCCTTCGATGTGAAGATAACAAGCAACTTTTGTTGTGGCTGCTGCGAGAAACTTATAAATGGGCATCTCGTGGTGTACAACACAAAATTTTTATTGTTCTGAGTCATACACCGATTAGAAAATTGTTAGATAATATAAAAACTGAATATTTTTCAATCATACTAGATGAACAACAGGTACATAGCCACCAAAATGCAATTTAGTATCTCAATAAGATCTGTTGATGTTTTATTAGAGATAGCGGAATGATTTTTAGGGGTTTACACTACATGAGAAAACCCCAAATAATTTTCTGATGCTTTTACAGATATGTTGAGACTTTTTATTTGCCTGCATGCCAGTGCTTTTCAAGGTTCAGCTACCATGGCATATTATATAACGGTGTCAAGCTAAAACTTACGGAAAATAAGCTGGAGACTGTAGTTATGCAGTGCCGTGAGTACTCTTTAAACCTAAAAATGCTATGAAAGCCATCCAGGAATATCGAAATGATTTGAATGTTGCGAAGGATGTAATATATTTCATTAGAGATTCGCCTGAAATCTTAGATCTTTTTGTTCACTTAAAGGCAGCTATCTCTACAAATTCGAAACCACTCTGTCCTACAAGGTGGATCATAAGGCATTTGGCAATGTCTTCAGTTTTATCCAACGATACAGAACTTAAGAAAATTTCTCAGAAGTTTCAAAAAGCGACAGTTCACATACTGTGGCAAAAGGAAATGGTTTTTTAAAAGGCAGGTTTTTGATTCCTTCTTCATGTTATTAATCTTGGTAAAACTTTTTGATTAGACTGATCCGGTAAACATGGCACTGCAGATGACGCCCCTATGCTTAGATGAAACCAAAAAGATGATTTTCATCCATATAACGTCGATTAAATTTATTAGAAACAGTTTTGAATCGATCTGGGCTGAAAAGACTTCAAAATGTGAAGCGGTGGATGTTGATTACCGAAAGTCGCCCCGTAAAAGAAAAATCCCTAAGGAACACGATGACTCCATCTACTCGTCTGTAGATACATTCCCTGAAGTGTGTGATAAATGTAGACGATTTTATTAAGAAACAATGGATTCGTCCACCACGTTCTTGGCATCACTCTTCGACACAGTTATTCGTGTTAGTAAACCAAATCGAACAGTTTTCTCGTTGGTCATAACAAATATTCAGATTATATTTCTATTTCTATGAATTAGATGTAGACAAGGGAACGCTTACTTCTCCACCGAAACACGTTCCATGAAGTTATCCATAGTAATGAATCTGCAAAAATACAAAGGAAAAACATCTGCTTGACCTACTGCTGGGACTAGTGAAATTCATACGTATAGTGCTGACAATTCCGGTAACGTACTGTACCATTAGCGACAGTTTCCTTGTTTGCGAAGGGTGAAGATGCGCCTTCGGTCTGTAATCAGGAAGGATCATCTACATGCTGTTGCATCGCTGAAACCTGACCTTGATGCCTTATGTGAAGAGGTCATATGCAGGAATGAACTAGGAGCACATTTACCGCCAAGAATTAAGGTATTCTTCATCAAATTTATTTATTTACTTGTCTTGCTCTGCTACTGACATACTTCACACGACATAAATAACATTGCGCACTGAGCCGTGGCGCCATTGAGTTAGCAGAACTGTTCTGTCTGGCGCCACTGGCTCCGCTGTAGTATCGACTATCTCTCTTGTGGCCCCATTGCCAATATCTATGAGGAAATGTTGGTATCTGTGGGTTGTGTACGTAGGAGGTCTCCGCTTGCCGATGTATAAACGGGGTTCGCTGGCCCGTGAGAGAGACACGAACTTTGGGGATTGGCGGTAGCGTCACAACAAGAGACGGTCACGAGGTCCGAGCGACCGAACCCATGAGCTGCGCAAGGAGGGCCTGGCGCAGCGCAAAGATACCGGAGTACCTCACTGGGGTCAGCGTCGAGTGCAAGCAGCAGGCCGACATACCGTCGGTCGGTTGGCAACATCCGTGTAGGACGACCGCTCGTCGCCTGGCTGGCTCTTCTACCTGGCTTTCATCGGCACCACTCAGTAACCGCTGCGACGCACCGTGGATCCATAGAACTGCTTGTTGATAAAGGGGAGTAACATTCTGCAATACTCGTGGTGACTGATGCTGTTGTCTACCTGCCCTCCTTATTATTATCTGGTTTGTACCCGACCCTCCCAGTTTTACTTGGTCGTCTCTTTGGACGTAAATATAGGCAGTAGTATTGTACTAAGACACTACCTTTCGTTTCAAAATTTGTCCCTCTATTATATTGCCTTTCCTTTCTAGTTTGTACCCGATTATTAATGTTCCAATTAATCAGCTCTTGGTCGTAAATACGAATGGAACAGTTGTACTAGTAGCCAACAAACAAAAGAAGGACCTTGTGGTTAGATTTAGCTGTTAAATGTTTCAATTCTTTGATTGAAATTGCATTCCTCACTCATTAGTTGTAATGTGAACAACCTATTGTACTAAGCTGTTCGCTTCTGTGTTTTAAAGATGGGTCATTCTTGGTGTATTTTAGCTGGATCTAGTGGTTCCACCGAGTAAGTTCTCTTGTAATAAATGTTCACAAGTAATATTTTAAGACGTTCCTTCAGAGCGGTCTTATAACAGACAGTCCGTTTAACTTTAAAAATATTAACAGCAAACTGTCACCTGGGCTTTAATCAAAATAAATTTGTCAGAAGGGACGAGTTGGGATCTGATCGCACCTTGGCTGCTCATTGAAATTCAGAGGTTGCTTGCTTTGAATTAAGCCTTATCATTGTCATATTATTTGTTAATCTGCTTAACCTTCAAGCACAGGTGCGCATCTTAACCCCGAACCTTTTAGACCTACAGCTTTCAAATTTATAGTTAAGTCATCTGTTTTGAGTAATTGAATCACTCTTGTCATCAATGGTGGTTATAAAGTTTTCATATGTTGCAGGTGGGCATTTAATAGAACAGACTGTGTCAAGCGCGGTAGTAAACAGCGCAGTGTCACCCGATAACGGGCGGGCTGCAGGTCTGGCCGTCTTGTAATCATTGTCATATTGTTTGCTGTTACGCAATACAGCACTTCAGATCTCTTCTGCAAAGATTAAAAGCTTTTGCAACTTAAGGATTAAGGTCAAAAGAATTTTGCAAATTTGTTCATTTTGTTACAGAAAATTTTATGATTAAATGCTCCGATTATCTGTAAAACGCAGTTTATATATTGTTAAAAAAAGAGGTGGTGTGAAAAGAAAGTTATGTTGGTGGGTCCTCCCTTCCACGTTTTCCTTAATTTCAGTAAGTATCACGTATCATGCACAGTTTGGTGGCGCCGCTTGCATGTAGCTGTCTGGTTGGAAGCATTCGCATCATCAATGAAGCCCTGGCCGTAATTACACAAACGCATAGTCATCTGTCACAAGCAGTACCATATGTAATGATTCTTGCCCACTCCACTCCCACCTCCTACAAAGTTTTCAAGTCGGTGACTCTGTTTAGTGCGTTGTGAAGTTTCTGAGTTCCCGAAATACTGCGGGCTGCTACTGTGCCTGGAATATGATGAGCAGTGTCTTGCGTAAGTGTAATGTATTTTGAGAAGAAATGGTTGGTCTCCATGGGGTCAAAATATTACAAGGTAGTGAATTAATTGAGGAACTGTATTTTAGTGATTCTTTATACCTTTATATGTGCGTTGATAATTCATTCTCGTTTCGTTATTCGTTAATGTAAATTTTTTATTTTATGTGCCTGTATTTGTTTAAGGCGTTGATCATTGTGGAGCGTCCCTGTGCTGCCATCTTCACTAGTGTGTATTTTTGTAGACTTCACTCAGAGCTCCTTCAGTAAAGTTAATCTCAGTGGGGCGATGTATTTATATTAGATGTTTTATGTAGATTAGGTTACGATTTTTTGTTTCTTTATTCATTTGTGTTCCCTTAAGGCTATAATTATCATTTTGGGGCAAGAGCTTAAGTTTCTTCTGTATTTTTTTGTTTATACGTCAGGTGCTAAGGGGTTCAAAGGCTAAGGCATAACTCCTGGTGTGTTTTGTCTTACGCTTGAGCTCTGGAACCTGCATGGTTGTAACTCTGCATAAATTTAGAGTTGGTTAAGTGTCCACGCTTGCACAGCCTCTAATCAAAACAAAACTCCGCTCTCAACACACAGACACGGCCAAGGACAGAACACGACACAGGACTGAACAGTAATCCACATAAAAAGGAAAAAAAAGAAAATGGCAAACACCCGCTAATTATAATAAAATACTCGTCATAGTAGGCAATATTGTAAAGAAACAAATACTTCGGACACCATTCTGAATAGAACATATGACACAAAACAAACAAACTTAGCAAATTAGCTTATATGAACTTATATTTAATGCGCATCAGCGAATATATATAGATATATAAGTCAGGCATACAGAAATTTTAGAACAATTGAGTCTGGACACCTCAGAGCAATATATCTCTGTAGCACGCACAGCACATTTGCTGAACACTTATCACTCGATCACCACGCATCAAAATTAGACACCGATTTGCAGATACCAAAATCTTTATACGGCTTACTAAAAAAAAAACAACGTAGAAGACAACTTCCAACGCAACAGCGGAAGGGAAACAGTTTACATACAACTACACTGCACTATGCAAAGACACACTATTAGACACACTGAAGGAGCGATACAGAAACACAACATAAAGAGATATATTTAAAAAGCCCGTGCACACCCGCGCACACACACACACACGCACACACACACACACACACACACACACACACACACACACACACACGCTCGCGCGCCGTGATAGACACGCTCGGCGTGCGACAGTCACAGAGTGAACAGAGCTCAAATGACGTCAGAGGGAGGATGAAAACAAGTGAACATCGACAGGGTCGAAGCACACAGCAACAACAAGTACGTTGCGTTTTATAAAATTCAAAGACTTAACTTAGAAGTGTGGTTCAATGAAAATATGTGACGTGTTTCCATGTGTTTTGCATGATACCGGCAAACGTCACATAACATCATATCTCTGCAGATGACAAGATATTTAATCATGTGAAGAGGACCCTACAGTACGTAACGTACTAGGGAAAACGATAATAGTGTAGCAATATACATTAAATATTTTATGATTTTTAGCATTATCTTCACCGTCAGAGTGCAACTGATCTACAAATGAGAGAGAGCTGGAAACTCTTACACACAATTAGGGTCATCAGGCAAAGCATCTTTCAAAAAATCATTGAGATATTTATTATGCAACAATATTTATAATAGTATAAAAACGGAACTCTATTTCACTGTAGTACAATTTTCTTTGGAACCACTGACTGCACAGCTTGGAAAAAGAGTCGGAGTACAGACAACATTCACATAAGTGTTTAATGTCTCCACTATCCTTCCCTAATGCTGATCTGTGAAGAAGACCAGTAATTTATTTTACTACAACAAAAATATTTAAAAATATAGGTCAAATATCACCGACAACATCATCATATTATAAAAATTCCAGGAAAAATATAGCCAAGAGAGGTAGAGGAGCTCATTGTAAATATCTGTACCATTTTTTGTGAGTTTAACGTCAGTCATTTAGGACAAAAGTCTACCTAAATGACGAAAATTGAAGTTTTCAGTAAATCGCAAAAGAAGATATACAGATTTATTAACTTACCACTATGCTCGTTTAGAACATTTGCTGCATACTCCAGTTCTCCTCCTGTTTCCTTATCCTATTTACCCTTTCTCTTCACTCTTTTCTTTATCCTTGATGCCTTGGTATTAGCTTCTGCTGCTTTCTGTACTTCAGTTACCCGCCGCCTACCAATAGGAGTTAGAGCTCAGACCATATCCCTTCCTGTCTGGATCTTCAGTTTCTTCATAACATCGATCCTTGAAACTGCACCATCATTGAATGTTATTATTGCATTCATTGCACCAATCTTCAGCACTGTCAGCCCAACAAATTCTCTCTCATATACAGCTGTTGAAGCTTTCATTTGCATTCTGAGAGAGATCATGCATACATTTCCTAAGTAGATTTTTATTTGCCAGATCCCTACGTATAGGCCTAATTGCTTCCATTACAGCTAGTACTAAGGAATGATTTTGGGTGTATTGTATGCCTGTAGCATTGCTCACCCAGTACTTGCACCACGAATCTTCCCCTTTTCGACACAAACCATGCTGTGAAGTTTCATCTGTTGACACTGTGAAACCTTATTGCCCAAACAGCCCGTCTCATGTTCTCCTAATCCCCCTCAATTCTCCTTATTGCTAGTCCATAATATTGAGTCAAAGAATGAATTTCACTTTTTGCAAGAGACCTGGACCACCCATGTGTTTTCCATCTGAGAGATTTTTTCCACCAAAGCCTTTACATAATTTTCTCAGCCGAGCTCCGATTCTTTTTTGTACATGTCACATACATTGAAGCTTTTCTATCAGAATGTCTCCATATGGTCTGTCATTAACAAGAGTAGTGTGTCCTTTACGGTCTCCAAGGTAGCTCAGATATCTCACACCACAACTGACCCCTGATCATCTAAAAATGTTTAGAACTCCTTCCACTTACATGTTTCCACATGGGCAATCAAATTTCTTTACACAAACATGGGTGCCAATAAATTTACTTGAACCACCGTAGCAGTGCTTAGTTAGACATTCATAATTTAGTGTCTTACCAGTTTCAATAAATGTTGCAGTTACAACCCCATCCAGAGAAGTATGACTTCTCTTCGGCCAAGATCCACCATATGCTGCTACAATGTCTGTATTCCCGGACAAGGCTACTGCTTCTTCTGCTGCTCTTTTCATCGAATGTTCACTTTCACCACGTAAAGCATTATGTATTAATTTATTGTATCTTTCAAACTTCAGTGGACATGGAGGCAAATCCATCACTGCACAAAATGTCCGGGCAGCTTTCCTTCCCCTTCCAATACATTGTATTTCATAAGCAAGCTGAATATTTACACTGTAATTTCGACTGTCAGTTACTGGCGATGTAATAGTATCACTGTCCATCTTACATGAGTTACAGGAAATCAGTACCCGACTTGGAAGACTCTTCCTTGCAACAATGTTCTCAGAAACGTCAATACTATCTTCACGATACAGTATTTACATTTCACAGCACTCTTCAGAAGGCTTCACAGCATATTTAGGCTCACAGTAACATTTCCATCGTTATTGCTGCTCTCAATACAACTAGTATTGTTCTTATTACATTGAGAAAGCGAAAGTTTACGTCTAGAAGCACTGCCTGTAGACACAGTTTCCTTAGGCAACTTTTGAAGCAACTGATGTGTATTATTCGGTTGTGTTTGCAATTTGTTACTACGAAACTTTCGTTTGGGGCTAAATTTTTATATTCTCGTAATTTGTGGCACAGGAAACGCACACACTGAAACCAAACAATACACAATAGCTACAAAACCATACTCATATGAAATTCCAAAATCATATATTCTCAGATCTTTGTTTACATTCGAACCATAGCCTTCTAGGTATACCTGTACTTTTGTTCTGGGAGCCAGTGCCTTTTAGAATACACCTTTGTTAACTATCTGTAACTAACGATGGAGAAAATGGAAGAACAAAATAATGCATCAGGTATTTTGAAGCACTTCAAATTGACAGATGGGTTGTCTCCTGAGCAACACTACATTCAACCTCAATTTTAGAAGAAACGGAAAATGACGATGCCCATAAACTATACATTTAAGAAATCAGCATGAAAAAGCTCTTTTCTATAGACCAAACACTTTCTTCCAAATTTTTGGTAATTTTCACCAGCATGTCCCCTTAGTATTAGTTCCAGTAATCATTGTTTATGCTTCTCACAGATTTGCATAAAATAACACACATTTATGGAGACATGACACCAAATTTTGGAAGTATGTTACGGCACTAAAAATGAAATAATAGTTGTCTGTGCGATTAACAAACCTGAATATTAATAAGTTTAACTGTAAATGTAATTGTTGATAGAATTTTGAATTCAAATGGTGATAAATTACGAGAGAAGGTCTCGTATTTTAAATTGTTACTTAATCTGTTTACTCTTACGTCTCTTCATCACAAGTAAAAAATAATTTCTTTCTTTCTAATGTGGTACTAGATTCTTGAATGTGTAATAGCTCTGTTTTCGTTTGTTAACGACATAAAATAACAGAATTTGCATGTGCACCCCCACCCTCTCCTGTTTGCCATACCACCCTCTACACACCACATACTTCAAATTATTAACTGCATAAGAAATACATCTCGCTAATGTGTTCATTAGATTTAACCTCCTTGCTGTACATTACTCAGTACGACATCATTTCCTCTACTTCAGATAGGATGACAAAGACATATAGGTCAGTGACTATGAGACGTATGTATGAAACATAATGACCCGGTCTTGTTGATAATGATGAAATGATAGGGAGAAGGTGAAACTCTGTGGTAGCACATACCATATTCCTCTCTAATGGACTAAAGGGAGGCAGCAAAGCTTAATGTCAACATCCAACAGACAGATAACTACCAACCCTGTCACATGTGCTGCCTCTGTGAAACAAAATGGGCAGTCATTAGTAGTAAGTTGTGGTGAAGAACTTCATGTCGCAAGGTTTCCTCTCCTTCCTAACCAAACTAATAGTTAGTGAAACCTTTTCCATCCCTTGTATCTGGCCTTCTGGCATCTAGTTGGTGCGAGACGGGCGATGCCTACACTTCCATGAGCCTCATTCTTTGGTCACCGAACATCCATTAGTATGCATCTCTCCGTACGTTGTTAAATTAGTTTTGTGACTCACATAGAAATAAAATGAGGATGCAGGACAAATATCTTTCTAATACAAAGTCAATTTGCTAACCCATTGTTTGGCTATGAGGGTCTTTTTAATAATAAGAATTTTATCAGATTTTATAGTTATAGTTCTTCAGGGTAGTGTGCACAGATCAATGCTGTTCCTGATATAAATCAACTACTTTTCCAGTAGTGTTATTCATGGGAATAAGGCGACTTCTGATGGTGATATACAATGTCAATAATGCTATTTAAAATATCTGAACATACTCCATATCAACTAATATGCAATGCACAGTCATACAACATATCATCACATGCAGCTACATCTGACCTATGGTTTGGTCTTCTTCGCACCACAGCACTTACACTGACAAGACCAGTCAGGTTTGTTTTATATTTCACTGGAACCCATTTGATTGTATTCCCTCATTAATCTGTCCCTTTCTATAAATGAAGCATTCTCGAACATATCAGTTGTTAAAAGTTAGAAAATTATAGTAAAGGAAATTTTAATTTATTTAAAAGAAAGACACAAAATTATTAAAATTTATTCAAATTCAGCAACATGAATTGTATGATCTATATTTTTATACATCAATAAATAAATCATAATCCTACAGTTTTATCTAAGTTATCATCATTATTTGTATAGATGTTAGTATATTGGTCTGGAAGAGTAATGTTGTATTTTTCATCTGAGAGTAATAAAATTTTTCACTCAAATTTAGTTGTTAAACTTTCAGATTTTCAAATGATGCAAAACTTCTCTTTTTTAAGTTCTGATATTTTACTGAACACTTCTGAACAGCCATTACTGTAATTGTTAATTTCGGTTTATAGACTTTCAATGCTACCATTCATGTTCATTTTCATTTACATAGGAAAAAAATTAAGGAATGGAAAACTAAAATGTTTTTCAAACATTTGGGAAACATTTGGAGAACATTTTAATTTTAGAAACACTAAAGTTTTCAGTATTTATCATCTCTAGCTCTCTAAAAATATTTCAGAAGGAAATCAAGAAGTTAAAACCTCTTAAATATTTTATAATTTTTCACTACTTTATTTAATTAGAAATTTTCAGTTAGCATTCTGTGTTGTGAATCATAAGCTAAAATCTTTCTTCCAAACATAATAACATTTGCAGTTGTATCATTTCGCTATATTTTCGTTAAAATGCATATAATTCCATTGCTGTTTCTGAGTAGTTAAAATATTCATTCTTCTAGACAAACTGATTACATGAATAGGATAATCTTGAACAGATTTGAATGGGCTTATAATTATATCATTATTTAATAGAGATATTCATTTAAAAACTCTAAAACAATCATATGCTTTTAAGAAAATACTTGTGGGATCAAGAATCCACAATTCTTGCTGAAAAACTTCATTCTTCCAGTTTTAAAATACACTCCTGGAAATTGAAATAAGAACACCGTGAATTCATTGTCCCAGGAAGGGGAAACTTTATTGACACATTCCTGGGGTCAGATACATCACACGATCACACTGACAGAACCACAGGCACATAGACACAGGCAACAGAGCATGCACAATGTCGGCACTAGTACAGTGTATATTCACCTTTCGCAGCACTGCAGGCTGCTATTCTCCCATGGAGACGATCGTAGAGATGCTGGATGTAGTCCTGTGGAACGGCTTGCCATGCCATTTCCACCTGGCTCCTCAGTTGGACCAGCGTTCGTGCTGGACGTGCAGACCGCGTGAGACGACGCTTCATCCAGTCCCAAACATGCTCATTGGGGGACAGATCCGGAGATCTTGCTGGCCAGGGTAGTTGACTTACACCTTCTAGAGCACGTTGGGTAGCACGGGATACATGCGGACGTGCATTGTCCTGTTGGAACAGCAAGTTCCCTTGCCGGTCTAGGAATGGTAGAACGATGGGTTCGATGACGGTTTGGATGTACCGTGCACTATTCAGTGTCCCCTCGACGATCACCAGTGGTGTACAGCCAGTGTAGGAGATCGCTCCCCACACCATGATGCCGGGTGTTGGCCCTGTGTGCCTCGGTCGTATGCAGTCCTGATTGTGGCACTCACCTGCACGGCGCCAAACACGCATACGACCATCATTGGCACCAAGGCAGAAGCGACTCTCATCGCTGAAGACGACATGTCTCCATTCGTCCCTCCATTCACGCCTGTCGCGACACCACTGGAGGCGGGCTGCACGATGTTGGGGCGTGAGCGGAAGACGGCCTAACGGTGTGCGGGACCGTAGCCCAGATTCATGGAGACGGTTGTGAATGGTCCTCGCCGATACCCCAGGAGCAACAGTGTCCCTAATTTGCTGGGAAGTGGCGGTGCGGTCCCCTACGGCACTGCGTAGGATCCTACGGTCTTGGCGTGCATCCGTGCGTCGCTGCGGTCCGGTCCCAGGTCGACGGGCACGTGCACCTTCCGCCGACCACTGGCGACAACATTGATGTACCGTGGAGACCTCACGCCCCACATGATGAGCAATTCGGCGGTACTTCCACCCGGCATCCCGCATGCCCACTATACGCCCTCGCTCAAAGTCCGTCAACTGCACATACGGTTCACGTCCACGCTGTCGCGGCATGCTACCAGTGTTAAAGACTGCGATGGAGCTCCGTATGCCACGGCAAACTGGCTGACACCGACGGCGGCGGTGCACAAATGCTGCGCAGCTAGCGCCATTCGTCGGCCAACACCGCAGTTCCTGGTGTGTCCACTGTGCCGTGCGTGTGATCATTGCTTGTACAGCCCTATCGCAGTGTCCGGAGCAAGTATGGTGGGTCTGACACACCGGTGTCAATGTGTGAAACGTCCCCTTTAAACAATTATACAGGACTGTGCTTAACCTGACACACAATACTTTGTTAGCGCAACGCAATCTGACTTTCAAAATTCCCTACAAAAGAATGGCCCTGACTAACATTAAACTATACCTTTCACAAATCACATACCTCACAAAAATCTTCGCTGCTCAAGCTACTGCAATACAGCAAGCGCCACTACTGCCAGCTAAATAAAAGATTCAAACTACTAAAGGCACTAACTACTGATAGGGATAGTTAGCAAATGAAAGATATTAATAGAGAACAAACAATGTATTTACCTTAATATCATCACAAGTCATAATATATATATCAGTTCATGACAAATTGCAAAGTTCCGCCATCTCTCTCCCCACATCCACCACTGCTGGCGGCTCACCTCCAACTGCGCAACGCTACGCGCTGTTCACAGCCAGCTGCCTAACACTACAATGGCGAGTATTACAACAATGCAAAGCAGCCACAGACTGCCCACAGCACAGCCTAGAGGTGGCGTTACTAATAAAAAACCTAAACAGCCTACTTACATAGAGAAAACATAAACAGCCTACTTACATAGAGAAAACATAAACAGCCTACTTACATAGCCCCCATGCTCCCCACAAAAAATTTTTACAAATGGTGTTGGGCACTGGCCAATACAGATTTGACAAAAATTTTTCACAATTACAGTAACAAAGATATAAAATGCACACACTTATTGATACAATGTTGGTCAAAAGCTAAAATTGTCTCACAGTCCATAAAGACAGTCCTAATCGTACATAACAGGAGAATAGCAGTGTTTTTCTCAAAGTCTGAGCAGTAAAAGAAAATGCACACGGAAGTAGTGGATTTCCATGCAGTCTTGAAGAAGTAGTGTTGTCCTTCCAACGGAAAGACAGTGCTGACTCTCGACATGCTGACAGGTAATGGGCCACAACAGAGCAAACCCACTGCAGAGTCAGTCGAAGTTTTGATGAAAATTGGTAGGTAGGTCACAGAGCAGACCCACTGTAGTCCTGGTAGAGAGTATGGTATTGGTGGGCCACCAGAGGTGCAGACCCACTGCAGTCCTTGTAGAAATAATGGTATTGGTGGGCCATCAAAGATGTAGACCCACTGTAGTCCTTGCAGAGATAATGGTATTGGTGGGTCATCAAAGATGCAGACCCACTGTAGGCCTTGTAGAGACGGCCAGCAGCCATCTGTTGCGACTGTGCAGGTGCACAATCACCATCGAAGAGTCTTGCAGAGAATATAGCAAGTCCATAAACCACCACTTGTCCACTCACAAAAAAAATTGTTTGAAATGTCCTTAGAACCAGCAATGCTGTTATCCAGTCCCTTGCTGAATTACCAACACACGTGCAAACACTAACAGTCCCTACTTCTCACATATTGTCCATATACTATGACCAACAGAAACGTGTGCAGTGAAATGTAACTAACAAGTTAATAATGTCATGAACTGGTGACAATTACAATTTTATAACATAAGAATACAATTACAAAGGTACAAAATACATTATTAAAGAACATAACAATACAGATAACATTTGTAGTACAGGCTTTACAAAAGAATAGAAATAAACATATACATCAGTGTTACAAAAATAGTGACATAAGTACATACATAAAATAATGAGAATAGTTTTCGAAACATTAATTTCACACATGAACATTGAAACAGAACAGAATTGTAAACAACTTTACAAAGAAAATAACATATTATTAATGCAACTTATATTTGAGGATAACAGTATTCCTCCTCATAGTGAATATAGCTTAGTATTAGAAGAGAAAAAAATTCTATGAAACAGTACACAGAGACAGGAAGAAAACAAATACTCAAGGGTACACAAACACATAGTGGGATAACACCAATAGGAAAGGACAGGGTTCGTTTTCAGTGTAACATGTGGTACTGCAGTCCAACCCAAAACTTCATATATCTTTCCTCTTATTTCATCCTCTGTTTCCACCAAAAAAAATTCTATCTAAGCATGCTTTCTGTATTTATATGTTCACACATTTCTTACCTCAACATTTATTTCCAAGAAAATCCTACCTAAACCTGTTTTCTCAATGCATTTCTTTACCTATTCTCCATAGTCAGTTTCTTATATAGTCTACCCCCTCTTAAGCTAACTTAAATCTACTGAGCTCAGATGCTAAACTAAGGGACGAGGCAATGCAGCAGCACATAAAACAATTAATACAAACTGCAATGACAAAAAAATTCAAATTTGCAAAGCAAGCAGCATTAAATCTGGCTTAGCAGAGTAACACAAATTAAAATTCAGTAGCACTATGCCTAGCAAACAGCAGCTTATATCTAAACATGACACAGCTCAAGCAGAAAAAATATTACAGTAAAAACGACAATGCAGATAAGGGAAATGTATATTCACATCTTAATATCTATGTAATTAAAGTGGTGCACCACAAGAAGTTATTCTACCAAAAAGTTACCAATTACTTGAAAAGAAAATTATGAATGCAGTTACTAGTTCCTTCTTATTGTTCTTTCCTTTCCAAGTGCTCCTTTTTTAAAGAATGTGGATCATAAAATAATGATTTAATAGATCTGTTGACAGAAAGTGTTCACATTAGCAAATGCATTTCATTTTATAAAAGCAATGCTGCAACACAGCTGGAAACCAGATATCAAATCAAATAAGCAACTATGAAAAGCAAAGCATAAAAATATCATTCAGTAGTCATGTGACATTTCATAAGTTAGTAGAAATTCTCTCAACTCTCATAGAAAGACGCTTGTCATAATCAGGTGTGCAGATGTACGAATATTTTCCATCAATTCATAAGCATTTCAGTAATTAGCACAAAGTGCGAGTAATCATATGTTTTCAAGTAACGAGGGTGTCGCATTAGCGATGAAAGGCACACCCTAATGGCTTGTTCTCCAGGTGTTTGACACGTCCCACGTCCCCTTTTTTTTTCTACCTGTGCCGCTGAAAAGGGCTCGCAATAATGGCTTTTTCTCCAGGCGTCTGACACAGCTGGGTGCCCGCGACGCATTACGTGCAGGTGGTCACTTAACTTTCGTACGAAAATATTTACGACAGCAGTTTCTGCTACCGTTGGAGTCTCATTTAAAAATATTTCACAGGTCAAGAATTAGCGTTGCAAATCTGTAGAAACCAAATCCTATAAATATAAGTGTCCAAAAAAAAATATTCGTCAGCATTGTGATACAGTCACACATTTCATAACTCTTAAAGTACGTTTCTTGGTTTCCAACATCCTTTTCATAAATCAGAGTCCCTAAACACTATTCATTACTCCTTACCTTATTACACATATACGTATCCATCGACACTCGTCAATATTTCGTCATTATAAATATGAAGCATAATCAAATAACTCATATAGCCTCAGCCTATTAATCATAAACATACCTCAGCAGCATAATACACATCGTCGTCGTAAAAATAACATCATAACACCTCAGTCAAATCTCAAAATCGTCGTAGCTTCCTCCAATAATTAAAAAAATTCTCTGCTCATGTCAAAAGTGTCATCTGCCTCAAACGTACTTTAAAAATCATAATCCCTTTACCAAATACATCATTCAAAGCTCTCATAGTATCACAATGGTTCCGAAAAAATATGAACAGTTCACACAGTACAGACAAAATACAGTTTCATAAGTGTGAAGTTATCCAACCGTGTAATTGCGTAAACATGTGTCACTGATGTGGTAAAAAAATGTTTATCTCTCAGTTAAATGATCAGATAGCTGTGTAATTTGTGTGTTAGAGAAATATGGTACCGATGTGTAAAGTTGTATAAGCAAATACCATATTAGCTAGGGTTCCTTGTGGTTGCCACACACATGGTACACAAAGTAAGCGTGTACCCCCCTGAGGATAAATGTAATTATACCCTCAGGTGTTACAAATTACAGCAATGGAATGAAATATATCACGGAAAACTTTCTATCTTTAAAAATAAATGTTTTAAGTATAAAATTGATCACTGAAATGCGTGTCCTATAGCGCTAAATATGCATCTTGTTGTAAGATAATCTCTGTGGAAGTGTCGTAGTTATTTTCCTCCAAAAGCTAAGTTCTGCAGAAGCCAATGTACTTACCTCATGATAAACAAAAGTGAAATGCTTTGCGTATAGATATCGTAGTTATTATGCTTATTGGCGTGATGAAGAAAGTACTGTACAGTAACGTAATGTTGTGCCACGAAAAAGGGTGTCTCATTGTTGCTATACCACAAAAATTACTACTAAAACATGTTTTTCTTTCCAGAAGAATTCAGAAAACTGTGCAGATATAAAACAGATACACCGCAAAAGCAACATTGTAAATTGTCACTCATTAGTAGCGTCGTGATAAAAATCGTGTAGCTGTCACATAAACTAACCTCTGTGTCATCTGGTATCTCTCAGAAAGCACTTTAAATTCAGAATGTATTTTCAAATAAACCAAAATGTTGCATTAAAATCTCATTAGCAGTACTGGTAAATGTTCTAAGTATGTAAGCCTTATAGTCGTTACGTAATCGTGCAACAAACAAGCAAGAATGTACACACACAATAACACTGTGACGTCTGTTCACTATAACAATGCATTCGTCATTTCTGTTTAAATAAGTTCTCTTGGTTCTTGACTGGATATTTCACTTCAAACATTGTTACATGTTAACAGATTCTAAATCTGACAAAGCATATTAGTAATGTGAAGCGAAAAATTTATGTCAAAGACTAAGTCTTTCAATAAACGGTTTTACATGTGAAATGTGGTGTAAACCTTTACTCTTCCTAGTACGCAGAGTTGGAACTTGAATGCAATTGTCATGCGGTATACGTCGGTAAGGAATGCTAAATCTTTTCTCAAGGTTCGCGTCTTTGTTATTTTTCTCTGAGCCAGCCGGCGCACGCGGCTGCCTGCGGTGTGAGTCATTGTCTGTTTCTTTGTTGGCGCGCGCCGTTATTGGGATTAGGAGACCGAACTTCTACAAATTCGCCTTGCCGAGAGGGCCCAGCTCTGTTAGAATCCCGCCAGTTCTGATGAAATTCACATCTGTCGTTTTGTCGGTAGTTTACATAGTTTCTTGTTTGTCGGTCATGTGGTGGAGAATTTCTCCCTGAGTCGTAACTGCGCGCTGAACTGTTGCGTCTGAAGTTATTTTGTCTCCCTTGATAATAATTGTTTTGGTTTCCATATTGTCTGTTTCTATGGTTATCTCTGTCATATTCATTACTACGGAGAGGTGATCTTTCCCTGTAATTATTACTACTCTGCCAACGGTTGTCATACGGGTGGTGTCTGTTTTGGTCACGATATGTGTTGTGGGAATAGCCTTGTCGTGTCCAGTTATTATTTCTTTCATCGCGGAATTGCGACTGATGTGATCTGTAATTGTTGTGCTCCTGTGTTCCGCGATTGTCAGTGTCACTTTCCAGTTCTTGTAACAGTCCCTGAAAAGCTTCAATGTCGTCTTTGCAACGTCCTGCCAAAATAATATGTCGTAAATGTTCAGGTAATTTGATTAAGCAAATGCGGATGAGTTCTGAGGGGCTGTATGGGTTTGACAGGTACTGATTCTTGTGCAACATGTCTTCAAAATATTTCACAAGACTGGAGAATTCAGATTGTTCGAAATGTTTCATCATTATGATGCCATGTTTTACGCGGTCTTGTGTGGCTTGAGACCAATATGCTGAGAGGAAGGCATGGTAAAATTCTCCTTCACTGTGGCAATCGTGAATGACCGATCGCATTCTTACAGCTGGTTCATTCTCTAAGTAGCCACACATAAATTCTAATCTGTGCTCCAATGACCAGTTGGGAGGAAAACAATGAGAGAATTGATGGAGCCATGCTTGTGGATGAATGTCGTTGCCAGAATTCTTAAATGTTTTGAATTTACGTGTAGTAATGAACAGCTTATAGTCAAAATCATCATGTCGGCGAGTCGCATATCGGTCATTGTTAGGTCGTGTCGGCCGTTCCATCTCAAAATTCGGTGTACCTTGCCAATTTCTTTCATAATTACCGAAATGCCCTGTGTTATTATTTTGTGGCTTTTGCGTATTTCTAAGTTCCTCTTCCCGTGTTGGAGCGCGAGTGTCTTCTGAAATACGTAATTCTTGTATTACCTGTGTCAGCTGATCTTGTACTTCCCGGATTTCTCTTTGGTGTTGCGTATCAATTTGATTCAGATTTTGTTTCAGTTTCCTAATTTGTTCGCTCTGTTCTGTGTCATTAAAGACTACCGGTTTTGCGTCATTCAGATTATCATCTACCTTCGTAGATAAATTATTTAGCTGATCCGAAAGTTCAACTACTTTCTCTGATAATGAACACATTTCCTCAGTGTGTTTTTCTGAACCAAGTTTCAGAGTGTCCATTTGTGTTGAAATCGAATCTACTGTGTCCTTTAAGTTTTCTTGACTTTTTGCAAGTTGCGTAACCGAATCGGTAGATGCAACTGCGTCAATTTTAGCTTGCAAGGTGTTGTGATTTTCATGAACAATAGTTTGCAGTTCTTTTATGGCTGCTTCGTGATTCTGTAATGCATTTTCATGCCGCGAAAAAATAGGTTGGAAATGCTCACAAATTTGTGTTTTTACGTCATTACAGACTTTTTGACATTTCGATTCGATGTTATGTAACTCAGTAGTTAAATCTTTACGAGTTTGTTCAAGCGTCGTGTCTAACTTTTGAAGCTTTTGCTGTGTTTGTCTCTGATTTTGTTCCATTGTGTCTAACTGTTGCTGTGTTTGTCTCTGATTTTGTTCCATTGTGTCTAACTTTTCAAGCTTTTGTCCCATTTGTTGCATTAATTGTAATAACAATGCACTGGTGTCTGAAACATGTTCCTCAGTGCTTTTCGGCAGTGAATTTGCACCGGCAACATTCACAGTTTGACAAGCGGAAAATGTGTCTTGACTCCTTTGAGAAAACGGTGAGGACGCAAAACCTGAATCTACAGTATTTGCGAGATCGTGTCGTGTCATTTCGGCTTCCTGAGGCGAGCTATTGCCGACCGGTCGATCGATAATGCTTCCCTCTTCACTAATTGTTTCACTGTCCACGCCATTGTTTGACGCCCGCTCCATTTCCCTGTGCACAGTTACCAAATTACTACTTTGAACATTAGTAAATTCATTACTCGGCGGCGCTGATAAGCTACGCTCGTCATCACTATTATTTCTCAGTTTAGTTTGGAGCCTAGTGTTACGTTTTTCACACGCCATTATTGTCACAGTATTTCACACGACAACACAGAAAAACACAATTTGAAGATCAAAAATAAGAGAACACATTAACATAGCACTGAAAATAATATCTAGTTAATTGCAAGCGCAGCTGCGAAATACTTGGTGCAAATCTACATGCATGCCACAACTGTTTTACTATACAACAATGAAAGACTGCAACTACAAAGGAAATTCTCTCTACAATTACGCGCTAGCAATAAACAAAAGCTACACTAAATACACAAACTACAAGAAAAAATCAGAAGATTCCAGTGAGGTATCCTAGGCTAAGGGTCGACATATGAAACGTCCCCTTTAAACAATTATACAGGACTGTGCTTAACCTGACACACAATACTTTGTTAGCGCAACGCAATCTGACTTTCAAAATTCCCTACAAAAGAATGGCCCTGACTAACATTAAACTATACCTTTCACAAATCACATACCTCACAAAAATCTTCGCTGCTCAAGCTACTGCAATACAGCAAGCGCCACTACTGCCAGCTAAATAAAAGATTCAAACTACTAAAGGCACTAACTACTGATAGGGATAGTTAGCAAATGAAAGATATTAATAGAGAACAAACAATGTATTTACCTTAATATCATCACAAGTCATAATATATATATCAGTTCATGACAAATTGCAAAGTTCCGCCATCTCTCTCCCCACATCCACCACTGCTGGCGGCTCACCTCCAACTGCGCAACGCTACGCGCTGTTCACAGCCAGCTGCCTAACACTACAATGGCGAGTATTACAACAATGCAAAGCAGCCACAGACTGCCCACAGCACAGCCTAGAGGTGGCGTTACTAATAAAAAACCTAAACAGCCTACTTACATAGAGAAAACATAAACAGCCTACTTACATAGAGAAAACATAAACAGCCTACTTACATGTGTTCTTTTTTCCATTTCCAGGAGTGTAGATATTTTGTAATTCAACATGACTGTATGACGAAGACTCAAGTAATTGACTGTTGTTCCATTAATAGGAAAAGAAAAACAAAATAAAGTAAGGCATATAAAATTCTGTAGAGTTATAATATAATAAAAAGGAGTATCTGGTTAAAAATTTCTGTATCCCTTTAAGGCAGCAAATTCAGTTGTCTGTAGTTCAAAGAAAAAAATTGGATTTTTTGGATGCTTAAACCTTTAATGTTCGTATTCAAGTGAATATTCTGGTTCACATTTAACAAAAGGAGCTAGAATTTCCATACTCCTAACAACAATTTTACCTGCTTTTGGAAGTACCAGTAGTTCAACAAAGAATTAAAGCCTCTTGATATTTTCTCAGACTACAAGTAAAAATAACAGTCAAATCACCTTCAAATCTTTACAAAATTTACCAAATAATTCTAAAGGATAAAGAACTTAATTTTGTTCAGTTTTATTTCTCCAATTTTAAGAATATATCCACCCACATTTACTTCTTTTAAAATGGAAGAAAGTAATTGAAGAAAAAGTAAAAATATGCTCAATTGTGGATAAACTATTGTTCCCTTTCTCAATTGTAAGAAATCGATCAATTTTGAATTTGTTTCACAATTAGTTAATTTTTTGATTTTCCATCATATACAGAAAACTCAGGCCCCCCTCTATGAGTAACATCAAAAGTCGTGTAAAGTAGGAAAAAATTACAATGACTGCAAACATTACTGTTATTATCATTAATTCCTCTTTCTACATTAGGTACATTTAAATTATTTTTTGTTTTCTCACAGACAGGAAATGAGTATAATTGATAATTTACGATTTGGTTCATGATGTATTAGGGAAAGAATTTATAAGTTCACTGCTAAAACCACTGTGACATAAGCCTCAATAAAGTAATTCAAATTATTGTTATTATCTGTTATAGTTAACTTTAAATTTTAAAGAGTATTGAAAATTGAAATTTTTATAGAATGATTTGGTTCATAAGTTATTGGACCACCAAATTCAGAAATAAGTTTAAAAGAGGCGATAATATAAGTTTTTCTACAAAAAATTATCATTGTAATACAACAAGTCTATCATCATCAAGACTTAAATCAGTTTAATGACATTCTACTGTATAACATTCAGGTGAAGTTCATCAAACTAAATTCATTTTCTGAAACTGTTTTACTGGCATTTAAACATTATCTATTTCATCAAATGTATTTTCATTTTTCAGAATTGATTTCTTAAAGCCTTTAAATTGTTTTCTTTTCATTTCTCCGAGTATTGAAGCATACATTTTCGGTCTTAAATTAACGAAATCTAACAAAATTTTTCCACAATTTTCCATGTTAATGTTTCATTGTACTTCCTTATTTATTTCTGGAAGCACATAAATATTATTCTTTGGATAATCACTTTTATGACATTTCTGTATCATTGTTTTCATGTCTTTATAGAAATATTCTGTTCTAATATGATAAATGAAAGGATAAGTATCCATACAAGATGAATAAATATTTTCCACATATTACAGTTTGATAACATTACAATGGAAAACATACATATTTTGAAATATCTAGAAGGCTCACTCAAAAATAAATTGTTTATTGAACTTTGTTTTTCTTTCCTTCTTATTAAATGCATATAAATTTTTTTAAGATACAGTAATATGAACACAATTTCGCTTTGAAACGTAATTCTTATATTTTCTTGAATCTGCTACTGTTTTAATGTTTTGTCTATTTCTAAAGTTTGCAATTGTCTGTCCTAACACTGTCTTATTCATTAACGTGTAGAAACGTTTTTCAAATTCATTAATGTAATTGTTCAAATGAAAAGATTCTATGAATACTCTTTAAATTTAATCTGAGACCTAAATATCACTTAAGACTTCTATAACATTAATAATAATTTTATTATTTAAATTTATTCATAATTTATTTCGTCTTTCAGGTGCTAAAGATAAATCTTTTTGCAAATTGTGTAATTTATTTAAATATTCTAAACCAACTTCTAAACTAAAACATATTTATAATGATCTGATATATTATGTATTTTTCAGAATTAATACATTTTCGGTCAACCCAACTGAAATTTTTAAATAATTAAAATTGTAGTCATTGTCTAATCATTCAATTATTTCCCTCTAAATGTTCCTTTCTCCAAGAACTAGAATCATATCTTAATCATGTAATAAATCAAATTTAATTTTCAACATTGAATTCCAAGATAAACCTCTAAGTGTAAAATACCAACAACCAACTACTTTATATGATTTAATACATGTATGTTTAACATTTCGGAAAATACCTACTAAAATAAAACATCATATTTATTACATACTTTTGTACATTTATCTAAATTTTCAATTTTGTATTTTTCTAAACTGTTTTTGCTGTTTCATAATCTTCATCAGAAATATAATCTTTATCAAGTCTGTTTTCAGTTGTGTAGTTTCTCATAATTTTCTTCAAAATCCATATATTCCAAGGATAAAATCCTTTCTAATTATTACACCTAATTTTCACCTTCAAAATACTCTGCTGTCTCTCTTAACTGTTGTCTTTGAAAATTAGATGATAAGTTTTTAATACTTCTATCCATAAATTTAAATGTATGTTAAATTCTTAGAGTTAATCTATTTTCAGCATGTTTACTAAAAGAAAAATATTTCTGTTCATTCTTAGAATTTCATCAATATCTTTATAATTAATTGATGATTCCTTAACAAACAGATGAACATTATGAATATAAACTGGAATAAAAGTTGGATTTTTATAACAGAAATTGCAACCTTCATGTGCAACTCCTCAATATTGTCCTGTTTAATTGCATGATCTCTTACTTTTTTGTCACCAAAAGTAAATTCTTTTTCACAAATATGAGAAGATTCTGACACCGGTCTGCTGGGAAACTATCGATACCTTTTGCAGAAATGCAGGAAACAGCATATAGTGGACAGAGGCGGTTGGAAGATACACCGACAGCAACTGATAATATTTTCAATTGATACATCTTGCTAGTAAATAGCTCTCTGTAAAAACAAAACAAGACGAAAATAAAACTAAAGCACCTGAATTGAGTCATAAAATGGATAATATAACCGATTTCCTGAAAAGTCTAGTAGTGATATTAATACAGGAGCAAATAAAGAAAACTTTAGAAATGGAAAGTCGCTTGGAACCAGAGAAAACCAAAACTGATGGAAACAACATACAAATTAAATATAAGAAAAACGTTGAAACAGAGGGAATGACAATATACAGAAATCCTTTGTTCCAGCAACACAATCATCCAGTAGTCCAAATCGATGCACATGAGGAACAGTATGGAACCTGAAGTGAGGTTAATGAGCTAGAGGGACCATCTTGGAGTATTGTGATAGGGAGGAGCTGGTACAGGAGAAGAAACCAGAGTAATAATAAAACCGTACCAGATACAAAAAAGGTGAAGAAATACAGGCTAGAAGAAAACAGTGTAGCTATATATCGGTAACCACAACTGATACAGCAGTGAAATATGTCAACAAGAATTGAATACTGGGACAACTAGAATGTAAGGAACTGTGCATGCTGGGCTAAAAAACAGCTCTCAGAGTAGGCTTCCATTTGAAGGTCTACAAATCACACAACAGCCAGGATTCTGGACTGAAAATGTAGCAGTACATCGATTTAGTTTCCCAAGAAGAACAATGGAAGAGGGAGCAGAGCTAAATAAACCAATAAAAATAGATATTTGCATTTCTTCCATTTCAGTTAATAGTTTATTGATTAATTTTTGATAAGACTCTTCTGAATCACTCATTCTAAATAAAATTTGTTTAATTGTTGCAAAATTACATTCCTCTATCTCATCTTGATTTTTAAAATTATATTTAAATATCATGTTAATGTTAATTGTTCTTCTTTTAATTGAAATATTGTTTAATTTAGTTTTATTAATTCTTAAATTGTTTAAAATTTTTTGTTGTACAGCAATATTATCTTTATTATTAATTCCATAACTTGTTATTCTTCATTTGAAAACGTTTATGATTTGAAAATTCTTCACCATAAAGAAAACTGAAACCTGGTATTTTTTCTCATATTTATTTTGCTTCATTTCTTGATACTCATCTACTAGATGTTTTGGATAATAATCCTCATTATAGTTATTATTAATATTTTTCTCATTATCATTATTATTAATTTTGTTCTCAGATGTATTTATAAGATTATGTCCATTATAATTATCTAGGCTGTTATGCCGTGGTCGGTTGATGAATTCTGTGTCGATTCCCAACGTTTCTTCTCCGACTGTGGGAGACATCTTCAAGGGGGTCCGTAGCTCGATGGAAGGTCCAACACACTCACTGGCTCGCTACTGACTGCCGCTAAATTCCGTGTCCGCGCGCTCCCATGCTGTGGCGTGACGTCACGTGTTTTGAATACGTCTGTGCAATTGGCCGCTGTCTGTCGCCGTCGATCGCCATTGCCATCACCCAGTAGTGGACGGGTGGTACACATCTTCTTTAACATCGTCATCCGTATACCGTTTAATTTCACGCCCTCCTCCTTTCGGTTGAAATTATTTGGGTGTTTTGCGATTTCGATTGCCTCCCTGTAGAGCCTTTTGTGATAGCCGCTTGTGGCCGCTAGTACTTGCATCTCCTCGAAATGAATATTGTGGTTCCCTGACTGGAAAGCATGCTCTGCAACAGGTGATCGTTCCGTTTCCCCTCTTCCACAATTTCCCTTGTGCTCTTCCAAACGTTTAGAAATCGTTCTTTTAGTGGTACCCACATAAAGTGGGAGCGCGCGCACACGGAATTTAGCGGCAGTCAGTAGCGAGTCAGTGGGTGTGTTGGACCTTCCATCGACCTACAGACCCCCTTGAAAATGTCTCCCGCAGTCGGAGACGAAACGTTGGGAATCGACACAGAATTCATCAACTGACCATGGCATAACAGCCTGGATAATTATAATGGACATGATATTTCTGGCCATGAAAATCTACATTTTAGTATTGATAAGATTGATTAAGTTTTCCTTCAGATTTTTTAATAATATCAATGAACAGACTCTAAGTTAAGATCAATTGCTTGTTTTATTTATTTTACAGATTATGAAGGTCTTTTTAAGTCTTTTTATTCAATTCATTATCATTATCATCATTACTAGTACTATCATCAGGGTTTACAATAAGACTGATTAATTTTTCTTATAAAATTTGGACTAATTCTTTAAATGTTCTGTTTTAGCAATTAATCAAAGTTCATCTAAAATTTATATTTTAGCTCTACTTTCTTTATTTCTTTATTCATTTCCTTCCTAATAACATAATCAATAAATTCCAACAATTCTTTTATAGTTACATTTGAACAATCGTTTCTTTACAATTATTTTCTAAATCTGAATCCTTACTTCACTTTACTATAATTTTCTATATTCTTAAATATTTCAAATTTGTTGGTCATTTTTGTTTTCATCGTATTTATAAAGAATTCAATTTGATTCTTTATATTTGTTAGAACGTTTTTGGTTACATTTAACTTTTGAGATTTTAGGTTTCATGGTTCTTATTTATAAAGAATGAATGTATTAGAATTGAAAATTTTAAATAAGAAAAATTATTTCGTTTTTTTTTATATAAGCTAATGAGACTTTGTTGTTGGGGAAAATTGCAAAATTAGTTATTGCTTTGAGAACTGGAATTTTTCGAAAAAGCTCTTTGGTCAGAACTCTCATCAACATATTTCTCATCTGTGTCCCTACCTTGAGCCCACATGCTCATCAACTGTCTCTGTACCATTTGTGCAACTTTTACATGTAGTTAATTATATTTTCTGCTAGTTCTAAGCCTCAACAAATACATAGGCAATACACACAGAAGCATTACAAACAATACTACAATATAAAACAATATGACCAATTTTAATAACAATTCATAATTAGATGTTAGAACAACTGAAGGCAATTAAAATAATATGAAGAGTACAGTATATATACAGCGTTCTGTCACTGCATGTTAGGTATCAGTGTGGGGAAATGCTGTCACAAGAAATTCAAAGGAGGGCAAAAACATTTCCATATCAGAAGAACCACCATGCCCTCAATTAAGGCTACAGCAAATCAATTTGTAACGAAGTTACTCTGAACATAACAAAAACAAAACTTATGAATTTCAGTCTGAGGTACAAAAATTAATCTATTTAAAGAAACATTTACAGATTATGTATGAATGCTAACCTTCTGTGGATGTGTGTTCACTGTTTTTTGAAACTGTGTGAAAACAGAAAGTTACTAAAAACCAGTCTGCTTTCAATATATTATGTCCTGAAGTTCTGTGTCCTGAGTTGCACGTTGTTTATAAGAAATGTAGACTTTAACCAAGAATTCCTTATCAACAAATACTCGAAATTAGCTTTTGACATGATCCTGAAGACCATAGAAATTCGCAATCTAGCTGTCTTCAAAGGCAACTAGCTCAGTATGGTTACACTGAAAGCTCAGCTAAATATACTTCCAAACCACAGATATTATGTTCGAATATTATGGATGCCAACACATCATATGTAAGAGTGCTTCACAGTGTTGAAGGAAGGTCAGATTCAACACTGTAGGACAGACATTTGTCGATTTGCCAGACAGCTGTGTTTCAAACATTTAAAGATGCTGTGATATTCTAACTGAAGTGGTATACTATTTACGATTAAATATTTCATGATGAGTCATATTTCCTCTTAGTTTAATAAAGAGAGTTCAACATTCTTTCATTTTATTCCTCATGTCCTAAAAATACCATATCTGCACTTGATACATTTGCATAACAGTATTTCTAATTTTTTCTCCATAATCCATTTCTTTTTTCTTGCTTGGTGAAGGAGATCGTTCTTTTTAAGAGGAAATTTATCAGTTAGACACGTTTGCAATACTTTGACCACTGTAGTCAGGTAAAAGTAATCTTTTAACTTACTAATTTTTTATATAGCACCATATGTAAATCCATCTTTGTGAGTGCATTTGTCATATAAAAGAAATTACAAGAACAATGAATGGCAGTTATATCTCTCTCTTGCCTTGATAAAAGGAATTATTCACCTTTCGTGAACGATTTGTGTAGGAATTATGATCTGAGTCATTTGTTCTTGAGCTACACAGAAGTTTAGGAAAGTTTTGTAATAAGGAAATATTTGTGGGACTAAGGTAAAGGCAGCGAGCAAGTGCTTATTTCATTATCTTGGTGTATTCCAAAGCAGAAAGATTGTGTGAACAAAAATACAAATAACCAGCTTTGTTGAATCAGAACACAAATAAATTTCTTTCTGAGACTGACGACCAATTTTATTATAGAAGGATTCACTGGAGGATTTCCTCTAAGCAAATTGCTCTAATTCCGACCTCTATAACAAGTATTGTCACTGCATTTCTGAGGCGAAAATTTTTGGTGATGCACACATTATCAGTCCTTTGGATCTGAACTGAGCATATTACGAAATTCTGTTCATGGTGGAACTGAAATTCCTTACAGCTTTCACAACTGGCTTGAACTTGTTTCAGGGAGGCTGTGGGAGTGACCGTTCTCAGTTATTAAATTTGATTTTGTGTGACATAAAGTTGCAATATATGTATTATTATCTGAATAACCTGTAGTTTTCAGTTACGACTTGGATGAGCTCCCTGAATATCTTCGACAACTGTTGAAATGGCTGAGGTGATATGTTTGACTTAACTCAACAGGCAAAATCATTAAACGACTTATGCAGTTAGACTTCGCGGTACTTAAAGAGGTTCTCTTGTTCTGACACCCAATACAGGCATCCCTGATTATGATGGGGAAAATATTGGGCAACCGGATGCCTCCATAGCAGTTGTCGACATCGAATTGGAGGCATGAACGGTTCTGTTTGCTAAAAAAAATTTAGATTTTGTAATGATTATAGGCTGGTGGTATTGGACACCCAACGCACAGTTGGATTTTAGGGCGTATTAGGTGGCTCAGTTGTGAAATCCATTAATGTGTGTATCAGGATATCAGTTTAGTGTAGGGCATATTAAAGAGACTGACAGTGTCACTGCTGTTGGATGAAGCACAATGTTTGAAGGTAATGAGGAATTCTAGTAATAGTGATTTAGCGAAGGTGAGCGATATGTCACAGGGAAGGATCAGATCAGTCCTGATTCCCGCATTTTCAAAAGGGATAGAAAAATACCAGAAGTAAATGATGATCTTAATGAGTAAAAGACAGGAGCGAATGAAGACTAAAACTTTGAAACGTAATATTTTGTAGTGTTCTGCTGTAAGAGACCATAATTGAAAACAGTGATGCCGGCCAAGCTTGTACCACGTCTGTTCGTTTATTTTTATAAGCCACATTAAGGAGTCTATATGACTAGGAATGGAATACAATGGATGCCGGAAAAACATTGTCCGCGGCTCTAGGACTTTCTCTGTGATTATATCTACTCAAAATTATATCGCCCGTTATAGAACAAACTGGATAAAGTATGTATGTGTTGTACGCCTCCATCCGCCCTTGCAAGCAAAGAACAGATGCGCATTCGTGTGCAAGGACGCCTTTTAACGATTTTCTTGCCCGTTTCCTACCGCACAGGCTAGGTTACCTGCTGAAACTAAGTTTTTGAGCATGTTTAGCCGTTTCGTGTGATGGTTTCTGACAACGCCTTTGCCTCTAATTATTGATGGTTACTAAGAGGTGGCGACCGTTAGAGACGGAGGAGGCGAAGAGTGCAGCAATGACAACCTAGAAGATCTAGAGAGCTCCCTCGGAATCAGACTGTAAGACGGGCATGACTTTTAGTAAGAACGGTCATTCATTTTGGCAATAGAAAACGATAGCTACCCTTACGTTCAGCAGTCGACGCCTACGAGGATGAGGAGAACGCGTCAAGTGCCGATTCCCCAGGAACTTCGTTCAGTGGAAGAGGAGCCGTTACTGAGAAACTGATGGGCAGACATTCCGGGGTATTTTAGAGGTATTGTATGTGCCTTTTACCGCACGATCATGTCGGACGAAATAGTTGCTCTACGCTTAGTGTCGCGGCATCTTAATTTTGCGCCTCATGATCAAAATCAGATTATTTATTTAATTTCATTTTATTGTTGTTCTCATTTACATATCCATGTCCGCAGAAGGTTTTTACACGGATGTTTCCTATCAAATAAGGGATACAAGTCCTCTATAATAATTGTAAAATCGTAACTGTATTTCACAATCAGTGTCATATATTTATTATATAATATATTTGTGTTTGGTATGTTCAGGCGTTACAATCTTTTAATTTCTCATATTCTGATATTTCATTCTCACATGAATTATTATATTGAATCTAACATTTTATTCACATGTTTATCTTTTTGGAAGATTTGTTACATTCTCTTGGATGATGTCAGTCATAGAAACATGCGATATACAGATATTCCGAACACCACGACCATCGTGCGGAGACAGGTCTGCGACAGAGACATTTCTTCGTATGAATCTCAGTTGGGAAAGAAAAGTTGTTAACAACAGTGAGTAGTTTACGTGTTGGCAATCATTTCGCGGCAAACAAGCATAACGGATAACTTTTCCATAAACTGGACTTGCAGTTGATCCTGAACGAAGACATACAACAGGAATATCAGCGAAAATAGTTTCAAATAATTTTCTCTTTACTTTAGATTCATTCCTCCGACATACAATTAGTAGACGAATAAGAACAGCTTTATATCAATATATATTGGACAAGGGAGTATAAGTGAAAGACGAAACTGAAAGCAACAAGCGGGTATCGAATATGGGGTGCAAAATTTACAACCTGCAACGCTAACCACAGAGACAAAATGTATCTGGGTACATTGCCCAGTAAAAGCCACACAAATAACCTGGAAAATATGTAGAAAACTTTGAGTGTCGCATTTTCAGAAACAGTCTGGTAATCGCAGACACCTCTTCCACTAAGTTTTTGGGAAGACGGGTAATGCCATCCACCGTGCTCACTTGGTTAGCGTCCGCGTAATCTGGACCCATTACAGAGGATATTGTGATAGGTGCCTGACAGTGAATGGCCATATGCACTTCTAGCTGTAACAGGCAATAGTAACACCCATTAGTTTTATGTTTTTCAGCCGTAAAACAGTAACTCTTCCTTATGTGCAAAATAGAATGTTCAGTACATGTTGCTTTATCCGGACGTGACCATCACAGTCACAAAACTCTACTGCGGACCCGCGCCCGCCAGCTCGGCGCGGACATTTCGTAGACAAACCAGCAGAGATTTGTAATGTTCGTGTAGCGACACGGCTGTGGAATACAGACCGCCGCGGGCGAGCACGCGGGTCGCCGTCGTATTCCATTAGCGCCTCAGGGTGCGGCTAAGGTATTACACGAGCCGGAGTCAACACTTGGCCCCCTCTGCCTCGCTCTCATTCGTTTTAATGAAGAGCCCGGCCGCTATCTCGGTCCCGGTGCCGGTGGCGGTCCAGCGACAATGGCGGTGGCGGCGGGGGCATCGGAGCGCTGCTAATGGCTGCATGAATTTACATAACAGCCGGCCGGACCGCGCCAGGCTGCTGTGGACGGGTTGCGGTGTGGGGGCGAGGGAGGGGGGCGGGGGCCTCGTCCTTATTGTGCGGCCGGCGGCTTCTCATTCAGACCGGGGCCCGACCCGTGCTCGCAGGAATGCGCCGGGCGCAAAGTGTTTTGTGGCAGAAGCCATTGCTGCTGCTGCTGCCGCCACACCAGCCGTTTAATTTAGGACCACCCTCAGCCATCATTGCCGTCTGGGTTACCGGGAAATTTCAGCATCACTGTGTCTACGAGTGAACATCTGCGGTCACATTCTCAGTCACTGAAGTTACGGCGTGTGAACATGTGTAAAACGACGCGCATGGTTCGGTACATGTTCTACATTTCAGAGAACTACATATTATTTCCCCTCCATATTGTAGGTTGGAGCAGCGAGCAACGCACCCAGAAAACTTATTTTCTGCACTACAGTGTTACTATTATTTTGTCAAATCAGTACCAGTTTCGGCTCCCGGTACTATCACTAGATTATCCAATGATCAGTACAAAGAGATAAATAACTACTTTGTTATTCAGTCTTTATTGTCTTGTTACAGTGGAGATTGTTTCGTTTATTGAGAGTATTATTTATCTATACGTTGTATTCGGCTCCCGTTGTAGTGCAGCGGAAATTAGTTCATTATACGTATTATTTACCTCCTTCATCCAACGTTTCAGGCGATGTTATATTTCTTGTATCTCTTTTACATTGTAACACTTTTTAAAAGCTGTCTACGTAGTGGGCTACTGTGTCACTCCAGGAGGCAGTTCGCGCCTGTTTAACTCTTAGCTTTGACTGGTCCAAACAATAGAAAACTAACATGAAATCACCCTTTTAATGAACAGGAGAAATGAAGATATCAGAAACTGCTGTAAACCGTGCTTTTTATGTACCAATCGATTGCTGTCACGTGTTTATATACGTATGCTTTCCCACATACTCCGACTCGAGTGTTGAACTGTGTCACTAAGCTTGAGTGACAGAAAGGCGCAGACTTGTTTACTGACCAGTTCAATGCAACACAAAGTGGTGTTACTATAAAACTGCGTGAGTTCGTTGTCGAGTGTCATGCAAAGCGCAATTCGAGAAAAACGAGTGCGGAACTGTTTGCACGGAGGTTCCGATACGCTCGTATCAATGTATTGTGGGTACGCTAGCGGGGATGGTTCGGCACCCCA